>NC_081253.1:5253812-5910687 GCF_030490865.1 Poecile atricapillus
TGGTTCCAGTGACCTGTTTCAGTGGGCTTGAAAGCCACTTTTTGAGGCAGGCAGACTCCATCCTGCTTTGCCATCAAACTGAGGTCAGACAGAGCCGGTGAAGGCTGGAAGATCTGACACTGAGAACATCTAAATTCCTTTGTAGGCTGATCACATTTTTCAAATGCAAACATTGAGGCACTTTGGAAATGAATTGCACATGAGAAATTTAAATAAATTAAGAGCTGTAGCTTACCGGTATCCCAGCATTTTTTAATGTAATTAATAGCATATCAAATGGATTGCTCTTCTAAGATAGGTGAATTATCAGAGAGATGGCTCTTATCTACTACAAATACTCTTTTGTTACGTGCTGGGTTTTCTGAAGGTCAGCCATGCTGTGATGTGAGTGACTGTTGCAAATATCACAGAGTTCTATCTTGTACTGTTCCTCTCATTATTACAGGAATTGTATAAATACTCAGCCTTTGACTCTCAGTTTTGACAAAAAGCGTGGTGTGTCCCCGACACCGAAACTACAACAGCTGCAGGGGGAAAACCAGGAAAATGGGTTGGTGTTTTTTTTCCATTTATTGAAACTGTAGAGTGAAATGACAGTTTGAGAGGTTAAATCCCAGTCTGAGTTGCAAGTCAAGTTAAACAAGGAAAAATTTTGCTTTGATGAGTCCCATTTAAGAATGTTGCTGTAATGAAGGATAATTATGATGATGGAAATTAAGGACAGAATGATGATAATTGAAAACTCAGTTGTGGCAGATATTAAAAGACCCCGGAGTTCTGGGGCTGTTAAACATTACCATTAAAATCCTGATAATTAGAAACACTTGACAAAGGATGGGTGAACATTTAGTAGAAGAAAATCTTGGGTATTACTTCCTGATAATCCTGTTAAATTGCACACTGTATTACATGTTTATGTCTTCTGTGGCTGAGACTGCTCCATGGCATTGTTGCTTTCCAGCATCTAAACCTTCCATCTTACTGCTTTGGAAATAGATTTAACTGGGAAAAAAATGAGAGAGAGAGAGAGAAGAGAAAATACTAGAAAATTTCTTGCACTTCATTGTAGTAATCAAGCACAGACAAGATATATAAAGGCCTAATTCCCATGAAAGCCAGCTTGTGACCCCATTTTTGTTTTGTGCACTGAAATGTCCCAGTACCTCTGCAGCTGTCTAAAGTTCATTTCAGGGATGTAGGGTATGCATTATTCCACTCTCTTTGGTGAATTTATTTGGCTGTTTTTTTCTCTAAGTAAGGAAACTGCTTCTGTCTTCTACTTTGAGAGATCTCCTTAGTTTATTTGTCTTTGGGTTACAAGGAAATCTTCTTCTGATCATCTGTGTGGAGACCAAGTGCAGTGAAAGGTCATGTAAAAGACCAGGGAGATGTAAGATTCAAAGGTAATATTCACAGTGGAGGGGACCAGGATGGTTAGGTAAGACTTGATTAGTTTATGAATTATTTTTAACTGTTTGAAAATGAAGAGGTTTGGGGCCTGGAACACAAAGAAGAAAGAAATCATTAGACTATTCCTATTTGAGCCGATTTAGAAGAATTTACCGCTTGACCATCAACTAGTTCCTATTGCTATAGGGTCCAATCCTACAAACCCACAGTCCTGGCAGCCCCAGTGAAGAGTCCTGGTGCCCACAGCAACATTCTGAAGTGTGAAATATTTCTGCACCCCCAGGCTCCCATCCTGGCACTGCTGGGGTCTGGGATCAGCTGTGCATGACTGATCCTGCTCAAGTCACCACTATTTTAACTCCACATCACAAACCTGGTTCCCCTCACAAAGAACACCTCCTCTCTGAGTGGCATGTTTTTAATGTGCTGTTTTATCATTGTCAGATACAGGTTTTTTATAGCTGAATTTTGAATACTGTATTTAAGGCACTTTTTTTTTTTCTGATTGCAAACATTTTACATAAAAATTGCCTTATATTACAAAAATTATATTCTGTAGTTCTCATGAGCAGTCTCCTCATGTCCCTCACGTTTTGATGTGCACCTGAATATTTAATATTCATAATCAGTTATTGCTTTCTTAGCATTCTGATATAGAGTCAGTTAGACCCAAACAGGTATGACAAATTTCTGCTCCTGCTGGCATCAGGAAAATTACCTGCATCATGTTCCAGACTTTGGGTTCATATAAAGTATTCATGAAGACACACAGCAGCTAGCTAAATACGTGCAGCCTCTCATGAAGTCTGCACTGAAATATGTCCTTCCTCACTCATCTGGAAAGCCCCCAGATATTGTGTCAGGCCACAAATGATTGAATATTATCAATTATTATTGAATATTGTTCAGCAAAAAATTTTTTCCAGCTGCCTTTGGATGATCACTCCCAGCTGGTGACTGACCACGTCAGGCTTCAATGGCTTATAATAGTTTTTAAAGTAAGCAAAAGATTAAGTACAGCTTAAGAGAGTAGAGAGAGAGACTCCACCCTAAAAATGCTATTTCCCCTCTCCATCCAAAGGCACAAACACCATCAAATCTGTGATGGGGTTCACTACTCCCTTTGGGAATCTTGATCCATGGCAGCCAAAGAGCCAGGAGAGGAGCTGATGTTTGCCAGCAGCTTCACAGGGAAAAAGACACAACACAGACTGCAAAAAGGAGATGGAAGAGAGTCAGCAAATCTAATGAACTATCTGCTCAGGAGGGGAAAAACAGAGCAGAATAAAATGTTACAAGAACTGAAAAAGAAAGAAGCAGCTTATTGCTGGTAAAGGTGATGAGTAATTGGGTTATCCCACATAAGCTGTGGAAAAGGCTGGAACTCCCAGGAGGTAATGACACCACAAGACCATGGTTCAAATGCTGCTTGTAGCTGGAAAGGAGATATTTTAAAGAATTATTTCTTCCTGATAGTGAGAAGGGGATCTCCCTCATGTTGCCAGCATTTTATTCAAGACAGCTGTAAGAATTCTTAATTGAATAGATCATAGAATGTTGTTCCAATCCCTCTGCCATGGCAAGGACACCTTCCTCTACACCAGATTGCTAAAAACCTCATCCAACCTGGCCTTGAACACTCCCAGGGATGGGGCAGCCACCCCTTCTCTGGGTAACCTGTGCCAGGGCCTCACCACCCTCACAGGGATGAAATTCTTCCTAAAAGTCAATCTAACCCTGCCCTCTGCTAGGCTGAAGCCATTTCCCCTTGCCCTGTCACCCTCTGCCCTTGGAAAAGTCCCTCTTCAACCTCCTTGTAAGTCCCCTTTGGGTACCAGGAGGCTGATATATATCAGTAACATTTATTCCTACAAGAAGGAATATCAGGATGCTGCAGGAAATAACCTGTAAATGCAATAGCTGTGAAACCCTGAACTGACTTTTCCGATGGGATGGTTGTTGGGTTCCCAGGGAGCTCAGAGCAAAGTAGTTGAAATAATACCACCATCTGCTGGGCAGCTGGATAATTCAGGGAGTGGAGAGCTCCTTTGGAGATGAAAGTGTGTGTGACTCCCAGCCACAGCTTCTCTGGAGCACATCAGAACACGCCTGGCAAGCCCTCATCACGTAATTCTTAATTATTTCTGTTATTGATGCCGACTGATGCTTTCCCAGGCTGCTTGCTGTGTGAGACACAGCTAAATAGATACACAACAAAACACATCTGCCTCACACGACATGAGGAGGGAATTGGGGAACATTTTTCACACTCTTTCTGTGTGGGGAGCAGCACCCCTACAGCAGCTGTGCCCTGTAAAAGATATATGAATTTAATTCCCATCAGGACTGATATCATTTGCTCTCCCAGATCTGTTGCTAGGTCACATGCAGCTGCTCTCATCCAGCCTGGGAAGCAGGAACCCAGAAATAGCAACGTCCACTGACAAGTTGAGATGCTTGCCACGGCCAGATGTGGGGAACAGCATGTCACAAGGACCCAGGAATGATTCTTGCAGGAATTATAAATGCAGCACCACTTTCTGGTGGATGTAGCAGACTTACTGCAGCCTCATTTCTGACACAAGTATTTCCCAGGGAGGACGTGAGGCTCCTGTGACACATAGGTGGCATTCAGCAGAAATGAAAAGCCACAAGCCTGCCAGCTCAGCTAACGTGGGCAGGGCTCATCATCTCCTCTAGCCTAAGGCACAAACAGGGATGATGTGCCTGGCATTGCATGAAGCTTTTCCCCACCCTCCAGATGACCAAAGGCTTGCTAACAGTTGGATCAGGGGAGAAAAGCTTTCGTAGGAACCAGAAAAAAAGGCTAAATCATGTGCCTATTACTGTGAGGAGAAAATCTGCTGGGGTCTCTGGAATGAAGAGGAGTGACAGCCCTTGTGTGAAAGTCAGTGAAATTTCCCATTTCTGCAAGGGAAGAATTGTTGGAGCTACAAAAGACCTACCCCCACTCCATCAGCCCGTTGGTTTTTTAAAAAGTTGTAAAAGCTGTGATGCCACCAGCTACTTCAGACCCCCATGGGGAAAACGAAAAACAGGATGAAGTAATTCAACCTCCTGAAAATCCTGCTGGGTGCTACTGAAATTTAAAATGCTTCACTTTTTTGGAAAGAGATGCTCAGAGGAGATGGGATCTGCTACCTGAAGCACAAAGGTTTGCCTGGAGGCAGGACGGTGCTACATGCAGTGAAACCCTGCTGGATGAAGATGGGGAGGCTGGATGAAGAACCCAGCTGTTTTGTTATGGAATTCCTGGAGATTGGGGGAATTTGTGATGATGGAAAGGCTGAGGGAAGGTACAAGCTTAGGCCAGGTTCTGCAGTAGTGTGGGCATGGGTGTGGCTGCTGGGGGCTTTGCCAGGGCTTCCTCCTGGGATGATCAAAAAAGACTCCCTGGGGAGTTCTGTCTCCCTGGGGATATTTAAATTGCATTTTTCCAATGGTTTTTTTGGTGTTTTTTTTTTCTTTTAGGTTAGTTTCTGTTCAGTGTTAGTGTGTATCTTTGCAGCTGTTGGTAAATCCCTAGCCTCCAGAACTTACTATGACTCTCATTAAAATAATAAAAATCCTTCCACTATATTTATTCACTTATATTAACTTATAAATGAAAATTAATAGCATCAGATAGCTAAGATGCAACTTTTCCAGGTAGCAGGAGCAGCAGTAGGTCCTGTGCATTTATAATGATGTATAATGATGAAATAATGATTAAATACCTTTGGTGTCTGTCACACATGAATGAAGCTGTACCAGGAACTATCTTACCCAGAAAGGACTTGGCTGACTGTTTTTTATGTGTTTTTTTAAGCCCAGTACCTGTCCCCCAGCTATCCTCTGGTTCATGCCTAGATATCACTACAGGAGATGCACCTGCTTCAGCACAGTTTCTGAAACAATGCAGAGGATGTGGTCAGAAAGGCTCTGTTAAAATTAAGAGTCCATCACAACTATCAAGGAACTCTTTTCCTTGAGACAGCTGAGAGCAATCACATTACTTAATATCACAGTGTCAATTTATGGGAGAGATTATTGCCAAAATACTTACCAAATAAAGTGGGGAGAGGACATTTTCAGCTCAGCTGTGAAATGGCCACATCTGAACACTCCTGTGAGTATTGCTGACCTGAATGACCTTCAGGCTGTCACCCTCAGACTCTGCTTATTATATTTGTAAATAAAGTCAGGGTGCTGCTTCTCCTGGAGCAACTGCTTCAGAAAGCATCATGTGGAGGAAGGAGATATATTTAAATACAGCATTACAACTGGGTCATCTGAGACAGTTCATGTGCTTTGCAATAGTTTTCGTGCAAATACCAAGTGCCAGATTTTTTTTTCCATATTTTCCTTCCCCAGATTTTTGATTTTAAGCATCCTGTTTCTTTTTAAAGTGCCAGTTTAGCTGAGCCACGTGTTACCATCAAGGCATGCTGCTGTAGTTAACCCAGGAAAATACTGTTTTCTGGGAATGCAAACACTAATAAAGCTATTGGTGCAATAAATTATTTTCTCTTGTATGGAGATCAAGTAATTCAGTGCTTACTTCAGAAAAGACAATACAACATATATTGTGAGTCCATTAGCAGCAACAACAAATGTTTTCTGGCTCTAGAGGAAGAATTAATTATTTACATGTTTCTCATTAACTTTTTACCTACTGTTAACAGTAGGTTTTAAAAAAAGTCCTTTTCTCTCTGTGATCAAAGTTTTCAACAAGCCCATCTACAAGCAGCATATTTAGCCATTTTAAATTATTTGCAGCCTGTCACAAAATGACACTAGCAATTTGTAGGCACTGCTGAAATGCTGCAGGTATTCCAGAAGTTCCTCACAAACCCTTTTTGAGACACCAATGCTTTCATCCACTGTCCATGACGTGCTGTTGGACGTTGTGCAAATGTTAAAATACCACCAATATCTTGTTTTCACCTTATAAAATAATAACAAACCTCATGAGAGGCTGGAAGCTGCCTGTAGACTCATCCATGGATCTGGTGGTCATGTATTTCTCCAGAGTTTAATCTCTGTTTAGCACCTCCTGGTAGAACAGGTAGTGCACAGGTAGTGCAATATTGGCCAACAGAAAATGGGTTCATACTGCTGTTTTAGGGGAACAATTGCAATTTTTTTCCAGCTAAACCTGGAGTCGGTTTTGGTAGGACAGTCTCAGAGAAATTTGTGATAAAATGGTCTTCATAATTCATCTGAAAATCTTAGAGAATCATCAAAATTCTCAGTAATTTCAGCCAAAAAAATGGACCAAATTGTGTTGTGTTTTGTTACCATTTGACTCAGATCCTAAAACACAGAGAAATCCAGAACTTATCAAAAATATTTCCATTTATTCTTTGATTTCATGAACCACTTAGACCCACATGTCTCTGTGAGCTTGTGCAACTGAATCTTTTACTAATTGATTTACCTTCCAAATTATTTAAATAACTTAAAACCAAAACCACAACAACAGAGAAGGTTAATATAGTGGGAATTTAGTGATTCACACCAGAAAAGGAAGCATGCCTTTCCAAACTGGCTGATGAGATTTGGCATGGCTGAAGTGCCTCTTTCCCCGCTCAATCACCTCCAGGGCCGGGCTCTGCAGGGCCAGGAGCATCCTCACTCAGGAGCACTGGGGTGGGGTTTGTCCAAAGGCTGAGAGTGTGGCTGAAACCCCAATCCCTGCTCCATGAAACTGCCAATTTCTGCTCTGTGACCCACTGCAAACACCAGGAAGCATTTGTGATGTGACAAGCCAGACTGTTCATTTTATCAGGCGTTGCCCAGCACCAGCTGCTCCTGAGGAAAGTTCAGCAAACTTGATAATGAGCACTGGGGGAATAGCAGAAGTTTCCTCTTCAGCTGAACGATAGTTGGCTCATATCTTAAATATTTTATGTCCATTATACGCTCAAAAATGCTGTGAAAGGTCTGTGTAAGCTCTTGGTTTTCATATTGGTGTTTGGCCTGCATTAAACACACAGAGAAAATTCAGTGTTGTGTAATGCTATTGAATATCACAGATTTAAGATTTATTACCGAAGGAAATTGCACTGAAAGAGCTTACTGGAAACAAAACAAAACCTCTGACTCGGTGATGGATGACTTGGTTCTCTAGTCTTACACCAATTATTTAACAAAGCATTTGTTACATTTGACTTTAGGCCAAGCAACGATGTGAGCTGACATTTTCTAGAATATTTTAAAGAATTGACAATTTGCAATACATTAGCAAGGCCAAGAAAGAGCAAAGCACGTTTAGATGGAGTTATAAAATCAGATACCTTGATAACTTTGCCAATAGTATTTAGTCATAATTTAGCCATTGATATTGAGTCAGTTCTACTAAGTGTGTGACAAAATGCTGTAACAAAATGAATCATAAGCTCCATGTCCCTTAATGCAAATTATTGAGTTAACTCTTCAGCAAGATGCCGTTACCTGCAGTGATTACACGTTCACAGCATGCAAGGCAGAAGCAAATCTGGCAGGTGCAAACATCTGCTTCTTTTCTTTTTTACAGCTGCAGAGAAGTGTCCTGTGTGCTTCTACTTTACCAGAATTTTATAAAGCTCTGGGTGTGCTGTGGAATAATAAAAAAAAAGCTTTCCTTCCTCCTGTGCAATTTTCTGAGGACTTATTTAGCTTCATCCAGGTTTTCTAAAAGGGTTCAACTGAATTTTTGGAAGTTCTGCAGACCATTGTTTTAGGCTAATAAGTAAAACTAATATGTGCTAACAGGAAACACTGATCTGGGTGTTTTCTTGTGGAAAACACACACAGAGCAGGTCTGTCTTATTTGCATTGTGAGATAATTCAGAAAATGAGCTTTGAGCTGCTCTGACACCAAGTTTGAGCCGAGGGATCCGGTCAGCCCCTTCAGCCAAAGGTGAGGGGGGAGAGTTGGTTGGGATGAAGCCACAAAAATCACCTTTCCTGCACAGCTGTTAGAGAAATAGCTGCTTTAATGGCCTTTCAACCATTAAAAGGCAGAATTAGAGGCTGAATTAGAGCATTCAATTAACAAGCAGTCAGCTGTGTAAAACCCATCATGTGACACTGAGGCTGTAAAATCCGAACAGGTAAATGTTATTAAAGTCCCTGATAAAGTAAAAATTATTTTTCTTGGGTTTACATAAATAAATACCAGAATGTTTTTGTAAGATTTGCTGTGATACACCACTAATTTCATGTACTTGCATTTCACTTTGGTTTGAGCCACAATAAAAAATAAAGCTGAAATCTCTGCTGCGCTTGTATTGTTTTTGTGAACCTTCAGAAGCAGCAACTTCAGAATTTTTGGGTGGTTCATAGCAAAAATCATGTTACCAGTCCAACTGAAAGGACAGAAAAGCTACTGGAGAAGGGAACAACAGGAATAACTGGCTGAAGGCAAGATTTGAATTTTATGAATATTAGAAGCCAAGGGCCATTGCACTGAAGGTGAAATGTCCCTTTAAAAGGTGGCTAAAACAGCTAATCCAAAATGAGGTCATAAAAATGTCAAAATGGACAAGAAGGAAAAAAGTTGTGCAGAAGGAAAGGAATCATTCAAAAGCTAGCCTGAGGGAGGTCTGTGTGCAGGGAGAGACAGCAAGGCAATTATTTAAGAGCAGCCCATTATCTACTGCCCAAAGAGCCACACAGGTTTGTAACACAGAGTTATGATTCCAATTTATGTGATATTTGAAATGAATACTTACCTTGGTGAAAAAACCCCACATGAAATAAAACCTATTCTAGACCCTTCTAAAATGCTACTGGTCTATAACAATAAATATTATTCCATTAGTTTTATATTACTGGGTTTTCAAAGGCAGGTGAATTAGATGAGATCTCTTTACATGAGATGAATTTAAGAGACAACTGTTATTTATAAGAGCTGAAATAATGTGTTTGGAGTGCCTCAGTTTTTATTTAACACCTGCTTTTTCCCTGCACACAATTTTCTTCAGAAAAATTCAGTAATGAATTGATTTTTACCTGTCTCAAAAGATGAAAATCTGGATTTTGCAAAATGTGTGGTGGAGAATACTGAACGGAGGAAGCCTTGTGGAAAATAAATTATTGGGCTGGCTAGAAATTGACCCTTAGCTCCCATGAGGTCTTTCTGAGCTCTGTTGGAAACTTGCTTTTCCAGTGGGGTGATGTGTATAAATCAGATTAACTTCACTGAGAGCAAGGAAGTAAATATATCTGAGAGAATACAGCACTGTATTTCCAACATTTCTATGGTTTCTGGTGTTGTCAAGGTGGCCACTTGGAGGTTTATGACAGTATTAGCAGTAAAAGAGAGGAGACTTTGCAAACAGTGTCTGTGAGAGGTGGAGGAGAGTCTCCCACCCATGGCTGGAGCAGGTGTTTATTTCAGCAGCTCCTGTTCCACCTTCCAGGGCAGCATTAACCACCAAATCATGCATTCCCTAATAATTATAATAATTTATAATTTAATAATTTTGATTTCATACATTAAACAGAGGCTTATGAGGTTTTCTTTTTAAAATCTATGTACTCTGTGAAATCCCTAAAGAAGCTTTAGAAAAAAAGCAAAAGAAAAGCAGGGAGCAGCAGGTCCCTGTGGATGAGAGTTGAGGTGCCATGGCTGATTTATAGGCCTGGAAAATATTTGCAATGCCCATATTATACTTGTTCTGGGGATAAAGAGAGGATTTAATTCACTAGTGCTATCAATCTGTTACCTTTCAAGGCAGTAAATTCACTAAATTCAGTAAAAAAAGCAATTCAGCTTCATGGAGTTGTTGTTATAGTATATCATTTGTCATTTACTGTATGTAAGTACCAATAGCACAAACATTTAAAATCATCAAAAGAACTATAAAGAGATGAAAGAAAAATGTTTCAGAATAAATCTGTCTTTTCCAAAGCAATCTACTCTGTGATAAGGTTATAGAGTGAAACATATGTCACTAGGAGCTTGACATAAAATTCTTATTTGTAATTGCAAATGTTTTAACAAAATTGTTAAACCTCATTTCATATTTGTGTATGACACAGACTGGAAGAGGAGGAGTTTTAAGAGCACACATTGATGCCTTTACAGTGATGCAGTGAGGATTCTCCAGGGCATTTCTCAGGGGTCCTGAAACAATATATTATTTGTTCCTATGGGGGAACCTAACTCTCCTCCTAAATCTGCTGGGATGCCTGTCTCTTAGGGCTTTAATCTGATAGTGATGAATACTCCCATTAATACTTATATTAACCCATCGTCTCTGAAAAGAAATGATATTTGCGGCATTTTTCTGTCTTGAATGAATGTGGAAAGACAATTGAATCAAATTAGGGGAGTGATCTACACTGCAGTACACACATTGCTCTGCCACTTGTTTTCATTCACCCAATAGCTTTGCCATATTTTACATCTCACACCATTTATATCATATTTTCAGTACAGCTCTGATGGTTTTTTATTTACTCCTAGCATCCCTGGCCTGTTTGACATTCTGAGAGCCAGGAGGAGGCAGCATCTGTGTGGAAGAAGTGTCAGCAGCCCCCAGGGCTGCCCCAGAGGAGCCCTGCCAAGGCCAGGAGCAGGAATGGAGCTCTCTTTGAACACAACATCTGCTTGCACAGCCTCTCCTGCAAGATCAAATTGTAGCAGCCAGGATGGGAAAGGAGGATGAAAGAAGAGATGGCAGATATATGGACAGTCAGTTCCAGTGCTGGTTCTGGACTCTTTTCAATCCAAGCTGGTGGTTCTGCTCTGACTCTCATTATTACCCCTGTCTGGAATTGGCACTGCACTGGCCGCCCTTTAGAGTTTTGATTTCTTCAAAAAGGAAAGGTTCCAGGAGAAGGCTGAATGAAATGGTTCAAGGGATGGGCAACACCTTTCCACTTCATGCCTTTCCACTGCTAATGCTGATGAAAACCTCCTGTGGAATGTCTTTTTGCTGCCTTTTCAAAGGAAATTCTTTCCAAAATGGAAAGTTCACTCCATGGGAAAATTCAGTCAGAAACTTTCCTGAGCAGCAGTGACTGCATGAAGGCTAGGAGCAGCCATTTCTCTTTCTTTTACTATCCAGACAAAACAAGTCAAGACTTAGGGAAGAGAGGCAAAGTGTTTCAATTACACTTCCGTAATGTAATTCCATAATTTTGAAGAAGAAAGATCAAAATGCAGTTTGTTTGGTTTTTTAATCATGTATCCAGTTCACTCAAGTTGCACAGTAAATGATGTTTGCAGAGGCTGAAGCAATTCCTTATAGAAGGAATTCAGGCTGCCAGAGCAGTTTGTAAAAGTGAAACAAATACTGAGCTGATCTAGGAAGGAAAAAAAAAAAAAATATTTCTAAAAAATGTTTCTCTTTCATACAGATTTTGTGGGAATCATCTGCTTTTCTGAAAATGGATTCTGATGGGAAATCACCAGCCAGTTCCAATATACATAGTTTATACGTGAGTGTCTTCTTTATGAATATTTGGTAATTGCCAGTCTCTTCACACAGAATAATCATTTTTGGGTTTGAGCTGCTGAGCAGCAACAACCATTCTCAGACATGTCTTGGGGCACTCTGGAGCAGAGGCGAATTGCAATGTGATTTATTTTGACATCTCTGCAACAATTTGGGGTTCTCCATTAAACAAGGAGCTCGTATGAATAATTCACACATCAGTCCTGACTGTGCCCTGGCACCTGGCAGTGGTGCCATCCAGGAAGGGCACTGAGAGGCCACTCTGCAAATTTAATCAGGGCACGCTGTGCCCAGCTAAAGTTCAGGTGCTCAGAGCAGCACATGTGGCAAAAGAGAGAAGAAACAGAGGCTGCTGCCCCTGCCCTGCCAGAGCTGAGGGTGCTGCAGGCAGGTCAGGGATCACACCCTGCCTTGGTCCATGCCAAGGGGCACTGCAGTTACAAGGAACTGATTTATTGCCTCTAACAGGTGTGGTTATGCTGTGTCAGAGCCCAGGCACTCGTGGTCCTGCTGCCCTGAAGAAATCTGGAGATGATCATTAGATGATCATTCCTGCGTTTGTCTCTGCTTTAGAGTTTGGAGTCTCGTATTTTTGCTCACTGGCTAATGAGGAGTGATTCTCCAAAAGAGTTTTCCCTCTCACAAGGGAATTAGGAGCTGAAAGATAAACACACCAAACTATCTAACATAGAAATCATTCTCTGTAATCCCAGAGCTCTGAAAAGGGTTCTGTGATTATATATACACATGGTTATGTATAATGAATGATTACCCTAAAAATCACAACTAGTTCTCACTTAAATTAAGAGCTTGGTCCTCTAAATTACATTCAGTACTTCTTGCATTATTTTCTGAAGAACCAGCAGTGCTCTGTTCTGTACACAAGAACACAAAACAGAGGAAAACACAAGCTCTAATATATTTCCCCAAAATGGGCATGAGATGTTCTTCCCATCCCATGTCATCTGTGCAGTCCTAAGGTAAGAGATAAGGAGCAGGTTTTTTGGCTAACAAGGGGTTTGAATACTGCACTTTGGTGATCCTAAGATTTTTGGAATTTCTCTAAAATATGTTGACAAAGATGACTAAAAGAAATAAAGAGAGAGGATCCCAGAACTGATCCTTTTCTCATCCCTGTCAGGAAAATCCTTTGGTGGGAGGGGTCCTGACTGGAGGCTGCTGGGACTCACTCAAAATCCATTATGCCAAACTTTCCTCCTGCTCAGAAGCTGCAGAAAGGACTGGAAGAATCAGAAGACACATCCTGACCACACCAACAAAGAGGGGCCTGCCCTGGGGACACAGGGAGTTTATTTCTTGTCACTGGGCTTGGCAGGTATTTTCAGTCAGATGAAAAAAAAAAAAAAAAAAAGCAAACAAAAATGGACAGAAGAGGGTTTTATCACATGAAATGTGCAAATTCAGACTTGCAAAAAAAATAAAAATCTGTATAGTGAAGACATATTTTCCCTCTGAAGGACACTGTCCTGCTAGGAAAGTGTGTGTACAGGCAGGGCCATGCTCTCTGTGTCACCTGTGAATAACAAATCTCTTCTCTGCCTAGAAAGCCACCCCAGGGACAGCCTCGTGCTGAGGGTATTCCTCACAGAAAGCAGAAGGAAATAAAGGATTGTACAGCTCCCTGCTGGCTCGAGTGCAAAAGGAAACTGCTTGCCACACTCACTTTTTGAGAAGCAGAGCATGAAACACCCCTCTCCTTTCCTTCCTGGGGTACCCAAGTAGAAGGATACCTCTACCTGACCTTCAGGAAACACGTGAGGGATGGGATTCATCACTTACAACTCCATTTTAGCCCAGGCCTTCTGCAGCGACTCTCAAACCTCCTTAGTGACTCTGGAGCCTGAGTGTTTCATACTTGGAGCAAAGTGTCAAATAGGCACATCTTTGGAGGCCTTAAAGAATTTGCATTTTTATCACTGCCTTATCATTTAGCTCCATCGTGACACTTAGTTCTGCATCTGAAGAAAAAGGGAAAGATTGTTGCTGTTAATACTCTTCCTCCAGCCTTCCTCTTCCTTCTGCTGATCCCCCAGGCTGCTCCATCTTCCCTGCAGAGCCAGCCCATCTCCTGCAGCCCCTCCCAGCACCCAGCTCTGACACCCAGGAGGGATGTTCAAGCAGACACTGTCTCTTTCTTATAAAGTGAAGACATCTGAACACCCCACGTGCGTATCCATCAGGCAACTTTTGGCCATTTCTGAAATGCTCCAGCTGTGACTTTTGGCTTGATTATCTCCCTGTATCCATCCCTACCATAGAAAATCCATTTAATACTAGGATTGGTGTCAGGAATTCACTGTTGTGTTGTTGACAGTGAAGAGAATTGTTCCAAGCACCCACTACCCACACTTGACCACACCAGCTTTCTGTGGAGTTCCAGGTTCTCCTCTTATCCAGGTTAATAACTGTGGAAACTCTGAGGATATATTCTGATATTTTTATGCAGGTCCTCCATGATTTTAATTTCACTTTTTTTTTTTTTAAGAATGATGTTTGGGGTGGAGGGCTTGGGGAAAAGAGAAGCCAGTGTCATTCTTTTTATTCTTTTTTTCTGAATTCTGTAAGGTCTTGTCTTGGATTGGGAGAATGGGAAATATCTCATTGTCTGACCTGCCATTGTTTGTCTTCCTGAAATGAAGGAAGCCATATCCAGCCCAGGGAAAATTCTTACTTGAGACAATGGGAAGCTTCAATTTCATCTTTACCACCCTCAAAGGTTCCCTTTGATTAAATAGATAAGGGGATAAGTAAATCCAGGGCACCTTGAGAGACCAACCTTCAGATAAATATGATAGTGCTGATACCTTTCTGGGGCTACCTAAAACAGAGGCCAGACAAAATTAAGAGAATAAAAAGTGGGTATATTTGTTGAAGGGCCTACACGTGCATTTAGTGCAGATGAAGCCTCCCCTGGAGCTACACCCAAAACAGACACTGGGTCATGGGTTTTCACACTTTTATAAGTTGGGTCCATTTGCACATTGGGGGTTCATCTTCCAATTACAGCTTCAGGTAATGAAGTCATTTACCCCAAGTTTGCTCCTCCCAACTCACTTTTGTTTCCATCTCTCAGGGCCTGAGGCAGTGAGGTGTCCTTGATTCCCAGGCCCAGAGAGGAATTGTTCTGTCTGACCAAAATGTGAAGACAGCAGCTGACACTCCATATGGATTTTAGAGTTATACACTAAAGAACTGCAGGATTACAAATATATGAAAAATATAAAAGCTAAACTCCTAAGGCATCACTGCAGTCTGAGTGATGGAATCCTTCGCTGCTGTTCTCTGTTCTGTTGCTCTGGCTGGTGCAATGACACTCTGAAAAGCCTCTCATTGTTCAGGCCCCTCACACGTACGCACAACACCAGATATGACTGCGGCCATCATCACTCGGTGCTGCCTGCCTCAAAACCCTGAGGATATAAAAAAAAAAATAGCCTCAAAAACCTGAGGCTGGTTTATACCCCCAATTCCTGCGGGATCAGCTCCCAGCAGTGAGGCACAGGCTGTCCTGGTGCTGCGGGTGACACCGGGCGTGCAAATGCCAGCAGCTGTGGCCGCAGCAGCTGCAGGGACACGTGTGCTCTGGGGGGCTGTGGGAGGGGGAGAGGGGTTTGTCTGTGGCTGCAGGGCTTCCCTCCTGGAAATTCTGGGATTAATGACACATTCAGCCCTCTCCAGGAGAGTGGATTGAAAAGAACGAAAGAAAGGCGGAGGGGGAAAAAAAAAAATTGAAGCAGGCGGGCGGGCTGATGGCTTTTCCTGCAAAGTTTAGGACTTCAAAAGTTAACTTGTAAGCAACTACAGATGCATGGATAAAAGCTGTCTTGGACACTATGCAGCAGCCCTCTCCTTTCCATCAGCATCTCCAACTTGTTGCCTACCTCTGTTGGATTCCCTTGCTGGCCATTAGCTCTGAGTCAGCAGCATTAGGTAAGGATTTTGTGCTTTTTAATTACTTGATGGTTGTTTGGGGGATAGAGTTCATGTGTATTTGAAACTGAGATGATCTTGTTTACGTTTACTTTTGAATGTGGGTTGGAGTGACAGAGGGCTATTATTAGAGAGTCTCCGAAATAGGATGGAAGTAAGGTTAAAATAAACAACTGCAGTAATGAAGAAGGTCACAGTGAAAGCCAAGCACACTTTCAGCACATGATGTATATTGATCATTACAGGAGGACATTCTCTTCCCTTTGGCACATTTTAACAAAAAAAAAAATAAAACCTGTGAAAATTCTTACTTCCTGCTAGAAAAAAAAAAAAAAAGTCAAGTGATTTAGGGAATATACATAACATTTTCCCATAAATGGAATAAATGAAATGAACCATAAAAGAAAAAAAAAGGCTTTAAAATAACATTCTATTCCTCAAGGAAAGAATTATATACACCATATATCAGAGGAACATTATAGATTAGTTAATTACACATATAATAATCATACACAGCCCTAAAGCCTCTGGCAATAAAAAGTTCTGGAGTAATTTCTCTACTACTGTACACATTAAATGTAAGTCTTGTTTCACTCTAGGAGAGAGTTCGAAGGGGACATAGATTTTACATATGTGGCTTGTTTACACAGCTTTATTAATTGTACACAGAAATACATTGAGACTCATGTTAGACATTATTCAGCTAGTGAAAACTGGGTTAATAAAAGAAACTGAGAAAAGCAAAGAGCGTAGTGCTGTGAGTGATTATGGATTCAGCTTTGGCAAATTCTGCAGAGGCAGCCCCCCCTTAAAGGAAATGTGTTGTCATATTTTACAAAATTTAATTCCAGTAGAGTCCCAACTGGTCTGAACAGTGACTGTCAGCCAGCACTCATTAGCTCTACGAAGATAAAACAATTTAGAGCCCTCCTCACTTGAATATCAAAGGGTCACACAGAAAGTTTTGCAGGACTGAACACAAAGCAAATGACCTTATCGCCTTTATCTTCAAACAATGCCTTTAATTTCTGAAACCTTTTGAAGGGTTGCCAGTTTTCTGGAGTGTAGCAGCTACTTATCTGATAGAACAAGCTTTTCATCAGGGGAAACGACCTTTTAACTCCTAGTAACTAAGTAACTGTATTTGCCACTGTATTTTTCCTACTGCAGGTAATATATATGGACATATTTATTAAACTGAGAACACGAAGGAATTAAGTATTGTGCTGTCTCTTAGGTGATGCAGAAGGATTCCTCAGACTTGCTGTGGGTTTTTGTTTGTTTTTTTTCATAGAGTGAACTTGAAGTAAATGAAACTGCCCAGAAGGTTTAAATTCTGACAGATCGTGTTGTGACATTACAAGCATATTAACAGAGCTGTTTACTTTTGTAGTCTAACAAACCTACCAATCCCATAAGAATTTCATGGTGAATAAGAAAGATCTGACCAAAAAGGTCTTCACAGATGCTTCATTGAAAGAGAGAAGATGAAAAAGTAATTTAAAGACCGAGGAAGAACATCATGTTCTGCTCTTACTTTATGTAATGAAGCTCCCTGTGACTGAGTGAATTCTCAATATTTGGGGTTTTTGCATTATTTCCCATGACTGAGAAGCACGAAAAGGTTACCAACAACACCCGTAGCTGCTGTCTATTACAGGACTAAGTGAAGCACCAGGGACAAAAGCAACACAGTGAATCATAGATGTGGGAGGGCTGACACAACACAGAGCTTGTCAGACTGTTCTGGGATGAAATTCTGTAAATAAGTCAATCAAGAGAAAAAGACAATAGATCTTTTTACAGTGGTATCTTACAGAAAAAACATTTATCTTAAAATAGTTGCTTGTAACACCACCAGCGGAAAGGAATTTCTCCCCATCCCCTCTGGAGCCTTTTCATAATGTACAACTGAGAAAGTTTTTAATTTGGATACGAGTTTCCTGCAGAGGTACCCTTGAAGCTCCCGAAATCCACTGGGGCTTCACTGCAAGGTGTTACATATGTAATAAACTCAGATAGAGTTAATTGTTTCCAAGCTTACTCCTGTGCATTTCCCTCAACTCTGAAGCACCTGAGGAAAAATTTGAGCATATCCAGAGGTGAAGGAAGAGAGGAGAGGATGGTGTCAGAGGAAGGTAAAATGCCTACAGCCAGCATGGAAAGGTGGTGTGTTTTCCAGCCACCCAAGCGGTCTATTGATTTAAGAAAGTAAATGGAAATAGTCTAGAATGGCAAAAACCACTCAGTATGTCTTGTAATTATATGAGCCCTGGTCTTGCTTTGTACAGAAGAGTGAAATGAAGATCAGAGTATATAATTTGCTCCGTGTTCTACCCAAAAGCAACCCACGATTTCACTGTGAGCTTCTGCTGTAAAACCTGAGTGCCATGGACTGTCCATCCTGGAAACAAAAATCTGCTGGAGCTGAGAGAACATTTCCTCATGAGTACCTCAAAAGGAACTAATCAAACTATTCAGGACTTCTCCACCTGCTTCAAGTATCTGCCAGGGATGGCAAATTCTCCCCTCCCTTGGTCAGGCTGAAACATTCCAGGGCTTCTTCCACCCTCGGGGTCCCTGAGCAAAGAGGGGTGTGACCACCCCAGGGAATCCCCAGGGTCTGAAATCCCAGGCCTGGAAACAGCTTACAGGGATCAAGCTCTCAGGCCATGAGTGGGTTTGGTCAGACCATTCCTGTGCCTCTGGAAATAACACTGGGATTAATCTGGCTCCATGGTTTAGCTCTGTGGGAAGCGCCGCAGGCGTTTACAAACAAACAATAACCCACGGAATGCTTTCCTATGGAAGCAGAGCCAAGACTCCTGGCCATGCCAAAGAAATAAAGGGAGAGGAACAACCTTTACAGTATGCTTCTCTCCCTACATTACTTTTAATGTTAATCATCAAAAGTCATTTACAGGCTAATATTTTATTTCCCTCTTATTAAATCAGTATCAAGTACCAATTAACATGGAGAACAGTTTGATTTTTAACAAACAGTTTAAGTTTGACTTAAAGATCACCGAGTTCCAGCTCTCCTGCCATAGGCAGGGTTGCCACCCACCAGAGCAGGCCCAAATTAAGCCAGTTTGTATCTCTTAAACTAAGATTGAAATCTGGATTTATCTGATTTTGTGCTGTCAAAGGGAAGCAGGGGCTGTACAATGATTTCTGCTTGCTGATAACTTTTTTGTTCCACTCCTTTTTACCTGAAGTACAAGGGCTGTGCCACTTCAGGGAAATTTCATTCATAAGGAAGGAAGAATTGGGCACTGTTGCAGTCCAGGGGCGAGGGAACCTCTGTCACCTTAGTTTTTGACTCTCCTGACCTGTACTGGTATGTCACTATTGGATTTTAGGACTTTGGAATTTTTAGAGAAATAATTTTTTTGCTCACGCATTTGCCTTTTAATCCCCTGATGAAAATTAAATGATTGTTTTCAAAGTTACACAGGCTTAAAGATATGTTTGGTGTGAGAGGGCTGCCCTTCAGCTGCATCTCCCAAGCATTTGCCAATTTCCCATTGGCCTGCCAAGCATGTTCAAACCCCTTAACAGCTATTTACTACTCTGCACTGTGCTAAAATCGAGAATCAATTTATTAGACACTGCTCATAACAGTATAGGACATTCATGGCCAAAATGTTGCCTTTAATGGTCCAGTTCCTCAAAGTTATTTTGTCTCTGAATGCCAAACCTGAAGAAGTATTGTGCGCATCCAGCTTCCCTGGCAATCGATAGGAACCACGAGGAGTCGAGACAAATCTGTGTTTGCTCCTAACCCGACAAGACAGATCGCTGAGCAGAGGGAGCATCATCACTCTGCCTTACTGATGGCCTGGGGACCCAGAGTGGCTCAAGGTCATCAGGAAAATCCTTTGGTGAGGCCTCAGGAGTCACAGCCCAACCCCATCAGCCCTGGCACAGCTCAGAACTGGCACAAAAGCCAATACAGTAAATTGGAGGGCAATAAAAACACTCAGCCTCTGGCCATCTTCCCTGAAAAGTCTGAAGTCAAATGGCCACGCACAAACTCAAGGGGACACAAAGTATTTCTGGTAGGTTTTAATCTGTTTAACATGTTTTAGGTGGCCAATACTTGAAATTCCCCCCAAATTCCCTTTGTTTTAATTAAAAATGATCCATTTACCTTCCAAAATGCTATAAATTCTTTATCATACAGATATAGTACGGGAGCAGAAGGAAAAGTTAATCCTGAATTAACTTCATTAGAGACAGAATTTATTTTCCAATTGTTCCTAGACCACTTCTGTAGCCTATTAAAATGATTCAGGTTTTGGAAATGGCTCTTTCCTCTGGATCTATTTCCTCTGGATATATTTCCTCCCCTTTTTTTTGTGCCGTAGGCTTGCTGCCTCAGAAGGCTGGGAACATTGTGGAAGTACCATTTTGTTGCTTTTTCATTGGGTTTCCATTGCACCTCTTTGAATTTTTTGCTGAGAAAAGTCCTCAAGGCAGCCAGATTGCTTATTTTGTCTAAAAATTTGCTCCTCTGGAAGATTCATACTGACTTTTTTGCTACTTACTACCTGGATGAAGTGTCTTGTCACCTAGCAGATGGAAGTTTAGTGTTGGACTTTGCCAGTCCACAGCAGAAATGGATATTGTCATTAACGTGGTTTCCAGCATGTTGCTTGTTTAAGGATTTTAAAGCTTTTTTCAAAGTAGTATATTTTACCTTCAGTTATGACCTTTGTTAATGTCACTGTGGCAGCTACATTATGTGTTTTGCCTCAGGTAGAGATTATTTACAGTGAAATATGAAAAAAATGTGGATTAGATTGAAGAATATTTTTATTTGCCTTTGAAACAGCAATAGAACCATGTGTTAGTGCATGCAATTGTTTGTACAGCTTTTCTGGGAAGAGCTTTGTACATTAAGCTCTTAGGAGATTTACTTAATGAGAGTATGTACTCATTTGCTTCTTTCTGACACATCTTATTTTGATTATTCTGACATCCATTACTTTGATTGCTGTGTTCACACTGCATGGCATCCATGGGGAGCCACGAGGGAATATTCTACATATTGAAATGGAAAAAAAAAAATTGATTGCCTAATAAAGCTGAGGGATTGTAGTAGTCTGCTCCGCTCCTTTTGCTGGTTTTGTATTAATTCATTGATTGAGAACGAGTTTGCTTATTTTGCTTATTCCCCTATTTTTATTTTTATTTTTTCTACGAAGCAGCTTCCAAAAGCAGGATAGCAAATTATCTGCCTACCACAATAATGTAATGCATCTCCTGTGGTAGCTGAAGTGTTTTACAACTCAGCTGTCCCTTGGCAGCTTTGTGTGCTGACTGTTCCACTAAATGCCCCCTCCTGCAGTATTTGCTAATCATTTCAGTAGCCACTGCACTTCCCCAGACTGGTGCATGCCCCAACTTTTCCTCTTCCTCACGCTAATAAGTGGAATAAAATCCTCCAGCAAAATAAATCTAGAGGATGATACAAAGACAAGAGGGTTCTCAGAAGTTCCTGAATAGCTCTCTAATGATTTTAATGAAAATATGAAAAATAATTTGGGATCTGAACTAGACAATTCCTTTACAGGAAGGAGCCTGTCTTATGTCAACACTTTCTTCCTTCTCATCTCCATTTGAAATTGTATTTTGCTGATGTTTGACCATCATGCAAACTTTTCATGGAATTTTATCTCCCTGATTTCCTGAAGGTCTATATGTAGAGCAAAGGAAGGTAAAATTCAATCAGTGGCTTATTTAACACCTAAGCTAATTTTTTTTAATTCATAACTTAATAATTAAAAATTTTCTTAGAATTAGCTTTATTAGATTTCACTGCATCCATCAGATGTGTTATTTGTTGAACTGGCCTGGGTGCCAAAACAGACCAATTCACAAACATGATTCAGACATGACTTTAATCTTCTTTGTCCCTTTCCTCCAATTATTTACTTTATAATCAACCATGGACCTGCTATAAAACTAGTTGTCTGTGACTGAGCCTCCCTCAACAGCACAGCACAGATACTTTGATTCACTCAGGCTGACTTATCATCAGCTCTGTTCTTTTCTTAATGGACTAGAGGAAAAAAAAATATAAAAATTCACAGAGCCATTTGCTCAGTTTTTCTATTAGATGTTAAGATTAAAGCTAGCAACAAAGACATAAACAGGATGAAATCTAATTAATTCCTTGGTTTTCTTTTGCAAGAAATAGAAGGAAAATGAAGAGAAGGCTATTTCCTACCCCACTGTGCCTGCAACTCCCTCTTCAAATGCTAAAATACATGGACATTTGATTTTCTGAATGTGTATAAAGCAGAATAAAGGTCAAAGAAATCTATTCTTTTCCTTTAGCTAGCCCAGAACCATCCCAGAAGTTTTTTTGTATCAAGCCTTGTGGGTGCCAGACACCCCCATCCCACAACCTTCCTGAAGGATTTGGGCTTCTTTTCTCCCATATTATCCTTTCAAAGTCTCACTCATAGCTGCTAAATATACAAACCCTCCAGTTTCAGATAAATTTCATTTTTTTGCCAGTTTTTTCAATTGATCATGCAAGAGAATTTCCCTGGGAAATCTGGAGTACCTGGCAGCATTCCCTGTCTGGAGCAGAGATGGGTTTGGCTCACCCTCCCCTCCCTGGGTGTGGGTGCCATCACCTGTGGGCTCAGCCTCTGCCCAGGCAGGACTCATTTGTGCCCCTCAGCACAGCTCAGAGCGAGGAAGCTTTGGCATTCCCTTAAGGCATCACAGCCAAAGACCACGAGCATGTGGAAGTTCTCAGTGCTGGATGTGGAGGGATGAGGTTTGACTTAACCCCTGTCCCTGGTGTGATCTCCAAGCACTGATGCGCTTCAGGACAGCTGGACTGGGGCTGCAGGTGATCCCAGCACAACCCATCATCTCCCAGAGGAATTTTACAACTCTTTTCTCCTCTTGACATGATTACTGCCTTACAGTACAAACAGCTCTGACATAAATCATAAATCCACTACCCGCCCCAGTCCCTCGCTGCTGCTTCGTGTTTCCCCAATAACTGATGTCTTCATCATGAAAATCCCCCACAGTTATTCCTGCTGCTTCCCAACGTCTGTTATCCACGAAGATCTCTTCTTCTGTTTGCTATTACCTCTACTCTGCATGGGTGTGGTGACACTTCCTCTCATTAATACACCTCTGACAAAGTTATCCATCAGCTCTTTCCAAACAACTTCATCCTCTGTCTCAGATCTGAGCTTGCAGCTTTCCTCCTGAGGATACCAGCACCCCCATTAGGTGCTGGAATGATGTGAGGGGACCTGGAGAGCTGTCCTTGGTCAGCCCCACACTGCTCCCAAGGGCCCTGGCACAGAAACACTCACAAGGGCAAAAAAAAACATGTTGGAAGAAGGCAGAAGCCTCTTCCCCCCTCAGAAAAGCTGGAGGCAGAGACTCTAAATATCTGTATACATGATGATGAGTTGGAAAACAATCACCTCTGGAAATAAAAAATCAGGGGGTTGTGGTAGCATCAGGCTTCATTTTTTTTAAGGCCCTTAGCAGACAATTTAATGTTGTTCTCAATGGGGCTAAACTGAGTATGAAACTAAAACACTGCAGTCAGTGCAAAAAGGCGACACAGGTGGCTGTGTGGGGAACTAAGCACAGGAAACATCCCTTTGGCCACCACAGTTATCCCTGCTTCGTGCAATTATCACAGCAATTAGTGCTGCAGAAATGCTGTGGGAAAATTTATGGTGACAAAAAATAAACCTCACAAATCTGCCCATTAGAGGGGGTTTTGCCGCTGAATTCCATCACTGCTGATACAGCCCAGCTCCTCACTGTGCTTATCTGTATAAAAGCTATATGTCTTCCCAGAGATATCCTATTTTAGCATGAGTAACCACTGCTGATCCACACAGAAAGGCTTTCTTCTGTCTGATTGCTTCCACAACTCCAAACATTTAAACATTTTAAAACTTTTCCACTGAGACATAAGTAGGAAAAGCCAAAGTGTTAACTGATAGTCTGATCTTGTGGTAATCACTGACAGGAAAGATGTTTTAGGGTACAGGAACTGGATCAATCTCTTCTGTCACAGACAGGTGCCCTCAGAACTGCTCCATCGATTATGCCAGAGAGAATCTCTTATCTGAACTGCTTCACTTTCTATTAGTAATTAAATGCATCTTGAAATGAGAGCTTTGCTGTCAGTCTCCCATGTGTTCAGTAAAGGTATAAATACCTGTGATGGACAGCAGCTTCAACCATTGTATGGCATAATGGATATATGCTATTTATATATAAAAAAATAATAATAAAGCAGTTCCAGCACACTTAAATGAGTAGATAGACTACTCATCAATTGATCAATACATGTTTTTATTGGTCAAAACCATATGCCCAAGTGCATGAGCCTTCAAATTCTTCCTAACATGAAACCTTCACCAACAATGAAAATTGCATTCAAATTTCTATGAACAGTTTCATTAACAGCATGTAAAATAAACAACACTTAAATTCCTGACCAGCTCTAACCAAAACATACTTATTTTCTTTTTTAGAAGAACGAACAAGCTAAATAAAAGGGGTAATAAATTTCAATATTAGTAATGATACTTGTTTGTGAGTCCCCAGCAGTCCAGAAAGAAGTGATTTATGTTCATTTGTGCTTGGGAAGCAATGTTTTAACACACCAAATTTCAACTTCTTTTTTTAATCAAAGGTCCTTTTCTGCCAAAAGAAAGCCATTGAGTAATCCTACATCCCCTATTGTTTTATGCTTAAGGGAAGGCATAAGGCAATTAGATATTTTGCATAAAGAAAAACTGATAAAGTGAACCTAATTTCTACTTTACAAAGAGCATCATTTTGCTTAAGGCATGGAATTCCTTAATTTTGGAGGTTCTGGAAGGGTTCAGGGGCAGGGGCAGCAGGCACCCACTGGCACACAGCAGACAGGGATATTTTGGAGCAAACTCTGTGTGAAGGGCTGGGGGATCTTGGGTTATTTGTGCCATGAGCTGAAATATGACATCTTAAGAACCCTCATAACTTGAATAATATTTCAGCCGGTAAGATAAGCTTGGGAACACCCATTCTTTAATTTCTGAGGCTCTGAGCAAGGGACTGGCAATATATTCCCTGCATCCAGAGTGGGCAGCTATGGATTACAGAGGCTGCTCTTGATCTTGCTCTTTATTCATATCCAATAACTTCTTCAAGGCCACGAGCTTATTCCTGCTCTTTAAAGCCACCTTCATTTCCTAAAGTGTTGCCTAGCACTAAAGTGCTCTGTTAAGCTGCTGCCATGTTTTTCCATTCTGTTAGAAATTATTGTCCTATATAGTTTGATTTTAAGAGTGCATTCTGGCATCCATTTGGGGAAAAGGCACTACGTAAAAGCAAAATCAATTCGAGGGACAGTTATATTTCCGGAGCTTTTTCATTAGCTGTAAGATAGATACATTCGAGGAGGGAGGAGGAAAGAATGTCATTTCTACCCAAACTGAAGGAGGACAAGACAAAGCATGGGAGAACTTGCATAAATGTTCACTGAGGGGAGCACAGACTGTGCAGCTTTCTCTGGGCAGATCTCTGTTCTCAGCACATCCCAACACCCCTAAGGACACTGGCCTCTCCTGTGACAGGCATCAAGCCATTGGAAAAATGCAGAAATTGATGTATTTTAAAAAGAGATTGATCTCTTGACCTGTTCTTAATTTTTGTTAAAGCCAAATTACCACTGGCTGAATATTCACAGGAAAATTTTGCCTTTATTCAGCAGTAAGAATTTGGCTTGGCATCATTTTATTGTTCTTTCCTTCATTCTTTTGCAAAACCCCACTGAACTCCACCCATGTTATCTTTGCTCTTTTCTCCCAAAATATCCTGAAAGATCCATGTTTCTACCTGAGCAGACTGTCCTTGCATAAAGTCCTCACCACCTCATGTGATATATTTTCTAAGATTTGCAAGCAAAGAGCTAGAACAAATTATGAAAAGCTGTAATCTGTATTCCTACAATTTTGAATTTAAAGATATTGCAGTAAGTTTTTATCAGAGTCAAATCATTGAGGCTTTGTTAAAGCCCAGCTGAAAAATTAAAATTCAGACTGCTAAATTAGCCAGTACTCTGACACAGGTCACCAAACCAGAAAGGCAAACATCTTATTTTAGCTTGGAGTAAAATTTCAAATCATGGTGTGTATACAGTATCAGCATGCAATTATGGGAGTGAGGAATTGCACACAAGCCTTTTTTTTTTTTTTCTTTCTCTTTTTTTTTTTTAATACAGGCATTCTATAATGGCATTTTCATTAGCAGGAAATACCTGTTGTCTGTAGAAAAATAATTTGTCTTGCTTTTTGAAAACCAAATTACCCTCTCTAAAAGATTAGCTGAAAAACACTGTATAAATTCATAAGCATTCCAGGTTAAATAACAAAGTTTTGCTTCTTTCTGGTGACCCCTAGTGATGCATTTTGTGAGAGAGTTCAAGAGTAAACCAAACACGTTATTTATTTCTGAAACACAGATAAGGCATCTGGAAGATTTTATCTGTGTGATTTTGCCACTAGCCCATAATTCAGGGAACTGGAAAATAAAGGCCCAGAAAACTTATCAGTGTGTGATTGTTGATTTGAAAGCCAAGTGAAGCTGTGGAGGAACGTGAGCTGGCACCAAGCAGCAGAGCAGCATTTGTAGGACAGCCACTGTCTAAAATCCGTCTCTTGGGTTTCAGGTACCCCTTTCATGGTGTGTTTATCATCAAGAAGTTTTATATATCTCTCCCCATATTATATATCTCTCCCCATATTTGCCTCATGATCTCAGCGTTGTTATTTAAAGAAAATCCCATCCTGTTCTGGCTCCTCTCAGGGCTCTCAGCGAGGCAAGATAGCCAAGCAAACAAGAATTGGGCAGCAAGGTGGGAGGAAAAGCAGCTGTTGAGTAGGATTCCATTTTTATTTTCACAGATATCTGACACAGAGATCAAAACTTATTTCCAAGCCGTTTCATGAGGGTGCATCAGAAGGATGCCTCTGTCCCTGTGTGCCCAGCCATTGTGTTCCATGGCTGAGATGAGCACGTGAACACTGCAGGAGCTCCGTGCCGTGCTCCAGGGAAAGGCTGGATGGGAGAGCAGGAGCCCCCAGCCAGCCCTGCCCTGCTCCTGCAGCCTCACACCATGGCCCAGACCCGAAAGAGACATTCCCCAGTCATTCTGCCCGAGCCAAGGGCTGTGAGAGGAGCTTGAGCAGAAGGTTTTGGAGCTGTTGTGCCTCCTATCCCTGTCCAGGGACTCTGCTGCCTTCCTGCCCATCCCAGCTGCTGTCCAGCTCCTGCTCAGTCTTTTCCTTGGACATTTTGTCTCTCTCAGAACCCTTGCTCCAGGGGAAAAGGGTAGGAAAGCATTTCTTGCTTCATGTCTAATCATAGCAACAAGGCAGGACTTTACATTTTCAGTATTATTCTAATGCTAATTCATCATTTAGTTCTGTTGCATGTCTCTATGCCCTGCTCAAACAATGGAGTCTCAGTTTGATGTCAAAAATAGAAGAGTGTGTGTCTAGTTTTAAACTCCTGTTATTTAGCATGCAATACCGTGTTAATTTAAGGCTGTTGGTCCTGTCCAGCTCCTCTGATTTTCACTGGGAACAGAGCAGCTAACAGTGAACAGGGTTTGGCTCATTTTTTCGTTGTAACAGCTGTTCTCAAACTCATTTTCATTAAAAAATAATTGAGACCAGCCTTACATGTCACAGATTCCCCTTTGCATAGTTTTACATTTTTTTCTCCTAAATCAAACTATTGAAAAAATAACATTCATCATCTTAATATTTGTATTACTAATGCAAAGGAAGGCAAGAAAATTCCCCTTCTGTTTTTATAGCAGAAAATTTATTGCAGCTTGCCAGGATCTGGAGTGATTAAGTCATATTAAAGACATTTCTGTCTTCTGAAGTTTTATATTTGGTTAAAGAACACGTTTTGATTTTGTATGTGACAATATTTCTTCACGGTAATACAAATATTTCTGTCCTTCCCCAATGGGTCACGATGAAGTCAATAAAATATGCACAGAAGAAATGCGAGCAGCATTTGGCTCAATATAAAGATTGATAATGTAACCACCTAAAAAAAGTACTTTTTATCATCATAAGTCTCTCCTGGTTTTTTATAGTTTTCAGTCAGCAAAACAATCCATCATACTTGAACTTCATACACGTTCCTGGAGCCAACATTTAGTACAAGTCAATTTTTAATTATGATATTTTTATAAAACCTACAATTTATTTCCTGACTTTGTAAAACACTTTAAACAGCAAGTCATCGATATAAATTATGCAGATCTCGAGGGACCCCAAATTCATTAATCTGACTGGATTTCCCAGCAAAGCAGAATTACAGCACAAGTGCCTGGCGCTCCCTCTGACACCCCAGAGCAGCAAAGATGGGTACAGCAACGAGGCACAGTGGGAAATCACCACTTTGCTTTACAGCAGTGCCATTTTTAACCTTTTAAATAAAGTGCCCATTATGCTTAGAATACCTGTTGCACTCTCACTTTTAGGGCTAAAGGAAAATTGTTCTTTTAACTGTGAAAGGAGTACAAAGGTTCTCATCCACAGTACTGCACAAAGAGCGATGAGCCCCTACTCCAGAACACTGAGCTTTACAGCGAGCCTGCTCATGAACTTGTGGCTGTCCCATTCCTACAGAAAACCACAGCCAGCCCTGTTGGCAGCAGAAGGAAATCTGGGAGCAGCAGCAGCCCTTTGGGAGCAGCAGCCTCTTGCTGCTTTCCCCCCTGATTTTCTGCTTTGAAGGGAAAACAAAAATGTCTCTCGTGCTAAACCCCTTCCCCATGGCCTTTTGCTGCTACAGTCCAGAGGCTGCAGAGCTGCTAGGATGGTCTTTCCCCCAACCTGTGTGAAGCACAAACTCTCTTTTCTCCTTCCCATCTCCCGTTGCTGCTCCCTTCCCAGGGTCCCCCAGCCGGGGACTCAGGCAGCCTGCGAGGCGATCTCACCTCTCTAACCCAGCACCTGCTTCTCTTTCTTAAACCTCCTGTCTGTGCCTCCTTTAAAATCTTTTTTTTTGTTTGTTTGTTTGTTTTCCAGCTGTTGTCTCTTTTGGTGGCCACCTCAGTCCTCTCCAGCCCTATCTCTTTAGGCACAGCTGTGCTGGCTCCATCCCTTCCTTTGTGTGCATGGACATGGCCTGCATTGAATCCTTCTGGAGCTGATGCTGCTAAAGCAGCACTGAACTGTGGAAAGGACAAGAACACAGCGCAGGGATGAGTGAGGATAAGTTTTGCTCAGGCACAGGAGAGAGAATTGCAGGATTTAGCCTGTGTGCTTTAATAAAAAGAGTAATTTGTGTGTCTATTTTTTTCTTTCCAAAGTAGGATGTGGTTATTGTCTGGGTCTCAGTCTGCATGAACTGACATCACCCAGGCTCCTGTAGACCAAAGAGAAGAGGAGCTGTTAGAAGGCAAAGCGTCCTGGCTGTTAACCCTTTCCTGCTTCTCTTCTTTCAGTGCCTTTTCTTTCACTTTGTGAAAGTCTGTGCAGGAGACCAGCAGGTGAGAGGGAGCAACTGCAGCAGCTGAGGATGTTTGCTAAAATGTGGTTGTAGGGTAGAGCACGATGGCTTAAAAGAAAAAAACTCCAATGGTTTTTTTACCTTTCCTAGGGGACAATTCCCACACACTCCATTCTTTTTTCAGTGCTTGAAACAGTTTCTCTCCCTATTTACAGAGTAAGATATACAGTCTGTGCTTCAGTTCATATTTTCTGAACTTCAGATGCTCTTCCCCATATTCAAACAGCTCACAGGCAAATGCATATCCTTATTTATACTTCTTCTATTAACCCAGTTACATGGTGACTATAAAATTCCATAATAAGAAATAAGAGCTCTCATTGCACATTCACAAAGCCCTCCAAAGAGCAGAGGAAGAACAGGCCATAAGACTCATAAATCCAACTTAATTTATTCATAGTAAGAGCGTAAAAATTGGATATTTTTATATTCCAGGATATTTATGATAAGATGGTGAATGTGTAAACCTCTCCCAACAATAATTCGATAACTGATGATAAAATAACAAAATAGATAACAGGTTTCAAAATTCCTCCATCAGAAGAGTGAAATATTGTAAGCAATGACACGATTTGTAAGCATTCAATAAAATCTGCAGTGGGTGAGGGGAAGAACATAATTTCAAAACTTTCAGAGCTCTCTGATCCCCTGATCCAGAATCTTCCAGCTTCACTCCTTCAGGGTCTGCAGTAATATGCAGGTATTTTCCTTTCATTAAAAATACCCAAGTAACCTGGGGGTACAGATTCTTTGCATCACCCTCATTTTTGGTCCCCAGAAAGTTTTTCAGGCATTATATCCATAGGAGAAAGGGGGTGGAAGGAGAGACCTGTCTGCCCAGTCAGCATGCCTGGGGACATCTCTGGTTTCTTGCCTGCCACACAGAGGACTTGTTTTAGTCACACCCATTTTCAGAGAGAGAAAAGAGAGGATTTGGCAAATGCCTCCACACAGAGCTGCCTCAGAGACAGGGTAGAAGCCCCTCCTGAACCAACCATGCCATGGCTCAGTTGGAGTCCCCTGCTGTAGAGGCAAGGGACAAATCCATCATGGGAAAAAGATATTTTGTTCAAATCACTTAGATCTTTACCTTTCAAAGGAAAGAAATTCCTTCTTTTCCACCTCAAATATCAAATATAACATCAAATATGTTCACAGCTGTTGCTCTTAAAGCAGATGTTTTCACAACATTCTCCCTTACCCCAAGTTCCCCTCCCTGCTGTGCACATATCAGCAACACAAAACTCATCCTCGTTTTCCCTTTTGCTAGGCTAAGCAAATTAATTTCAACCCATACTTTAAAAGCAAGCTCTTCATTCTCCTGATTATCCTAATAGCCTTTCCCACTGCTTGTGCAAATCAGAACAAGCAGGCAAGGATCCAAATGAGCTCTGTACAGTTGCAGTAATTTAACTGTTGCTCTACTGTATTTCCAGCACTGAAAGCAGCTTTTCACATTGCAGTGGAAACATTCACCTTGTGATCAGATAGTATATCCCTTTTTTATTGACCCAATTCTACTGTTAATTCTCAGCCTTGCTAATGTACTGCTCTGCCCTGGAAGTGTTCAAGGCTCATTTGTGTGTGTGTAGGACTTTGAAGGGTTTTTGGAGATGATTCTAGATAACTGTATGAGACATGTGCCTGCTCAATTCAATGTATTTGCTAGAGGAAGGAGGGAAATGAATGTGCAGCAACAAAGGAAATTCTGTGACTCAGCTAGAAAGGCAAAAAGCAGGAATCCAGTAAATATCAGTCTTTAAGGATAATAGCTTTCACTGTTCAGCTATTCTTCACAGGTTCCTTATCTAAAGCCTCTGTGGCAATCACAGAGAGAGAATTCAACCCACTGAGCCTCACAGGCGAAACGGATGTACATTCTGGGCCCACTTTTCAACCACTCAGCAATTATGAATTCTTTTTCTTGATCATTTAGATTAGAAATCAAGCAAACAGGACTTTCCTACCTGCAAGCAAGGTTCTGATTTACAGTATTTCTGCTCATAGAACTGGTTTCTCCCTTTTAAGAATGTTCAAGTATATGTCAAGGTCAGTTTTCTGTCAGGGGCCAACAATGCAAAATTTGTGTGCTTGCATAATTTTGTGTGATTATGAAATCCTCTCGCTGCTCTCAGAAACTGCAGCACAAGCAATCATTCCTGCTTTGTTCTTTCCCATTTAAGTGGCTGCGAAACACTCCACGAAATGCAAATGCAGATCCTCCTGCTTCCTGCCTGACAGCAGTTTACAAAACTGATGGAAAATCTCTTCACAGCTCTGCTTTATTTTATTTTTTTCCCCCCCCCAGACATCCTGGTGAGTCTATCTTTCTCTAGGAAAGATAAGAATTCCTGCCTGCTTTGTTAAAAGTCAGTTTAGGGAGCAACACCCAGCACCACCAAAGCCCTGTGGTTTGCCTGCCTGCACCTCCAAGAAGAAGATGCCATCCACACATCTCTCAGGGACCAATCCTACCTTTCCTTCATAATCTAAGAGGGGTTTTATGACAGCAGGAGGTGCTACCTGGGGCTTCAAGCAGCAGAACAACAATCCCATAGCCCAGATGGCCTTGGAGGCCACCACAGTCCCTTGCTGTGCATAAAATACAGAAAAGTCAGACAAAATATAGACATGTTGAAATAAAACACCTTTTTCTAGAGTGAATTAGATAATAATTTGATCCAAGAACTGAAGGAGAAGATTACTTATAGCTGTGTGGTGTCTGCAGAAAGCTACAGTTTCATCTTAATGATGCTCTGGCATTCACACTTCAGTCCTCAGCAAGCACTCACAATTAACATAAAAAGGGTGCTACTTATGCATCAGTTTCTGTATTTGACTTGAAGAGGAAGATGAATAAAACTAAATAAATGTGAACTTTTAGACCATGGGACTTAATATGGTTTTGGAAGCAGGCGATGGAAGTTTTAATTGCAGACGGAAAGATTTTGAGATCATTGAGATCGCTTCCATTTGACACTAATGACTGTGGTTTCCCAAAGCAAAGCCCAGAATTTACACTTTGCTTAGATCCTTTTCTACAAGCAGTAATGACCACTAATGAAACAGCCAAAAGCCCAGGTGGCTCTCCTGCAAATGTACATTTCAGAGCCTTGAGACCTGATCCTGCAGCTGCCAGCTTCACCCTGGGAAAGCCATTAGCAGCTGGCTTCATGTCTAGGAAAAGAAAATGAAATATGTTGCATTTTCACTGCCATCAATCAGCAGATGCAGTGCCAGGAAAGCTCCATAATGATGTAGATATCACCAGTTGACTTTGCAAAAAAGAAAAAATAAAATAAAGTACTTTTCAGGGGAAAACATATGTAAAAAGAACCCAAACAACAGATGATCTCAGAGCATATTTGTGTGTGTGGTGCCTCCCTTGCTTAGCCAGGAGAGGATTGAGGTCAGAAAACAGCTCCCCAGCCAGAGGACAGTGCTCACCCTGCTCCCCAAGGGTGGCAGCAGCAGCAGGAGGGAACATTTCTCCTCAGCTCCTTGGTACCACCTCACTGGAGCCATGGCAGGGGGCTCAGCCCCAACCTCACATGATTAAATAAATGTCTTTTCCTGTCCCGCTGAGCTTTCTATTATTCTGTGGAGAAGAAAGTTCTGAGAGCAGAAGACCTTAAAATGAAAAAAAGATGGAACTTTAGAGTTGCGCAATGATGCAAATAAGCCCAGAAATAATTTTTTTTAAAAAAATAAAAAAAATCAATGAATAAAATGTCACTTTTGGCATTTTACTGGGTTTTCTTTTCCTTAATGTTCTGCAAAATGGCTGAAAATTATCAGCAGTATCACTGTTCCTAAGTGTTGTATTTCCAAATGTTTTTACGCTTTTACCCCTTTTTATTATCTTTACTGTTTTCCTGAGAGAGACACTGAAATGCCTGGCATGACTCATGCTGTGAGCAATCCTTCTGTGAGAACTGAATGAAAACAGGCTGATAACAAGGGTGATTTCATTAAAAAGAGCTCAGCCCGGTGACTGGTTACACGGGATGTTATTGAAATTATGCATGCAGAACTCCAGCTCTGTCATATTGGTTTAGCTCAAGCTTTCCGTGGCACAGAGGAAAGTACCTTTGTCAGTTCAGTGGAGAAAGGTTGGAGATGATTGAGGTAAAACAGCAGGAGGAGACCAATATGATTAAGTCACACAGCCAACTGCCCATGTATAACACAGTAATGGAGGGGAAAGTAGAGGGCAAACTAAAATTAAGTCAAAAGGACACAGGAGACAAAAGGCTACACATATAGGACATGGAGAAGATGGACAGTGAGCTGATTTGTACAACAGGCAGAGTGCAGAATTGTCATGCCCTGTATTTAGATATTTCCTGTTAATATTGATGGGAGCTCTGTACTAACTAGTGCTGGAATGAAGTCTGTTTAGTGAACATGCTTAGAGAGAGGCATGTTTAATTAATTTTACAGTCATGGGCAGAAAGGTCAGATGACAGCCTGTGAGCAAAATCCCCAGCAGCCAGACTGGACAAGAGAATAAAAAAATGTACAAGGGAAAAAAAAAAAGTATTTGAGACAAAAACAAGATCAAGTCTGGACTGACTCTGGTGGTTGTTCACACCTCTTCAGCAGAAAATAAGGTCTTAATTTTACTGCAGGTCACCAGGTAAGAACAGCCTTATTGCAGGAAACCCTGGTCACTTCAGAGACAACACAGCCCACTGGAATTGTTTCCCTCTGGGAAGAAGGGTGTGGACACGAGTCACAGCACAGGTGCTCACATGTGGGACAGGCAGGGTTCCAGCCCTGGGGACAGCAGCACTGCTGCAATCAGTCCCAGCACACACCACAGCACTGGAAATGTCTGCAAATGTTCACTAAGGGTATTTTTATCACTCTGTCCTTTTCCAGAGGATAAGGAGCTATGAAAAGATGGAGCAGTGACAGACACAAGGTACAGCCCCAGGCAGGAGGGAAAGCCCCAACTCCTCCCAAGGCAAGGGAGCACTCAGTGCCCTGAAGGACCTGGCAGGACACTGCCAGGGCAGAGCAGATATTTCCATCCATCAGCAGAGGAAGTCACAGTGGGAAGTGCTCACCAGGCAGGAAACCCCGAAGTGCAGCTGTTTGCTGCTCTGCAATTTACTCCTCGTGCCTGTAAATCGTGACCCAGCCCCTGTGGCATCACCATGCCCTGATTCCCTGCAGGACTGGTGCTCCCTGCAGCTCCCAGGAGTGGTGACACCCCACTGCAGAGCAGTCAGCCAGTATTTCATGTCACTCTCGGTGTGAGCACCTGGCTTTAATGCATGCTTTGCTCAAAGTAGCAAAACCCATCTTGGAAATCCCATTTATTTCCAGAAGGGATTTTTTTCTTTATTTTACTAACAGGTACCTAATTTGCAGTCATTCATTTACTTTCATCACCTTCATAGGGTGAATGCAAAATAATATCAGTGTTAAAGGTAAAGGAAAGTAGTGCAGATCCATTAACAGGGAAGAAGAGCAGGTAATATAAAGGGAATATAAATGCATTCAAAATCTTTTTTACTTCATTTTTCTCAGAGATGTTTCATTACAATCAGATATTTAGCAGTTTATTTCTAGACCTTAATAAGAACACAAGGTACAATAAAGAGAGAAATAACTAAAAATGGGTATACCACCATGAGTAAAAAACAAATCATTAGAAGCAACAGTTGCCTTCAAAAATGAACGCAGAACTTCTGACATCCAAAGGGCAAAAACAGAGACAAAAATTCAGTGCTTAACAAGAAAAAGTGAAAAAAAGTATGGTTTGAGGTGCTACAAACCAGCCAGACTGCCTTCCATGCAGGTTCCTAATGATTTGCAACTTGCAGGGTTATTAGGAAAAATTAAGAATTGAATTTGTTACTGAGCTTAGTGCACATAAAACACAGCGACTCATTAGACCTGTGTACATGGATTGGAGAGGCCACACCTGGACTACTGTGCTAATTTTGATCATCCTACTGAAAAAAGCTGGACAAATTAGAGTTCAGTTCAGAAAGTGAGCGGCAATGGTAACAAGGGACCTGGAAATGTGACCTGAAAGGAAAGTGAAAAGGAAAGAGGCTTACCTTAGAGAAGGGAGCACTGGAAGGGGCTGTGTTTATTCTTCTAACATGTGAAGCAGAGAGGCAAGAGCTGGCTACTCCTCACAGCCACAGATGGTGGAGAAGGAGGGAGACCACCCTGAGAAGGGCTGGAAAAGAGTCAGCAATGATTTAAATGGTGAGACTCTTTGTCTGGGGGATCACTGCACACAAAAGTGCCTTCATCTGGGACTAGGAGGAGGACAGGCAAACCCCACAGGTGCATGGCTTAACAACCTTAAATCCTCCCTCAGAAAACAGGGAAATAAGGAAAAGGCTGGTGTGGATTATGATGGATTATAGTTGCACCATGTGAGCCAATTCTCTTCTCTTACAGCATTACTGGTCAGTAGGAGGCAAGTGTGAGGTGTGGGGTATCCTGCCTTCACCAACTTCTCCAGGACAACAATTTTTGTTGCAGAGACAGGGAAATGGGGCTGGGTGTGTCCCATCTGCTGAGGTGTCTGTTCCCTGAACCCACAGCTGCCCAAAACACAGCCAGGCACACAGCTGCTCTTCCCTTTCATGAGGAGCACAGAGACCTTTTTTCACTCTTTCACACTGAAATGAAACAAGTTCTTTTGAAATGTTTAGTAAAAGCAAAGAAAAGAGAAAAAAAGCAAAGAAAGAGAGGGAAAGGGAGAAATATCCTCTTCTCCTCCCCTTTCCCCACATCTACAACCCCCTAGTAGCTATCAGCCCAGGAGGCAGTGACATTAATTTGGGAAGTTTTGCTCAGGCAGACCCAGAGCAGAGCCCAAGCCCCTCATTTTGTGGTTTCTCATGTGCTTTGATTATGCCAAAGTGCAGAACTTTCTCCCTTTTCTTTTCTCCCTTTTTCCCCTCCAGCAATTCTGTACTAAAAATCACACAACAAGAGCTTCAATGGAGAAACACACCCTGTGAAAATCTCAGCTGTGGCGAGTCAACATTTTCCAGCAGAAAATAAAAAGATTTTCATCAGAAAGCTCACAGCCAGCTCCAACATCGAGATTTCAGAGGCAGCTAAGCTTTAAGTGCCTCATATTTCTGCATACCAGGGTCGTCAGTCAGGCACCCAGAAAACAAGGAGCACAGGAGTAATGATCACCTCTGACACAGCTGGAGTGACTTATCCAGCATGACACGGCCCTGTGGCAGCCCTATCCATCACCTCCTCGGGGCAGCATTCCTGGAGTAATTTTTTTCCTCCAAAACATCAATACTAGCTAACATTTTTTAAACACTGTCATCCATTTCAGTCAATCTTATTCTTCATAATTTCAGTTTCTTTCTATTGGGAAATTGGAGTGTATTTCACAGTGTGAAGTGTCAGGAGAACAACTGCGTCAAGGAACAACATCCTTTCCCTTGCCACTTATATTTGTTTGCTCGAGCAAAATGTACACAATCACCCCAGCAAGAGATTAACTGTTCTGATGCACCACCACAGCCTGAGCATCTCTCAGACATACTAAAACCTCGACATTCAAAACCTCTGCATGACCAGAAATCAGATTTTTAGGTAGTTTGAACTTGCTACCCAGCCTTCTGCTGCTTATTTCTTCCTTCATAACATTGGATCATTTAGATAAAATCTTAATGGTGAAGCTACTGCTTGGCTAGGTTCTCCATGCCATTGCTTTAGTCTATTTATATGCAATAATCTCCCCAAGAGCTTATACTTTTCACTTTTATCAGCCAAAAAAGCATACTGGAATTAACATATAGTACCTGACTCTCTTTACTTGCAACTGAATCCAAATACTCAGGGACAAGCTGTGAGCAGGGAGAGAGTAAAACAAGCACAGAAAATCCATGCCAAGCCCTGACCAGAACAAGGCCCCCTTGGTGCTGAGCAATGGGGGACTGCCTGGAGTCCTCTCCTCAGAGGGACCTGCAGATATTCCCCAGGGCAGCTCTGGAGGTGCTGAGCAAATGAATTTCTGAGGTGTTTTAGGGAATTTCAGGGAGGTAAATCCTGCTCCAAAGCAACTCTGCTGAAAGCACACACCCAGCAATTTAGCAGCCCTAAAGTTCACAGAGGTTATCTCATGTGTGACAAATGGGGCTGTGCAATCCCTGGGGTGTTGTGTTGGATGCAGGGGGATTAAATGACCTTCCCCAGTCCTTTCCTGCCCTGTTTGCTTTGCCTTTCCATTGCAGTGCCCGAGTGTCCTGTGGTTCCCTGCTCCTGGCTTGGACCTCAGGACAGCAGGGACAGGCAGTCTGTCCCCAGAGCATCCCTCTCTTTCTCCTTCTAGCAAGGTTTTACCTCGTAGACAAAGATTTTTCCCCCCTCTCAGTGTAAGAGGTGCTAACTCAGCTGTTAATTTTACTCGGCCTGAAGAAGTGATTAATTGGTCTGTTTATTCCTTTTAATCTAGACATTGTTTGTTAACAGGTCCAACTTCTGCTTGTTCTGGCAGGAAAACATCAACTCTTGTTTTAATTATTATAAATATCTAATATCTGTATAATATAGTTATTATACACCTATCTTTTAAAAAGGGTGAAAAACAGTCTCTTCTGCATATTTCATGTGCACACACAGAGGATCACATGTCAGTTCTTTACATCCCACTCTCAGGGGAAAAGAGATTTAGCTTAATGACTATTTGCAGAAGCTTTTGCAAAGAGCTGGACTGTCACTTCTTGTGTAATCACAACCAAAATAACCTGCTGTTGTAAGAAATCTTGGAAAGGACTTTGGTGATGCGAAAATACTGCAAATAATATTTAATCTATATAAAAACCTATGTCATTCTTGGCATATACCCACAAAGTCTATCTCCTAAGAAAAGGTTTCCCTTGAAAGAGAAAAGGTAATTTTTCCTACCTTAGAAGAGGATTTTAAAAGATGGGACACATTCCAAGAATAGGTCTGAGAAGAAAATATGGAGACTACAATCCTATGATCAGAGTGATAATGTTTTTGGTCGCTGATTAAAGAGAAAAATTCCACTTTGATGTGCTCTCTGCAGTCAGGACTCATAATGAATAAGCAACAAATACCAAGAAATGAGCTTGAGAGCAACACAGAAATTATTTTGTGGCCAGCTGGAGTCAGAGCTGCCCTGCATTATCCGTGCCAGTGACTGGGACCCCAATGGCAGGTCAGTGTGGCTGCCAACATCAACAAATTTACATTGTGACCATGAAGAATTGCAACCCAAAAGGTCCAAATCTGTAGTAAGAGTAGCTGTCTCTCAGGATGGATGAAGACTGTTGTTCTGTTGAAGAAATATGTAAAAATCTTGCTGGAGTGTCTAGGGGAGGTATTCATTGACATGCTTGATCACTACTGTATGGGAGATAAATTAAAATTACACATCCTTACTTGAGGTGATCTGCATTTTGGACCTGGAATTTAAAAAAAATCAGAATTTAAATTTAAAAAAAAACAACACCAAGAGCTCATCCTACAAAGCAGCTCATGTGAATGAAGGAAATTGAGATAAGGAAAGCAGAAACAGAGGGATAATGCTCCTTGGTGCAAACCCAACTCTGTGAGCACCCTTGGGAGAGTGTTTTGGGTTAACAGGGGTTAAAATGGTATCAGTGACACTTTTTCCCACATCAGCAAGATCTACCATAATTTCATTTTGAATCTGACAAGTTATTTAGCCTAGAGAAAAAGAGCTATATTTTCAGAAAGTTTATTTTTTTTTTCCTTTCAATGTCTTTGCAAACAAAATGCCCCAATGCCTCCTGCTTCCAAGATGTTTAATTTTTGGTTGAAGAGGAGTTTAGCTTCAATTTCTATATTATCAATCATCCTTTGTGATTTTAAAGATTATATTTCTCTGGGAAAATGGAAAGATTTTACTTTAGATTGAAAAAAGTAACTTCTCCTCAGCAGACCAGTGAATTGCAAATCATCTACACACTAAATCTTCTGTGTGCTGGTAACATCTGTTCAACAGTTGCCTTCTCTCAAAATTTACAGCAGCCCACCACAATAGCCATGTCTTTCTGTCCCTCCTACATGCAATCTTTCACTTTCTGCTTTGCTCTGGGTGCTGTCTGCACTTATATTATTGCAGCAGGAAAATGTAGAACATTAGCATCTGTTAATCCTTTTATACCTCAAGCCTTCACATGTTTGTCCAACTCTGCTTTTCATTGTGCCTTCATGTCTCTGGAATAGTCTCAAAATTCCAGACACAGCAAAATAACCCATGAGTGTATCCTGGCCCTGTGGTGCTGCTGGAAGGCTATTTTAGAATTAAGACAATTCAGTGGTTTAAGCGTGTTTGCTGGATCCCTAGGAGCAAACTTTTACCCCACTTTGCAGGGATTTAGCCATTCAGATGTTATTAATATCAAGCCATGCTGCTGAATCTACAGGTTCTGTGTGGGAATAACCTAGATTTGAGTGCCTTGCTTAGCACCAGACATTTATTTCAGCAAATAATAGAAAGGATGAAATGGAACTTGACTTTAGCCTACAGTGTTACTGTGGCATGACAGAGGAGGAATGAGAGGCTAAGGAATATCTAGCAAAGATCTTCACAGTAAATTTGTACCCTGGATTTTCTTCCACACCACATTTTAAATCCTATGTGGGTTAAAAATAGAATCCTAGAGTAGCCTGAATTGGAAGGGACCCACAAGGATCATTGAGGGAGAGCTGAGATCATCACAGAGAGCTGCAGATCGTGGTCAAAGGGTAAAAGCTTGCTTAAGTAATATGGGGTGAGAATGAGAGTCCAGCAAAGAGGCAGCAGAACATTTTGGTATTAGACCTGTAAGTTTTCTTCAAGAAATCATGCATTTTATAAACAGAATTGAATATTCAAATTCAAAGACGGGAAACAGCATTGGAAGTTGGCAAAGTTAGAGTGTTCTTACTTATATTGATTAGTTTAAAAATATTATAGAAAAGAGTGGTTTCAGTGGGAGGGACTGTGCCATGAAACAGCCAAAGGCTCAGGCCATTGCCCCAGCACATGGCAGTCATGGTTTGAAGTCAGGAAAGATCAGCCAGCTCCAAATCTGCCCATGAAGCTCAAACCCAGCAGAAAATGTCCCCAAGTCACCCTGCTCCTGTCACCTGCTTTTTTACCTTCTGCTGGTGTTCTGTAGCCTGTGCTCCAAACACAGCCAGGGCCTCTCAGAGCATTTCTGCTGTTTGCAAGCAGCACTTAGACAACTCAGTTCATCATCAGGGCTACAGAGGGTTAACAGGCTCCTCATTTTGAATGCAAAAGATGAGCATTGTGAGGGATAATAAAAGAGAAGCTGCTCTTGAAGTCACCCGTGGGTAAATGTGAGGGGTGTAAGGGCTGCACAGCAAAGCAGGCACCACCACTCCCCAGTCACAGGCAAACCCTTTTGTTCATGGGCTGGCAGGTGAGTTATGCAAACCCTGGGCTTAAAAACTTCATCACATCTCTGTGCTACCCCACTGAAGGTGCAGTGGGAGAGGCAACAGCCACTCTTGCACGTGGAACCACAGCTGGCTCTGCTCTGCTGTCCACACTGTGGCTTTTAAAGTGGTGTTTGAAGTTTTAAGCGTAACTAAACCTTCTCTGAGCTGGGTTAATTGTAGAAAACTATAGCAATATTGATGCCAGGGTTTCCAGGCTATGTTTGCTTGTGCAGGGTATCAGCACATGTCAGACAGGTCTACCTATACAAAGCCTCTGTTCTCCAGCCAGCTCCTAGAATGGAATCACAGAACCACAGAATCATCAAGGTTGGAAAAAACCTCTAAGATGATTGAGTCCAACCTTTGGCCACACAACACCTTTTTAACTAAACCAGAGCATTGAGTGCCACATCCAGTCAATTCTTGAGCACCTCCAGCCAGGGTGACTCCACCACTTTCCCTGGAAAGTCCATTCTAGTGCTTAACAACCTTTTCAGTGAATAAATTTTTCTGATTCCCAGCCTGAACCTGCCCTGGCACAGCTTGAGGTTATGTCCTTTTGTCATAAAACAACTTATAAAACACAACACAGAAATGACCAAAGCTTGACACTCACCAGGTCTCACATAATCAAATTTTACAAGTTTCAGAAGCAACTCAGCAATGACTGCAAATTGCTAAAGAATAAAGTAGCAAATGATAAATTGATTGCCTGCTGTTTCTTTGTGCATTAATTTGTGTTATGGCTTTCCAATCTGAAATTGCTTGACTACATTTTTGCCAATTGTTTTTATTTTTAGCTCAAATTGCAAAAGAAATGACTGTGGTAACCTGAATGCATCAAGTCTAATGAAGAATTGATCAATTGTCATATTGTTTCTGAACACTGGTTTCTGGCCTATCTTCTCAGGATGAAAATTACAGTTATTAGCCAATTACCAACTAAGAATGCAAAACCGAGTCTTGTTTTGATAACAGAAAGATGGAAGAAAACCTGAAATACTGCCTTTCTGCCTGTAATCACCTTGTTTACCGAGGGATGGAGATGCCCAGATAACATTTCCAGCTGAATTATTCCCTAGCAAAAGAACAGATCTGGTTGCTTCCTCCTTCATCTCAGTAACGCTATTTTTTAAACCATGTATTTCACTAAAAGGTGTAACTTTATTTTATAATCTAAAAGCATGCCGTGGCTGTTATCAGGCAAAAAGGAAGTGGAAGAGTAGAATGAAAAGCTCAGCATGGAAATGGCTCCATGGAAATAAAAAATTGCTAGGATTCATCTCATCTGGTGAGAAGAAACTGTGCTGCATTGTCAGTGTCTGAGGAGGAGAGTGGTTCCCATTGAGAATACTCCATCTGGCAATCTGATTTTCTTTTATTTCCTTTCTAAAGAAAGGAAGTGCCAGTGCTATACCTCCTGTAAGAAACACCACGTTGATCGTGGTGGAAGAAATCCCCATCCCATTCCAGTCCATCCCTGCATGGGAAACCCTCCCACAGCCAGATCAGCCTGACTGAGGGACATTTCTGCTCATTTCCTCCCTTCTGAGGACACAGACCTCCCCAGCACATTTTTAAGACAGCAGAAGCTTTAAAACACACAAACCTACACTGTGATCAAAGTTAATTCAGTGTAAATGAGAAGAAATCAGTAGGTTTGTCTTCTGCACGGCTGGTCCTGATCAAAGCACAGCTGCCTATAATACTCACCATATGGGGCAACAATTGTCTGCTGTTTATTCCTGTGCCTCCCTAATCCCCCATGTCCCCTGTGATCGTGCTGATCTGTACCTGCAGCTCTGGCTGGATGGCCACAGAAAGGCATCTGGCTTTACATATATATATAATTATGGAGATTTTTTTCTTATTATTGTAATTACATCCTAAATGGTTGCACAGGTATCAGCTGTAAATGTGGTGAAGACCCAGCTGATTCCTGCTGAGCTGAATTTTCTTTTACATCAAAAAGCAGCTTATAGCTGAAGGCCTTATAGGTTCCTTAAACCTTGCTATTTTTATTGATGATCCTACTACCCCTGACAAATAAACAGAGATCTGTGGAGCAACCAAAGCAGAGATGACCCTGAACAAAAAAGGAAAATCAGTGCCTGTTAGAACTGGGAGCTAAATTCAACTAAATAAAAATAGCAAATACATTTATCTGGAGGGTTTTGTATACAGGAACTGAGAGAAACTGTTTCAGGGTGTGAATAGGCATTACCAGACCTCTGTCAGGTGCTAGACACACAACCAGGTGTGTGAGATTCCCTGGAATACCATCGTGGCTCAGGGAAAACGCCGCCTGGAACTGATACAATCCTGTTTCTAGGGGAGGAAGGCACAGATTTATTTTAGGTTTGAAGATACCATGACTATAAATACAGAATCTGTGCCTTCCGAAAGTTGAAGAAACAAACAGTGAGGATTGCTGATAAATTTGGATTTTAGAAATCTATTAGGCTTAATGTCGCAATTCCACGGTTGGGAGTACACAGCTTTATCTTATCACAGTGGCCAGGCAGGCTGCTGGCTATTTCTAGCTCATGACCTTTTATTTCAATATTTTTTAAATCCATCCAGAGTGCTACAATGCATGAGAAGAACTTTCTGCATCCACAGCAGGAGCTGCTATGTGCTTGAGCCTGTTTCACATCAACTCTCTCCAAGTTTCACACAGCAGGCAGGCCACAAGGGGATGAAGGACAGGGTCAAAGGAAACCTAAATTTTGGTGGGATGGAGAGATCCTTCGGTGTTTGTGCAGTAGCTGGGAAGTGGAGCATGTCTGTGTACATAATTGCAGCACTGTAACAAATAAAGCCTTACTCCAAAGGCAAGAGGGAACGCGGCCATTTATCCTAAATGTCAGAGCCCTGACAGAAAAGCCCATTATAAACACGTGAAGGGCTGAAGCCACAGTTGTGCCAGTGAATGGGATGAATAACAGCAATGAATAATAGCAAAACAATAGCAGGAAAAATTGCCTCGTCACCCTGCATCCATTAGGAGCTAAATCACAGCCGCGGACCTGGAATTTGGCAGCGCTGAGCCTCCCGCACTCTGAGTGCCCTTATCTGCTCTCCAGCCTCTGCTGCATCCTGGAAGCACTGGCAGCAAGGGAGTGGTGACACTGTCCCCAGCACAATATCACCCACATGCAGCACTGCATTGAGGAAATGCAGGAAAAAGCGGCCAAAATTCAGCATTGTCCATGGGAGCAGTCTGGAAAAATGTGTGGCTCCAGAATGGTAATGAGTGTCGTGGCTGAGGGGTAGGAACAGCTCCAGCTCTCAAGGGGGTAAACCATGGAAATCAAATTTCCATCTGAATAGAGCCCGTTGGCTTCTGAAATCAAAACCTGTGGGTTTGTTTTTGCTACTTCTATTTAGGAAAGCTACATCTGTGACTGTATGCTCAACTGAGATTAGGAGGTAAGAAAGACCCTTTTCCTTTGATATCACTTTTTCATTCTGAGGGATGAGAGCAAAAATAGACCAATCAATAACAATAATTATAATTACCTTTTTATTGATTGCTCAGAAGCCCTTATAGGCATCATCATTAACTTAGAGATAACTTGAGGAAATTTATGAGGTTTTGAATTCTGTTGTGACACAGCAATAGTGATTTCTATATTCAGATTCTCAGCCTTCCTGGCCCTAGGGCTGAGCCAGAATGAGTGAGGAGGAGACTTGGTCAAATCTAATAGAGCTATTGACACAATTTGGCTTTGCTGATTTTTTCTAACTGGCACATTCAATAGATGAGGCTGCATTTTGCAAAGTACTGACTTCACCTGGACTGTACAACTGCTTTATATCCTTGTGATGTTTCCTGTCCTTTTTGTGTCAACCACGTTATCCATGAGCAATTTTCACATTGATGAGAGATGCCAGACAGTGATTCTTGGAGACTGAAACATTTTAAAGGAAAACATTTCTGCTGGACACTTCTCGGCTCATTTACTTCAGCTGCCCATACATATTGTCCCTCAGGATAAAAAATTCTTTCATCTTCTCTATTTATGGAGCACTGCAGAAAGTGCTGTCCATCCCATCTGCTGTGACAGTTCTCTAAACTCCACTGTAACCTGCCAGGAAGCTCCTCAGCCTTTGCTCACACTCTTCACAGGGACTCTTTCTTTTCACCTATGTGGTCAGCCCATCTTGACACCTCTTCTGGCCCCACATAAAGTGCTTTTCTGCCTGTCTCTGCATCCTCCTGTGTGGGCTGTATACACCTTATTATTCTGAAAATTATTCAGGGGATACACAAACTGGAAGAAAAGTCTCACATAATCAATTCCTCCTTTTTAAACCACAAGTTAAAAATAGAAATGCAAGGCAAGATAAGAGATACGAGCATGAATAAATAATTGTTTGCTCTGGAACTGAGCGTTGGCCCTTGGTTTGTCAATAGTTTATTGCTTTACTCCACAGAAGAGCAGGATGACAAGTGACCTTGCTCCCAGACAAATGAAATTCAGATGCATGATAAAGCAACACCTTCGCATTGTAGGAGGGGTTTTTCTTCTCAGATCTGCCTGTTATTCAGTACAAATAACATGTATTAAATGTCATATTCTTTTCAGCAAGTGCTCAGCCTCTTGCCTCTTCCTGGGTCAGAATTTCTATAATTACATTCATTTTGCACAATGGTTCATTTATCTCTATCAATTTTGCCGTATGAATGCTTTGTGACTTGCTTAAGACCTGGCCATTATGTGTGTGTGGTGTTTGTACAATGGGCTTCCTTATCATTTCAGTTCAGTAGGAGGTTCCTCTCCTTCTGAAATTCCTGAAAATAGCTTTACTTATTAGCTATCAAGGTTTTTAAATACAGTTATTATGTTTTATCTACCAGAGGAGCACTCATGGTTCAAGCATTTTAATGTAGTGATCACTGTCATTCACAACAAATTTCTATCTCTGAATATCGTTAAGAATGAAATTTTTTGTCATCAACAGGCAGAATAATTGAAGCAAATTCTTTAAAGTATTGGTGAAATAAGGCAGGAACTTTGATCTTTAATAAACTGTCAGGTGTTCCTTAGCTACAAATATTTATTAATAGATGTTTGTTCACCTGGAATGTGCACCCACCAAAAGGAATTTTTAAATGTTGTCAGATCGATTGGATTCTATTTTTATTTTGAACATGTCTGTGAAGAGCTTGGAAAGAATTTCCCTTTCCCAACATCTGCCTTTCCTTCTCTACATAAACTCTCTTTCAGTGTGTGGTAAACCATAATATGGGGAAGTGATGGCACTGACATGCTGAAAGTTTCAGAAACTCTTATCTGAGCTTTTCAACATCACTGAAAGGCAGTCCCTGAGCATGGAAGGCTGGAGATTAAAATTTTCCTTGTGTTTCTAAAAGAGAAAGAGAAGAAAGGGAACACAACCTTTGTCTGCAATTAATTTGGAGTTATGAATTTTTAGCCTCAGCATTTCAGACTGACTTTTCCAAATGAAAATATTTCACAATTTTCCCGTGAAGAGAAAGTCAAACATGCTGGAAAAGGTTCTGTTTCACTGTGGACTGTAAGAAACAAAAAGCAGAAATATGAAAATCTGCCACAGAGGGAGGGACTTGACAAATTTACTGTATGCTATACAAATGTCAAAAACACAAGGACTCATACATAAGTTGATTTATTTTTTTTTTTTCATATATAGGTATGTATACATATTTGTATTTGGGGAGGAAACTCCAGATTGTGTTCCCACAATGTGGGAGATGATGGCAAGAAGGAAATCTGAATATATGTAATATATGTGGGGACACATCTCTCCTGGTCACAGAGCAATCACAGCCCGTCACCAAATGCTGCTGTTGGTTAGCATTGCCTGCATCAGCCACTGGCTTTTCATTCACCCTCCACACAAAAGTTATTTTACAATTTGCCAGCTATTTCCCCAGGCTTTAGAATGCCCTTTAGATATATTGTGTGGCTTTGCCCAAAGCAAACGTGCACCTCAGGCTTGTGGACTATATTTCTTTCAGGGTTTCCTGGCTGCCATCACCTATTGATATTATTTGATTTGCAGCCGCTATTCAAAGCAAACAAACAAATCTCACAACTTCTTAAACCTTCCTCCACGTAAGCCACTGATATTTACTGGGAGCAAGAGGGACAGGTAAAGCTCTATTACACTTGTACTCACCTGTTTTCAGAAATGAAAGCAAAGGTTTAGCAAGTTATTTCCTTATGATTTTTCAGCCTGCCACTCTTAAATTTCCTAGCTTTATCTCTGATATGGCTGATGCTTCACCCCACAGCCATGAGCACCAGCCAGGAGGGACAGACCCTCAGCAAGTGCCTGGTGGTCCCAAAGCAGCATTTTTTCTGCCAATACCCCTGCCCAAGAGGTGCAGAAGTGACTCAGCTGCTTGCAGAGCATCCAGCTACCAACCTGCTTGGCACAAGCTGCAGCCAGCAGTGCTAAATGTGTGTGCAGGGAGGTATCCCAAAGCACAGAGCATCCCAAAGTGATCCCTAAAAACTCCTTTGCAGAGTTTTGTCTGGCTGGTGCCTGGCACAGCCCTGTGGAGCCTCACTGCCACCTGGTACAACATTGGCCAGCACAGAATGGGTTTCCAGGCTGTCCCCAGGACCTGCTGGCACAAATCATCTTCCTCCAGCTGTGCTCACATGGATATTTCCTTTAGCTGAGAGCTGTCCACAGCAGCATATTCAGTTCAGATACCCACCTCCTGCTCATTTTCCATGGGATACTTCTGGATGTTTCTGCCTCCTGTAGGAGGCTCTCCTCTCCCCAGCAAGCCCTCAGGCTTCCCCTCCTTTCCCACACATTAACAGGTGACTCTCAACATCCAGGCATTAACAACATCCTGGCTTCGATGGAGACAGGCTTTTCCCCAAGGAACCTGCACCAGAGTTACTCAAATGTCATTTTCACTTAGCAGATACAGCAGGTATTATTATTTGTTTGCTTTCAGTGTCAAAAAGGAGCTACTCAGTGTCTCTTAGCCAGAGCTTTCTGACAAAAAATTGTTACATTAAAAAAAAAACAACAAACAAGCTTTTGAGTGTAGTAAAGCAAACAAATCCTTATGTCTTAGCAACAGCTCCTTGTCTATACTGAGTTGGTGGCAGTTCAAGAAGCAGCTCTTTGCAGGAGACTAAAGCACCAGGTACACCCAGCATTTAATTCTAGCAGCTCTGGATAGAGAGCCACAAAATCTTACTGCAACATTTAATTTCTTCCTGAAGGAAAGCAGAATGGTCATAATGACCAGCTCCCTAAAAAGCCAGCTCTTTTTTTTTATTTTTTTTTTTTTTATGGTCCTCTTAAATACAATAGCAGTAATACAGGTGGATTAAATTAAATTTGTTATTTTAATGAAAGAAATATTTCCTTTTTAAGACAACATAATCTGCATGGCCCAGAGCAGCAGTGGTTCCATACTAGGCATGAATGTGGATGTGAAGGGGGACAACTGGGATGCTGAGCATTTCATGACTGTCCATAAGCTTGACACCTGCACCTGAATTAAAAATTAACAGCAAGGTTTTATCTGATTTGAATGGAGCTGCAGCCACCATAAGGTACAAGTGGGCATCTCTCAGATGAAGAACCAACAGGGATAGGCTGTGCCTTCTTGTTGTTTTCTTTTAAATAACATTTTTATAATAAAGTCTGTTTACAGTGATGCCTTTATTCATTTATTCCTGCAGGAAAGCCAGAGGTAATTAACTTGTACCACAGCCCGCAATTTGCATGTTAAAGTTTACAATCATCCTGTCATGGGGCCATAATAAGCACCATTTTACAAGGGGAACTCAGTAATTGAGGGTTTGTTTTGCCCATGGCTCTCTGCAAAACCTGGGTGAGGGTTTTTGTGCCACCAGCTCCGCGTGCCTCGGTCTGATCCGCGTCAGGCAGGGAACAGAATCCGTCAGGTTGGCTCCAGGGGAGTTGACAGCAGATCAATTTTCCATCCTGCCTCCTCAATGACAGCCTGCCAGCATAACTAAACCCAGGCACAGGTACATGAACAGACTCTGGCAGGGAGTTCAGGGTAAAATACACCTTCAGAGGCGGCTGTTTGAGCCAGGGTTCCATCGGGACTGAACACATGGCTTTTGTCCCAAATCCTGTTAAATTTCCTGGATGAACACTGCTCTCCCTAGGGACCTTGCACTTCTCCCCCATGTGCTCCTCCAAGTGCCTCCCTGGCCTTTGCCAGGCCCATCTGCAGCGTTCAGCTCCTCTGGTGTCAATGTGAGAAAGCCTTTTCTAAACTACTGCAAACAAAACCATGCCAGGGATGAAAAATAATTAGCCATGTGTCAGTGTCTGATATATTTGCATTGTTTAGACAGAGTAGTTAATCACTGGTAAGACCACAACATGTGGTGTGAATTTGGATTATAACTAATACATATCGAGCAGAAGGCTATTAGTTACATCTAAAGGCACGATTTGATATTATTATTATTATTGAGAAAGTGGATGCAATTGATTATATCACAATGTCCTTGCAAGATTCCCGTGGCAATACCGTGCAAAGAGCTGTTTGCTTTTAGATTCCTTTTCCTTTTGTTCAGACAGGAGCTAATTCAGGCAAGCAAAAGGCATCAGGAGCCAAGATTCTGATCCCTTTAACAGAAGCTCTGAGTGGTACTGGAGGGGTCAGCAAGGGTCTGCATTTTTTTAAGGGCTTTTAAATAAAGGGTAAACTTTTCATTTTTGTAAAATAGTTGGTCTGCTGAAATGTCACATCTTCCCTTGGGTTGGGAATTAGCAAAGGACGTGTCCATGTGGTCTCCAGAAAGGACTTCTGAGGGAAGGAATTTGAGCCCAGATTTAATTAGAGGTGCAATATTTCCAAGTGTTCCCTCTCTGAAATGTCTCTTACCTATAGGAAAGGAAAGCTTAGGGCATTTCTTTTTTATTTAAAAAGGCAATTGTATTAATTCAGCTGAATTTTGCATTGGAATTACAATGGCTTTGACAGTTTAGTTCCCTGAAAATTTCAATAAAGCCTTCGTTACGCTACATTTTGTCCCCATTTGTCTTGTATACCATTGCCTTGCCTTTGGCACAATCAAAATAATCTTTAAAAATACCGCCATAAATGGATTGACTTTGACCTTCTGAGTATCTTGTCAATAAAATAAAAATGATAAATGTGTTTCAGGGTGCCACTGGCGTAATATTAAAGCAGAGTTACAATCTGAAAAGTGACATTTGAAAAATTAAGTTATGGGGAGGGCTCTGTCAGCAGTGCCACATAAATAAGCTCTATTTACAATGAAAAGAGGTGATTTTGCTCACTGCCAGGTTGTGCAATTCCTGTGATGTGGCCTCTGCCTCTTACATCATCATTAGCAATTAAAGATTACTGCAGCAAGAAATTAGCTGAGCCTTCTGTTGCTGAGGCACAGAGCAGAGCAACTCCACCTCGTCCCCTCCTGTGACCACTCTGCAGCGCTGACGTGGGGAAAAGGGACCTGGAACGCCTCAGATAATGGAGAAAAGGCCATTTTTGCTACATGATCAGCTCTTTGGAGATAAACAACTTCTAACAGAATCACCACAAGGCTTCTTTTTATTAGGTGAGAAGAAAAGAATTGAATATTCTGTAAAGAAGTCAAGAGATGTATGAAAAGAAACAGGGCAGGCGAGTAAACAAACACACGTCAAGGGGCAGCAGCTTTGATTCAGACTTTGAGATGCACACGCACAATCCCTGATGTGTTTGGCTTTTTGCCTCAAGTGAGTCTGACCTGTGGCTTCAATATTTGCAAGCCTAACTTGAGCTGATTTCCCAAAACCCTTTACAGTTGTTTCTATACCATTTCTCTTCTTTTTTTAACATTTCTTGTTCTGAATCTTCTCAGCACATATTTAAAAGCATGCAAAGTGCACTTTACACTTGAGCATCAATTTATTTCATGATTAAATCGCTCATGCATGTAATAAATTAAATTAAAACCCCACATACTTTCAAAGGTCACAAGGCTTTGGAACCTCAAAACACTACTTGATTTCTGAGGAGGAGTGACTCAGATGTTTATCCCAAAAATTAGGCTGAAATCACGTTAAAAGGTGAAGGGGCTTGGTCTTGATTCAGATATGACGAAAATCTAGATAACTAAAATCTTTCTATTACAAAATTTGCACTTTGATATATTTAAATCTGGATTTGTTTGCCTTGAAAGTTAGCCCAATCCTAAAAAGAATGGGGTATAGGATTTATTTATGTTATATTATGTTATATTATGTTATATTATGTTATATTATGTTATATTATGTTATATTATGTTATATTATATTATATTATATTATATTATATTATATTATATTATATTATATTATATTATATTATATTATATTATATTATATTATATTATATTATATTATATTATATTATATTATATTATATTATATTATATTATATTTATTATATATTTTATATATATAAATAAATATATATATATATAATATATATATTATGTTATATACAGAAAAGGGTATAGGATTTAAGCAGCTATTAGCAGCATCCAGTGGAATTAAAGTGATTAATTATTACTGATTTCCCTTTTCCAGGCTCCCCAGCCCCCGAGTGCTGGCCGGGGGGACACCGCATCCTCCGCAATCCCCACAGGAGCACCAGCTTCGACTCCCTGGAGCTGCAGCGAGCGGCCAGCCAGGACCTGGTGTGTGACCACTCCTTGCCACCGGCATGGTACCGCCTGATGCTGGGCCAGCGGCCCGTGGAAATGCCCACCAGATGTGTGGAGGTCAGGAGAAGCTGGGGAGATGCAGTAAATCCTCTCGGGGAGTTTCCCTCCCCATCCCTCTCTGGGCTCTCCTAGACTGTGTAACCAGTGGGGAGAGGTGGGTGGAAATGGGAAAACCACTTGGATGATGATGATGCTGATGATTGATTTATTATTTATTTATTTATGATGTATTATTTATTTATTATTAATTATTAATTACTATTATTATTGTTGTTGTTGTTGTTGTTGCTATTACTATTATTATTATTATACAAGAATAACAGCAACACCAATAAAACCAACAGCAACAAAACTGCCACCACCACCATCAAAACCAACAATACCACTGTCATATTCAAGGCATTAGTCAGAGACCAGGATCCCTACGGAGCAGCCAACATTCAACCAAGGCTAGGAAATAGCCCAACATAAAACCAGGTGTTTCCCAGCTCTACAGAGTAAACTATGCCACCTCAAGCTGTGCTTTTTCCAAGCAACTGTATGGCTTTAAGAATGGATTCTGCAACTTTACTCTTTTCCATATAAATTATTATGAGTTAGGGATTTCTTCTGCTGATGGAATCAGAAGGGAGAAACCATAAAAAAATAATATTTAAAGCGACCTCTGGGGAAACTGAAGGAAAAGCTAAAGTTGAATCTTTTTCTGCATTGAATAATTTCTTTAGTTTCATAAGTATGCTAATGGCTTTGTGGAGCAAAAATCCCTCCACCACATAAGACTACTTTATAAAAGAGACAAAGCAATAATTATCTGGTTTTATGTGTGTTTAATATGTATGACAATAATGTTTAACTTGCAATCATTGTTACCAGAGCAACTTGAGCCCCTCACTAAAGTCATTACCACCTCAAATATCCCAACTGCAGGAGGTTAGCATAATTCCAAACATAAAGTTAAAAATTATTCATAAAATAATAAACTAATTACCATAAATTACTTAGAAGATGAAATATTCAACCTAGAGTGCCAGGATGTTTGGTATGGGGTGAGTCTAACTGGAGAACCCTCTCAAAATTAGCAAAAACATTTCATACCCATTCAAACCGGACCTGTGAACTTGTCACAACTGAAGTTTATCTTAATTATTTAACATTTAATGAAATGTTAAGAGACAGCTGTTATTTCTGTTGAATTTCTAACACTTTGAGTATATAAACTATAAATCTTATTAACATTAATAATTTCGCAGGATTGTTATTGAAAGATTAATTTCATGGCATCCTCAAATCTCCCAATGTGCTATGAAGTTCTCCAGGTTGCTCTACAAGTGCACATATATATTCTATAATATTATTTAATTTTTCATTATATTTTAACAATTTTTGAGTGTGTAGCAATGCTCAGCTGTATGAGATTGCTGTCTAACAATGCATGCTTTGTTTCTTTTAATCTCTTCTCTGGAGTTTTTCATTCAGGTTTGTGAAGGTATATTCATTAGTTTAGTTTCTTATCTTGTAACATAATTCTTGCCATTGGTTTCTTCATTATCCTCTGAATGACAGTAAATCTCTGCTTCGCCATGCTGATGAAGGATTACATCTGTTAGATGTCAAAACTGGAAGAATACGCTTCTTTTAGATCTTCACCTTCTAAATCTGCCTCTACATTCTATCTCTTCCACTTAATTAAATCATTGTTTGATTTGGTTTTCCATTTAATTTCAGCAAAACCTCTGGAACAAAATAATTTAAATTAATAACTGCGCAGCTTCCACTCCTTAATAAGCAGTTATTATTGGACATTCCAGTCTGGCTGGAGCGAGCTGATTTTAATTAAAAAAGTCAAAGACAAAACCCTGAACAGACAGAAGAGAAAAGAGACCAAATAAAGCCTGACAATACAGGGGCAGAATTAAAAAGTACATTACCCCAGCACCTTGTAAAATATGTGCCCGGTGATATCGTGTTGATACTGGCCAGATACAATTAGCTGCTTATCGATGGATGAGATTAACTTCTTAATTCAAAGTGCTGGTAGGTAAGGATTGCTGTCACCCAATTGAGCTCAGGAGGGATTTAAGCCTAATGAAGATTTGGAGGTCCTGCCCAGCCTGGGAGGACAAATGGCACGTGCTGAGGGACACGAGGGATGGGAGCTCCCACAGCCCAGCTCCTCCAGACAGCCTCCAGTGCCTGCCTTCTGAATCTTGCCATGAAATAAACCTCCACAATAAAACATGTCCCTGTCTGAGTGTTGTTCCATAACCACAGGGAGTCCTACATTCAGCAGAGAGAAGAACCAGCCCACACACAGGGGTTGGGAGAGCCCCAAAATGCTGGGGCCACAGCCCAGGGGCACAGCAAGCTTGGCAGTGAAAACAGAGCAGCAGCTCTTAAAGAGCTGCTTCTCATCCCTCATTTAATAAAAAAAAAAAGGGGAAAAAATGGAGAAAAGACAGAAGAAAACCCCACAAGCTACAAAGGGGAAAAAAAAAAAGACAGAAGAAAAACCCAAAAGCTTTTATGTCAGAGAAAGTGAAAATATTAATTGCATTCCTGAACTTGCCATCCCTTGAATCAAACTGCTGCCCATAAACTTATTCCTCCAGTGGCAAAATGTTTTTGATTGAAAGAGCTTTCCAATTTAGGCTTTGCCTGCTGAATTTCTCAGGGCAGGTAACAAATGATCCTGACCTTCCTCCCTCTATTTCTTCCTTGCCTTCCCCCCCGTGCTCCCAAAGGAGGCACAGCAATTACTGGATCCTGGACATGCACTTCTGGCCACAGCCACTTCCCTATCCAAAAATATATTGTAGAAGTCCAATAAAAATTTACAAATTTTAGATCCTCAGGTACTGAGGCTGCTGATACAGATCATGGTATGTTCTTCAAGAACTGACTAATTTTCTGTGAAAGGCAAAGACACTAAATGAATAAAAGTGTGGTGAAGCTTTTACTAAGATTAAGGCAGTGTATTAAGAAGCAAGGAACAATACACAGACATGGCCAGACTGCAGTAAAATAACCTTCAGAGGAAGAACAAAAGATGGAAAAATTAAAGCTCAACAGAAAATCTATTAAAAATACAGAGAAGTACTTAACAGCCAGTATGGGAAAACATACATCAATTACAGAAATTCCAGCTTCTGAATTAAAATAATACAGGGTGTATACACATCTAGACTCATGTACATATGGGCAAACCCCATGGGAGGCATGAACACTAAAAAGAAATGTTGGGGAGCATCACATGCTAATGTTATTGAAGATCTGCTCCACAGTCAGATAAAAGATCAATCTGTGGATTACAGCAGACCAGCCCACACTGCTGCCTATAGTGTAAATCCAAATGCCACACCATGCTCACAGCAAAGCCAGGAATGGCCTGAAAATTCTCTTCTTCCCATGGACAAGTTCCACTGACCCCAGGTGCTTGTCCTCACCAGCAGCTGAATGTCTTTTTCTGGAGGGAATGGCAGGAATGAGGAATAATTTCATTTTTGCACATTGACAGTCTCCAGCAATCCCTGGTTCAGAAACTTCTGGGTTCAGGCATGGGTTGTTCAATTTTCTTGTGAGGGTAAGACGAAGGGCAGACATGGACTCTTCTTTGTGGTGACAGTGACAGGACCTGAGGGAATGGCCTGAAATTGTGCCAGGAGAGGATTAGGTTGGATATTAGACAATGGTTCTTCACGAAGAGGTGGTAGGGCACTGAAAAAGCTCCCCAGGGAAGTGGTCACAGCTCCAAGAACTCCAAGGAAGTTCCACAGATCTTGACAGAGCTCAAGAAGTGTTTGAACAATGCTCACAGACACTTGGTGTGACTCTTGGGCCAGGACTTGGACTTGATGATCCTTGTGGGTCCCTTCCAGCTCCACAGATTCTGTGATTCTGTGATTTAAATTAATTTCTTTCCCATGAACCAGCCCCATAACTGCAATTTTTTGGCATACACAATTGTGTAGCAAGCTTTTCTACAGGCTACTTATGGATATGAGACTGTTTGGGAAATGCCCAGTAATACCTGCCTGTGATGGGGTATCAAGATAACTTCCAGTACCCTTCTTCAGAAATTTCATCCTCTAAATGAGCAAAACCCTCTACAAATCTGAGTATGCTCTCAATTCGTGTACAGCTGTAAATGTGCATGTGTAAATGAATAATTTACATTGAATAATGTTATGCAGTTATGGATTGGTATTTCCTCAATAGTTTCATTTGCAATATAGGTTTACTTTTTTACATGTGTACTAGGATCAAACATAGTTTTAAATGTTAATCTTTGGTGTATAAAACAAGGCCATGTTAAAGCATGTCAAATCTAACCTGCTCATGATGCTTAATATGCCACTCCCTAGAGAAGGGGATTTATTTTTCTATACTTTCCAGTCCTCTTTAACCTCTTCTAGAGCATTTTATACTCACAATCAAAACACAGTACCTCAGCTGCATGCCATTAATCTATTATTTTGTTTCAATTATTATTTTGCTCTGAATCCAGCCCCACTTTGATTTGCAATTGTTCCATGAATTTAAAAGCAAGTGACACTTTCAAGGTATTATTTAATCTGTAATTCTTTCTTGAACATATACGTGAATATTCCAGATCATAATGGTAGGTATGAAGGACCTTTGTTTTTCTTGTTTGTTTTTCAGACATGCAAAAACCCTTCTGTAGAAATTACAATTACAGCCTTTATTGTTCAGAAGCATGTGCTTAAAAGAAAAACAAGACAGGCACCAGTTTAATTGCTACTACAGATATTCCTGACGTAAACTGATTTCTGTGGAGTTTGGCCCCAGACTGGAATTAAAAAAAAACCCCAAACTTATTTACTTTAACTAACTACAAAGAAATAATATATAAAAAAAAAAAGCTGAAGTAAAGTTTTGAGTGGATAACAGATGCAAAATCACAATGCTTTAACTGCCAACCAGCAGCATACCAAAAAGCCTTCCATCTCCATCCAACTAAAACAATGCATTCCTCACATATGGTGCTACTTATTTTTAACAGCATAATTTCAGCAGTACCCAAGTGACAAGAACAATCAAGCTTGATTTCTTTGTGCAGTTATGAAGAACCACAGTGTTCAATCAATCAACTGGTTGATACTCCAAACCCCAAGCAAAAGGAAGGAAACCTCATTGGATTAAACAATAATCGCTTGTTCCCTTGTTTTGGCAAAAGGGAAAAACATTTTTTTTATTGTTTAGGTTTTCTAAATTGGATTATTTAAATTATTATCTGATGCCTAATTAGGAATCAAAAATACTTAATGAATGCTTACCTGCTACACAGAGGTATTGCAAAGATTAATTGGGTAAGGTTGATTAAAAAAAACAATTATGATTGGATAAAGTATGGAAAGATACTAAAGAAGGCTGTCAACAGCCTAAAGTGTCCCTTTAGTGTTGGAGAAGTTCTCCTTTGTGCAAGCTGTGTCTCTGGACACCTAACCTCGTGGAGCTTGCTCTCCTGTAGAGGCAGCTGTGCAATTCCTCCTTCCCTTTGGAAATGCTGCTGGGTGGGGTGTGAGGCTCCCACGTCTCTCCAATATCCTTGGAGCAGCAGTGACTGCAGGTATTGCAGGTAAATGCTCTGTCTTAAATTCCAATCCTTCACTACCTCTGTATTCAGTTTTCTGGTACTCTCCCAAGTGACAGCTACAAAATTCAATGCAAATTATTCCACAGTGGGGACTAGAAAATTTTGTCTCTTTGAAGCCTCTTCTCCTAGATTGTTCTTCTAAGTTTCTTCGCTTCTTTGTTTTGTTTGGGGTTTTTTGGGTTTTGGCTTTGTTTTTTTTCTGTTCTTATCTCTATTGATTGAACACATGAATATACATTTGCCCTTGCCTTCCCAGGTCTGTCTTCTAATTCACAGAGGCCTCATGCAGCAAATCCTTTTGGCTAGTATGTGGCAACTTGCCTGACTCAGAAGGACCACATGCAGCTCATAACAGAAAATAAATTCATGTGTTTCATAGAGCTTTCAGGAAAACAGAAAAACTTGATTTATACCAAAATCCTTCCTTGGCTAGCCTGTAATCCTGTATTACAGTTTGGTACAATGACTTTCTGTCTCACACTCTGATTTTTTTTACCCTCATAAGGGTTGGTCATTGCTTGTAATTTGTGCACATTACATAACAAACTGCCTCACTCAAGTGGTTTTAGTGAAAGATTTGCCAGGGCAAACACAGAAGATCCCAGTGGGGGTTTATCAAAAAGCTGCACTCTGACGTCAGTGATGCTAATCCACACTTTCTCCAGCACTGAAATGGCTCACGGACTTCTGCTGAGGATAAAAACAGAGGGGGAAAATCACCATCCTCTTCTTCCAAGCATTTGTTTTTCCTCCATGTGTTAACAAGAGATCCAGGCCCACTTTTATGTATGGATCACTTTCTGTCTTTTTTCACAGCCAGAATGCACTCACATCTATTTATCTACATGGCCCCCAGCACAGCAGAGAGATGGGTGTCTCATTAATGAATTATCTTCCCAGCACTGCTGCAAGGCACCAAAGTGCAATTCCCATCTCAGCCACCTCCACCTCCGGTTGAGAGATAAGAAAGTGAGGTACACAGAGAGTCAGTGATTTGTTATTTGCCCAAGGTCAAGCAGCCAGAGAAACTGAGGCACTGTTTGTGCCTGGCCAGAGGCAGCCCAGCAGCTGCACTCCCAGTGGAGCAGCACTGACGTGTTGGCACCAATTACATTGGTAAAGGCAGCATCAGATGGATGCTATAGCTCATTCTAAGCAAAAAAAGTTCTTTTACAGAGAATTGTAAGAGTATTTTTTTCATTTGGGGTGGGTAGTCTGTGCTTTGTCTCCTCACCAAACCGTTTCCTACAAGACTCTCTGAGTTTGTACACATCCACTGAAATCCAGTGCTCACTCATCCCTGCTGCTCTGCTCCCATAACTAATTCTTCCCAGCTTGTGTGGTTCCAAATACCTCCAAGGTGAGCTCCCTAATGCCTGCATTTTAGTGTAATTTCAGACAGGATGCTCCAGTCCAGTAATCTTTACTCACACATGCAGAGGCACTGAAGCTTGTGGTTTCCCTGTCTAAGAGGAAATTCAGGTTGCAGGTATCACATCCAGATGAGCATGAAGCAGAGACCTCTGACCTCCAGTTTCCATCCTTCCCTCTTCACCCGTGCTGCTTCTCTGGATGTTGTTTTCTCCACTCTCCCAGGTCATTACAAGTGTATGCTTTGGAAACATGCTTCTTCACACAACATCTCGCACTCTAGATCAGAAGTTCATCACGACACAACAAATTCCCATCATCTGGATTTTTACCAGCAGAGAAAACACCCATGTACCTCAAAGCTGCAAACAAACAAACAGAACAAACATCCTAAAAGTTACTCACAACATGGCTTTTAAAGAAAGGAAGGGATTGGTCTAAAATTCCACCTGGAAGAATTTTTATCTTGGTCCCCTCTTCTCCTTTGCTCACACAATGCTGGAAGGCTTCTCCTCCCCAGGGAGCTGCTGCACTGTGTGAGCTCCAGTGCCACCTGTGGGACCACCAATACAGCCAACAGGGAAGGCAGGGTCAGCCTCTTTGCTCAGCTGCTGCCCATTTCCAGGGGGAAAAAAACAACAAACTTGGACAATTTCAACAGTGTCTTTCTGGAATCCTTGTTTTCAGAAGCCTGACAATAACTAGCTCCAAATGGAAATCAGACTGTGTCATGTCACATTGTTGATTTTTTTCAACTCCCCTTGCTTTCCCGGGTGTGCACCCCTTCTCCCCTAGTGCTGCTTTCTGGCTTGAATAACTCCCAGGAACAACTCAAACTGCAGGAGGGCACTGGTGCGTGAATGAATAAATTTATCCTTTGACTTTCACTGCTTCCCCTGCTGTCACAAATAACTTCTGATCTTGAAAGTGAAGCAGCAAACCTGGGCCAGTGGGGAAAAAATGGTGGGTTTGGCATTTGTTTTTTTTCCCCAATGTGATTTATGGCCAAGCACTCACACTGGGAGGAATGACATTCCCCAAGCTGGACTAGTAGAGATGGTTCACTGTCACTGGCTGAAGAAATGCAAAGCAACAGCAGCCATCATGCTCTGCTGAATATGGATGATATCTGAGAGAAAATTATTGTCAGTATTTGGTAATAATTTCCAAACTTTAGCTCAAATATCTCTGTGCTTTGCATATTGGCAAATGCTAGGGAATGGTGCAGAAAAATGAGTCACCATTGTAATTGGCTTTGTATATTTAATAGGACCCTGATTACACCTAATCTCCTCACCAAGGTGTTTAAATTAAAGACAGCTTTAGAGAACCATGTTCCTTTAGTCAGGGGAGGGAGCCTGACAGGTACAGAGGGCAGCTCAAATCTGAGATTCCTGAACATACATCCCTAAGATGGGAAATGGAAATCAGTCTCTCTCAGCCGTGACTCAACATGATGTCATTTAAACCATTTAGGACCAATGCCTTCTGCCTTGGGATTTCCTGTGTTAAGGGCATTCAGGGAATTTGTTAATAGATGAAAGCCTGAAAAAATAAAATTAATTTTTTTTTTTTTTTAAATTAAGTCATGCATATCCTGCACATATGTTTTGTTCACCCTTTACATGTGTCTCTCTTCAAGAATGAGGGAGAGGTACAGGCCCCACAAACAGGTCCAGTGTGTGCTGGAAGGACAGGAGCTCTCAGGAGCAGGGCAGCTGTTTTGGAGGCAGGTGATCTAGCCTGCTTTCACGCTTTCATCTTCTTCATACAAACCAATAAAAACCAGAGGAAAATACTTTGGAATCCTGTTATTGTGCCCTTTAAGCATTTTATCTGTGTAAAACCGCCTCTCAAAACTGAGCAAGACATTTTCATCCCCACTTACATGGCTTTTTCACCGACCCTCCAGGTTCACCACACTCAGGTCTTGGGTTTTATTGATCTCCACGGGGTCTTACCACACTTGTAAACAGTCCCTTTTGTGTGCACCCTCAGATGAACAAATGTGGGACACAAGCTCCGGTGTGGCTGTCGCTGAAGTCTGAATCCCTGCCGGCTCCTGGGGAAAGCAAGAGGCTCACGGGCTGTGCCACCTGGCAGGTCTTCGGGGGCACCAGGGACTGCTGCCTGTTCCGGATCCCCATCGCCGTCAGGAACTGCGGCGCTTTCTTTGTCTACCTCCTGCAGCCCACTCCAGGATGCATGGGCTACTGTGCAGAAGGTGAGGACCAGTAAAGAATTTATCAATAAGATTACTTATGCCTCTCAGGCTGGGTGTTCAAAGGCCTCGGTGTTGCAATGTACATCACAGTGACCTTGCGAGTCAAGCGTCACTCCCGCTAAGGCGCAGAGCGTGTAGAAAATAAATCAGTGGCAGTCCAAGGTGTTCCTGAAGAATAGCTCCTATTACCAGTGCAAAATGTAATCTGGTGTGTATTACTGAAGCCTTCTTTGCTTGGTTACAGCTCACATGTAACCTTTCCCACTGTCTTTGGCTCCACTTTGGCTTGAAGTTGCAAAGCGAGTGAGCAGAGGCATCTCGGCTGTACCGAGGCACTGTATCCAGGATACTGTCTCTAAGGCCTCTTCTTATCTTTAATAACCCAGTATCCCCCCTCAAAAACAGTAATTCTGAAACTCTGCAAGGAAAAAAAAAAACAAACCAAACTAAATTGATAACATCTTTTTCATGACATTTATATAATTGTTCTCGTCAGAAATAATTTTCAGCCTGCTACGAGAGATGCAACCCCTGTTTGGTAGCTAGGAAACAAAGGGAAAGCAGAATGCAATTGCTCATTCAGTTAAACCTCCTGAACTTTGAGGCATGGCCAGGTGCATATAGATTTCATCAGAAAACACGTTTCTTTCTCAATATGAAAAAAATTACCTTTATACTTTTCTTTTAGTGATTTTGGGCAGAAGCGCAACACTGAGAAGCTAAGGTTATCAGCTTCTCAATCGGGTAAAATCCAAGCTTAAATAAATTTTAAAGAGAAAGATAAATATTTTCTTATCTTTATCAATATTTTAATATTCCCACTTGAAGAAGAGGAAGGAAGAAAGGCTCAAAGAACATGAGATTAATTCACCATTTGAAATTTAAAAAAATCCATTAAAATAAATGAAACCAATTCTTACTCAGAAATTACATTTTAGCTCAACAGAGTCATTTTTCAGCTTATGCTTGGATTTTTTATAAACTATAAGATTTCCACTACTCTTGTTCAAAGGATTTTTTTGCCAATACATTTTGGGTGAATAATCTTGTCCTATTTGATGATTCACCCTGTTCAGTGATGTAAAGCAACCTGCATTTCTAATAAGAGAAAGCTTATCTCTTCCCATCTATCCCAGTCTCATTTTCAATGAGGTTCAGAGTCTAATTTCTTGCCTTTAGGATGTTTTTGCAGTCTCGTGCATTGGATAGAAAACACACAAATCTGGAGTATTTTTGCTGGATATTTTTACCTCACTTGCTTAAATTCAGCTGTAAATACTGCACCACAGGAGGCTCAGCTGGGTCCAGCTGGCATGGTCATGGCTTTGTGTCAGGGTCAATTCCCCAGCCCCTTCTGCTGGAGGTTCAGGAGCAGGACACCAGTCAGCTCAGCTTCTGAGTTGCAAAACAAAATGAATTTAAAACTCTATAACTTGGCAGAAAGGACACAACTGGGAAAAGCAGTGTTCATGTTTGCAATTCCACTCACATCCTCCCGTGAGCTGATCACCTAACTGTCCTTCTGGGATAACTTCCTGCTCACGGTCATGATGCAAGCTGCAGTTTGAGGCAGCTTCTCTCAGAAAACAAAATAGAAAAGGGCATAAACAACTAGTCTTTATCCCTCTTTTAAGTAACTTGTTTCTTTTTCTTACCTCTTGCTGTTTGCCCTGGACAGATGTTAACACATTGGTTTTCTGTTCTGCTGGAACAGATTCATATTTTATTCTCTTGGGTTCCCACATATTATATTTTCTACACTCCTCCAAAAAAGTTACTTAATTTATCCTTTCAAAGCATCTGAACCAGATTCATGTTTTGTTTGAGTCTGGGTCTCTAGAGATGAAAAACATCCCCTTACACTATTATACCTCTCTTTGTTTCTACTTTCCAGGTGAGTTTAACAGGAAGAAAGGTTTCAGACTTCATTAGTTGTTGAAGCCTACAGAAAGCAAGCTGTATTTTTAGAGCAATGACATTATTCTGGGCAGGGGGAGACTATACTGAGCAGACCTAGCCTAGATACATGCTAAAACAGCCTGAAAAGGATCTTCACAGTAAGGCAAGAGGGGCTGGCTGCTTTCTGGGAGTCAGTTTACCTCCGCAACATAATGACTTCTCATACCTCTCTGAGCTTATAGCAAAATTTGGATCAAAAGGATGTGCTCCAGGGAAATGCAAAGCTGATGACCTTTGCTGGAATAATTAATTTCTATTAATCTGAATGCTTCATTTCAATGATGTTTCTGTCACTGCAAAATAAAAAAAAAAAACACATTCAAAGCCAGGAGGTCAGATGGTATAACAACAATAGGTAGTCAGTACACAATTAACAATTTTTGCATTTCATGTGAAACACACCTTCTTAATTGCATGGTTACTAATTAAGTCACAGGAACATAAAATGTAGTGCTTCTCCCCTGTTTAATTACATTGACATCTTCTTGTTAGGTGAACAACTGTAACATCAAAATAACATTTTGTGCTACATCCCTCTTTTGTTTTCCTCTTCCAGACAAGCTCACAAGCCTGGCTTTGCAGCCAGTGATCACTCCCGAGCTCGTGCAAGGCCGAGTCCACCTGAAGTGCAGCTACAGCCCCCCTTCCCCTGAGCCCCCAGCGCAGTACAGGGTGCTCTGGTCTCGCCTCTCCAGCCCTGGGAAGAGGGAGCAGGTCCACCAGGAGACAACCCCGCAGCCCTTTTCCTACGTGGAGATGGACGGCGCAAATCTCCGCTTGGGAGACACGGTACTGCCACCCTGCCCTCAGCAGCACGGGTCACACACCCTGATGGGATCAAATCTTTTCATTAAATCTTTGTTGTGTTTTTATCAGCGCTGCTCCTTCCTCCTTATGCTCAGGGCTACTGCCCAAAAAAGAACAGAAACTGTTTCCCAACAAGATTATTTAATACCATTAACCTGGTTCAGGACCTGTAATATTTCTTTGAATTGCAGTGAGTTCTTGGAAGTTATTTTGCTACATTCTAAAGGCAAATTGAATATTTGCAGTTACATTACACCTTGAATGCTGTGAAGTTTGTATAAGTGGTGGGTACATGTGCCTGAGCCAATTTTTGCTTAGGACTTTTTGTATATTGCAGCAGTGAGATTTTGCAGCAGAGGCAGGCTCAGCTGCATGCACTCAATAATTTTTATATCCATGGATCAGAGACACAATAACATCTTTTCACATTAAAAAAAAAAATGGTACTTTTAAAATAGAGGGAGATTCATTTTATGGTTTTTTCTCATGTTGTTCTGCCTCTCTGATTCCAAATTCCTGGTTGAATAGCATACTGAAAGATAGAGTTCATTACAAAACAATCTTTAAGAAGTATATTTGATGGCTTACACAGCAACAATGATCTGCTCTCAACAACAACAACAAAACAGAAACCAATACAGATGTGAAAAAAATTGACTTGTGTATGAATTCATGGTCTTTTATGGTACAGAAACAAGACTTTTAAAGTTAAATTAGGTTCATAACTTTTACAGGCAAAGGGACATTAGTGATGCTACAGCAAACTGAAAGAATAAATAGGGATAACGGCCTGGTGTTAAAAGTAGGTTGGAAATAGTCTTGGCATTTTGCAGCTCTTCTTTGAGATCATGGAATCATAGAATAGCAGCCCAAACAGAGGGTTTAAGGTTCATCTAGTCTAAATTTTCTTGGCAAAAGCATAGTCTAGACAAGGCAGCCAAGCACCCTTTGCTGCTGAACCTGAAGTGTTCTGGGATGCCGGGAAATCCAACACTGCTGTGATTATTCCAATGGATAATTGATCTCATTGAGAAAAAAATATTTTTTGTGTTGAATCTGAATTTTCCCTCATCTTCTCCATGTTACTACTTGTAAAAAGGGACCTTCCATCTTCTTTGTATCCACTCTTTAAAAACTGGAACATGGTGATGAGGTCTCCCCTAAGCTTGCTTTTATCAAGGCTGAATGAACCCAGTTCTCTCAGCCTTTCATCACAAGACAGTTTCCCAGGCCTTGGCTCATCTTTGTGGACCTTCTCTGGTCTCTCTGCAGCCTGCCCACAAGTTTTGGTGTAGTGGTGACCCAAACTGAACCCATTATTCCAGATGTGGCCTGAGAAATTCTGACAAAGATAACAATTTCTTTAGCCCAGTTCAGAATCTGACTGATGATGCTCTCACATGTTATAACACGAGGCAGATAATCCTGCAAGTTTAAGAAAAGTTTGTGCTATGAAGATATAGTCTCATCAAAATAATTTCATTTGCAATCACTTCAAATCTTGTTTTAACAATCCTGAGGGATTCAGAGAAAATATGGTTCTGTTAACAAGTAGCATTGCCAAATCTCTCTAAGACTATTTTTATTGTATTAAGTTTCCAGTAAGCCCTTCTTTGTCCTCTGCTGTAGCTACGTGTTTAATTTAGTGGGTTTAGTGAGACTAAAGTGTTCTCTTCCTTGCTAGGCTTCTTTAAAGGTCTTCATGGCCTATTTGACTAATTATAATTATCCTTAAATCATCACGGGTGAAAACCAAGCAATGACGCTTCAGCTGCTACTGAGAATTCACTTTTACAAAATAAAGATTTTAAAAAAGCATTTCACTCTGTTTGCCATCCCAGTCTGGGTGTCTAACAGGAATCAAAAAGGAGAAGACTCTCACTTCCAGTGATACAAATCTGAAGAAATTCAGCATTTTTAGGGCTACCCTAGGGGAAAGGTGATGCCACTAAAAGGGAAATCAAACCCTGGGTACCAAACTCCGCCACACAGAGGCAATGGGTAACTCACCTGCCCAAGGAAGATGCAGGTGGAAGAATATTCTCTCAGGCAGCATTAAAGAGAGGCCAGATTCACACTGATAAAAGCTATAAGAGAGAGGAGACAATAAATCAGGAGCACTTTCCAGTACTTTTTCCCTTCTCCATGCAGAGCCCAGTGGTAGCATCCCCAAGGCTGTGGACTGCCAGGGTGCATGAGGGGTATTCAAGGCAGAAATCCCAGGACAGAGAATTTGCAGCATTTTGACAACTACTTGTCTTTTTTGAACCTTTTTAACTCATTATGTCTACCTGCACAATAACCTGCATCTGGTTCCATACATTCATGGCCTGAAATCAGCATCTTCTCTGTTCCTTTCTTGACAAAAAACTACAGCCAAGCAAGACAACTTTTTTTACATCACTTTCTGGGTGGTTGATGTCGATGTTATTCTTTGTCTGTAAAAAAGTCTCCAGATAATAGGTCAGTCACGTAATGGAACAGCTATTGATATATTTTAATACGCAGTCAAACCTTAGAGAAGAGTTGAGATTTACCAGCCAACATTCCTGAACTTGTATTGACTAAACAGCCAGTTATTTTTTAATAGCCATCATGTGTCCTTTCTTTCCCCCATCTTAGGGTTCCAATTTTGTTATTTCAGACAGTAATGCTGGCAGCATAATGTTCATGAAACTATTGCAGTCTTAAATAAATCCATAACATGCCACTATTTCTCTATAAGCTCTGAAAGAAGCCTACTCCATCTGATATGAAAATCCTGGCATTCCTAAGCCTTATTTATGTGATAGTGACAGAGGTCATTTCATTCCTCGAGGCACAGCCATCTATAAATTATAGCAGCACACTGTGAGTAATGAGTTATGCTAAAAAAGAAAGGTGTTTAGGAGAAAACTGTGCAGATTTTGCTCAGCGCAGCAATCCAAAAGTTCACACGGCGAGGAGCAATTGTCACCCTACATAAACCATGGTGCTCGTTGTAAAATAAGAATGTTTAAGCAAAACCAGCCTTTCTGAGCTCTCTGAGAGAAGTGGCTGCTTTGTGTGGAGGAGAAGGAGATTATGCCCCAGCCAAAAAGATATCAAATTATTGCCTCAATATATAAAATAACTATTTTTCTCTCACAAGGGAAAAGGCGTGAAATTTCATAGAGTGGTTTGGATTGGAAGAGACCCCGAAGATCATCCAGTTCCAACCCCCTCCATGGGCAGGGACACCTTCTGCTAGACCAGGCTGCTCCAAACCCCAATCTGGCCTTAAACACCTCCAGTGTTTAAGATGAGGCAAGAGATCTTACAGTCCTCTTGTTCTTGGTGCTGGAGAAAGCCAAATCTTGCAGAGCACTTACATTTCATCTCTCAAGGAAATAGGATTTCTGTCTTATTGTCAGCACTTCAAGAGATATCCCAGTTCAGCTCAGGGGAGAAAAGCAGCTCATACCAGATGATGGATCCACTACATTTATTGCACTTAGATAGAAAATCCTGGGCATACCAGCTCATAAATGCTAAATCATATTAAGTCTATACCTGTGGAAATACTCAAGCACTTAGAAGGCCTTCCTGAGGATTTGCCCTTTCTCCTGTCCCAGAAATAGTAAGGTCTCACCTTACAGACCCTCAGTCAACACTGACTGTCAGCATCTTGCCTTTTGATGAGATGAGATCTCAGCTCCTGCCCTTGGCTCAGCTCTCACTGACCCAGACTCTGCCCAGTTCAGAGGTCTGCACCAGCACCTGGACTCCAAAGTGACAAAGTGGCATTTCCCCTACTTAAGTACTAATCCCCTCCCAACCACTGGATTTGTCAAAATCAACAACAGCAGTAGGAAGACCTGCCTGTTTGTGGGTCACAGCTGAGTTTACAATTTCTTCCTCAACCTTCAGGTAGAAAATGAGAAACATCCCTGCAGAAACAGAACTCTAGGTGAACTTGAACAGAGATTTTAAAGCAGAAAGGGTCAGAGAGCTGATGAGCAAAACTCTGCAGATGATAAAACACCTTACTACTACCCTGGGAAAATTTCCTTCCTTAGCAGAATAATGACCTAGAGTCAGCTTCCACACACTGCCTGGCCGTCTGACAAGTGGGAAGAGCTGTCTTCTTCCTGTACAGCCAGCAGCAAAGTGAGCAGAGCTGGACTACCCACAGTGCCAGGTCACACAGCTGCACCTGCTCCCTCCTTTCCACAGCCAACAGCCCCTCACAGGGAGTGATTTGTGTTCTAAAGCTGGAAGGTCTAGTTCATTAATTAAATCAAAGACAGATTCTCCCTACTTTCCCCTTCCTGCTAACCCTTCTGGAAAGCCTTCCCAGGGACTTTGTTCCTACCCCTTTCTGCAAATACCTACAGCCAGATCATTTTCTCGAGCTAATGAGAACAATTTTTCTTTTCTTCCAGCTTCCCTAGAAATGTCATCCCTCAGCTCTGCTCATCCTTTGCTCCTTTCATCAAGGCTGTAAACCACAGCTCCCTCCCACACACCCTCGCAGCTCCCACAGAGTGGTGACTCCAGGTTTCCCTAACCCCAGCCCATTAGTGTTTCATGGAGAAGGCAATGGGCTCCAGTGCCCTGGCAGCCATCAGGAGACACCTTTCACCTGGCCTGGTGGTTCCAGCCCTCCACCTCCCATCCAGGGGTGTTAGCTGTGACTCTGAGCCCTGCAGGGGCTCTGCCCTCTGACACGGGGGATGCACCTCCAGGAGTGAGGTCCAGAGTCAATAACCATCCTCAGAACAGGCACCTGCAGCTTCCAGCAGCACCCAGATTTCCCTGCTGAGGCAATGGCCAGCAGTAGGTAACCCTAAATGGTTCCCTCTGTTGAGAAGGGAGCTTCCCACAGCTGTCTTTGTTAACTGAGCGCCTGTAGGAGCCCAGGGGGAGAGGCTGATGGACAGGAGACAGGGCAAAGCTGGATCTGCTGGCAAACATCCCATCCATGCCCCAGCCTGCACTCCCCATGCTACATTCAGAATTAGTTAGGGGAAAAGGTGGAATTGAAGACATTTTTATCATCAAAATAAGTAGAAACAACTATTTGTTTTCTACTATTTGTTTTGATTTGGAGGAAACTTAGGAAAAAATAGCCACATTTTAATGTTCAAGTTATTAGGGAGAAATTTTCTGGAGATGGCGACAGGTCCTAGGATTAAAATATTCTCCTAAATTGTTTCACAGAACTAAATGACCCTCACCAAATTAATAACTGACTTCTGCTTTTAGCTAAAGAAGCTCCTCATGGTGTTCATGTCAAAATGGGTACGACTCCATTTGAGTCCATGGAAGGGGAAAATCTGCTCCAACATACATAAAGGGAGACACTTCTTAGCTAAGAAGATTTTTTGGTAAGAGTTTTGTACCTAGAAGAAGTTTTCTGCCCTATGGGAAGTTTTCCCAGCACAGGAAAGCATCCCATGTTAAGAAGCAATCCAGTCACCCTGTTCAAGGACACCTCTCCCTTTAAAAGATATGATGAAAAAATATAATTTGATTTTTTTTTTTTTTTTAACAGATTCAATGAGTTTGTGGAAAAATACTTCCTAACTTGTCACGGCCATCAGCATACTGCTGTCAGTGGTGCTTTTATCTCTTTGCTTTAAAAAGGCTGCATCCTGAGATGGGTGTAGGGGGGGAAAAGAAAAAGAGAAAGAAAAAGTTGATTACTGAAGTGCAGAAAAAAGAGTTAGTATTTAGCTGAAGGCAAAAAAATACCTCCTCCTTGGAATGACTATCATAATTATGTGACAAACTGTCAACCTGTAGCTCAGCAGCTGATGAACATATCTGCTGATTGTGAGGTGTGCACCCAACAAGGAAGAGGCAAGACAAGGGAAGGGATGATATAAAAAGACATAAATGAAATGCAAATTGTGATGGCTGTCCATACATTTTGAATTTTTAAAGTTTGTGCTGACCTCCAAAAGCACTGAAGATTGAGCTGGGATGGACTGATGGTCTACAGATATCTCAGTGTATCATTAGGGAGTAAATTTTTAATTGAGTGTTTGGTGCCTTATCAATAAAATATACCTCTAAAATAAATATGAGAGGAAATACAACGAGGCTGGGTTCTGATATTTACCAGAATATCATTTTGGGGAAGATCAGCAGGCAATGCCTTTGGCAGTGCTGGGCATCCCTGTGCCTGTCCCTGCTGCCTCTGGCTGCAGCTCCCTCCCTGGCACAAACGCTCCTCGTGCTGTGCTCAGAGGGAATCTCAGTGTGAACGTTTTTGGTTAAAAGCACTGAAACCAAAAGTGCAAACAGCCCAGTGAGTGCAAAGACATCATCTGCAATGCGGGTGCATGTGATCTGCTCAATGAGCTCTGCAAGGGGGTCAGTGTTGTTTATTTTTTGTTAGGGGGAATATGCATTATCTGAACCCTTTCTCTGTTGTCACCGCCTTGTCAGATCCTGATTTTGCAGACTCTCCCTGTGGCAGAGGCAGGAGAAGCTGCAGGAGCATGATCAGCGCTCACTTTCTGCCTTCCCAGCAGAAGAACTGTTTTGAAAAGTCTGTAAGCTGAACATGAACCTTTAGGGAAGGATTGGAGATAATAAATATCTAATGATAACAGGGGCTTATTACCTTGAGGAGACAGCAACCTGCTCTCCTTCAGAGGCAAACAGGATAACTATGAAATATCTGAGGAATTTTAACTGTAAAGTATCTGGGTGAGGTGAGATCTGTGCCTGTTTTTTCCCCCAGTACACCCAGTTTGACCTCAAGGCTTCCATCTTGTTAATGTAACAAACGACACTATTTTCACTGGGCCAAACTGTCTGGGGCTGTCTGCAAGAGAGTGAGAAAAATTGTGACGGTAAAAACATCCCAAAGGGCACATAAGCCTGGGACTGAGCTGAACTGGAAATAATCCACTTGAAGAGCACAGAAAACACTTGTTTTTCCCCACAGCCCTACAAACGACCCTGTATTGCTGGTGGGGAATTTCTGCTGTGCACAAATGAGGTAGGAAAGAAGATTCTTCAGTTTGGAGGAAACTCATGATTTGATGGCAATGAGAAGCGATTTTTAGGGTGCTAAAGGAAATATTGCAGGCTGTAATTCAGCCCATACAACACATGAATCTGGGAATATCCTGATGTAGAAGCTGCTTTGCAGGTAGTGGTAGTGAGGGTCGTGACTGAGCCAGCAGGTGAGAGCTACAGGCATCATCAGCATGGCCAGTGAGTGATGCTGGAAAATCTATCCAAAGGTGTTTGTTATAATGGAAAATAAATTTGATTGGTCCAGTTCTTCCTCATGGGTTACTTGAGGCTTAAAAAAGGCAGCAGCTATAAATATGTCATCTGAGTATCTATAATTTGATTTAGCATGTCACAATCTGTTACTTCGTTTCCAAGCCTAAAAAAAAACATATTCAGAACTACAGTTTCAGAGTCTATTGTCATTTGCTTTAAGGAAAATTTCTGTATTTTAATCTTATGATCCTAGAAATGATTTTTGCAATTTGGTTTTTCTGAAACCAATGGAACATTAAGTTGGCAGATGGTGTGCAGGCTCAGCAGAGATAAAAGTTGTGTGGCTGTGCTAGGAATACAACATAAGTGTCCTGGTACATTGTGTTTGGGGGAGTTTTTGGTTTGGGTTAATTTTTTTTATTTTTTTTTTTTTTTAATACAATATAAACCCCGTAGGCACATCTGCATCATCTTTTATAATACAATAAGGAAAAAAAAAATTAGCTTCTCTTATTGCTGACACAGTTTCTGAGACTGGATGACTGTCAAACTAATTTAAACTTTAAAATAAAATGCTTACAAGCATGGTACAGAGAGAAGATATTTGCTCCAGTGGACAGACTGGAGTCTGGGATCCCAAGAGCAAATTTCTGAATTCTGACCCCTATGAACAATGTAATTCTTCCTTAGTAAAATGAGTTCCGATCATAAACCAAGGTGTTTAAAAACTGCAGATGAAAACACATCATAAGCATAAAATGTGATTAATTGTTGAGACAAAAGCCATACTTCTTTGCTTATTAAATGCATCAAAAATTCTTCCAAATCTAAAAACTTACACATAAATATTCTCAAAGCCTAAATCCCCAAAATATATTTCAGCAGTAGAACGAAAGATTAAAAACTCTGAGCAACAGGAAGATGAATATTTATATGAATGTTACTCAAGAAATGCTACAGCACGTGCTGTTTATTTATTTATTACAGGTATTTTGCACTGTCTCAGCTTTTAGGAGGGGCACTCCTGAGGAGCAGTCACTGCCTGAGGACAGCAAAGGTTTCTACGCTGGGATTAAGGTAACACCCGTGGCCCTGAGTCACTGACTAGGGAATATTTGAAAATTGTGAGAAGAAACATAAATTCTGATCATCACAAGCAGTGCTGCCTCGATGCTCACTTTGAGAAAATGGCTTTGTGTGATGGGAAGACACACCTACAAACCTGCAAGGATGCACAGTTCTGTTGTAGCTAAAGCAGAACAAAGGGAAGACAAAATGTGCATTTTTATCCATTGTCTTGTTATGGTCAGGCATTGCAAAGCAGAAGGTGCTGAAGATAAATTCTCACTGAGTGCAAGGACCAGGTCTAACCCCAGTCAAGGATTAGGCTGTCAGCCTGGCAGTCCAGAGATTTTGGGATCTGTGTAGTATCTGAAGAACAGTTTCTGAGGATTTTTTTTAAATGTCAGAATTTTCCAGGGACTTGAAATTCCCATTTCTTTCTAGCCCTGAGTGCTGTTTCTACTCTTTTCCCAGGACAAGAGGCAGAGAGAAAAGGCACAACCCAAGCTCTCTCTCCAGGGGCAGGGGTCTCCAAATCTGTGATATTTTATGTGCAGAGCAACTCTTCTTCCTGTCATAGCAGGGAAGGGGAATTGGCCAAAAATTGCAATTATTTTGCACCCAGTACAGACCACAAACATAGACTCCGTGACCATGAGGTTATACCAGACTTTATGCCATGGTATTTCTCTTCCTGTATTGGCATAGGAGCTCCTTTAAGCCAGGGATATTAAAAATTAAATAATTCCACTGTATTATTCTCAGGCTTAATAAAAGCCAGTTTTCAGATTTGGAGATGAGAAGCAATTACACATTATATATGGGAACTGCAAACATTTTCTTAATTGCCAAAAATGTTCAAGTATGTCAACAGCAATTTTACCTTTTACAGTTTAAGATCAATATTGAAAAAGTTATTATTATTGAGGAGATTATGATAAAGATTATTAATATTTTGAAAGTAATTATATATCTTTGTAATTGATTAAAACCACTTAAGACTTCATAGATATCAGTGTTGTCTGATTAATCTGTCATCTCTCTTACCTGTCAAAACTATCTAAAAATTGTTTTCTTATTTCCAGTTTTTACCAGAATCACTAGAAATTGCAGAGGATGGCAAGGAGCATGTTTTGACTGTCCTGAGCACGGTACCCATTGCCTGTCCTGGGCAGGATGATTCCTGTAAGATTACTTTGCAACTAAGTACTGAAGACTTGGGTAAGAGTTTTACATATTGACATCAAAACAATGTGATTATTTTTTCCACTGTTTAAGTACCAATGAATTCTAATAGAAAATATAATATATAAATAATACCAAAGGGCAGAAGCCATAAAATCAGCAAACTAGGCCATATTTTTATCTGCAAAATAAAACAGCTGATAATATCTGACAGGTTTTTGAGAGAAAAAAAACCCCAAAGCCATAAATCTGACTAGCAATAACCTGAACAGTAGTCTGTTGAGATTTATGGATGAAATAACTGAGAGTAGAAGAACTTATTTTAAATTCCAGGAGCGTAAAATTCCATTTTCCATTTTAAGTTTTTTTGTAGCAGGAATGTTCTTAGGTAGAATAATTTCATTAATTATCAATAAAAAGCTCCCCTGCAGATTTATTATTCAGTAAATGCATAGTGAAGCCTTTTTTCTTTCTTTTGCTGGCTTATAGTTTTTGTCTAACTTAATACAGAAGGAAAAAAGTCATTCTTGTTCTTATGCATTATTCTCTTTCTAAACATTTAGGGTTTTATTTTATTAACTTGAAAACATTGACAACGTCACTGAGAAAACTCTTGCCCTTTTATTCAGTAAATGCTGTCTTTAGGTCAATCAGGTGGAATACCCTTCCTGCCTAAGGGTGGCACGTTGGTATTTATTTTCCATTTGCACTAAATAAAACACCCAAGCCTTCTTCTAACAAGTCACTTCTTTCTCTTCCCTAAGTGTCTCAATGAGAGAAATGTTTAGAGATAGGATTACAGCTGCAGTTTCTCTACCCACAAAAAGCCAGCTCTAAAAAATGTTGGCAAAACCCAGGTCTGATATTTTTCTCTTTTTAATTCCCTTTCCTAGCTCTCCTCACCATCAGCCAAGTGCTTAGACAGAAGAAAGAAAAATAATTTAAATGACATCATAACACAATGATCTTAAACTGAGCAGCACCTTATGGTTCCAGCAGCTGTGTTGGCTCTTGAACGTGGAGTACTTTGCATTTCTCCATGGCTCAGTGCTGCTCTGTTCTACATATTGCTCTTGGCTTGGAGTCTGTGCTGCTCCATCAGGAAAACATCCACTGATCTCATGGGAAAGGATTTCCTTGGATAGCAGGGTAGAGGAGAGGCTGCCTCATGTTGAGGGATTGGAGGCTGGTATGTGCTGGGACATCCCCACAGACCCCGAGTCAGACACTGAGTGCTCTGAGGATCAGACAGGAATTAGCCCAGTCCAGGCCATTTGTTGAACTCACATTTTCTTAGGCGTCGATCAAGGCTTTCAGAATCTCCCTGACACTGAGAGTAAGGAGCTCCTGAGTGGGGGAGGCTGAGCTCAGCACATGGGACTGAGACTGACCCCTCACCAAGGTCTCCTCCAGTCCCACAGCGTGCACGTGGCTGGAAGAAAGAGAGGATACAAGACTTGCAGAAGCAGCTCTATTTTCAAGCTGTCAATGAGCTTGATGCCTTGGTGCCAAGAGGTGCCAGGAGGAAGGCACAACTCGTCCAATTAACTCATATTTGAAGGAAGTTGTCACTGAAGTGGAAAATTTCTGTTAGTTTTGATCAACTCATTTCTGCAGCTTAAACTAAAGGCAGCTCTAGCCCTTGGTTGCTCCATCCTGAGGCTATTTCCTCGGACGACACTGGGGCTGTTATCTATTGAGCTATCTATATATACTTAAGGCTGAGGATCTGCTGCTGGTTGTCTGCACAACCACGTTTGCTCTGAGACTTTATTGTCTTTAGGGTCCATTAGTTTATCTGAAGGAACACTGCAGGCTTCTGAAAAATGCATGCTGGCCACAGTGCTGGAAATTAAAAATAAAAACCATTTTAGCTGCAATTCGTTTATACCGAATAAATTAGCTGACAAGCTCCTTGTCTGGCTGAATCCATATAACTACACTGTTGTGCTAATTATGTAGGGAATAAGTGATAAGAAAGCTAATTACAAGCACAGAAATATCTCTCCAAGTTCAGACAATATCATAATGAATGCCAAGGCACAGCAGAGCCACTGGAGTTCAGCTCCTGTTAAGTTTATCGCTACTATTTTGACATGATGATTTTCTTTGATTTTAAACTTTTGTTCTGGGTTGTGAGCACAGCTCATGGGGCTGTAATGGCAATAACTATTCCTCATGGAAACCTCCAATTTAATTGAATCAAGAACCTTGAAAATGAGCCAGGACTTTTCTATAAGATGTGAGGTGAGGCAGCCTTTAAGGATTTGATATGAGGGATTATATGTCATTAATATCTGTAGATTTTAGTTCAGTTCCCATAGTACTGCACAGGGTTAATTTAAATTATATTTCATGAGATTTTTCCATAAGGAATAAGACACTGATTATTTGATTGTGTTAGAAATGTCATCTTAAAATACTTTAATGCCATTTCTATAAATTATTAAGCAATTCTACAAATGGGAAGAATGATATGAAAATCACTTATTTTAATATCAGAAAATCACTTGTTTTCATCTCAGATTAATTTTATGGCCACCATTTCTAGAACTTTATTCTTATCTGACGATAATTAGTGGTCTGGGACAGAAAACTAAATATTCCTCTAGAAACACTGTAAGTCCTGAAATCAGCAGTTAGATTCTGGCTGCTTCAATGGGACCACAGTTTAATTTTCTATCAACCAAAGGATTCATTAAAGCTTGAGTGGCTTCTTGAGAAGAAAGTTGGCTCAGAACTAAATGCTGTGGTAATTCAACGTGTGTAAGGGAAAACACACTTATGGAAATAAAAATTCAGGTTTGCCCTTTACCTGAGACCTGCACAGGAAGGGTCAGGAGCTGAGAGAAGTGGACACCGCCATTCTGGCTGTGTGTAAAGGTCTGTTTAGGAAAGATATGATGTGCACTACCATTGTCACACTGATTCTGTCACCACACATCATTTCTCTACCCACCATGGATACAGACATAGCCAGTATCTCCAAGATTATTTTTTCTCATTTTTTTAGTGAATTTATCAGCACAATACTTCTGTGAAGGATATAAATAAAACTATCATCGTTTTACAGACTGGGAAGCAAAACACCATAACCTAACTGAGCCAAAAAATACAAATACAGACCTGCTACATTTGCTTTGCTGTTGTGGATCCATAGCTCACCAAAAATTTACCTGAGAATCCTCCCTTTTCACATCAAAACACCTGTTTATTTTAAATTAAATAACTCTCAGCAGATACCTCCTTATACTCCAGATAATGAAAGAGAAATGTTTTCCAGAAGCACAGATTCATCTCTTTCTTTGTCATGAGAACTGCTTGTCTTTGTTCACTGGGCATGGACCCATAAAGATAACGCTGTCATCTCAGAAATATTAGCACCTGTGGAAAAATAAACACCACTGAGGTTTTAGTAAACTTTGGGGATAAGAAACCAGCACAGTGAAGAGGGCAGAGGGATGCCAGATTCAGTCAGACACAACTGCCTTCATGCAAAGCCCATCTGGTTCCAAGGCGTGCTTTCCCTGGAACGAGAAGAGTTTGTGTCGAACAGAACCCGGGGTACGGGCGACACTTTGGATAACTCTTGTCAGACTCTGTGTTTGTGCTCACTGCAGGCAGCCAGGTTCCAGGGCCCCCAGACATCGCCCTCTCGGCCTGCCAGGTGGATCTGCTTGGGGAGCCCTGCTCGGGGAGCAGCTGTGCAGCGGCCACGGTGACAGTGACGGCCGTGACGGACTTCGCGCAGGACGGGAACCGCCTCAGCCGCATCCGCGCGCAGCCAGTCACAACAGGGGATTTGCTCTGGAGGGCTTACACACCCAGGGATGTGAAGGTTAGGTCCTGAAATCAGTTGGAAATGTGGCAAATCTCAATGAGAGGTTATTTTCTTTTTTTCTTTCTTTTTTTCTTTCTTTTTTATTCTTTTTTTGGGGGTTGGTTTTGGTTTTTTTTTGTTGGTCGGGAGGGTTTTAGACTTGGTTGGTTTTTTCCAAAGACAATAAAATTTTAGGGATGGTTGTCATAATGGTTTGGGTTGGAAGGAGCCTTATAGACCATCCAATTCCACCTCCTGCCATGGGCAGGGACACCTTCCACTGTCCCAGTGTCCCAACCTGGCCTTGGACACTTCCAGGCAAAGAGCAGTCACAGCTTCTCTGGGAACCCGGTGCCAGGGCCTCCCCACCTTTACAATAAAGAATTTTTTCCTAATATCTGATCTAACCCTGCCCTCTGTCAGCAGAGTAAAGCAAAAGAGTCACTTTATACACCAAGAAAATTAACATGGAATTCCTTGTCCTTTGACAGATTTAGGGTTGATCATTAGTCAGCACATCAGTAAGGCCAAGAGCTGGAATACAGAGGTGACCAGGAGTGCTTCTGTCTACTGGAAAAGGGGAGAGGGAGAACATGAGTTAGAGAATGAGCACCCTTTTGGGGAGGGGGAAAGGGTTTAGAGAACATTTTCTGAAAAAGCAAAGGCAAAGCCTCAGAAAGGAGAGAGGAGAAGGGATTCAGCAGTGCCATGTCCAATTTGTGACTGTGCCATGAATCTCCAGGACACCTTCAACAGCACACGTGGCTGCTCCATCTCTTCATTTATACCATTACAAAATGTCCAAAATAAAAATAATAACCAATCAGGAAGGCAAGCCACACTTTCCCTGTAGAAAGCCTGGCCAAAGAAATGTGGTGAGCAAGGACCAGCCCTTTGTAAAGTTATTTCAGGACCTCGGGTGGGAGGTTTGAGCACTGTAATCCCACCAACCCAGAGAATTAACTGGAGCACAGATTTGAGTGAGCTAAATTTCTCAGAGCAGGGGCACATCCAAGCTGGCATATCTTGGGTAACTGAAAACACACCCCAGTGAAATCCAAAAATTCCCTGCCCTAATTTTTGTGGATTTTTTCATGACAGAATGAGATTAAACTGAAAAGACAAAAGAATTTTGTCTTCAAAGGTAAAATGCCTAGCATGAGTGTATAATATTTCATCTCCAGAAATGGCTTCTTTTAAACTTTTTAAGATTCTTAAACTAGAAATTACAGCTAATTCAGCATAGTGTGCTCACACACTCATATTTTTTCTTGAAATTACAAATGCTTTCATTAAAATATGAGGATTTATCAAGTGTGAAATTGAATTAATCAATTTTAATAATAAATTCCATTTATCTCAGTTAAAACTTGATCTATGGAAACATAATAGACAATACCTTCCCCCCACCATTTTCCCATTGCTGCTTTGTAGTTAATTAGAGACCTTAATGTAACATAATTCTTGCAACATAGCAAGAAAAAATCCATGTATTAAAATCCACATAATCTTTAATCCTTCTGACTTGTTTGGATATTTTTGATTTATCTGAAAACTGAACAGAAATTGTAGGCAGAACATCCTGACACATCTACACACCTGTAAACAGGATTTCCTCAGCAAACTATTCCTGCCTTCAACCAGGAATTGTGTTTTCTGCTGACATCATGCAAAAAACACCAGAGCAGGAAAGGCCAAAGGATTTGTTTGTGGTAATTTTTACTTAGGAAGTGTGAGGCTGTAGAAAAAATTGGAAAATTCTGAGAAGCTTCGTATCCCACAGTAAATCCAAATTATACAACTGACCCCAGAGTAAAAAGTTGTTCAAAGAAGGGTTCATTTTTTCAGTCCTCAAGACCATCATTCTAAAAGTTTGGTGTGCCAGACACAGGTGTGCATCTAGAAATGGTTTCTGTGTCATGGTTAAGGGGCATTTTGAAATACAGATGATGTATTGCTGCCAGGTGAGGAATGTTGTCACGAACTGAGGTTCTGTCTTCACCCTCTAATTCATTTATTTAATTTCACCCCTGTTCCCAAAAGCCAAGTTCTGCTTTGTCACTGAAAGACTGCACAGGGATATAGCTGCCATCCTTCTTCCCCGCTCCATGGACCCTGGTAGAACTAACTGAAGTGCACCTCTGGACTCCTCAGGGGCAAGGAGGGAGCAAAGAATTGACAGCCCTGGCCAAGAAATCAGTCTGTCAGGATGGATAATGGAAAACCATAACATTCCATCACTCCCACCAGTATGACTGGGAGCTCTTCATACCACAAATCACTACACAACCCACTTCTGCATTTTTGGGAACTGGACAGCAGAGTGCTCAGCCATTAAAAAAAGCACCCTCTGGAGCAGACCTGGCAGTGTGGGTCCAGCACTGCCTGAGATTCAGCTGTTACAGCTTCAGAGCCCTGCCTCTGGCTTCTGCAGGCACCTCTGCTCCCTGCAGGGCTCTCACAGCTCCTCTGTGACCCAAGGAATCAAGGGCTGATGCAGATGAAGAGCTCTGTAGCTGTAGTAGATCCTCTCCTGTTTCACCCACATAAAGCAGTGTGATTTGGAGCCTCCTCATCAATATCTGATCAATATCCATGTCAAATAGATAAATCAGCCATTCAGGTGCTGTAACAGGAAATTTGAGGTCAAATCAGGGGACAGGCAGCTACTACTAAAACGTGCTAATAATACTTAATTACAGCACAGCTTTTTACCATACTTCAGGCATTAAAATTAGTAAAATTTAATGAGCACTCTGTTCTCCTGGTAATTTCAGTGAATGATCTGCTCCTTAGAAAAAAGTTTTAATAAAAAACTTCATCTTTTACCAGATAAAGGAAGACATTACATCAGATGAACAGGAACACTTTGAACTCCCTTATTGGCTATGATTAAACTCCGTTGTTTGAAAGCGAAGCCTATTTTGTCCCCATCCACAATCATGTTTCAGGATTCAGATTGTAGTTTGTACTTAACCCTTGAATCCTGCCCTTAATGTTTTGTGAGGAACAGTAATGAAGAAAAACTGCTGTGTAGACTGTATTCATTGCACATTTCATTTTAACTAGGTCACAGTTCAAGACCTCCCAACAGGGAACTGCTACTCTTTCACTGATCCACACATTATCACGTTTGATGGATGGTGAGTATTTTACTTTGAAATAATTTGGCTCAATTACTGCAGTTATCTGTTTCTGGATGTGGCATGCATTTGGGTTTACATTAGAATATCAAAAAAGCATTGAACAAATTTGCTTACAATGAGGAATGTGCTCCTTCAGCGGCACACGTGGTTTCCTTCCAGCTGTGTACTCCTTTTAACAAAAGGACTAGAAATGGATTAATCTTTGAGAAGCAATGAGTTTGAATCTGAATAATTTTTACAAGACAAAGGTCCAAAATGTTCTTCAAATAGAACTATCACTAGTGGCCTTGAGAGGGTGTCTACCCCACATGGTGTTAGTGACACCCCAGTGCCACCCAAGTGACATGTTGTGTCACCAGGGCAGCACAGCACACAGGGACAGCCTGGTCCTTCCCAGAAGTTCAGCAACATCTGGTGCAAAGTCATCAGAAGGATGCTCTTGATTTCTTCTACTTCCAGAGCTGGTTTATGTCCAGCTGGAGTTGACAATCATAAAAACAACCAAAAAAACCCCATAAAGACAGCTCTAATGTCTCAGATAAAAAAGTCCAAAAATTATAAGTGCCAAATATCAGGAAAAGAATGCAAAAATAAAGTTGTACATCTTCCTGTAGTGTCCAGATGTCCTTCTGTATCACCCAGTAATAAGCTGCTTAAAGACTTACTTAGCCAAAGTGGTGTCTTTGTGTTTATCAGCCTGAACTGTACAGTTCAACTTTTCCACATTTAACTCCCCTAATCATTCATTAATCTATTTATCCCAGCTAATTGGCATCACTGAAAGTTTTTAAAATTTGCAGCTGGCACATTTGATCCAGTGTTGCAGATATTTCAGATGCCATTCCAAGTTTGTCACTCTGCCGTTAACCCCCTGGTGGCACAGACAATGATTTCGGGTGTGCAGCATCCACAAGGGCTTGGCAGGTGTGAATTTCTGCTATCCTGATATCCCAATTTCAGTCCAACATGCTCCGGAGGTGGCATCCGAAGTGATGTCAAAGCTGGAGAAATCTTTTGATGAAATGTGAGCAAGAATGGCAGTGACTCCATTAAAAGTTACACATCTGCTTGTAACAAAGATTTCAAGTAAATTGGGCAGTCTGAGGTAGGAGATTAGCTCTGCTTATCCATGGTTTCCCAGTCCCCCTTCTGCTTTGCTGAAAAGCATTTAAATGTGGTCAGGAACATGTTTCATACAAGTTTGGGCTCTTTTCTTGCTTTGAAAGCTTCATTAGAGCTGCAAGAGGTTCAAAGATATTCCCACGTCTCGTGTAGCTGCAATTATTTCAACTCTGGGATATTAAACTAGATCAGAGTATTATTTCAAACCTCTCTATACATTTATATTCTAAAATACTCCCTTTTGATTTAGGGCTGGGAACATACAGTGATCTGTCAGACTGTTGTGTTTAGGGATTTATAAACAGCTGAAAGAACCTCTTGGAATGGGAACACCCTTCCAGCCATGTAGCACATTTTTACATTGCCTCCATGGGAAAAAAAAAAAAAAGGTGTAAAACCAAATAAAGCAATTTTATTTGAATAACTCATTTTTTAATCCTATTGTTGATAGCACACAGAAATGTTTCTAAGCAATTTATGTGCTGTTTTGACACAGGGAGTTTGGGAAAGCCCATCCTTCTGTGTCATCCTGCCTCAGAGACACACAGACTCAAAAGAGGAAAAACCCAGGATCAGCTTGGCCCCTCAAAAACTGCACATTTTTCCTTGTGGACAGATATTCATCACTGCTCTGTCCAGTGCAGCTTTAAATGAGCCACGTTGATGGGGCTTCCTCCATCTCAATAACTAGGTTATTTCCCTAAGATGTATCACTTCTTGATATTCAGCCAAGTTTCTTACCCATCATTTCACAGTCCCATTACTCCTACTTATATTCCCATTTATTATTGTAAATAATTTCTCTTTCAATTATTATAATGATTAGGCTACCTTATTACACATCAGTTAAGTAACTTCTCTGACTGCCTATCTAAAAAGATTTTTACCATGTTAGCAAATGATTTTAAAGCTCTGTACTTAAGGAGTGAGGAATGCAATTCTTTCTTCTGTCCTGGTACAAAACTATAATCTGAAGGCAAAGGCTGACACAGAGGTCTGGAAGTGAGGCATTCCCCTTTTTTCATGGAAGGAAATGTGAAATGTGGTGGGAAAATGTGTTTGAAATGTGAACCTTCTTGTGGTTTCAATATTTAAATGAAAATCATTAAAAATTTAAAATTTAACTTCAATAAAAATAGTTCTTTGAATAAATTTTAAAAATTGAAAAATTATATAAAAATCAAAAGGCTGGAACTGCTTTTCTTACTGGCAGTAACATTTTCTTACTGAAACAGCCACCTCCAGCACATTTTTTAACTTCTATTGTGCTGTTTCCAATGTTTTTAATCTGACATAGTGAGCTCACATTAAATCTGAGGCAGTTAGCTATTCATTAGACAACTGAAATACCCAACTCCCACTCCTTAATAACACTCCCCTTTGCTGTGCCTCCTGCTAATATATGTCTGTAGGAATATTTATCTTGTAATCTTTTCATTCTTTTCACCAAAGGCAGTGACTGAAAATCAAAGAGGAATGTGTCATATTTTACAGCATAAGCACAATCAATTTGTGTATATTGGAGCGTAGATGTGAAATAACGTTAATTATAGCAGCTAAAATCCAGAGAGAGCACTTCCTTTTATAGCAAAGTACCTTCTAAATTAAACAAATGTGAAAGCCTGGTAAAGCAAAAGTATAGCCCTCATTACTGGTTATGGCACATTATAAATATAAAAGCTTTTCATGCCATAAATCGCAGATTCTTAAATATGAAGTACTAGCTTAAAACTAAATATGCAGAAAATCCTTTTAGGCCAAAGTAAAAATGGGAATATTTTTTGATTGGGGAGCTATATAGATCATTTATGTTATTTTGCATTTTACCTAACCAAAAAAAAATAAAAAATAAAAAATAAAAAAAAATTAAAATTAAAATATTTTTTCAGATTTCTCAAAAATTTACACTAATCTATATTATCCCACCAATATTATCTCCAAGGAAATGTCACTGTTTTCTGGTTGGCTTTAATGACTTTCCTCGAAGGACCTCACAGCAAAGTCCTGGGCATGAGCAGCCCTGCCAGGTGCTGGGGTTTTGATAGTCTGCAGCAGTTTAGTTGTCCCCAGGCATCCAGTGCTTTCTGAATACAATCCAACATCTGCTCTGAGAGCAACGTGATGGGATGAACACTCTGAAAACAGGGAACGTCCTTCAGCATCACCCAGCTCTTCAGAGAGTTAAGCCTACCACGAAATAGTTCCTTGTAGCAAGGAAAGAAGAAGCCTGGAGGGTCATACCAACAAATCAAATCATTTGATGGCAAAGCTGTGGTAAAAAATCTTAAAAAAAACACTGAATTAATACAAAGATGAAGTGCAGCTTGGTGAAGAGGAAGTGCAGGGTGTGAGTTAACTGAACACTACTAGATAGTAGTTGTTTACATATGTCTATACCCCCTTCTGTCCCTCTTATGATTTACCAATATAAATTATTCCTATAGAAGCTCACTGCCATAACCAAACACTCAGGAGTGTTTTATAATTATTGGACAAAGACATGACTCAAGCCATGACTTTGTTCCGTGACCAGAATTTGCTTCTTCCCTTGGAAAACAATCTAGGCACACAGAGGGGGAGGGAGGGAACCCCTTTTCACCCAGTCTGTCCATTGCTGCAGACTGTCAGGAGGCAGGATGGGAAGTGCACTGTGGAGGGAGAAATAGACACAAATAGTGGTGCTTGGTTCACAAGGAACATGAAGAACTCCCTCGTGCAAGAGCTGCTCCAGGTCTGCTTCAGGTATTTATTACTACAGGCAACTTCTCCAACATCATCCCAAGAATCATTAACACAATTACAGCTGTATAAACATCACAAAAGTTTACCTGACTACATCTAATTATCCATTCAACTGATTTGAAGGTGCCTGAAAGCTCTAATTTAGGCACAGGGCAGGTTTGTTATGTGCTATGCAAGCTATGCCATGACTTAATTGAAGGACTCGGGGTGACTTCCAGGAGGGTTGGGTTGGGTCCACTGTCAGGGATTATTAAGCAATAAATAGCTCCCCTTGATATGCAAATGTAAAACCAGCCAGAGATGATTAGTGTGGGTACAGCCAACCTGATGCCTTGTTTCCCATCAGCCTCCCTAAACACCTCCCCTCCGAAGCTGATCCTGTAGAAGGAAACTGTGGAGGTGCTCTCCTAAAATATCCTCTCTCCTCTTTCTCCCCCACAAAGGTGTCCAAATGGAGCAAGAACTCCATGTTTAAAGAAATGATCTATTTTTTATGGTGTCCTAAGTTCGGCTCAATCTTAGCAGCAGCATCTATGCAGCGTACTACAGGAATTTATGTATCTGTTTAGAAAATAGGATGAGACAGAACCATTCAAAATCTTATCTGGCCACTTCATGGCCAACCTAAGGTATTCAAGATGAAAGATAAAGTCAGATGTGTTTTCTAGAGAAAAGGAGTTGGAATTAAAAATTTTTACTGTGTTTTAAGCTACAAAGTTATCTACAGCTTTTATTCTGAAAAGGAACAAAATGTAGAAATATACATGTGAAAAAGTCACAATTCACAAGCTATTTGTTCATCAGTATAAGAAGCATTAATGGCCTAAAAAATGTGGATGTTTATATGGCACTGCTTTAAAAATAATCCTGTTATTTAGCAGAAGCATTTTATACATTTCTTTTTATGTTTTCTTTATTGTAGAAAGAATAAAGCTTATTATTATAAGCTTATAGTTTAGTTTCCATATTGCTTAATTTCATAAAAATCATGTTTAAAACTAATCACAGTGCCTTAAAAGAAAGCAGAATAATCCATTGTTTTTAAAGATGGAAGCTGTTGGCTTATAGGGAAAAAACATCAACAGCATATATTAAGTATATGGCTACTATTTCCTTTTATATAACAGAATAAAACAGAGTGAGAATTAGACAAGTTTATGGAGTGAGAGCACAAAGAACAAGCAGAAGAGGGTCCTCTCAGTTGTGGAAATCCCAGAGGTTCCAGATGGTTCATGTAGAGGGCAAACACTTGCAAAGTTATTAAAGTTATCCTGCTCTTGGCCTCACCAGATGGAGCTGGGACATTCCTTTCAGAAAAGAATGAAAGTCTTAAATCGTTCTCCACGCTGGTTTGTGCTGATTGCTGTTCCATTGAGTGTGAAAATCGTGCTTACAGGGAAGTCGTTAGGGGGGAGGAATAAACTTCATTTTAGCTGGCTTTCAGTAGAAGCCCAGATTTTCATAGGAAGCCTTTAACTAGCCACAGCCAGACTTGTAAAAATTGGTGATTAGTCACAGAACAGGTTATCTGAGCACTGATTTCCCTTTGAAGAACATCGTAATCTAAAAGCATCCAGTTAGAACCAAAATACACTTATTAAGACTCAAAGGCAGGAAACTTCTTCCCATTTGCTATGTATCAAATGTTTATCTGTTTTATCCATGCCCATTTCCATGGCAGCAGCTGGGACACAACTCCTGCTTTCCACAGGAACTCTTAGGCACTTCCAGCTAACAACTGCTGTGGCGTTCCCTTGGATACAGAGCCAGAGAAACTCTTCCCCATGTGTGGATGTGTCCCTCCTCCAAGGCCAGACACCAGGCTGCTCTAATCACTGCGGTACGAGTTCCAACAAACACCCAACGCAGGTGCACGCTGAGGCTCCCTAACCCTCTCTGGTTTTTGATTTGTGGCTGTTTAGGCGCTATGACAGCTATAAAATCGGGACGTTCCTGCTGTGCCGCAGCGAGTCGCGGGCGTTCGAGGTGCACATCCGGCAGTGGGATTGTGGCGGCCACCGCTCCGCCACCGCCTGCAATTGTGGCGTAGCTGCACGAGAAGGGGGTGACACCGTGGTGCTGGACACCTGCAATGGCCACTTCCAGGACAGCAGGCCCCAGCTGACCATCAAAAGCACCGAGGCATCGCCACAAGTCAGAATCCTGAAGTCTTACGGAGGCAGGAAAATAACAGTACGTGCGTGGATGGTTGAGCGCTCTTGTGGCGGCTGTGCTTTGAAAACACACGTTTAATATTTCTGAATTATCAATGAAGGTGCTACGAAAATATCTGAAGCCACCAGAGCACCTGCAGTCAAATGTACCGCAAAATGAGAGGCAGGGAAGTAGCTGGTTAAAGTGTTGGTTTAACAAACTGTAAAATAAAACTAAACAAATACCTCTGGAAATTTCTTGGCGACACAGTGGAGCTCTGATAGCACTACTTACTCTCTGCAGCACGGCAGCCTGTTTGCTTATGCCAGCCACTACCCAGCCACATCACATAAAGCAAATTTCTTTGCAGAGCTCAAGATATAAATATTCAAGGAAAGATCCCAGGTAGCAGAATAATAGAGTTTTTGAGTGGAGCAGTAAGACGCTATTAGTCAGATCCAGAGAGCCTCCAAAAGCTATGAAAATGGGTTGCAAATGTGCAACATTTGCTGTAACATAAAGCATTTGCCTAAACAAATATATGGCCACAACTTACTTTGCATAAGTATTGCTTATCAACACTAATCCACTGAAATCGCTGGAAAAATAAGAGCAGGCTGCACCAGGGATTTTGGTAAGGAAAAGAGCCGCAAATTATGGCCAAGAAGATAATTTTATCCTAGAGTTGTATCATCAAGATTTATTGCCATGACATATTTTGGATGAAGATCGGTCCAGGGCAGAGCCAGAATGATGCAGGAAGTGCCTGCGCTTGGCTCTCCTTGTGATCTCACTTGGAATAGATCTCAGGAAGGTAGTAATTGAAAGTCTGTTAATTATAGAATAGAGAAAAAGCAGGAATCAAGCTGTCATTTCATTTTGCAACTGAATGCAACATAATTACTGTTTTATTACTAGGATAATCTTTGCATGGAATCCCTGTTCTCATTTACACCTGAGGTAAGACTCAGGGAAACAAATCAGGGCAGAGTGGGGACACAATATTAATCCTTCTGTGACATGAGTGGGAATCTATAGGCACTGTGCAGCAGAGAACAGAATCCCTGAGCACACCACTGAGTAGGGTCCATCCCAATTCTCCCAGCACTTGTCCATCATTATCCTCATGCAGCCTGGGAACTGTCTCCCACAACATTCAAGGAGGATTGGAATGGGGTGAGGTCATGCCAAGTGGCAGCTTCCAGCAACCAGACACTAAATAACTCTGCAAACTGAGGTCTCAAAAAACCTTCTTTGAAGCCTCAATTAACAGCATTAAATCCAGGTGGGATGTATTGCCCGGAGCAGCAGGAAAGGAAAGGGTTAGAGCCCTCCAAACTCCTGAAATAAATCCACACCTGGAAATATTAATCTGGACAGCTCATGCAGTTCTGACTGCAAGGCTTTTACACAGGCCTCTAGAAAAAGCCTGAAGTAATGGGGAACTAAAATGGACAGAACTATAATTTAGTGAAGCCAAACTCAGAGTAAACTCTGGATTCAATTACAAGAATAAAGATGTGAGCTTGTTACTTCTTCACAGATATGAATTGATCTGGTGGGGAGGAGCTCCAAATGGACCAGAAAATCCCCACCCAAAAGAAAGGAAAACAAAGGACATTATTTGGATGCATAAATTATATTTAGGCAGGGGTCACTTAAAAAAGGAAAATAATTATTTCAAAATTATTGTAATGAGATGTTTGCAACTCTAATGTATTTTTAATATTAACTGAAAATATTTAATTTTGGATAAAAAGAAAGTATTAAGGTTACTTATCAGGATAGTATGTTCCTGCTCCCTCTTAAGGCCCAGATAATTTTCAAATAATTTTCTTTTTACCTGTAAAAATAAAGCAAATAAAGAAATACATTTCAGTTGAGCAGATATTTTCTTTTTGCTTTTTTTTTTCTTTTCCTTATTTGGTTAGTAAACCAATCTGAAAAATCCATTATCCACAAAGTTACTTCTTGTTTTGAACCCTGCCAAGAATTTTTTTCCTTTTAAAGGTCAGTGTAAGCCTACCGCTAGTCCTTTAATGAGAAAATCGCTTTATCCACTTTAAAACACAATCATTTTCTGGATAATCCGGCCTTGGAAAATGAAATGATTGTTCAGAAGGAAGAAAGATATTTTTCAATCTTGGCAGTTTCTCTAAAAAAAGTTATTATTGTGAAATTATTAATATAAAAGACACAAGGGTGGCCTTATTGTCATGGAAGACGCTTCAAAAATTAGCTGGTAACTTACCACTGGGAGAACTTCAATGGATGCAAATATTAATTTAAGAAGAAAGTACTCATGCAGTTATACATTTATGTAATGCTATCAGATATTAATGCCATGGCATCTGAAAGCAAGCTAAATAATAGCACAAATAAATATTTATAGTGTTTCTAAGTGATCTTAAATTACCTCCGCCATCGCTAACGTCCTGCTTTGATATTTTCGTTTATGGAAAGAGACTTTTTTTTATTGCATAAAAATCTTGGTAAGAGCTTCAATTCACTGGGTTGTTTGGGTTTTTTTCTGCCTCCTCAGATCCTGTTCCCTTCGGGAGCGTTTGTTCGAGCGGACCTGAGCGAGTGGGGAATGGGTGTGACAGTGAGGACAGCGGGCAGGGACTTCAACAGCACCCGGGGCTTGTGTGGCCTCTTTGATGGGATGGCTCACAACGACCTCAGCAACGTGCCCGAGGAAGACTTCATAGAGGAGTGGAGGTACAAAGCCAGAGAGATCCAACCCAGGGGATGCTCTTAGCAGTGTTTCAAACCGTCTTGATGGGTTTATTTCATTACACACTCCCCTAATGACCTGACAGAGAGATCTGCTTAACCTGAGGGAGAAGCCTGAAGACCCATCTCCATCCCAGCAGCACAGGGGTTTAATTTTCAGTCAGCACAAAACACATCAGCAGTCACCAAGAGAGGAATTTTCTATTCACAAGTCATGTCATGTTAACAGCTGTGTTAAGATCCCTCTCAGCTGTTAAAAAAAATACAGATCTCACCCACACTTGAAAATGTAGATAGCTGACAATAGGGATTAATTAAGGGTTTCGTATTTCTCTTGTTCTTTTATTCCTGAACACTAATTACAATATGTGAATATAGATTAAATGTTACATTTTGACAAAGTCTGGTAATATATGTACCATGCTAAAACTTAATATCAACTCTACTAATGATGACAGTGAGCTCTGAAAACTTGTACATTCTGAGACAGATGGTTTGGAAACAGAGCCAGGAGTCTGACTCTCTGACATGTCCCTGTCACAGTCCCTGTCCCTATCCCTATCCCTATTCCTGTCTCTATCCCTAGCTCACATTTTAATTCCTGTTGCTGAACTTCAAACATGCCTGATAGGTGTTCCTAAAACCAAAATGGATTTGCTTGTGTAGCCTGTTTTGTGAAGGAAAAAGAAGGCAAAACACTGTACCATGGCACTTAATCCATACATGGGAGCTCAGCAAAATCCTATAGGAACAATGAATTTTAGAATTCTTGCACTTCAGAAAATAAAAAAAAATACCTCTGCCATATTCTAGTTTTAATCAGTGGGCTATCTAATGTCTATTTTGGCCTGTCATTGTAAATTCTACTATTTAGAATTCAATAGCCATCATTAACATCCTAATAATGTGGTAATCAGTCAGAGATTGCTTCTGGGAAAGCAGATGGAGAAATAGCTTGGTGCAAGAACCAATAACTCACTACCCAAAAAAAGGGGCTAAAAGGGTCCTTGGGAGAACTTGCTCAAAGCAATTTTGTTGAAAGAGCTGAAGCCAAAGTGCAGTGCAAAGGAATTTACTTATGAAACAGTGAGAAGTTTTCTAGGGCTATATGATGGAGATTCTTCAGGGAAGGTAGAAGCTCCTGCTGAGTGAGAAGGGCAAGAGGGGTGGTGAGTTTCATCTTGCAGTACTCCCAAGGATGGATTCCCTCAGAACCTGGTTACAAAAACAAGCCAGTAGAGAAACTAAGGTCACCTCCAGAGGAGGCTGGATCGTTCTCTGATCCACTCACAGGGAAACGGCCCAGTCAAAACCAAAAGCTAGAGGATGATTTTTCTGCTGATTTTTAAATTTCATTTTAAATAACCCTGAAAGTGTGCTAGGTTTTCTCCAGCACCTGAAGCTAGTCTGAGTGCCCACCATCTGGCAGTGCAGAGCTTTCCCTGGCTCCCACCTCTCTCAGTCAGCTGCAGGGCTCTGCACACACGGATCAGTTTTACATGCCAGCTTTCCAACACAAAATTTAAACAATAAAACAACATCAGAGCTTCCCAGACACTAAATAGCAACCAGAGAAGAGATTAATTTTAAAACATGTGATTTAAGTAGGCAAAATAAAATTTTCAAACGTTTAAAAATATATAAAGAAACCAGCAGATGTGCTGTTAAATTTTGGACACTTTATAATAGAATCCAACTCAGTTTGAAAAACTTTAGTTCTTCCTAGATTATAGTAGGTGGCTCAGAAGAATAATAGTCTGGTCATCTCATGCAGGGGACAGAGGGCACATCTGAGCTCAGTGAGGAGCTGCTGGTACATGCATGGCTGTGAGGAAGGATGGGGTTTCCATTCTTTCCACATCATGCACCCCTCTTCTGTGGACAAAAAGAAGGTAATTAATTTCATGCATAAATAACAGAGGATTTTGTTTCAATAAAATATCAAGGCAAAAGAGTTTCATCTTACTGAAATTTTCATTGGTGTGTTAAGTTTCCGTCCTGATTCTGGACCAGTTTATGTGGTTGATTTATTGTTTTTATTAAATAAATTACATTTACAATGTCCTCTAGTTTATGCAGTATTACACCAAAGGAGGAGCTACTTCTGCTGCCTTAGTCTAGGTTTAAATTTACTTGATGCTGAGTCAGGGAAGATTCAGGGGCAGATAACTCCTCTATTAGAACCAGAGGAATGGAGCGTGAAGGACACTCATTCAGACACTAAAATGTGTTGTCCAAAGGACAACTCTCTCAATCATCAAAAATGTTTTATTTTCCTAGACTATAGGGAAGCGTAGAACAGCTTGTGCTGCTGTCACCATGAGCATGAAAACCACCCTTTTGTCTCGTATTGTCTCCTGCTGAGCCCACACTTTGGGCAAAACAGTTCCATAAATGTTTGTGCTCATGTTTCAGGAGGAGAAATAGGTTCATTTTGCCAGTGTCACTGAGATGTTTTATTTAAAAGTTATAATAGTGTCAATGATCAAAATAGTAATATCAGATATGCCATTTAAAATGTATTTTTTAAAAATTGGATAAAGGCAATTACAATTTCCAACAACAGTATCTAGTGTTTGGCTCCGATATGTTGGCGAATCCTTTCACTTTACTGAAACCCCAGCATTCTGGCTGCAAGACAAAATTAATGCCAAAATAATTTAAATTTTTGGTGCTATTTCAAATTTGTCTGCTAATGACATGCTGCCAAATATTGGGACCTCCTTTTCTCTGAAGCTCTAGGATTTCTCTTGTGCTGCACAAATAAGATCAGTAACAGATATGAAATTTCTAAAGAAACTTAATCATGGCTGCTTATTCAAACTGAACTCTCTAGAAGTTCATCCATCATTAAGGACTAAATTTAAAAGGGGGAGGAGAATCATCTCAGCTTATATGATAGCCTAGCCCTATGATCAATAGAAAACTGCTTTGTGTTGAAAGAAAAAAAAATAAAAAAAAACTCGAGTAGAAGGAAAGAATGAAATTAAGTATGCAAAAAAAAAAATAAAAGGGGGAGGAGACATTTAAAAGAAAAAATTTAGCAATCTACATCTTAGAGGAAACTGTTGGTAAGGAGAGAACAGGCACACAGATAAGGATAATTTCATGGTATAGGATTTGAAACAAATATGACTTTTTTGTCATTCTCCAAGAATTAGCTTGGTCACCTAGGGACAAATCCAAGACCTTATTTAATGTATAATACACAAAGGGTAATCCGCACCTCAGAGAAAGTCCTGCAAAGAGAAGTCAAGCAGCTAGGCAACACTAAACCACTTAAACATCTGGTACTAAAAAGTCTCCATGAAGTGCTAGAAAACACAGAGGACAACTTAAGCAGGGCAGTGTAAAAGTGACTAAAGAAAACAGAAGTTAAACTTCAGCATTTTCTCAAGTACTTTTTCATAGACTGGGAATTCGTGCTTACCCCAGCCTCAGGGAAAGGAAGTTTCCTTGTATGATAGACTAACATGTTGAAAGTTTCTTCTCTCTAATCCCTTCCTATTTTTAAATCAGAATTCCTCCAGGGAAGAGTTTATTTGACAAGACTCCAGCACCCTCTGAGAGGAAGGAAAGGAAAAGTTTCTGCAGATGCCAGAAGGGGAGCACCAAGCCTGTGCCCATGGCAAACACAAAGAATGCCTTTCAGACTCCTTCCCCTGAGCCCTCTGGTTGTCATCATGAGCATGTGGATCAAAGCTTTGCAATCCCATATCTGGATGTTACATCTGAGTTTGTCACTCACACAGAAACACAGCCAACTTTGAGAAAAGATGGGAAACCACCGACCAAGACTTTTGGTCAAGGATATTTTTCTAAATCAGTCCGAAAGCGAAGAAGCCCTGAGGTCCCACTAAAGCCCCTCACACACAATATTTCTGTGACTAGCAACAGTTCCATTGGCTCTACCAAACCAGCAGGAGACCTAAGGAGAGCAAAGAGGCAAGACCAGTATTATGAATACTCTTCCTTTCACCCGTTGCGCGGCCCAGCCCAGAGAGACTCAGAGAGCTTTGCGTATTTTTTCCCCGAGGACTACTTTGAAGGGGTACGGATGAAATTTCCACTTTCATGGCCCACGCCCAATGGCCTGACTGCCACCAAAGCTCAGGAGATTTGCCACCAAATTCTTGCAAAATCCACCATTGGCTTGGTGTGTAAAGGCCTCCTGGGGAAACACCTGGATGAAGCGATTGATATTTGCCTTTTGGACCTGCAGCTCAAAGATGACGTGGCTTGGGTGAGGGCACTGATAGCCCTTTTGGAAAATGAGTGTGAAAGGAGAGTGCTGGGAAACAGGAACAGAGAGTTCCCTGTTGGAAACCAGCCATCTGCTGCCAGGGAGGAAATCCTCACTGCTCTCCGCTGTCCCGCGCTCTGCAACGGCCACGGACACTGCACGGAACTGGGCTGCCAGTGCCTCGAAGGCCACAGCTCCTACGACTGCAGCATTGCCAAAAGTAAGTAAAGCATTCTTTCCATATTGGAATTATTAGGTAGAACATCTGCACGAAGTTGTTTGCTCTTCAAGCAGTGCTACCAGTAAGGCATTTGATGAATTAGTAATCAGGTTTTGACCTTTAAGAGCCGATCAAAATATCTGGTTGGCTGGTCCTTCACTTTTTTGCCTCAGTAACTTTTTAAAAATGGATTTTACAAGCCCCTTAGCAAATTGGTTTTGCAGAAGTGATTTTCTTTACATCTGATCTATCACTGGCATGCTGACAAGCGCGCTTCTCACAAAAAAAAAAGGAGCGTCCTGCTCACCTTGTGGTCAATATTCATGTAAACAGTGTAGAGATATGTCTTTCTTCTTTTTTTCCTGGTCAACAGAGGATAAAGTTTGAACATTAATTTCAAACACTGTGCTAGTAACAAAACAAAATTAAAAGTGACAACATGAACAAGTAACCCTGCCAAAGCCATCAAATAGCTACAGGACATACTCGAACCTGCAGACCTGATTCTGCAAATATTCATGAATTACATTTAGTCAGAAGACTGTCCCACTGGGTTTGTTTCATCTTTACAGCTCAGTCTCCCAAAGGGTGATTCCATGTGCCATGTGAGTGCTGAGTTCTTTAAACTAAGCTCATGCAGAAAGGTTTGTGGTGATTTCAGAACGTGAGCTCTGCCTCAGCAAACCACATAAGCTCACGCTTGAAGTGACAGAGGGACTTCAGGCTCAGCCATACAGCTGAGCTCCTTCAGCTTAAGGAGCCACGGTGTTTCAGCTAAACTGAAACTAAATGACAAGGCGTGCTCTCTTAACCCATCCCAAATGGGGGGGAAAGCCTTTTTTTGGGATATGTAGGTTGGTCTGTATTTAGGACAGGTAAAGGTCACATCCAGGGTCAGTCACCATGGCTTAGCTGAGACATCCAAATCTCCAGCCAGCCCCAGGAGCTCAGTGGCACATCTGATACCCCAATGGATTTACTGTCACAGATGGGATTGTGTTCTTCATTAAACATGAAACACGACTTTCATGGGCTTAAAGCAGTTAAAACATATCTTGACATCTGTTTTTTTTTGTTAATGGCAGGCTAAAATTTTGAAGAATAACTTCCCAAATATGGAGGAATTAATTTTCTTTCACACAGACAACAACTGACACCAGGGGCTGAAAAGTGAGTTGAGCAATTTTGAAGCAATTGTCCGACACACAATTCAATGTTTAACTTCATTTCTCTGTGATACAGAGGGGTTAGGGGGCTTGCTTAGGCCAAATTTTAAAATTTTGTTTTGCTATGGCTGAAATCTCTCAGATTAGAGGAAAATAGCTTCAATATGACCTTTCAAGTAAAAGCTAATGGCACCTTGTCTTCTTGCTGTGACATCAAATATAAACAAGGACAGAGAACAGAGCTCAGTCTGAGATTGCACAGGGAGGTGAGAACTGGAAAACAAACACACATCAACTGTGGCAAACACCCCCAAAGTCATTGCCTTCCTCTGCCCTGACTGCTTTGGCTGTCTCTAGCTGCCTCTGCATTGTACATTTTCAAGGTTCAGCTGGACAGGGCACTGGGCCATCCTGTCTAGACAATGCTTTTTCCTGAGTTAGAAAAAAATTGAGACTAAAAAACCCAGAAAAACTAAAACCAAGGTAACAACTGGCATGTTTATTTTTCAGGATATTCTCCCTTGTCTTTGGTATAAATGCAGAGAAGTTAGGAGAAAACTTCACACAATAAATTTATTTCAACATTAACTATGGAGAGGAAAAAGTACTGCCACAGTCTAGAGTGAATCAATGGAATGAACAGCAATGAGGTCCATCATTAAAGACTATTTATGAATTCATGTATTAGTGATTTAGAATATTTTTATATATATAAAAAATAGAGAAGCTGTTTATATATATATATATATATATATATAAATAAATAATTACCTGATATTGTGAATGTGATATAAAGTAGACCTACACTCCTCTACAAGGAGAAATAAAATCTTAGTTCTGGCATGCCAATCACCCTGACATTATAATACTTAGAAAAGGTCATCTAGATAATTTGGTACAGTCAATCAAGACAAGCTTCCGTGGGAGCTTCACCTTTAGCTGTTCTTGATTTTTGAATTTCATTCGGTCTATATTTAAAGATATTTTCTTGTTTTCACATTTTACATGCAGAAATGTTCTACATAGACAATAGAATCATTTAGATTGGAAAGGACCTGGGAGATCATGGAATCCAATCCTTAACCCAGTACTGCCATGTTCACCACTAATCCATGTCCCCAGGTGTCAGCTCTTAGGTGTTTTTTTGACCATTTACAGGCATGGTGACTCCACCACATCCCTGGGCTGCCTGTTCCAATGTCTGACCACCTTTTCAGTGAATACATTTTCCCTAATATCCAATTTAAACATCTCTTGGTGATGACAGCAACAAGATCCTCTTGTCCCATTGCTTTTTACTCAGGAGACCTGATACAACCTCCTTTCAGGTAGTGCAGAGAGCACTAACATCCCCCCCAAGCCTCCTTTTCTGCAAGTGAACACCCCCAGGGCTGTTCCCCTCCATATCCCAAGGTACACACATGATGGGACACCTCTTTCCAGGGAAAAGCACAGCAGTACTGCAGAGTAACAGCCAGCCTCTCAAATGTCACTCCAAAGGACTGGATGCACTCAGACCCGAGGTTCTGCTGACATACTAAAGCCAGGCTTTCACACCAGAACAGGTTATTAGAGATGAAGAATTAAGATCAATCTCAGAAATAAAGCTGAACAGCTTGAGCCCCATCACTGGCCTGGCTGGCAGAGCACAGGAAATCAGCACTGTGCAAGCACAGGCAGGATAAGCCCCCAGGCTTTGTGACTAATAAGCAGAGGTTCTGTAGAAAGGGAAAGAAAGGAGGAGAAATTAAGAATTGAATTAGGTTCCTGCAGGACATATAAAAGTGCTGTCTCTTTCACTTTCTTTTCAAAAACTCAGGACAGAAGAAACAGGAGAATGAGTGTTGATCTCAGAAATGCTGAGTTTTAAGTGCTATTGCTAGAGAAAAGTTATTTTCCAGGAAAAGTTACATGAATAATGAAGGAGAAGGCAACTCCTTTTGCTGGCTATATATTTTCCCATCAGTTCCAAAACAAATCTCCGTCTAATTTTCTCAGGTTGGAATTATAGATGTGAATTAAAACTCCCCCAAGATCAAGGAGGCCATCAACATAATTCAAACATCATTTCCAAGGTCACCCAACCTCAGTTGTGCTGCCAATACAAAACAATATATTCTGCCACTGGTTTTGGCCAGCAAACACACAAAAAGACGGCCCTGCAGTATTTTTAGGAATCAAGAATACAGGCCATAATATTTTTGGAGTAATTTTAAATGAAAACACAAATAGAGAAGATGTGAAGTGTGGCTTGCAGACAGGCTCTGCCTGACTCCAACAGGAGCAGTCCAGGTGGCCAGAGCTATAATTATCCTCACATGAAAATTGCTATTTGGAGTTGAAAGGCACCTCTGAAATTTGGCAGCACTCCAGAAGCTTAGAATTTCTTAATGTTGCTTAACATTTCATAACCCCCACCCCCCACAACACCTGTATAAGGTGCTTAAAATGTCATTACCACCTGTAATTAAAGGTAGAATCCAATTACAGCAGATAGCAAATCAGGTTGGTGCTTACCATTTGTATATATTGACCATGTTGCTTATTAAAAAAAATCGGGACTAGTAAAGCACACATAGAGCAATGTAATATGCAGATTATATGAAGCTCTAAAGAGCAATTACAAGATAAAAGGTAATGAGGAATAATAAGGACAAATTAGTTTCAGTGAAGTAATGACACTTGAAGTTTAAAATTCTATGTGGAAAGTTCTGGGGAGAAAAAAAAAAAATTAACCAGAAAAGAAATCAAAGCAAGCAAAAAATGGTGGTGAGAAGGGAACACTCACCTACCAGACTTACAGATATCCCATTTTCATATCAATAAATTTCATTGGTGTTATTAAGAGTGGCTGTGAACCCAACTCCATTTTCAGAGCTGTGAACCACAACTACACAGGTCCCCCAGACCCATCTGCCACTGCAGCTACATCGATTACACCCTGTTATTTTTAGAGTGGTTATATAGACCTTCCTGAAATCAGCAGTCTGCTTTGGGTCCTGTTCATGTGCTATAATTAAATTATATGAATTAAAGTATGCGATATTTTTTAAAATATATATATATAATGAGCAAAAGTATGAGGTCAGTTATTACAGTTCCTCAGGCTGGGTCTTCCAATGGAAAATGTCTCTCCCCTTTGGAAGAATAACCTCAAGAGTTTTGATCAGACCAGGAATGCAAGGTCAGGTACATATTATAGAAATCTGACTTTTTATATAATTGTGATTTATTTTCAAGTTTAATTCTCATTTTCAAAGATAAAGCACGAGGAAGATATTGAAAGAAAATACTTGAATTTTTTCAGGATCCCCAGGTGAAAAGGGGCAGAGTATTTCAGTTTCTACGCCAAACTCCAATCTGCTTTGGAGACTTTGTATGGGAGCATACTGACTGAAATAAATAATTCTCTCCCACTTGAATCAATTCAGCAATCTTTAAACTCTAGATCATAATGATTATGTAAGGGCTGTAAAGAAGTCAAGTAAACTAATACTTTTTGGCATTTTCAATATGTGTTTTGTTGATGTGATGAAGAGGGAGCCATCAGGGTGTACTGGCTCAATAGATGCTGTCCTTGAATAAATTCAGCTATACAGAGTAAAAAATGCATCTTAGACTTTTCAAAGGAAATATAATCCATTTCCTAAATCACCAGGATATCCACAATGAAAATACTACTCACTGTGTGTAAGGCTGGTGCTCCCTGAGGCTGGGACCAGCTTGTGGTGACCAGACCTTCAAGGGAGAATTCCATTTAATAGCACCACAAGGGCACCAAGAAACAGAGTTACCAGAAACTGTGACCCTTTCCACATGAATTGATAATTTTTCAAATTGTTTGGGTTAGTAAACAAAGAAAAAACAACCAACCTTTTTGCTAATATGCCAAAACATATTCTGTGGCAGAGAGGATGCAGTACACTTAAGCAATTCCATTGATTTTTCAAAATTCATAAGTCAAATATGCTTGTGAGAACAGCAAAAACCATGCTTACTGTTTTATTTTTTCTCACCAGAGTACTATTGCTATAAAAAAAATGTTAAATTGCATTATTCCTTAAAAAGTCCTTCTCCTTTTCAAATAATAAGTCATTGGGCTTAATGCTACTCTTTGTTATAACAATTCCATTGACTTTGGTGGACACAATAATAACAAAGCCACAGTTCCTATCACTTTGATGAAGTTACACTATCAAGACAAAAATCAGATCTCTTTTTCACAAATGTTCTTTTATTTTTCCCTTTTTCTCTTACTAATTGTTGGCTTTTACATTCCACAATATTGAATTTTCCTGTCTATCCAACTGAGGGAGGTTTGAAACTTTCCACTGCCTGTGGCGTCCCCATTCCCTCTCATGTCTACGGTTCTCTCAACAACTGATGGGTGTGAGGCAGTGTTCTTGTAGTAAAGTTGAGAAGCTGGGGCATCTCTTTCTATCAAATACATTTTTTCTTCAGTAGTGAATTCTGCATGGCAGGGAATGTTTCAAGGAGATCTCTCTGTACCAGCATAAACCACACTTTTATACACAGCTCCCATCCCACTGGGACTGTGTTCTTTGCACTGGGCTTAAAGATATTAAGGATATATTCTTATTTCCATAAAAGAGGTTCTATACAACTTGAAAATTAAAACTTTTCTTTTGAGACCTGTTATCTCCACTTACTATGATTTTTTCTTCTCAGCTTACTGAATAATATTGGAAAGTAGATAAAGAATAAATATGAAGATGCATATTATTCAATTCAAGATTACATTGGGTTCAGTTAGTCAGCTCTTTCCTAGTTAAAACAATTTGTGATTTAATACTGAAGGAAAAATGGGGAAAATATCTTTTAAATGTTCATTTACAAAACATACTTTCATTCTCCCAGCTATCTAGAGTGGAGTGGTCCTCATCATCACTGAGGGCCTGGCACAGGTTGCCCAGAAAATCAGTGGATCTCCCATCCCCGGAAGTGTTCACAGACAGGTTGGATGAGACTTGGAGCATCCTATAGGAAGAAAATGATTCTCTAGCATCTTCAGGTCTGGGCCATAAGAATTTACACAAATACATTCTTCTCAGGCTAAAATCAGAGCCAGTATTAGCAGACATGATTTTAAAAGGTATAACGATTAAATATCAAGCTTTGAGATTACTTGTCAGATTTTTGAACATAGGACTTGTCACCTTTTGCAAACCACACTCTTGTCCTTTTAGAGGAATGAATACCTCCAACCACAAAAGTTTTAGTAAGAACTACAAAATTTACAAAAGAAAAAATAGTTTAGAATGAAAAGAGTAAAAAAGCATGAACTTTAACAACCACTGATGCATCCTCACTGACACCCACATACTGTGCTCAGAGAATCATTTTTCTCAGTCACACAAAACATATTTGTGGGCAATTCTCAGGAATTGGGAACATCTTGCTAGTTTTGAAGCCTTTCTTATTTTCATAGCAATTTTTCTTTCATTTTTTCCTGGTGCAGATGCAATAAACAAGCATCTGAGAAGGAAAACATCAATACCAGCTTTAATCTCCTGGTTTAAGTCCCAGTTCTTTCCGTTTGAGGCACAGAGCTGGCTGAGCAGGAAGAGGACTATTAGCTTTACAGTTACAAAGCCAATAGAAAATTAATTTTAAAAGGATATCAAATCCTTGTGATAAGGGGCAAAGAAGGTTGAATGTTCAGTGATCCATCCATACTATTCCTGCAAACCAGATCAGGGAGATTAGTGTTTTCTGCTGATTGGTTTATTTTCTTTAATGCAATGTAGTGAAAACAGTCCAGTGAAACATGTAGCTAAACAAAGCCATTTTCCAAAGAACATAGAATCAAGTTGCTAGAAAAGTTTAAAAAATTATAGGTGTGATTCAAACTGACCAAAGCCAGACATCCCAGGAGCACACCTACAACGTTTTTACATCAGGCTGTTTACAGGTACCACAGGAAATTTCAGCCTTAAATCTTGTTAAATCCAAAAGAAAAGAAAAAGCCTTGAAAAAACAACTTCCTTCTCTAAATACTTACAATGCACATACAAGATAAATAACAAATTCACAACAGTTTATAAACCAGAATTAAAACTTGCAAACCATTCAAAGGTCTGATGTAAATTGACCAAAGCCCAAAATTTAGAGCAAGCCTTTAAGGCCTTTATATAATATTTTATGTTGTGTGAAGAGCCCACAATCCACTAGATACAGAACATTCAACCAACTGTAAACAAAACCCCGACTGTAATAACCAGATTTAATCTAATTCAGTAACTTTAAACATAGGAAAATTACTAAAACAAACTAATTGGGCACGAGAGTGGACATAAGGACCAAGATGACACCACGATGATCCAAATCCCCTTAGTGGCATCACTGCACACACTCACAGGGAGCCTCAGGATGCTGCCAAGGGTTCTGCCCTAAAGTGCCATTGAGGGACAGTAACTGAGACCTGTTTTGCTGTGCCAGTGAGCACCATGAATGTACAACAAGAACCTTACCTGAGGTCACCTCTCCAGTCTATCTGGAAAAGAAGAAATATTCTGTAGTCAACAGCAGAATTCTCTTCTTTTCTATTGCTGAAGTACATTGCTAGCAAGCCTTTTAAAAATAGAAGGATTGAATAAAACTAAAATGTCATAGCAAGATTTCTAAAGCAAAAAATAATCTACCATATTGTTGCAGCACATGGATGCTTTCAGTGTGAAATTGAGCCAGGCCATTTCTCACATGCAGGGAGTTCTTGCAAAATGCTTTTCCCCCACACTCTCCCAGGGCTCGTTTCTGCAATCCACACTGGATACCAGGGACTCTCAAAGCAGAAAACCAGATTCACTCCATGCCAGCCAAAGGTCATCAATCTAGAGTTTGGTACTATGGAAACAGAGCTGTTCACGTTGGAAAAAATCCCTAAGGTCAGTGAGTCTTACCATTAATCCAGCAGTACCAAGCCCAGCACTAAACCATGTCCCCAGGTGCCACATCTACACAGTTTTTAAATCCCCCCAGGGATGGTGACTCCACCACTTCCCTGGGAAGCCCTTTCCAGTGCTTGACCATGCTTTCAGTGCAGAAAGTTTTCATAATATCCCATCTAAACCTCCCCTGCTGCAATTTGAGTCCGTTTTCTCTTGTTCTGTCACTTACTGGTTGGGAGAAGAGACCAACCCACAACCTCCTTTCTGGGAGTTGTAGAGAGATGGTCCCCATGAGCCTCCTTTTCTCCAGACTGAACACCCCCAGCTCCTTCAGCTGCTCTGATCCTCTGAGACCTGGGTTTGGAAGCAGGAATAAAAAACAGTTTTCATTTAGAAACCAGGGAGGTCACTGATGTGCAAGACTTCTGGCAAAGAGCAAATGACTGCTGATAGATTTTTTTTTAGGGAGGATAATAAAATGAGCTTTGGGTCATGGACAGCACAAGTTCCAGGATAATGCATTTGATGATTGTGTCTGGGATTACCAAAATAACATTATATACAAAAAAAAAATACAATATTTGTGCAAACATTTGAATGGAGGCAGACTCAGACTTGCACTGTCCAAGCTGTAGAGATAATTAAGCATCAATTTGCTCTGATACCTATGGTAGCTGGAGGTCCACATCCACACCAGCAAGCTCTGGCATGGAAAGTTTTTCAACCAGCTACCTGATTCCAAGGAAGGGGCAGCTGGGCCTCATGGGCCATTTACTTTCACACTTCAGTAAAGATTTAACCCAATCCAGCACTTATGATCTGGTTCTTGGTTTGCTGTTCATGGCTTAGACTGCTTATTTATCATCCCCTTTTTTAAGAAAAGCCCGGCAGTTCCTTTCCTTCTCTTTATTCAAACAAAATTCTTGCTGGTTTCAATTTCAGGTTTGCTGCTCCAGCCCAAAGCTCATGTGTAGTTTTCAAACATTGCAGAAGAAAGTTTATTTGTGCTGGGATACTTTTCTAATCAAATGTGTAAATCCAACATGAACCATTTCTATCCATCAGTAAGACTCCAATAAATGTAGTTTTGCAATATTCTTGATTTTGTGTCAACTGTCTTCATTTTACTTCTACAACTGTGCATATTATTTACATAATACACAGTAAAAAATACCTGTAAAGCCAACTATGTATTTATGTGGGGGGTTTCAGTCTATTATTTAGCCTGTGCTCCTTGTCGGGTTTGATTCATGTAAATGATTACAGAATGAAACCGCACTGTCAGCAACTCTGAATTTACTGCTCTTTTCTGGAAATTCCTGCTGGAGATGGGAGGAGAAGGAAGGGAAGGCAGGGGATGTGTTGTGCCTTGAGGGGGGCACAGCACAAGCATTGAAAACCAAACAGGAAAAATCCTTTATTCTGGCACCTGAGGCCTGGATGCCTTTGAGATTCTCACCTTCGACTCCAGACCCTTCTCTCCATTTTATCTCAAGACAATTTCATTAAAACAAGACTTTTTTACTTTTTTTCCTCACCATTTCCTGCTGTTGATCACTGTCCCAGTCTGCCAGGTGACAGGTGCATTTCTTTGCATTTCCTTGCAGTGTGTGCAGACTGGGCACTGGCAATGCAGTGGGATTTCCTTGCCAGTGGATGTGAACACACAGCTCCTGGAATCCTCCTCCATAACTGCTGCACCCTGTCACACATCTGAGCCCAGGTGCCACCCTGAGCTTCAGGTTTTTTATCTTCTAGTAAAAGTCAAAGTACATTTTTTTGGCCTATAGGCCATACAGAGAAAGGAAAGATGATGCTCTGCCTGGATTTCGTTGTATTTTGACATTAACACTCCCTAAACATGAATTATTAATGTTCAAATATATCATACTTTTTACAAGCTCCTTTCAGGAACTGCCTAATTACCTACAGATTTCTCTCCTCTCTAACTTGCCCCTCTGCAGACATCAGACATCCATCCCAGGCATCCACAACCTCCACTTTCTCTGCATATCTGCACTTTTGCCCTCACTCTCGCCTTTGTGATGTTTCCCAGCTCTTTTTATTGCACCCATCCTTCTTCCCTCCAGTCTCCAGCTGAACTACTTGCAGCTCTTTTGCTGAGGTTTTTCAGGCTCTCCAATATTTCCTTCTGATGCCAGCACCTCCCTGGACTTACAACCACCCCTCTGCTACCACAGATCCCGGTATCCCCAGCAAGAACAGGGTCTGGATGTTTGAGTGCCCAGCTGTTGACTGCCAGGAGACTTTTCCAAAGGCAATGGCATGGAGATTTCCTCTCCCTTGTTTGGTTGAAACTGGCTAATGTGCAACACTAGAAGGCAGAGGGGAGGACAGACAGAAACACTCATTAAAACCAAATGCCTAAAATTCTTAAAATTCCTACACCCATTACATGTGGCACTTAAAAAAAAAAAAACAGATAAAAAAAGCAACTCTTGTCAATATTTATGTACTGCCTAAACTGAGATCTAAAGGCTGAACTCTAGTACCCATTTCTTTTAAAAAGTGACATTATAATTACTTTTATTTTCCGTCAGACTTAAAGCTGGTAAGAAGCTGATGGTTTTAGTTGTTGCCAAATAGTGTTTATAGTAAGGAGAGGACTTGCCAGGTCCTCATGCCCTGCCAGCAAGGTGGAAGGGGACACCAGCAGGACAGCTGACCCCACTGATCAAAGGGATATCCCATTCCATGTGGCATCACTCTCAGTACATAAACTGGAGGGAAAGCTGAGCAGGGATCACTGCTCAGGTACTGACTGGACATCTCTTGGCAAGTGGTGATCAACTGCATTGTACATCACCTGTATACTCTGAATATTTTATCATTATTTTTATCTTTCCTGTATTTTCTTCCTTTTCTCTCCCATTAAACTGCCCTTAACTCAACTCACACATTTTCTCACTGTCTCCCTTTTGATTTTCTCCCTGATCCTGCCAGGAGGGGCAATGAGCACGTGCCTGTGTGATACTCAGCTCCTGGCTGGGGTTAAACCCTGACAAGAGTGTACAGAATGGTTTGAGAGAAATAAATACAAAATGCTGAGCTGATACTGTAAGTCACTGGGCAAAGCACAGGGGCTGGGTAATCTTGCTCTGACCCTGACTCTGGAGTGTGGTCATAAAGATGTAAGGAAGCCCTCGGGGAAGTGCAGGGGTTTAATCAACAAGCAACTGAGCTGAGAGAGCTTTTGTGGAACAGGAAGGGCTGCAGGAGCACAATCCTGTGCCTCACTCCTTCCCAGGCTCTGAGATTCTACTTCAGCCACAGAAGCCTGAAAATCTGCAGTGATAATGAACACATCAATGCAATTCAAGCTACCTCAGTACTAGTGGGGCTAACTATTAAAATCTCATGAAAAACATAATGAAGCTTTTTTTTCTTATTTCTTTTTTTATTTTTATGCCCTAACCACAGAAGAAGGCAATTTATCAAAACCAGTCACCACATCTGACTAATAGCTTTGTACATTACAGGAATCCACCAGTAACTGATGAAAGCTGATAAGCTGTAAACGATTTCTCTTCTTGTAAATATTGCAAAGTGTCCAGCAGTGTTAGTAATACTGCTGCAATAAAATCAATTAAAAAAAAAAAAAATTAAAGAACAGCTAAAAGCACTTCAGAAGTGCAGGGAAAAAAAGTATTTTCATTATTTTTTATGTCTGTGTTGCCTTCTTTTTCTCTGGAAAAACATGAGTCATGCAGCTCTGTTGTTACAGACTGCAATCTCGTGGGATGGCAGTGTTTAAACAGCATTTTTCCTAATTACAGCCCAAATGGCAGAGCCCTAAAGGAACAGCGAGGTGCTGGGGAAGGTTATCAACTCTGCTCAGGGCATTTTGCCCCTCAAATCAGAGCTGAACTAAGGTACCATTAAAATATTAGGTGATGGAGAGCTGCTGTTTTAGCCAAGCTCCAGCTCAGAGAAAACTGATGGGCAACATTGCTCTGCCAGAGCAGTGGTGATGGGGCAGGGAAGAGGAAGCTAAGCAGGGATAACAACTGGGACTCCACTCTGCTGGTGAGCAGCATCCCTCCCAGGGCTCCTGGCCATGCCCCTGCTATTAAATGTTGTTCAGGAGACAAGAATAAAATGTTCTGCTTTGTGTCACTTATCATCATCGAGGCTTCTCCTGACCACTAGATCTACAAATACTATAACAGAAAATATGTAGCCATGACCCTGACCTACTGCTATTTTTGATGTATGATATTGGAGCCATTCTGAGTGCTGTACCACTCAAGAGCTGATGCAAATATCTACCAAATTATAATTTTTCTTAATTAAAGATGTGAATTCTGGCATCCAATGGACTTGCATTTTCCCTCTGTAGAAATAACCCCAATGTGAAAGCAATGAGCAATTTTAAAAGGTGAGTACCCAAAGTATAACAGAACCCAAATGAAACTTAACCTGAGAACCATAAAACATTTTAAAAACATTAATGGAGGAAAGCCAGGCGTGTAAGGGGGCCAGCACAGGCGGTACATCACTTAAGCTCTACTTAAGGCCTCAATGTAGGACTTAAGTGAAACTTAGCTGGTGCATGACCTTTGTGCTGACACAGTGCAGAGCTGAGTGCTACCATTTAAAATTTAACCCTCACAAGAAAGCTTCACTTTGAGAACCCTTTTACTGCCACCAAAACTATAGGGGGAAACAAACAAACAAACAAACAGAACAAAAACATAGGGCTGGCTTTTACCCTGCTTTTGAACACTCCAGGGATGCTGGTGGCATGGTCATCTCTTCTTCCCTTGTTTCTCTGTGCTGTGGGATGAGGCCTTGTCCTCTCAGCTGTGCTCCCATCCTGTTGCCTGGGTCAGCAGATGTATTACCCCTCTCACCTGGCTCAGCAGATGTATTACCACTGGATACTTAGGTCAACAGAAGTTTTACCCCTGGAGACCTTCTAACACAAAGCCACAGCCTCAGTGAATTGATTCAGGAGCCCTGACACTCGCTAATACATCTTGCAGCACTGGCTGCACAGGACAATATTTAATGGAGGTTTGCTTCTTCCCCTTCTGACAACTGCTGTTTCTCTGTTCAAAAGAAATCCACAGGGAGGCAAGGAGGACCCTAAGGAAAAGTATTAAACCGCAACAACCAGGAGCAACTACAACAAAATCTCTGATGAAGCAGAACGGAACAGCGTGTAAGTGCTGCTCTCTAAAGCTTTGTATCTCTCTCACCCTTGCAGAGCAAGCTTTGGAAATCAGGGCCTTGGAGAACGGGGGCCTCTGTGACGTCCGTGCCTCGGACTGCAGCAGGATCCGGGTGTTCGGCCTGGCATTCAAGGAGTCTCCCAACCTGCACTGCCACCTCACCAGGTTAATCGTAAGCAGCCTCCTCTTGGCTCCTAAAATATTGATGATACAATCAAACTTTGACATGTTTATATAGAAATCTTTGATCTGTGCTATCTTCCCTCACTGCTTCAGCAGGTTACAAGTACCTTCCAAGTCCAATGCCAATGGTGAGGGGAGCTGAGGAGCCTCAGACCTTTCCAGGACTGGTTCCCTGGAAATGCACAGCTATGAGTTCTTGCTCATTATCTCTGTGGAGTTTTGTTTGACTTCTGTTTGTTTCAGCTGCTCTGTAGTCCATTGAAGCCTGAAATCACATTATTTCTCATTTTTTACATCTGGAATCACTACATTTGGTTGTTTTCCTAAACAAATTTAAATGCTGCACTTTGTGATGAATATAGGGTTTCCTCAGCACGGTTACAGAGGCTCTTATTTTAATTTTCTTAGTCATACTTCAACACCAAATCAGATGTTTTAATGAGCATCAAACCCATCTCTTATGCTAGCACTGTAATTTTATCATAAACAACTATACACAGGCAATGCTGCAACTGAGTTATTTGGTGGATCAGCACCCTCAGATGTGAAATGTTTGATTAAACTCATAAATCCACCTCAGAGCAGCCACTCAGCCTGACTCCCGGTCGGTGCAGGCATGCTCACAAGTCACATCTGAGATTTGCTGTGTCCCCTTAGGGCTCCACAGGCTCTTACCAAGCTGGAATGTTTTGTGCAGCTGATCTGGAGGAACAGCTGACATCACCTTCAAGGAGCCACGAGCTTGCTGCTGAGCTCCAGGAGGATGCACAAAGTTACTCGATTACATCACCCTCTCTCATCCCAGCTGCTCATCCCAAGTGCAGAGCACAGCACTTCCTAAATCAATAGACCACCTGCATGCCTAGCTAAGCATGGCTTCCCCTTTACTGTAGCTATAATAACAACATGTTTCCTTTTAAATAAACCACCTAGGAATGCCTTATATTATTGATTAGAAATGTAAACATACATTGACAACCAGAATCTCTTTATGAGCCTTCAGTTTCTGCACTCTCCCTCTGTTTTACTGTAGCATCTCGATGGCAAATGGATATCAAGAGAACAAGAAAGCACAAAAGCAGATTTTCTGAGCTCTGAGGCTGTTGACTGCCAGATCCCACTCCTGAACATCACAGAGGCTGTGCACTTTGTGGCCGGTGACGAGCCGTTCGCAAGATGGCAAGTGAAAGTAGGAATTTTATTATGTTTCTAAGAAACGTTTTAGAAAGAGAAAATCAGTTGTCATGGTAAATTAAAATGCAAAGCACAATTTGCTTTCTTTCAGAAATTAAAATGCCTGTAGAAATACTCACAGTAATGTCACGTAGAGAAAAAAAAACAACACGCCACCAACCAAAACAATGAGCTAAACCCAGGTGTCTCTGTAGCCAATCCAAAAGTGCAAATTACAACCACTTCTAGAGGTAATCACCTGAGATTGATGCAGTTGTGCTAATCAATTTTTAATCATTACTGTTCCATTCCTGAAAACCCCAGCTCAGGCTCCTGATTAGGCAGCAAGTGTCAGAAAGCTTTGACTCCCTGGATGTGCGAGGTGCAGGAGAAGGGCACGGGCTGGCTCCTGGGCAGGCTTCAGCTGGGATGTCACAGTCAAGGTCTGAACGGCTGCAGGAAGAAGCAAGTGCAGAATCTGCTTGTTTTGGGGTTCTCTGCTGCAGTTTTAGCCTCTTTTGTTGACAAAATGGTATCTATTTTCTAAATATCCCCAGGAAATCAGTGCCTTCCCCACCCTGCACGCCTGCTGCCCTCAGTCTCGCTCTCGGCCTGGATGGTTATTTCCTCCAGATCAGTTGTTTTTTACAAGACTGAGATCTTTTAAAAGCTCTGAAGCTGAGAATATATTGCCATTGTAGAGAGACTGCAGATGTGCTCTGAAAATTGCATCATGCAAAATGAAACATGTAAAACACTCCCCTCACCACGGTGTTACTGCCTGTCCTGCACCCTGCAGCTGCCTGCACCCCAGCTGGGAACACATGCTGCCACTGGCCTGGGGGAAACACAAGGATGCTTGGCAGAGCACATCTTCCAGTCAGCCATTTATTTCAAAAAGATAAGGATTTGGGAGTTTAGGACATTAGGGTAAAACCCTGTGAGTGCAGAGCCTGACTGTTTGCTGCTGGGGTGGGCCTTGGACCTTCCTTGTGTCACACACCAGGGGGGAACCAGGAGGGAAGGTCTTCTGCTCAGGGCTCCAAAATTTCTCAAAAAAGGCATTGAACTCTGCCAGCTGTGAGATAAAATGCTGCCTCACAGTGGAAGGATCTGAGAGGGAGGCACCCTGGGCGTTCCTGGCCCAAGAGGACAGCTAAAATCCTGGTATGTGCACAGGAAGATTTCTCCAGCGTTCCCAGGACATTGTCCTCACAGCACAGGTCTATTACTATTCTGATTGTGCTTCCTTTCAGCCCTGTCTGTACAATTGTTCTCATTCTTTCCCCTCACAAACAGCTACAAAAACTCTTTCCATGCACTAAAGCTCCAGAAAACCTCTGCACCTGTAAGATTTCTGCCCTTTCCCTCTCCTTCAAGCCCTGCAGAGGAACCAGGCTGATGCCTACACAGCGAATGCTCAATTAAATCATCTCAGTCTGCACGTGAATCTGGTAGTCCTGTGGACCTTTTGATGAGCAAATTGGGAAGGCAGAGCCCAGTGCTCAGTTTCAAAGGCAGCTGGCCTTGCATGGCAGCACAGAGAACAAAATCATGGAGCTTTTCAAGATAAAAAATTACTTTCAATTAATTCCACAGGTGTTCAAAAATTCATGTTCCAGAAAATTCCTAAGACTTATTGCAGCTCATAAGACTTATTGGTGATCTGGGTTATGTATCTATGTATCTACTTTTCAAAACATAGCTAAAGGATTTTTTAGAACCAAAAGTCAACACAATTCTTTCTGGAAATATCACTGTTCAATATTTTCTGAATCTCTCCTGCTTCCTAAATCAAATTTCAAAGGAATCAGAAAAATTTCACTACAGCTTTTTTCACTGCCAGCACTGGGAGAGCAGGAGCTCTTCTCAGTGCTCTTTCATTTAATCTCCTCTTGTATTCATGTTTCAGATTTTGCCCATTGTTTCCATGACATGCTGCTGAATGCAGATAAGAAAGTACATGTGGCTACACCAGGGTGTTTGGCTTAATTAATTGAGATATCAAAATACAAACCCATGCTTGGGCAGCAGATGACTTGAGCTGTCCAGGCAGATGCCTGGGTGAAGAGGTGACAGAGCTTGGCAGGCACTTATCTAATTTGGGAAGCAGCTCTCATCCTTTTCATTAAGTTGTTGTTGCTGCATTTGTCTAAAATCACAAAAAATTCAGCAAGGCAAAAACTGAATTTGAACTCAGCACAGTTTTACACCTTCCTTTTTTTTTTTTAGAAACTTTCATACAAAGTCTAGAATGATGCCAGTAGCCAAGATCATTTCATGATGGATGAAAAATGTGAGGCAGAAGCAACGGAGCTCCTGAAATCCTTTGCACTTATACAGAAGCAGCTCCTTCTTTCCAGATGATTCCTTTGCCCAAGCAAACAAGGCCCAACTCTAAGTGGGTTTTTGCCTCTTAAAGTCCAAAAAAATTTGAGGTTTGCTCAGCTTACTTCTCATCAAACTGTTTGTTCCACATCACTAAGATGACTAATGAAAAAGCAATTAAAATAGCTATAAACCAGCTCAATTCTAAAAAGAAACCAAAATAGATGTTTATAATAGAATGGAGAAAAAAAAATACAGATTAAAAAAATAATCAAATTGCAGGAGTTACATTTCACTCACAACACTCACTTCAGACAGAACAATTAGTACAATTTTACAGCTTTTTATGTTTTTCCCTGTATAGCCATTTTTTCACCCATTATTAGTGCACCAGTATTTGAGACAACATTGGACATTCTGGTAAAATAATGAAATTAAATTAAATTTAAATTGCATTAGGAATAATAAATTACTAATGGAAGTCTTGCTGCCAGAGACTTTCAGTGGAGAGCAGGAGGGTTGCTTGTTTCAGTTTTTTCTCAAACTGCAGGAGAAATTCTTTATTTATTTCAAAAGCATTTTTACCTGCACACTATAGTCTAATATGTCAATAGTCTAATATTTCTCTTAAACCAATTAATTTTTCTAGATCAATGAATTATACTGAATTTTTGGACCAATTTATATAGTCCAAAGAAGTTATTACCCTTCCACAAGTTGAAATTGTGAATTTCCATGAATACTGCTTGTTCCTCTCCTTGTGGTGGTTTCTGCAGACACAAACACTCAGCTCACAGTGCATTTTGAGCTGAGAACCATCCCATGTCCCACTGTGGGAGAATCTGCTTTATCTTCCATGAACTTTCAACTAATTCATGATAATTGCTGCTTTTTATGAAACTTAGTATTTTTTCTCTTTGTATTTCTGTTTATCATTTTCCAATTAAACTTAACATTCCTTCTGTGAACTGAAAGAATTTATGGATGGATCAAAAATTTTATGGCCTCAATCTTGTTAAAATCCCCTGTAAAGGGACTGAGGATGTTTCAGCTTTGTGGTCTCAGGAGAGATGGAGGAAGGCTGGGGATTGTTTTTTTAATAGTAAGAAAACACAGGGGTACCAGATGAATCCAAAGCAAACCCTGTTAGATTTGCTAAACACCAGCTTTGTTTTGACTGTGAGAAGAAAAAACTTTAAAATTACCTGAGAAAAGGGCTTTGCTTTCCTGCTGGTTCTCATCAGTGTCTACAGCATGGCCTTCTCCAGGGTTTTGGGGTGCTCTTTAAGGTTCACACCACTCAAGATGTCTCACAAAGCATTCTCAAAAGCTAACCACTTATCTACACTTCTCTGGTATCTTTTCATTTTAACTGTGGAAAAAATTAAAATATAAATTTACTCCACTCTTTTGTATTGTGTAAGCATTCTTATATAAAAAAGGCCATGTTCAAGGCTTTCTGAATTACCCACATGTATCCATTATGATCTGGGACAGGTGACTGCTCTAATGTACTTTCCTACAGAAATGAGACTGTTTCTCATATCTGCCACCCTTGCATATTTTATAAAGTTAATTTCAAGTAAACCTATATAATACACATTCTTCTTTTTCTTTTCTTTTCTTTTTTTTTTTTTCCACTTTCAGGCCAAGGATTTTACTTTACTTTGATTTGCTATTAGTAAAAAAGTCATTCTGAGTTCCAGCCAAAAATGTTAATTGTGTTTCACACTCCTTGAAATCCCCCTGGTAGTACTTGAGTGCAGCTTCCATAAGGGTATGAGAAAAAAAAAAAAAAAGAGAACCTTCAGGATAAAACCTAATAGCAATGAGAAAGCTGAATGCCAGCTGAGCCTAAAGATCTTTTGGTTATTAATGAAGAGTTTCTAGTTTGGAGCATTAAGTAATTTGTTAGCTCGCAGAGCCACTCACAAGTGTTTAATTTATCTCTCTGGCACACATCCAGTTCAAGGGGGCAGTGGTATATGCTCCACAATGAGCAGACAGTCTCCATATGGAACATTATTACTTATAAAGATGATTTTTGTATCATTTAGATCACTAACGATGGCTTCCAGTACAGTAATTCCAGAGTGCTGACCCTGTACGACGCAGTCTGCCAGGTCTGCCAATTCCATCCGACCGGACTTTGTAAATTAAAGGTAATTTAAAGATCATAAAGGTTTAATACGGATCGTCCATCTCTTCCTTAGCCCTCCCCCTCCCTCTGATGTGCCGTGTGTAATAACTGCTCTGGAAGGGGAAAACCCATTTCACAGATCAGCTGCACAGCCCAACACTTTGCTTTTCTCTTTCACAACCTCACATCTACGATATTTTATTTCTTTTTCATATTTACGTGGGGTATGAACACCTGATAGAGCATGGATGCTTTATGATGGACCTTAATCACACAAACACCTCAGGAAAGCCCATGGCTGGCAGCATTTATCCTTTGCAGCTGTTACTGGGAGTAAATAAGAGTGAGGAGCCTGCCCTGAGAGGCTTAGCTTCACTTCTGAAGTGTCTCTGCTATTTTCCCTCTCCCAGCCTGTTTGGTGAGGGTATATCATTTCTATTCCCATTTTCTGCCTTAGCAAGAGGCACAAAAAGATGCATGTTATACAGTTTTTGTCATGTGAGAACACCCTTGAGAGAACATAAACCATTCTTGCTTGCATTAAACACTGCTAAGTACAAACATATAGTATTTTGACAGTTTCAAAACCGTACCAAAAGTCTAGAGCTACATTTTAAACAGCTAACATGTTAGAAACTGCCTGCAGAGCACTATAACTCTCTGTTTTCCTGGGGAATCATTGGTCTAACATCCCTTAAAAAGGTCTTCCCTTCTCTTTTTTCCAGAGATTTGCATTAAGCAAATTATCTGGTTTGCAGTGGGGCTTCAAAAAAATTTTGGAGGGTATTAGGTGGGATATTTGAATGTGATGATCCTGCTTTCCTGCCCTGAGGCAAGCATGAATTAATAGGAGGCCACCAGTCTGCTTTTTTATAAAATGAAGATTAATCAGGTACATCTTAACTAATTTGATTCACAGTTCTCATTAATGCTAATGAGAAAATACAGTTTTAAAACCTGCACTGATTGCAAGCACATACCAGTTACCAAAATTTAAACAGAAAAGTTCACCTTTTTTCCAAGTAAGTGAGTGAATAGAAGTTACTTGATAGGCCTATGTGGTAGTCTGGCCCTGACTGGATGTCTCAAAGTCCCTCCATCACTGCCCTCAGAGAGATAAGGGCAGGGAAACCCAACACAGCCCAACTGAGGGCAAAACCATTTCAGTTTCAGATTAAAATAATCGTGACAGAATCATTTCACTTAAAACTAAGGTGAGGGATTTTTGTCAAAGACTTTACTTATTCTTATGTTTTTGAAACCTAGAAATGTATATGGTCTCTCAATATGGTGTTCTCTAGGGATTATAGCAATTTCCATTCTAGGATGCTTCAAGGGAATATTTGAACCAGGCTTTCAATTGCATCAGACCACAGTCTAATTACTCCTTCTGCATTACTCTGCAGCACCTATCTTGTTTTCAGAAAAGGTGTTTCAATTAGGGGACATTTTATATCAGCCCATTTCACATTCTGTGTTCTTTTATGGAGCCCTTTCTGTACCACACTGTACCACATCAGAAAAAAAAATAAAAGCATCTTTTTTTTTTTTTTCATCAGAGCATCAAGCTCTTGAAAACAACAATGTAATAAAATCTAATTAACATCCAGGTTTTAAAGCTGGAGGTCTGTCATGTTCTATCATGTTGTGGCCATTATGAGAATGCTTTTTGTTTCTCTACCTTATCCATTACCCTAAAGTGGTATTATTTAAAATATTGACTAATGCAGTTTGCAAAAGAAGTTTGGGACACCAGTAAAGCAGTAGACAGAAAACACAGGGTCAGTAGCAATATCAGTCTCAGAAAAACAAAGGAAGGAAAATGAAAAATGTGTTTGGTAGTTCATCCATCCCGCAGTCCCACTGTGGTAAGGACATCCTCCTTGTTCCCAGAAGTATTCCATGTTTTTCTGGGAATCTGCATGTTCAGATAAAGTCCCACCTGCCTGTGTAGCGCAGCAATGGCTACAAGGCCTAACTCCTCTTCCCATGGGACAGATGTTAAACTCCAGCTGTTAATTATGTCCCTGTGTTCCCTTCTCACATAACCCAAGTGCCTTCAGCCCATGTGGGACCCACACACTCCCAGCTGGGAGAGGAGCAGGTCAGCCCAAAGGCTGCTGTGCCCACAGAGCATCACCTCACAGATGAGAGGGATGAACATTTTGGGATGTTCTGCTCCACCCATGGATGTGCTCAGCTCTCCTCAACAGCTCCCTCGTGGAGCCTAAATTCTAATGCACTTCTTTATTCTGCTTTTATAGCGTTGCTCTTGCAAATGTTCACGAAGAGTGGGATTCCAATATTTCAAATGAAGCTTTTGTCTAGTCTCAGGTTTTGTGAGTCTCGTGGAGCTCACTTTCATGGATTCCTGATGCTCATATTGACACTCACAGCTGGGAATGGTGACCACATACACCGCATGAGTGTGACAGTGGGAAAATAGTCACATTCTGTTGCATCCATCATCCATCTATGACAAAGCAACACCCCATTGCCTAAGCTAAAACATTCAAAGCTAAAAGGATCCCAAGCTGGAACTGGAAAACTTCCACAGTTTCCTCACTGTAAGCACAAAGCACCAACATTTAAATTGCTGCTTTTTCAAGGGACAAGTGAATTTCTGCTTATATCCAGAAATTATTAATTGCTAATTTCTTATGTTTCTTATTCTTTTTTTTTTTTTTTTATTGCCTTCACCTCTCACCAATTTTTATTCTTTTTTATTTTTTTCAGGAAAATACATGCAATATAGATGGACTTTGCTATGGTGAAGGAGAGTCAAGCCCTACAAGCCCCTGTCTTCTCTGTGAACCTGACATTTCTAAGTTCACCTGGTCTGTTAATGAAAGTAAGACAGGGGTTGATTTTCTAGAATTTAGAAGCACTTACCTGGGAATTTATGACTCACTTTATTAAATATATCCTTCCTCCACTTATCTAACTTGAATCTATTCTGGGCAGTGCACATGGACTGTTTGCAGTGGGAATAATTGGGTACATCAGAAATGCAGACTCCACTGCATGCACTGTACATCTTGTTCTGCCTGAAACCTGATAAATCTCAGATTAATAATGAAAAAAAATGCCTGAAAATTAAAATTTCATATTCCAGTGCCCCATGTCTGTCAGCTAAAGGTGATGAACCCTAAATATCTCTGTCAGCATCGTGCAGGTACAAATCTTGAAAGAGGCAATTTGGGGAAAATACTGTTTTTAAAACACTAGCGTATATTTTTGATGTCTGGAAGAATTGCTTCCCTTCACTGAGCCAAATCCTTTGAAACAAGCTCATAACAGAGCTTGGCTTGGCAGGGAGTCCAAGTGATAGGGACCAGCCACTCATTACCTGCCCTGCCACAGAACCCAAAGGCTCATTCTGCAGCCCCTCGAGGCAGGGGTCATAGAGAAGGCTGCCTTTTGAAGAATCTCCTGAAGGATGAAGACTAAATCACAGTTTTTTCATGGCTACATGCCCAGTGTAAACAACAACCTTTGCTCACCCCACGCTGTACAGACAAGCCATGTTTCCAGCAGCATTATCCTCACAGCCCATCTCCTCCCTTACCTGAGCACATTTGCATCCAGTCAATATAAAGATTATATTGCTGCTTTTATGAAAATCCATGTGGTGTTTCTAGAAGGAGTTTCTCTGCACTTTAGGCTTTGTAAACACAAACACATTACAGAAAGGTATGTGAGTCACAGAACCAGTCTGCTTGGTTTGTTTGTGGTTTTATAACATCCCCAAAGCTGGCCAACTAAAAATCCCTTTGGATATCACTTGGATGAGTAGTTACAATGCCTAAGGGTGAGTCAGATCTGAAAGAGAGCCTGTACACTTGAAAGCTGTGTGTTTTCCCCCAGAAAAATATTTAAGCCCAATGAGGGATATTATCTGTGATTCACAGAACTTGCCTCCTTTCTGTCACAGAATCACAGAATCACAGAATCACAGAACCACAGAATCACAGAATCACAGAATCACAGAATCACAGAAAGTTTTGAAGGGTTTGAAATGGACCTCAAAGACCATCTTGTCCCACCCCCTGCCATGGGCAGGGACACCTTCCACTAGACCAGGTTGCTCAGAGCCACATCCAGCCTGGCTTCCATTGTGTTACCCAGAGCAGCAGCATCCCTAGGGATGAGTTGATCGTGAGTGTTACACAGACAGACTCATTACTAATACCAAGACAGATTGATTTTAAAATTCAGGAAATGGTTTAAAAAGTAAAAACTGCATTTGTTGAAATGCATTGTGAAATTTGTAAAGCAAGAAGTGGTTTGGGAACTCTGAAACATATCATGGTTCACTTTTAAATGATGTCAAAATTTAAAAATATTTAGAAGAAAAGGTTTGTCAAACCTGTTTTTAAAAGTGTGAAAACTTCTTTAAAAGTTCTGCAGTAATAGGGAGAGTGTATATATATTTACTGTATGGCAAGCAGATCCCTGTAGGATTAGAAGCACTCCTCCACAGACTCCTTTCAGAACATCTGATTTTATGTTATTTTGTGCCTACCCCTTCCACTTACCATCCATTCAGTTAACACCTTTGTGTTTATCCATAAATGCATAGCCTGCATCAATATTTCATTGATTACTTTGGGCACAGCTTTTATGGGCTCCATGGCTTTAGTGTTTGGGAAATAAAAGGTAAATGAATAGATGGAAGCTTTCAACAGTTATGCCAGGACAATCTGCTGGACAAGCATTTTAGAAAACTCTCATAGCACAGCAGCAATAAAGGAGACACATATTTAAATAATTGCATCATCTAAGCCGTGCTATGGAAAGCAAAGTTGGATAAAAATTATATGCACCACAAAAAAACCCCTAATGATGATTTCCCATGAGCATAATGCAAGGAGTCCTTATGAGAACACGTATATAGTTCATAATGTTATAGCACAGCTCGAAATTAATCCTTGGTATTAGAAATGTGCTTTAAGTTAAACATAACTATGGTCAAATTACATTGTGAGAAGATTCCCTTAAATATCAATACCTGTCAATTTGCACTACTGGCTAAAAAGGAAAGATGCCTTGAGACTGAGGAGGCTTAAAACACGGAGATGAAATTCCTGGCCCTGAAAAGAGCTGCTGTCACCTCAGGGTACTCATCTGATCTTACTTCTCCTTGGTTTCTAATTATAAAATGTAATCATTTTCTCTGCCTTGTCCTCTTTACCTATGTACATTGAAAGTATCTTCAGGTAGCATTTATCTTCTGCTGATGAATAGCCTTGTAAAATTAGGGGTTTTTATCTTCATTAAGGAAATACTGAATGTAAACAGCAACCCTAGAAATAACAGTGCCAAAGGTGACATGATACACACCACTGTCACTGGGGATGGACAGTCTCAGCACCACTGATGTATCTCTGCTGGCACTGAAAAGACCTTTGTTCCTGATAAATGTCCAACTGAATTCACTGAAACTGCTCGTTTAATTACTCCTCATGGGTAAAGGCAGGAGAGCCTGCTCAATGGAGGAGTTACAATTTATTTTTCCTTCTGAGTTGCCCACCCAATTCATTTGTCATTCAGCATTTTGAGATTTATTTTGCTTATGTCTAAATGGATGCCTGGTAGGTAGATTATATATGTAAGTATAAGAAATATAGCTAATTACAGTTCTAGGAAGAATCAGGACTAGGGGAAGGTTATAGAAATCATATATTATTTACTACCATATATAGCACTACCATAGATAGCACATCAAAATTTACCAAAGTGCAGGATGGGACAAAAATTCAGCATAGAGCACAAAAAAAGGGGGAGAAAAAAGGCATTCTTTTGGTAAAGCTATTTGCTGCCTCTACACCCAAATCCCTTCCTTCATCAGCCTCTAGGTATGGTCTGTATATTTTCTTTGAGAGCATTCCTTCAAAGACCCACTCTGAGAATCTTTACGTGGGAGAAACCAGAGTTTATGTAATCATGGTTTCATTTTTGCTGTTTAGACAACCTGCCTCCTGTGTTCCAGGCCCCCTCCAGCCAGCTGCTGACATTTATTGGTGAGAATTTTGTTTACCAGCTAATAGCAATGGATCCAGAAGGGTCAGCTGTGCTATTCATCTTGGAGGCTGGGCCACGGGATGCCAGGCTCTCTCCTGCTGGCCTTCTCCTCTGGAAAGTTGATTCAGAAGAAACACAGACCTTTGAATTCACTGTGTCAGATGAGTGCAATGCACAGAGCAGATACTCTATTGAGGTAAGGGAAAGAATACTTTAAAGGAAAAACAAAACAAACCTGTTTGTCATGTCAATGCAATTGTGCAATTGTCATCATAGCTAATAATTTGTTACTGCCTTGAAAAACAAGGCTTCAGCTATTTCCTCGTAAGTGTATAATATCCAGCACAGAAATAATGATCAACTAATGGAATAAATATCTCTGAGAACATAGAAACTATATATACAGGGAACAAGAGAGAGTGCTATTGATTGCTGTTTGAAAGAACATTCTTGCAGAGCCTTTTAATGGTTCATTAATCTGCTTTAAAATTCACATTCTGCATCTGGATTGCACAAAAAAAGCATATAACATAAAAGACCAGGCTTTAGCTATAAAAGGGAGATTATAACTCATTCTCAATGATATTTTTAGAGGATGTCTTGCTCTTATGTCATTACTCCACAATCTAAGTTTTTTGGCAGAGCTTGTGCATGGCTTTGTCTTTATTGTATAGGCTAACATTAATCCTCTGATCGGATGAGCTAATAAAGCAGGATGCAGACTCTTGACATAAGAACAGTTTTGTGAAGAAAAGATTTTTATTCCTAGAGATTCCTATTTTTACTCATTCAAACCACAGAATACCAATCTGCTGAACCCACACAGCAGAGGGGAAACTGGAGCCTAGATATGGCTTTAATGGAAATATTTCAAACTAGACCCGTGTTATCTGGGGGAGATAATGCAGAGCTTTGAATCTGTAGAAATGCAGCTCTTGTACATACGTAAAATACAACCATGGATCTCCCTTCCCTGAAGAGAGAGACCAGATAAGGAATGCCACAGTCATGTTCCTGCCTGGGAGCCATTTGTAATGTGAAAGAGAAAGGTGGGAAGGCAGGCAAAGAGAAAAGATTTTTCCTTTCTTCTTTGAAGAATAAGGAACAAATTCTGCCTTCAGATACGATGTGAAATCTGCTGTTATAGCAAATAAGGTTGGGTTTTTTTCCTTATAAGAAGTCAGAATGTGCCCTTAAATGATGAAAAAAGAAATCCCTTTGAAGTCAGGCTCTCAGTCAAATAAATAAGTACAGTGAGCATAAGACCATCTATCTAGACAAAGGAAATTGGTTAGAAATAAGTTTCCATAATACTGGATAACATGTTTGTAGTGCAAATCTCTCCTTTCCTAAAGGGTAACAACACACCTCCCAGCCATGATTACTCACAGGAATCTTACCACAATTCCCTTTGCCTTCCCCAGGTTGGAGTGAAGCCCTGCAGTTGCCTCAATGGTGGCACATGTGTCACCAATATCAAATATCCTCCAGGTCTTGGTGAATACCTGTGCTTGTGTCCAAATGGATTTGATGGAGAATTCTGCCAGGAAGACATCAGGGACTGCAAATCCAACCCCTGTGGCAGTGGAACCTGTGTGGACAGCGTGGAGAGCTACTTTTGTAAATGCCCCCCTGGTTTGGGAGGTAACACCTCTCTGTTTGCATCTCTGGTTTAGCCACAGCTGTATTGAGCTACAGGATTTTTTAAGCACAACATCTGCCAAATGGACTGCAAACATAATCCTGCCCTTCTGCTGCCATGGCTTAGCTTTAGACATGGAGATGATCTCTCTATCTAATGATAAGGAAAAATGACCTAAAGCTCTGTTGTCCTGAAATGATTGCTCAAGGAGGATGTGAACCTTCCAGATCTCTGTTGCTTCCTGCTCATTTCCCATGGATTTGTCCATCCATGAGATGATCTAGGAGAAGACTGAGCGAAAGAGAGAAAAGGCAAAGATCCAGGGCGCCTTCGCACTCGACAGAATTTCACTTAATTAAGCTGAGGAAAGAACTAGGATTAAATGAGGTTTTCTAGGTCTAGGAAGAAGTAGATATAGAAAACATGAAAAAATAAATTGTCCTTTAGTCCTGCTTGAAGCTTCATTAAATTTAAGCATTAGAAAGTCACAGAGAGTGACTTAGAAAGCGCAGTGAGTTGTCAGATATGATGATGGAACAAAATCTAACCCTTGATATTCCTCAAGGCTGGTGCCCTGGTTTCAAAATGCTATCCAAGCCAAAACCAGAAGAGCTGGCCAAAATGGGATTTTAAGAAATTAAGGGAAGAAGATGATCACTTAACCCCCTGCTCTGCTCACACTCTCAAGCCCCATAAGGTTGGCTGCTGCAGGTGTTAGAGATTTGAAAAACAAAATAGACATAACATCAAATGCACATCATTATTACTGCTAATTGTGCATATATACAGAAAACCCCTAATTTTTAAACAGAAGCAGTGAACAAATTTTACTCAGTGGGCAAGGTACCCTTCCTGCCTGTCAGCAGTTTGTGAAAGCTTTATTGCTTTGGTCATGTGGGACTGCAAGCCCAGATTTCATTTCTATAAAATTCCAGCAGAAATGAAAAATAAAATTCTTTCAGAAGTCCATAAAAAGGGCCTAAAAGAGCTGTGACACCTAATCTGTGTTGACTCTGGGTAATGCTACCTAATGGCCAAAGCCTGCTGCTGTCCAAAGGCTCTACACCACCAGAGACCCCACTGAGACAAGAACACACAAGCCTAAGCATGGAGAATAAAGTCCTTACACAGAACTTTGATCAAAATATAAAAATCCCTAAGCCAACCAAACATAAGTAGAATGTCTTTAATCCCCTGGAAAGAACATTCCTATGAGCACAGGAGAAATTGGGAACTTTTTATGGTGAAATTTATGGAGATACACAATGAGAAACATTTGATTGCCTGTAAGGAGTTGGATTATATGAATAAAAATCAATATAATTCCATGAGTTAATAACTTCAGTGGACCTGCTGACTAGAGAGACAAAGGGCATACAACACCTTGATGGCCAGAGAAAAAACAGGTTTTCCTGCACCTTTAGTTCTTGCAAGATAAATTACAGTGCAAGAGTTTTGCTGTTCGCCTCTGTTTTTCCAAAAATACCAAAACAAAAGAAACAAAAGAAAATAAAATAAGGTATGATTGAGCGAAAAAGGAATACATCTCAAAGTTTTAATAGCAGGTGAAAAATTATAAACAAGTGGAGCTGCAAGCCAGCTGGGAAGCAGATGATTTTACTTTAGGGCAGGTTTGGTGACAACAATAAAAGCTCATTCTTGATGCTATGTTTATGTCTCAATTCCCCAGAAAACCATCAATAATCTAATGAGAAGGCAATGCTATGCAGCTCAAGTGACAGCACCACTTCACCATCAAATCTTTACAAATGACAGCAAACAGGCGACAGAAACAAGAACTTGTGAGAGGTTCCCAAACACCCCTGCAAGGGAAGCAGCAGCTCAGGTGCATCAGTGCGAGGGTAAAATGTAAGAATGCGAATGAGGCAGGGAGAAATGCCAGTAGAAAATCTGAGAGAAGGCTGACTCCAGGATTATTACTGGATCTCTGAGTGTTCAAAGCTCGTTCGTTTTTCATCTGCATTGTCAACAAAATAACACAGATCCATGCTGTTTATTATTTTGGCCACAGAAAGCAAGAACAACACCACTTGCAAACAGAAATCCTTGAAAACGATCCCAATCACAAAATCATTATTTCTTTCCCCATATACCTGTACAAAGTTTGGGGTGGAATGGGAAGCAAGATGGAATAATAACTTAATTTTATATTTCAGGAAACTGAAGAAACTCCCAGGATTTGTTAGTGGTTCCTAATCACCATAGAGACCCTAAGTGGGATTTTTCTGTTCCTTTAGAGCCAACTTAATGTGAACACAGTCAAAAAAATCTTTCTTTGCATCTGTAGGTGGTCAGCTCCTATTGAGGCATGAAAGGACTTTATTTTCTCAAACAACTTCCCATGCAGGGATGGAGAAATATAGCTGGCACATAAACAAGGTTCAGCCTTGGAACTTGATGAACTTCTATTCCTATTATTTTTATTTGCACTGTAGCAGTGCCAAGACAGTTGAGTCTCCCCTGTGCTACAGTGCACAGGAGGTCGTGTAAACAGAATAATTGACACTTCTTGATGCAGACAGCTTCCTGTCCATTTCTGCTGCATATTCAGCATCATTCAGCCAAGTTTGCAAACATTTCTACTTGGATTCATCAGGATTGTCATTATGCCAAAATTGGTCAGACACTGTTTAAAATCAAATCTCTGTGTGAAAAGCAGTGCTTGCATAGTTTCACCTTTACATCACAAAAATCAGCCAAGTGGCTGAATTTTATCTTGTTACTTATGGTGTTCCTTTGATTTCTGTAATGCCCTTGTCTTAAGATTTGAAAGACAGCCCTTTGCAGTGAAAATAGAGCATTTGAAGGTGAGAAGGAGAGTATGAGAGGGACCAAGGGAGAAGTGACTGTTACTGAAACTGGGAACTTTGATCCAACATTGTCTATGGTGGCATGTTACATGTCTTTGTATGATACTCAGAGAAAGAAATTACTAATCTAATCAGAGGGTTACTTATTCAGTATTTTCCATGTGATGTCTAATAATTTCCCAATGCATCACCAGAAATCAGCATCAGAGGAAAGCAGTCTGATGCCAGGAATGTGCTAATTGAATAATGGAATATAAACAGTCAGCCAAAATTTAACGAGGGAAGGAAAAAGTTAAGCCTAGCCTTGCAACACTGTGTGATGTCCAGTTTCAATAAATGAAGCAAGAAGCAAGAAAACCATAACAAATTAGCTCGAGATGGCGCAGGAAAAGGGATGTGGCTTTCATGCTGCTGTTCTTTTTCTCCTCAAGAAGAAGCAGGCATGGGAAGGAGATGTCACTGGCTTTTTAGGCAGCTCAATCTATAGAGAGATTTCAGTTTGAGTTTTCTACCTTGAGATGCTGTTTTAACTTGAAAGGACTAGTGAAAGCTGTCTGCAATGCTGAAGCAATGAGAGATTATGTTGTAGGAGATGAATAACAGTGCTGTTTTTATCATCCTGTAATTAATTCTTCTGTGAAAATTTTATTTTTTGAAGGAAAAAAAAGAAGATTTCTTTATCCTTAGACCTTTTGTCACAATAAAGCTGGATATCTGACATGGATCAAACCTTCCTGTACCTGGTGCTATGTCTTGAGGCATGCCCCTGGATTCTCCAGAAGCTGTCCCAATCTCCTTGTGTATTCCTACAGGGAGAAAGGGGATGCCTCAATAAAAGTGGTCTGGGCTAGTTTGTGACTGCCCTCAGGGCTGTACATCCTGGGACCAGCAGTAGCCAAGTTTGCCCAAGTGCACAGAGACAGCAGAACCTGAAGCCTGGAGGAGTTTTAAACAGCATTATATTTGATTACTCCTCCTCATTGCTGTTCAGATAGTGATTTTATCTTTTGGGTCACCCTCCCCTAGAGGTATTCATTAAATCACTCAGAGTTGTGAATTTGAATATCAGTTAAGGGATATTTAAGGGGTCTAAAATCAGCAATAGTCAAGAGAGATTGTTTTGGATTCAGATCCTGTGGCAACCTATCCACCAGTACTGTGGCTCAGTGACATTTTATGAAGTTTTCAAATGTTGATTTTAAATAGAAACACTTGGGTTGTTTTTAAAAATCTGATAATGTTGTAAGGTTTACCTTCAACCAGACTCTATCAGGCTGGTTTACAGATATATGAGGTTCACATAGAAGCAGAAAAGTGCAATAGAGGTCAGTAGATGGCTCCTCATACCCTAAAGCCAAAATGGTGAAATTCATGGGGTTCTTCAGTACATGACAAAGATCTCACATTAGGAAGACAACAAAAACAGCAGCAAAGATGTGAAATGCAGGGGCAATATTAATTTCATTTATGTGCATTTTTATTTAACATGCATAGCTTTCCATGAGGAGTAGTCTCAAATTCAGCACTTCTGGAGCCAATAACGACAGTAATAAACAGTGTGATAAAAGCAGGATGAAGTGAGACAGTGGGGAATTTGGCTGGAACATGAGTGACATACCCTGTAATGAGTGTGCAGCTGAGAAGTGAGCCTTTGTCTGCTTCAACATTCAAGCTGAACGATAAACAGGGAACCTTTCCTGATTATTAACTTCCCCTTTGCTTTGCTACAGGGCTTACTTGTCAGGAAGACAAGAATGAATGTGAAGAGAGTCCTTGTTTTCCTGGAGTGTCTTGTTTGAACACCTTTGGATCTTATGCATGTGGAATTTGCCCCACTGGGATGGAAGGAAATGGTAAAACTTGCAAATGTAAGTGTTTTACATGATTTATTTTAATAGATGGGAGGGAATGGGTTCAATTCTACTACTATAATCTCTAATCGAGTATTTTGGCACTCATTTCAAGTACAGACCCTTGAATGTACAAAACAGACCATTGTCATGTTATATTAATGGGGATATATGCAAATTGCTCTGCTATTTTTCATTTCGGTAGAGAACGAACACCACAGCATACAAAAAAGTACTTTACAGATAGATCATTTGCCAAGGGACACTCTGCACATTCTCCACTATTTCACTCCTAAATATACACCCATGAGTGAGTGTTTGGGGGGCACCTCCAGGGCTGATTTTTGCTTTGGGTGACAGCTGGTAGGAGAGGAAGAGAAAAGTCAATGTGCTAATCCTTTCCATCCTTTCTCCACTTTCCAAGGTGTGCTCTCATTACAGGACACAGCCCAGAGATGCTTGGCATGAAGTCATTCCTCAGATCCCAGCTAGAAGAAAAGGGCCATGAACAGTTTTAGATCTGCTCAATATTTGCTTTTAGAGCCACAGACTCTTTATGGGGGAGCCTACGGTGACTTTGTACTCGGAGAGCTTCCCAGTGCACTTGACATGACTCACACACACTCTGCTTCTTTCAGTCACATAGACAAAAGCCTTCTCCAAAACTATTTCTATTTTTAACCAGAAGGAGATAAATAACACCTGAAGACATTTTCACTTGTTCACTGGTATTTCCAAAGAAATCCAAGAACTGAAAAATACAGATATTTACTGTGCAGCCATTAACATTTCCTCATATTGACTAGAGAAAGGAAAAATAAAAAAAATCCATTGTAAACAGACTGAGTAGTAGCTGCAGGACCCTGGCACAAGCAACACTGCCTTTGCCAGATTTGCCAAACATCTGTAGATAAAGTTTTCTGTGTTGTATCATTTGGCCACATTGGTTATTTCAAAGTGGTTTTGCATCTGTTTCACAAATGAATATTTTAGTGGTTAATTTGATCCACGAAGGAAGAATATAGCAAATAAATTGCTTTTGAAAAATATTACATTTCTTGCTTTGAATTTTTTTAATTACAGAAAAAGAAAAAAATCTGTTTCTGAAATGCACATTTATTAGAAAGAATAAACCCGAGGGTTTATTTGTTCCCCTAGGATAGGATAAAAATCATTATTTTTAGCTCTGATTCAGAGACTCAACATTTCTGCTCATAACTCCCTTGCTTAAATGAGTATAATGGGAAGGAGGGAAGGTGAGCTCAAGTAGTTCTAGAGCTCCTAAATTGAGCAAAAGCTCATTGCATTGTTTAATATATATAGAGTCAGAGTTTCAGGCTCTGTTAAGAGCAGAGAATATTCAAGAGACCCAAGGCAATAATTTTTTAATTTGCAGTACTATCCACGTAGACTTTTCCCCTAATTCATTACCTTAAAATTATGCAGAAAATTACATTTTTCAGAGTCTCCTCACTGCATCCACATGCATTTTAACAGGTATTTGGACACACACAAAGCTGGCAGCTGAACTGACTGAACAAACACACTCACCAGAGTTTCAGAGAGAAGGAGAGGCTTTCAAGGAGAGGCAAAACTCAGAGCACAGCTCCCAGGGTGAGGTGTAGCATCCCCATCCAAGGAGCAGTGCTGTCAAACACTGCTTGACCTGAGGCTTTCCAAGTGCCCTGAGCCCAGTGAAAAATCACAGTGCATATTAAGACTCCCAGACAAGCAAAATTCAGAAAGCTTGCGCATAATAATTTTTTTCTATACTTGGTTGAAGCTTTGCTTTATCTGCTTGTTGGCTTCCAGAGTAAACTTGTGCCAGGTTACCTGATTTGTTGTTGCTGTGGCTTTTTATCATCAATCACAGCTCAGCTCTAACACCGTGTTTCCTGTCTCTGTGATATTTTCCACAGCTGTGCTTGCTGCTGATGTTACAGAAGCTTTAAGCAATGGCAAAGGTGAATTGAACAGGACTAAGGTTAAGCAGCCACTGCAATCCTTAGAGGCAAAGGATTCCCCTGTAATTAAGAATTTTAACATAAGTGATGGACACGGTAGGTATACAAGGATGTGAAATCTTTTTCATTTGAGGCAGTTTATGTATTCAGAAATCATTGATTTGAACACCTTAACAGTAAATACAAACAAGCTGTTTAAAACACTAGAAAATTGGAGTTAGAAAAGAAACACTCTTAATACATCAGATTGTTGCTGAACAATTTGACATGGAAGGGAGGCATTACAACAGGAACAGTCAGAGTGGTCAGGCTTAATTAGAAATCACACCACTTCTGAGGCAGGGCAAAACCACTCCAAATTGTTGTCATCAATGGAGAGCAAGATGATAAAAGTGGCAGCTTATGCCAGCTTGCCATGACCAAGTGATGCTGGTGTTTTATTTCAGTATTTAATGGGCAGTCACTGAATTGTCACTGAGTTTTAAGCATAAGTGAAGGTCAGCTCGAGGAATGAACTTATCTGGGGCAGTAGCTTTTCCCAGAGGTGCAGCACTCTCTGACATGGGTGTGCACCTGCACAATGCTTGTGTTGGTTGTGCTCTAATGAGTGTTGCATTTTTAATTGCTTTTCCAGTGAAAGCAGGCAGCAAAAATTAAGATTGGTCATATCTGTTGTACAATGGCATATGTAAAATAAAGGGTTTTCTTTTTTTTACCCTCTTTTTTTATTTTTTTATTTTTTAATATGTGTACCAGGCCAGCCAACCCCTAAGCAGAACTCTCCTCTTGCAGGTATCCTGTATCATGATACTGTAGGTAAAGTGCAAGAATAATGCAGAAAATACTTGAGAATCATGATGGAGACCTCACTGGAGGCAATTAAAAAAATATCTACAATCATCATTAAGATTGTATTCATCATCTGTTCTCTGTCTTGGCACTATTAAATACTTCACAGGCAGTTCATATACACTTGCTATTCAGTGACATCATAAGTGGTAAAATATTATATACTACCAGAGTGGTAAATTTTGCACACAGTCCTAAGATAATTAAAGCAGTTTCCTGTAATACAAGGTTTGACGCATTAAGGATGATTTCCAGATCAGAAATATATGTACTTCACAGTGTAACTTCCAAAGTAGGGTATAGGTGCTGTAAGGTTTGATAATTACCTTCCAATTATAAAAGACCAAAAGAATGTCAAATAATACCTTTTCTCACTCAATTAATCTTTCACTTATGCTGAAAATTACAGTTTCTATATTTTACATGATAAATGCCAAACCATTTCGAGTAATAAACTTGAAAACATGTAATTAGAAGACTAATAAATCTTGCTTTAATGAGAAACAGCTGTTCTGTTACACTGTGCCTACAGGACATTCTCATGTTTGGCTCAAGGTTTGGGAACACTTTGCATTAATTAGATTTTAAAAGAATAAAAGCAGTTATAAAGCTTTAGCTGGGCTCAGGCAGTCACTGCTAAATTTTAGATATGCATTTCAGCTGAGAAATTATTAATTTGATGCTTGAACTGCCTTGTTTCTGGCCGTGCAGGTGTGTCACATGTCCCCAGCTGTGCCAGGAGGCCGTGTTTCCCTGGAGCACCGTGCTTTGACAGGAAAGCCCCTTACGTTGGCTACGTCTGCGGCCGCTGTCCAGCAGGGCTTGTTGGAAATGGTCGAATCTGTACCAAAGCCCCCAGACCAGGTACTTTCTATTTATTTAGAAGTTTAAAAAGGTTTTGTACAGTGAGGCAGTGTGAGCTAGCATGGCGTTACAACACGCTGTCCTCTGGAATGAAATTCTGCCGGCTGTGTTCTGTCACTCCCACCTGAGGAGCAGCTGGCAGGACTTATTTCAGGAATACCTGGCTCCATGAGTTGAAATCCAATAGATTAACCACCTCATTTGCTACTGGGGGGAATTCTTCACATCAGGACTTGTTCAAGGGTATGAATCACCACATCTGTATTCCTGCCACAGCACTGGCACAGGAATGCAGTACTCGTTTCCTCCTCAGTAGGATCAGAACTCAATACATGCCAGTATCACCCAGCCCTCCTTCTTTCCGAATTCTTCTGCTGCAAGGCATCTGTTCCACAAGGTGACCGGTGAGGACAATAATAAACAAAGTGTCACACAAGAACAACCGTACCAACAACTGAAGACAACAGATAATTAAAGAATTTCTATAGTGTTGGTCATAGCCCGAGCAATAATCTTCCTTGGGGAGCTCTGAAAATCAGCTGCTCCCATTAATCTCTGAGGACTGAAGAGAAGGCCTCATTATAAGAGGTCTTCTGCTGTGGTGAAAGAAAAGCTGGGTCCTGACCTCAGGCACAAAGTGGCAATGGCACAGCAACTGCTGTCCTCTGATCCTGCTCTCTCTCAATGATATTCCCATCATCCAATGGATGGTTCCATAGGGACAGTCTGGATGATTGTCCCCTTTTTACTGCACAGACTGCACTGCCAGGAGTATTCATGTTTGTTCCTTAATAACAGTAGTTTTCAGGTTAGATTCCTTTAAATCTTTTTCCTAAGTATTCAAGACACAGTGGTTTGAAACCTGTCAAATTGTTCCCTGACCTCCTACACTTGACCAACCCCCCTTCACTTCCCATTCTGTATCCAAATCAATGATCGTTACCTTGGTGTTATATTTTAACACACTATATCAAAGTGGAAGCAATTTTACTGCTTAGTGTAGGTATCATCCAATCTCTTGGAACTATAAATTGATTTTAGCCAGTTCTCAGAATCTAAAGGTCACAAAAATAAACTCAACATTTTTCTCTCCCTAGCAATGAGTATGTACAAAGTATTACTTAGTCTGCCAGCATCACTAAGCCAGCTATTGACTCTTCTATAACTTGGGGAAGCTGTAAAAGTGGTCGAGGAAGAAAAAAAAAAAATCATTGTGCATATAAATAACTTTTCTGTTATTGCCCAAAGCTGCGCCTTGTCATTAATGGGATAATGGGATACACACTGTGCACCCCAAAGGTCCTTTAAATGCTGCTGAGCAGAACAGACATTCCACAGCTGCAGGTATTGGTACAGTAAATCAGGCACACTTACACTGTGCTTATATAAACATTAACCAATAAATTTGTCTGTGTTCTGGAAAGGGGAGTGCAGAGGGAAGCTGCCATTTGGTGTGATTCATACCTGTCATATACAACCCCAGGCAAAGGTTTAAGAAATATCCCAGGTATCGGGATCTGAAACAAGTACATGCTTCCTTCAAAAGTGAGCTGTATATCAGAGGCCGGGGGATTGTTTCACATTTTTCTCTTGAATATGCAAACTGAGCCAGGACTTCATGCTGCAAATGATACCAGCTTGAACACTTCAGGAAGGGAATGAAGAGGAATTACTTTTTTTGTTGCAACAGAACCTTATATTCATTCCTGTGAATTGTATCACAATAGAAGCGATGAGAATCTTGTGCCTCAAGGTTAAATGAGAGCAGTCATTTGTTTTAATACTTAGAAATTAAAGCAATTGTTGCAGCTGTATGAGTGTCCTTAATTATGGCCAAAATGATGGGTTTAACTTTCCTTCCCAAGTGCTTTGCCAGTAGAAGCAGAAGTATTGTATAGCACTGTTGACTAAAAGATACCAGACAAAAAAGAATTGACTTTCAATTATATCTATGTAGAGTTGTGGATTATGATTATTGTGAAATCCTCCCTGCTGGAATAATAGCTTCTCTCCCTTGTAACTTATGCCATCAGCCTTCAAATGAAACAGAACAAATCCTCTTCAGCTTGCTACAGTGCTCGTGAAGGTACTGAGATTATGTGCCACTTCTTTCCAACTCTAGTAATTTTAATCTAAAAATACTCCTGCTAATCCCTATTTTGTACTTTTATTGGCTGCTTTTGACATGAGATTATACTTAATTGCAGTGATTTAAGGATTAAAGGATAAGTATTTCTTCATACTGAAACCACAAAAATTACCCAACTGCCTTTGTAGGCTGCCAAGGAGAAAAAAATTCCAGAAGAAAATTGTTTCTTAAGTCAGTGTTTGATGAGCTGCACCCAAAAAGTCCTTTTTTGATTTATAATCAACAAAGTACCATTTCCTCAGCATTCATATGTGATGGGCATTCATCTGTTGAAGTGCTTGACTTACTGCAAACTATGTAACTCTAAAAATAAGTTTCTGAGCTACATTTATCTGCTTTAAAAATGCAGGGCCTCATTCTGTTCTCACTTACATATTTTACCTGGCCTATATCTGTAGCTTGTACCACTTTAAATCAACCAGACTTGGTTGCAATTTTTCGTGAAGTACATCAGAACAATCTTAAGGAAAAGCCAGTATGGAATTTCACATATATAGGGAAATAATTTATTTAAAAAAAAAAACAACCATATTCTCCTATCAGAAACAAAAAGCTATTCTTGTCCCTTTCAGACTCATAAAGCAGGTATCCTACATTTATTTAAGAATTTACAAGTGGAGTCAAAAGTCCCTTAAGTCTGCTGGCATTGCAATAAATAGGAAAGCCTAAGGAATTTAAATCTATCCAGGCTTCCCTGGGCACATTTCACTTTTGTATAAAATATCTGTTTCTTTTTTTGCTAGAAGAGGCAGATCCATTAAATCAAACCACCCAGTATCATTGGTCATATTCCTGGCACAAATAAAATGAATATATCCTAATGGGGATGCTGGTGATGTTCCTGCACACAGCAATATCAGCTCTCGTCAGGCGCTCTGGGTATTTCTCCAGCCTGGTTTCATCACTCACAGTCACACAGATACCCATCTGTTTGCACTTTCTTTAGCAGGTTAGAGAGGTTGGTGTCATCACAAAGGATTTATTTTTTAACTATTAGTAAATCAGCAATTTTACTGGACAAAGCAGTGCCACATCCATCACCCATAAAGGATTGTTTGTTCAGAGCCAGCTCTTTCTGCCTCTCCTGGTTTAGGCAGCTGAAGATCAAGGAAAAGGGTGATTTTATGATCTCTGTACTCGAGTTCTGCTTTCCCATTCAGAGCACCACTGCAAGATCTCCTGTCATAGCAGTTAATTTGCAGTATTGTAGACATTTGGCACTTGCTATACTTTTGTTATTTGTTATGTTTACGTGCTCTGTGCTTCACACTCTTCCAGTATCTGCCCTGTGCATCTGAATTCACTTTGATTTTACATCAGAGAGACCTCTGTCACCTTCTCATTTGCACCACTGTCAGATCAACATCAAGATGTGGATTTAAAAGGAGAATAAAATGTTTTGAAGTAAAAGAATGTGTGTGTCTTTAAACATATGCTGCTCAGTCAAACACCAGAGGAACATATTAACGTTAAGTTTCACGTTCTTAAATTTTAACTTGGAAATCACTTCTGTCATTATTAGCACTCATCATTAATCACTAACCATGAAAAATAAATATCCCCAGTAAGAGCTTTGGTCACTAACCCAAGGTTTCACGTCTGGAGCTAACTGCAGGAGTAGGGACTTCTCACTGAACCAATCAAATGATTTTGTTTCAAGAGATGACTGAAGAATGTAATAGATTCCTTTCATCTTTTATCTAACAGAATTGATGAATTTGCATTAAAGAGATCAAGGCCCAGATTCCAGTCTCACTTAGCCCAGTGTAAATCATGAGTGATTCCACTGAATGAGTAGCATTACCTTAATGGACTGAGCTGAGCACAGTTCCTGGAAGACACAAAAAACCCTGTTAAGGCAGGCACATCACACACAGGACTTTTAAATATGAGATTTGTGCGTACCAGTAGGTGTAGATAAAAGGCAAGCACTGCTCAGCATTCAGAGAGTGCTTTGCAAAGAGTAACTAACCCATCCTGACATGGTTTATGCAACGAGTTACAAGGCCTACGTGAAGGCAGGGATGTAGGTGCTGCAGCCATGAGCTGTGAAGTTGCCTGAGATCCTTGCAAAGACAAAACAGAAACACTAAACAGTAAAGGAAACTCTGATTTGCTCTCAGCTCTCAGCTCTCAGCTCTCAGCTCTCTGCTCTGACTGTGGGCTCCAAAACTGGGAAGCATTAAATGTCAATGGCTTCCAGCTCCTAGATCTAACTCAGGCCATGGAAACTCTGTCCACAATTCATTTTTGGAATATGTGGTGGGAGTTGCTTATCCCTTCCATAAACACCATTTCAGTGTTTCTAGCTGGTGTATTTCAGGACAAAATGTACTTTTTTTTTCAGATGGACTAGTTATGATGCAATGATGTCTCCTTCAAGGGATATGTGATGAAATGGCAACTGAAGTGGGGTTAGAAATGCCACACAAAGACATTCCATATAAATTTGGTCTTATGAAAGAGTCAGTTTTGCAAATGGCATACCAGTAATCTTCACATGAGGCCTGGAACAGCCTGGCATTTTGGACATAAACTCTGACCCTTTCCTGCCCTCTTAGTCTGTAATTGCCACTGGAAATCCACTCCTGTACTTGTCAAGACAGAAAGGGAATCAGAGAGAGTCTTTCTGATGTTTTTCTTCTCCTTAAGGATACCTCATAAAATATTAAGTATTTTGAGAAAAATATCAAGAGACCTGTACAGTATATGCTATGACCCAAACATAACAACCAAAGTAGGCACAGTGGGAAGAATATGTTTAGATAATTTAAAAGATAAATGGTCTCCAGCTTCACTGATCCATACACTCTGTCAATCCAGAACTTGTTAAGTGCTTCCAATACAGATGATATATTTAGGAAATGATGTAGCTCAGCAATAGAAGACCAATGAAGCCCAAGCCATAAAACCACTAGGGAAGAGGACTCAGCTATATGCCATGAATAATATTTACATTCAATCAGAATATCAAGTACAGATTACATTTCTCTCCTACCAAGAATATGCCACCTTTTGCTTAAGCAATCACTGGGCCATCATGACTTTTAAGTGATAATAACAACTCAGTCTCCAACAAATAATCTACACAGGATACAGGCTCAGTAGTTTTTTTACATTGACAGAGCAGAGCAAGATTATCTTCTCTTAGAATTTCCAGGCTCATTTAATCATCCAGCTATAATAGCACACAGCTTTTAAAGGGAGCCAACCCTGTTTGCACAAATTTGACAAGATTGCTGTTTTGTTAAAGGCACTTAAAGGCCCCTTTAGAACTGGAAGTAGCTCAGACTGGACCAATATCATGGCCCCATTAAAGCAACATAAGAGTCTTTCCACTAAGGGATAAAGCAAAGAAGGATTTGAAGAGAAAGGAGTCGTAAGCAACACAAAACCCAACACACTACAGGGTAGGGGGTAAAAATGGGTGTGAACTATACAGACCTATCATGGTCAGGACAAATTTAGGACCGGTTCCTAAACATCTTGCTGGTTTTGAACCAAGGTATATAAAGGTACAGTAGCACCCACTTCACAAGATTTTATTTCAGAACCAGGTGATGTCTACTGCCAAGTCATGTGAATTTTGCCCCAAATATCACATATCACATGAATAGTGTTGGTTCATTCCTGGAGGGATACAGCAGCAGCCAGAGTTAACACAAGGCAACCAATCCTCTGGGATGGAGGAGAAAATCATTGCCCAGGCTGATAATATATTAGATTTAGAATTTCAGAGAATCAGAATAACAATGTTGGAAGGGACCTCAAAAGATATCCAGCCCAACCTTTGTTTTTTCAAAGAGAACTAGCTAAGTTCTTTTGTGCCACACCATCTGAAATCTTACTACTGTAATTCCTTACCTTTTGTTTTCTAAATTGCTAAGAGAATATAGGTACTTGTCAACTCAATTGGTTGAAATTGTGGAGAATTCCATAAAAGCATGATTTCACTGAGAGTATTTATACATGCTTACATGATTTTAAAATAAATTCATTACTGGTTCCCAGTAAGGCATAGTTCATTTTGTGTCTTAGCTTTCATATGTAAAATAACTCAATTTTTATATGTTTACAGCACAAAACAACATAATTATTGTTTTAGACCATTTATTTCTTGAATTGAGTAAAAGAAGTATTTCAGTAATTTATTCTTTGCTATTTCTTTGCTGAAATACTTTGAAGTATTTCAGCTATTTTTTTCTTTGAAGAAATATTATGGCTTTTCTTTTGAAGAAATGAACTTTCTTTATAATCTATTATTACTCTTCTAAAGGATTCTACATAGATATTTCAGAGAATTAGACAGGGATGCTTCAGAAATGATCTGCCTTAATTTAGCCTATTTTGTATATATCTATCAACCTGTTCGTGCCGTGAGAGAGTCTCAAGACCCATGAGGGATCATCAGATAAGAACAGAGTTTCTATTAATTTTTCCATCTCTCTCAGTTCTGAGAAGTAAAATATACTGTCAATTCTTGAATAGAAAATATAATTTGGTTCCATGAACTCTATCTTAACACCACCTTTGTAGCTGCTGAAATAATGCAGTTTCAGGCTCCAATAATTGGAGGAGGCAGAACACAAAAGAGGAGAGGTAAAAGTTCAGGCCCGAAAGATGGACAAGGGATAATGAAAGGAAGAGTGATAAAACAGCTATGAGGGGATTAAGTGGGTGATCCAGGGTGTTTTGAAACACAACCACACTTCTCCTTGGCTTCCTGTTTTCTTGGCTGGGTATTCAGAGAAAAGCACAGGAAGAGCACTTCTGAAAACAGCAGCAGAGAAGAGGTATATAAAGATATAAAGATCCAAGGTATATAAAGAGCACGGAAGGAGATCTGGCAACAAAGCAGTGAGAGGAGCACGGCTCCTGTGCGAGGGGTGAGAGCACATCAAACATTTTGAGTTTTTTCCAACCCACAGGAGGGAAGTTTTCAATTAAATCTTGAAATAAACTGGAAGGTAGAAGATGTGTTTGAGAAAACACTGTTTGTAAAAACATAGCAGGTCTATAAACCTCCACAGGCAATCAAAAAATAAAAAGATACTGATAAAGGAAATTGTTGGTAGAGAAGGGGGGAAAAAAAATCTATGTATGGGGAGCATGCTCATATCTTTGCAATCAGCAATTCTTACACCATTTTTAAAATGCTGTCTCTGGTGACCGTGGTGGTAAAATTTGTATTGAAAACGTACAGAAAAAAAATCACAAAATAAATAAAGAAAACCTCCCAACAAACAGGGTCTGAAAACAAAGTGCTCAAAATACATCATTTTCCTCAAAGATACATTTTTCTGTCATTGTGTTAATCACCTTCCTACGCTTTGCCTGTATAAGATGTCGTGTCCCAAGAATCTTACTTGGAAAGCAGATCCACATAATAAGGGGAAATGTAATGTATTAGGATAAATTTCATATTTAAAGCTGTTTTTTCATTTTCAGAATGGAGTGTCATTCTAGGACTCCAGCCATGGCCTAATAATACTCTTATCTACCCAGAAGACTAAAATAGGAGCTGATCATTTAAATCTGTGAGACATCTGACTTAAATGAATATAAACTAAGGCAGTATTAGTGCCACAACTCTTTGTTCTTCTTAGTTTTTTCTGTCATGTAATCTTCATAATTACTCTTTAATTAATCTTCACAACCTCTTTAATTTCATAAAAGTTTTTTTTTTCCTTTCTTAAACTCTAAATCACAATGTTTTCTATTGGAAAAGCTTTACAAATAGAAAAATATTCCCTATAAAAAAAGAGCTATACCTTAGCAAAATCTTTCTTAAAATTGTTTTGTATTTGTTCAGTATGAAAGGGACAATCTTTATGTATTTCTTGACGTATCATAGATAAGACTGAAAATTTGTCAAGTAGTTGATACTATCATTTGTATGTTCATGAACTGTTTCTTTCCTTGCTAACCATCTCAGAATCCCCATTTTCTTTAAAGAAAGCAGTTAATGAATGGAGATGTAAATTATATTGCTCTAAAAACCTTGAAGCAATGAACTGCACAGTGATGCAAAACTTATAAATTACTTTTAATGTGACTTAAGCAAACTCACTACCTCACATTCAGGTAATATTTTCTTGTATACTCACACAGGTTTTCAACATCCCAGAACTGGAAAAGGACCTCCCTTATAGCAGAGTCTAGATCCCCTTGCATTTGTGGGAATCCTTTACTCTGAACACAGAAAGACTCATAAACAAGGTTGAGTGGGTGAGCTGACTGAAGATCCCAGGTTTTCTCCTCCCCAAAAGTGTTGTGTTACAGCAGAATGACTTTGTATTTCATTGACACAAGACAAATTTGCCTTGCAAATTCTGAATGCTGTTAGAGAATTGCGTATGTGCAGCTGCAGCCACATTGGCAAACAGAGTCTGAAGGAGAGGAGTTGTTATAATCAGAAGTGGCTGAGTGATGCAGAGACCACAGACTATTCCCTGCTGCTCATGATTTTGGTAGGTGAAGGGGAAGAAAATTGCTCGCCAGACAGCAACATCAGCGACACAATCTCATTTTCTATCAGGCTGAAAGAGCTCAGGGACAGTGAACTAGATGTTCACCTTTTAATTTCATCATTAAAGCATGGAGTGAGTAAATTTACCCATCACAGAAGTGGTGGTTTGAGATCACAAGGACTGAATACTCCTGTACAGATGGGTACAGTAGTGTGACTCCTTTGCTCTGTGCTGAGCTGTGTGGATGTGAGGCACACCAGGTTTACAACACATTTGATTTTCCACATTTTTACATTAAATAAAAGGATTATTAGGTCAAAAATTTAGCTCCTATCTAAATTTACACTAATATCCCAATCACAATGAGCTTTTGAAATGTTTTTGTTGCTACAAAAATAATCCTGGATATAACTCTTTGCAAAACATGGGAGGTGAAGCTGTATTTCACTTAAAGGTGGTGAGGAATTCATTCTGGGAGTTGCTGCTTGTGATTGTAGGAGAAGGGAAATGGTGACTGGGAATTCCACCCAACATCTAATGTGAGGAACTTCTGGATGCTTAACAGGAAGGAAGGGAGAATTGAAACTATATTACTGAATATTTAGGGGAGGGAAGACATTGGGGTATGATTGGATGGCAAAACAAGTAATTAAGGAATTAAACTCACTCTGAGCAGAGAAGAAAGTAATGCCAAAACATAATAATGTAAAAGAGGAAACTAAGAATTGATGAAAAAAAGAGAATTTCCCTGGAGCATCCTATTGACAGCTGCTCTTGTTTCCCTTTTCTCACTCAGTAAATACAGAAAAAAAATATTAACATGGAAGCATACAGAGGGAAATAGGAATATCCTAACCACTCTGGTAACAAGACTTCTTCGACCAGTGTAATTTTTCTATTCTCTCTTGACATTTTAAATAAGATTTATGTGCTGGTAGATGTTTCAAATTTTAAATGATGACCCACACAGTGTAATATGTCAAAAGAGCATTTCTCTGCCAACACTCTTCTGAATGAGAAATGGGCTGGACAGCAGGTACTACTAAATGTTAATAGCTCTAAAACTACACAAATTGTAAATTTATTGAATTGTGTTAATAATGAATCCTTAAACTGTTCACAGAATTCTGAAGGAGTCGTAACTTGAGCAGAATTAAAGGTGTCCATAATCCTCTGAAGTGAGAGGCAGAAGTGGTCACAGCCAGAGGATTTTGTTAAGGAGAAGGAGCCAGTCTCCACTTGAGGAGTAGACTGGTTTGGGACATTTTATTAGATTAAAAGGGAGAGAAGCACTTGAGATGACATGGTGATGCTCATAAATAAATAAAAGGTTACACCCCTATTTTAAACCCAAAAGGTAAGTCTCTAATAGCTGCAAAGGGAAGCATGGCAATGGAATGGTGATAAATACTGAGATCTGCAGGCAGCTTAAGCAACTGTTTGAAGTGTCACCACTTTTGGTGAGGATGGGGCTGTCTCCAAGGCACGTGGCTTGGGAAGAACAGTGTGAAGGTGTGTAAGTCTAACCCCAGCAAAGATGTGGGGGAGCAGCACCAAGGAATATAATAAGCAGCCTGTTCTATCCAGGGTGTGAAATGTGTGCTGATTCACTGGGAGCAGAAATAGTTGGGGTCAGAAGAGGACATAACTTCTCTTAATTCCAGTCTGGATCTGGTCTTTTTCTGAAAGACTGTGGATGCAAAAAAACCTCCAACCAAACAAACCATAAACTGAGAAGAGAAAAATATATTGGACTTCTTTTCTGTTTCAGAATGTTGATATCTCAAAACCCTGTGTTTAAGAGATGTCAAGTACCTTCTCTGTGAATGGCTGTTTTCACCAACTTAAACAGTCATTTTTATTCCCTTTGGAATGATCTTGGCAACACCGTGATGGCACTGGAGAACCAGGGCTGGTTGTGACAGTTCTGATTTGTGAGCTTTGTGTGAAACCCTGGAGAGCCAGAGGCTGGAGCATCACAGGCTGGGGGACTCCTGCACCACATGGATGGAAAGTGTCCTGGTGTTGAGCTGGATGAGGGATGTTACACCTCTGTCTCAGAAATTTGGTCACTGTCACCCTTGCTCCAATCTTCCCCAGACGAGGGACGACAGAGGAATCTGTCTTTTTGGGACCTGATCCATACAGAAATGATGCCTGCTTACACTGGGACAGTCCATCAATAAAAACACAGGTCCTGCACATCTGGAGCAGAGCAGCAGCATTTCAGTCTCTTATCTACTTCTGCGAAAAATAAACTCAGTTATTCCACTGCTGCACATTTCCCTGTTTGTATGGGGGCAGAAATACTGACAGGCAGTGAAAACGTGGGTTTGTTCCATTGTGTAACCTTGAGCACTTGGACTTGTTGGGTTTTTTGGGTGATTTCACCCAGTCCAATATGCAGTCATATGCTGGCATAGCAGGGAAAAACAGATTCACACATGCAGTTTGCATTGATAATGGGTTATACATTTGAGGATATTGATCAACAGCAAGGAAAATAAACTGAAGTAATGCAGGATTTGAGAAAGCTGCTGACTACAGACAACTGAGACTACATCTTTTTGGTTTGCTTTCATTATTTTAGCTTATTTAGATACTTAGAAGGCTGCAGAAAGACATTTTCAGGTATTTCAGAAAAAATCTATTGTGTTCTTATCTGAACTAAATTGCATACTATCAACATAAGTAAAAATCTGAAACAATGAAAGCGGAGAGGATACTCTGGTCAACACCCTTGAATGATACCAACACCTTATGAACTTCAGTCACCTCTACAGAGTGGCTGAGGGACCTTTATCAGTACATATCATAATGAACAACCAACAAAAATGCTGCACTACTCTTCAGAGGCAGAATTTGAGATGTAAAAATTACCTTATCACAGAAATACTCCAAAAATACTCCAAAAATTTTTATCTTTTCCTCTTACAGGGAAAGATGAAGTTTATTTGAAGGATGGGTATTTCACCCCTATCAACTGCTAAAGAAATAAAAGATTTCCCTTTCTCAGGTAGTCAGTCTGATCCCCTTACTAGTTACTCAGATTTAATTGGGAGGAAAACCCATTTAATTATGACACAGTGGAAGGAGCTCAAAGCTATAATCATGGCTCATTTTGGAAATTTGTCAGAGAGGTCATTCAGTCCTTCACTGTCATTCCTGTTGATTTCTGGTCCCTGAATCAAATTTTCTAATGTCTATAATGATCATCTATTACTGATAATTTTCTGTGGAGATATTTCTTTCATCTTTCCTTCATTCATTCATTTTTAAAAATCCTTTGACTTCTCCTATCTTCATATGCTCTTTTTGCTGATATCCTCCTGCTTCATCATCTCTGTTCTTCCATTCTGTGTCTCTCATCATTCACCAGCCTTACTTTGGATACTGAAATCCACGTATTTGCCTTCTGCTCTTCTAAATACCATGTATTTACCTGCTGATGGCCACAGCTCAATCCAGTACCATTGTAAATCTCCGAAACATTGTGCTTCAGGGCAATAGAAACTCATCAGCTGCCAGCAGAATGACACTATTTATCAGCCAAATAAACACTACTTTGGCTGCCAGGATTTGCTTTGGTCCATTCAATGCCCTAACTTTCATCTGACCCTTGCCAAGCATCTGAATCTCTTTCCTTGCTAACTATGGTTGAGATCTCCATCAGTGGGAGTTTTTAGAAAATGATTAATATTTATATTTAAAAGAAAAAGGTGCATCATGCATGGGGTTAACCCCAGAACCAAGAGAGGGTTTTTGTTCAGGATCCAATATATTCCATATCCTACAGAGTGAGTATGCCAGAACCGGTTAAAAATAGTCTCTTCCATTCATTAGCGTCAGCAGATGGCCATTAATCTTCCTGAAAGTATTGATTCAAACTACTCGTCTCCACTTTCAAGGCCCTTCACAGAGTCCCCTCTGGCCATCTATCATCCCTCCTTACACAGCTGAAAAGGTGGCTGGCTTTGGGACAAGTGGGTGACAGTAACAAACCAGCCTCCCTCACACGCTGCCCCTCACGTCTGGAGGGAGCCGTACGCAGCACCAACAAAGCTCTTCCATTTGTCTCCTTTAAAAGCTTTCCTAAAACTTCCCTTTGCCATCAGGGCTACAGAAGCATTCCAGAGTCACCCACTGTGATGGCACTGGAGCCTCTTCAGGGCACGATCTTGCCAAGGGCCGCGTTGACACTGTGTGTTTCTCCATCTCCAGCATCTGTCTGTGCCAAGTGCAATGTTCTGTCTCCTTGACTCAAAGAGCTGGAATGCAAATTCTCTGAGTTATGCCCCCAGAGCATTTCCCAGCACAGCATTGCAGTACAAGCAGGTAATAAGAAGCAAATCTTGGCTCAGGAGGTCAAGAACTGGAAGATTCACCACAAAAAAAAGGTGCACAGTACCAAAACCTCATGGACTAAGTCAGCCAAAATTAGTAAACCATTTTGCAGCCAATTGCAAAACCAATTGCAGCCAAGTTTTTGGTTGGCTGGAATTTAATCCCTGCATGTCAGCCCAATGCTGCAACTCAAATAATGTCTGACCTTCCCTGAGACTTGCTACCAAAAATATATATTTCATCTGGTTCATGAATGCCACCTTCTGAGTGTCACCACTGCAGTTCCCTGCCCGTCAGTGCTGGTGTCACCCACAGCAGACAGCCCCATATCATTTCTAAGCCAGTTGGCACAAACCTCCCCATAGCATATTTGATAATTAACTCTTTTACTTCTAGAATTGATGTTCTGTTGTTTGCTGCAAACCAAAAGGTTCACTGTGGTTCCTTTCAACTCTAGACCAGCAAATTTAGCTAATATATATCTTTCTTCTGCCCTAGGTTCAAGATCCTTCCAAAGCCACATGGATTTTCCTGGAAGAAATATTGAAGATGCTAGAGGCTCTCACCAAGAAGATGTATCTAAGACATCAAGAAATGTATTTTCCCTTCTTTCCCAACCTCAAATTCCAAGACAAGATATTGCATTCCTTCTGGAAAGAAACCCCAGAGTCATTCACACTCCATCCCTTACAATCGAGAGGAAGAATTCCCAAGCTCAGATGTCACCAGAAAAACAACCTGATATGGAGTTCACAGCACCTGAGAAACAACCTTTTCTTGAGAAGCTAAGTGACACACTCACACCCCTTCTGCATGAGGAGCCAGAGCCCACAGCCCCAGCCGTCAGTGTGACCTCCCACCCCCCTCTCCATTTTAAGCAGCACAAAGAAATCACGGCACAGACTCCTCCTCATCCCAACACAAATGCAGGTTCATTCCCTGCAAGGTCACAGACTCCTTCCAGGCATGGTTATTCTCCCAGGAAATGGCCCAGTCGAATCCCAGTGCTGAGGAATAAACCACCCCAGGGTTTCCCAACAGAGCAGCCCAGAGCATCTCCTCTGGCACCGCACGTCCCCTCCCCTCGCCGTTTGTTAGGTCCTTCCCTTGGTGCTGCACCCCCGAGTGTTGGTGTCCCAGCAGGGTCTGCTCCCGGAGCAAGGCTTCCAGCACCCACCACAGCAGCCAGGAAGGTGCTCAGCACAGCAAGGGATGGTGTGGAGCTGCCAAAATCCAGCGGTGGGGTGCACCACAAAGCCATGTGTGCTGATCTGCCGTGTTTCACCGGCGTGCAGTGCGAGCCAGCTGGAGATGGAGAGTTGAAATGTGGTTCTTGTCCCCCTGGATACAGCGGTGATGGAATCTCATGTGAAGGTAAGGGAGAAAATCCTCTTTAAAACACTCTTATAACTCCAAATCTAACAATTCTCCAAAGTAAAAATTATATTTTATTATAAATTTGGAGATTTTTGTGGCTGGGACTATTCTGTTTTCAAAACCAATTATATCTCAAAATAATAAATAAAACCTATAACTTCGAAACAGCTTTTTCTGCTTACAAAAATGACATATTTATTTGATACCATCTAATCTATTAAAACCAGGGACAGATTGTGATCTTGCTGAATGCCAGATTCATTCTACTAAAGTCATCACATTCAAAACCATATAAAATTTCTGTGAGAAAGAGTGAAATTGATTCTACTTCTCTAAACAACACATTCTAGGAAAAACTAATTTTTCTAACATCTTAAAAATTACTTGTAAATACCTATCTAATATCTTAAATATGAAATTGAACTTGTCATTTGACATGTATAGCACCAGAAGGGTTTTCACAATATATTGAGTTATTTATTAGGCAGCTGAGATTCCCTCCATAAAACAATAGGATTATGCACTTTGTTGAAGCAACAAATTCCCTGACTTTGCTATCATTAATCACACCTTTTGCTGACATCCCTCTGATAAGCTGATATCTTACCTGGCCTTCCACCATACAAAGCAAAAGTATTTGTATCATTCATTCCCCTCTCTTTCTTGTCTGGTCTCTCATCCTTCATGCAGAGACCAGTGAGCACTGTTGGAGACGTAGCACAAAATGTACAAGAAAAGGTTACTATATTCTTGGCCACTTTATATTTTTGCCCATTTGCACATTTCTGAAACGCCCCTCCTAAAGGATGTGGAGTTACTTGGCACAAAGGACTCTGTCTTTAACTTCTGTTCTATACCTAGAGATGGAAAAGCACCAAACAGGTTCTGGTACTTAGAAGCTCAAAGCAAGTCTGGCCACAAAAGAGCCTCTCCTCAAAGACCACACCCATGTATATATGAATATTTACTGTATGGACATAAGGCTGCTGTGTGTTTAGTAGATCCATCAGTACACTCCTTAAAACATCAATCTACCTTAAAATGTAAATCTGTCTCTGCCCTTTACTTGTGAGATGTTTTCTTCAGTTACTGGTACTGCTGAAAATCTCCCTGGAGAGTCCTCAGGATAAAATGCTTTATTACCAACATCATTCTGCATCCTGGGGCTTGATGACATGATGCACAAACATCCTTTTTTTGTCTCTTGTCACTGACCATGACACCTGACTCAATAATTAGCCTGTCCCTTCCCTTTTCTCCTCCATCCTGGGCCCTGCTGCACACCTGCACCCTGGAGCAGAGCCAGTGCTGTGAACAGCACCCATTGTACCTGCAGCCGTGGATGTCTCCCCCCACGTCAGATGAAGGTGATTCATCATGACAAATGAGGTTGAAAATGAGGGTAATTTCTTGGATTAAGGCCTGTCAGAACCTCAGCTATCAGCACCTTGTGACTCCCACACTACACCAACTCCCCTCAAGACAGTAGTGCCCTCTGAGAACAGAAGACACAAACACTGGACAAAAAAAATCAAAGCTTACATGAGACCAACATTTGCAAAATCTCCAGACTTCAACATAACATCCTTGGCAAGTGAGCAAAAATGTCAAGAGACTCAGACGCTATTGATAGTTGTCACCATCTTATTTCATATCAAAATCCAATGAGATAAAAGAGCCAGCTCGCTGATAGAAAGTTTTAATACCTTTGGATCTTGAGGGGATGTGACCTTTGTTTAATAAGAATGTCTGAAGACAATCTAAAATAAGAAGTACTTTACCAAGTGGCATGTATATTGTGATAGAATACAATTTATTTTTTTCCAAATGTGCAGATTCAAAACCAGGCTTGGACGACTAGTAGGAAAACAACTCAAGCAGCATCCTGAAAACTAATTTCTTTCCTAAAGTATATCATGACATATTTTATATCTTTAATATTATTATCCCTCAGTGTCCCTGCCACAGTTCAGCTGGAATTCCTCTCCCTCTGCTTTGTCACCCTGAACTGGGGGTCACAAGAGCACAGGATGGAGGAGACACCTGGGGACCATCAAGTGTAACCTCCTACCTTCTCCTGGAAGAACACAGCTAAATCTCAGTGTATTTGGCTCATATTCAGACATCTAAACAGAGATATTTTCAGAAGATTTTAGCATTTCCATTTGGATCACTCCCTTTGCTACTGACATCTGTGTTGTCTGTCAGAAGTAGAACCCTGCTTTTGTTCCTTCTGCTTTGGTGCAATAAGAATTACAGATTATTTTCCTTCTGTCAGCAGCTACGTACTCTGCAGGTGAGGGGAGATAAAACAGCTCCTCAAGGCTCGACAGCTCTTCCCCTTCCTGCACAAAGGCAATAAAACCTCTTATTAGTAGCCTAATGTTAAAGTTTCACAGGCAAACAGGCCAGCTTTAAAAGCTTCATTTCAGAGCAGTGTTTTGGAGACAGTCAGCATCGCCTATACTAAAATAAAAAATAAGCAGGGGAGGTAAGGCCTGCTGTAGTACACTGGATTCCCCCACATTTTCTCTTGCAGAAGATGCTCTCTGGCATTTATGGAGTAAGCTTAACCAAGCATTCCTCTGGTGATGAGGGAGGTTGCTAAATACCTAATTTTCACTCTGAGTGCTGTTTCCAAGGATATATGCAGTGAAAACCAAAGCATCGTTACAGACTCCTTCCAGCAGTTTTCAGGACAGCACGAATCACCTGCCAAAGGGCACTGCAAGAGCATCAGAGCACCAACAGAGCTTTACATATTTCAGCTCCCTGTGCCAGTTGAATAAAAATCTAGCAATGTGATAATGCAGAGAGAGCCCTAACAGGACTGATATCAGAGTGTTTCTGACATTTTGTCTGGTGTGTTACAAGTGGCACGGGTGCTGCAGTGATTTGTAACATCTGGGGCTGACGCTCTGAAATATTTGCTAGTGTTGGTTGTCACCCTAGAGCAGCTCCTTGTCATCCTCCCTCAGTTCCCCACTCTACCACAGATGCTCAGGTCATCACTTGCAAAGATGCTGCATCCACTGGACAAGGAAAAGGGCAAAATGTCATTTCCCTGGTCTCAGCTGATTCCCCAGTGCATTTGGCATGGCCTGAGAGCACCTGTTGTACTCCTGCAGCTCCTCAGGGTGCCCTAAGGTGGAACACTTCCTTCCCATTTGATAACAGGATTGAACTTATTGAAAAATTCTGCTTTGGGTATCATTTTTGTGCTTCTTTCTGAGAGACCTAGACCTGAAAACTGATGAAACACAAGAATTTAAAGCAAATTTCTGGTCATCCTTCTTTTGTTTGTTTGTTTCCCTAACTCCAAGCTCCTTTGATAGGGAGTGTCTAGTCACTAAAACTGTGCCAATAAGAAGTCAGTCTCCATTTCATAGAATACAGACAATTATTTAAAACCATTTTGTATTAGGTTGACAGTTAAGGACTTTCTGGTATCTTTCTGGTATTTCAGCAGCCATAGAAGAGCCTCAGCATTCCTGTCAAAAATAAAATTATAATACTTTAGAAAAATATTCTTAAGAGGGTGAAGTCAGTAAAAATCTGGAATATTTTATTAGCTTTGTATAGTATTTTCTAAGAGAAGGGGAAGTCTAGAACAGTGGGAGTCATGTTTTCTGCTCAAGAGTTAAAAGCACAGCATTGCCTTGACATTACAAAACCACTTTTCAGACCAAATAATTTTCAAAATAAGAGGAGAGAAGGAGTAGTTGGGAAAGTAAAATGACTTCACCATGTACAGCTGCATTAAATGAGGAAAAAAATCGGGTAGCTCACATTCATGTTTTTGACATTTTACACCCAAAAAGATCTACCATATCAAACCAGAAGTCCTTTCCCTGTTTCCAAGAGCTGCCAAATGCATTTGTCTGGCAATGTGTGGGAAAGATATAGGAATACTGTCCCAGAAGTTATGGATCATGTGCTCCAAAACACCAAAGGTGATGCCATGGAACTTTATCCTGTTCACCCTTTCCAGGTCATGTTTGATTTCACAGTTTTCTATCCTAAAGTCTCATCCTTCCCAACGACCTCATATATTCACTTGTTCCTTGTGCAAAAGCTCTCCTATAACTTTGTTTATTTATCCTTGCATCTTTTTCTGCATCTTCTCTACTTTTATTGTAGCTTTTTTGAGCTGAGAGATAAATACCTGCCCATGGTATTTAAGATGGAGTTCACCATGGATACAGGTCATAATGAAGTCTGGCATTTTGTGCTCTGCTCCTTTCTTAACAATTCCTACCACTTTATTTGGGTTTTTTTGGCTGCAGATGAGCACCCAGCTGACATTTCATAAAACAAAATGCATTGGTACCACCTAATCAGCACTGGTGTCTGCATTTGTAATCCAAATTTATTCAGTCAAGTTTCTTTTGTTAATATTCCAATTGCTGTCATGGACATTTCTCTCACAACTGGGCTCCAGACTGCTGGACTATTTAAATATGCAATGAGTTAATTCAATTGCAGGAAGACATGCTTTAATCCTATGCTTCATTTCATTTATCTGTGTATCTTACATGTAAAAGAAATGCTTCAGTCCACAGCTTTCCAAAAGGAAAAACAACAACCTGGGAACTTTCTTTTCCCTTTTTTCACCCCGCCATTGCGCTGAACACATTAAAACTTCATCTGCACATTTAGGAAGTTAGGTTAATGTATCTTTGGTAGGAAATAAATAATGTACAATGAAACGAGGTAGACTAGGCTCCCTTCAGTGAAGTCTGTCCTGATCTTACTTCTGTGTAAAATTTGAAGCAGGCAATGCTCTCCCAGCTCCAAGCCTGGCTTTATTTGCACAGACCCAGGGTCTCACGTGTGGATGGCACAGGGAGTTACTCACTGTGGAGATGCCAAGCAATAACTCTGTTCTGGAAGACATTTGCTGATTAGGCTATGGAAAATGAGGGAAACAACACAGCATCTGGTATTCCTGAGTGCCCCTGAAGTTATTGCAGAGAAACTTATAAAAACTGTATGATCTCATTTTAATGGAAAATAGAAGTTTGGGGATATTTCCCAAAAAGCCTTTTCAAAGAAAACAATAATGCACTTCTCCATTTTCACCTCCAGATTTTAAATTGTAAACATAAACATACATACACTCAACAGCAAGATTGACCATTTGCAGCAATGTTTTCTTCTTTGCTGTTATTTTTCTTTCCTATCCAAAACTGCTTAGTATAAAAACACCTTTCTACAATTTAGCAAATGCTCATGGAAAGAAGTATTCATTTCAGAAGATGAAAGATAGAAGTTTGGGAAAAGAATTTGACATAAGCAGTATATTTCTATTACAGTGGGAAATGTTTTTTAAGTGAATATTACTCTCACTCTCACAGAGGAGCCAGTGTTCAGTTTTTATCTTTTGCTATTCACCAGTAATAGAACAGTTTTCAACATTTTACTATTAAATGTCACCATAAGAGCTAAATGTTTTAATATCCAAAATACCATGTTCTCTTCTGACAGTTCAGATGCATCTCGGAATGTTCAAAGGCCAGATGGAAAGTGTTCTATTCACACGGACACACTTGCTTTAAGTGCTACACACAATCCACGCTGAAATAAAGTGTAATATGCTTGAATGTCACCGTGCTTGGCACAGCACTTAGGCACCTGGAGGCTTTATGCAACCATCATCCTACAGGAAGAGCAATCACATTTAATGTACTTTAAAAAGAGTGGTTTTTTTCCCCAGGTTTTGTCCCCCCCTCCCTTACCTCCACACACACATTATTAACCAGTTCTACCTGCTTTTAATTTCTAATTGCAAAGAAATCACTAGACCAGGTGGCTCCAAGCCCCATCCAACCCGGCCTTGGATACTTCCAAGGATGGAGCAGCCACAGCTCCTCTGGGCAGCCTGTGCCAATGCCTCATCATCTTCACAGCTAATAATTTCTTCTTAAGACTTTATCTAAACTTATCTAAATCTATTTAGTTGTCCAGACAAAGGTGATTTGGGTTTATCCCTTCTTTTCTTTTTCTTTTTCTTTTCTATAGATGTATACTTGGAATTTCAGCTAAGCACACGTTGATTTGCAAATGTCTAAACCTTACAGCCCATCCAATCAAAACTAAATTTAGCTTAATGACATTTTCAGCATATAGAGTATGGATCTAAAATACACCTTATAAGTTTTCTATTTTCAGGAAGGTCAAATCCTAAAGTTGTATAATGCAGCACTGAAAATTTCACTGTTAAATACCAAATACATTTCTTCAATGATATTTCTGTCAAAATGGTTTATTTAAAAGCACCTTCTTGGAGTTTGTCTTTTTTACTGCAATTGGAAAATGTGTGAGGGCTTTCATTATATTTTTGGATGGCAAAGTTCATATTCCGTGGCCTGGTGACAATCACAAGAGGTGAGGAGGTCTTCCACATAATAACTGCATTTAAATTATGTGGCTCCCCAAGAACTAGTCCTTCATTTAGCTTTCCATTTCCATAGCACATTTTCCAGCTTTAAGAAAAAAAATGTAGTGCATTAAGGTTCTCTTCCATTGTAACAATACTTAAAATGAAAGATGCTTTGTTTCAGGTCTCGTTAGTTTCATTGTGCTTTTTCCTTGGAATAACCTTGCTAAGCTTCATATCCTTCATAAAAGACAAAATTCTGCCAGTGAAGAGAGCCAAAGTATAACATTTTTCTCTGTATTCACTTCCCACACACAAGGGAAGATATTTTTCATTCTGCTAAGTGAGGTGCCTTTTTTTCCAGAGGCATGAGGTGCCTCTGGCACGGGTTTCTTGCTCTGCTCCTGCCACAGAGCTTCTCCTTTGGGTGTCAGTGCTCATCCTGTCCCTTCTGTGACCATTTTGTTCCTTCAGTGATCATCCTGTCCCTTCAGAGATCTTCCTCCTCCTCTTTTGAGTTTGCCATACACAATCACCTCTTATTAGAGGGCTACAAACAGAATTGTCAGGTACCTGCCTTAGACTTTAGGTTTAAAGGTCCAAAATTTCCAGGCTCCCTGTACAATTAAGTTTTTAGATTCAGAATTATGAACATATGAAAAACAATCATGCCTCCAGCAAATAGCCTGTTTCAGGAGCTGCAGTCCTTTCCACACTCACCCAGTTTCTTCCACAGAATTACATTGCATATTGCAATAAATCAAGAAATCTTTATCTAATTTGCTGCACTGTCTGCAGAGCTCATACTACTCATTAAATATTAACTTTTTGGCTTAAATGTTTGCCATTTTGCTGACAAATCCACACACAACTCTTTTCTATAAGGAAGAAACACTTAATCTTGGCCCTTTTGTGAGATCTGTTAAGGCTTACTCACCATCCACAAGGCAAACTTGTGGAGAGGGATGGGCAAGGTCTTGAATTGTAACTGCATTTGTACTTCATCCATCAGCAGCCTTCAAAATATGTCTTTAAAAATGTGCATGCTCAGAAGTTAAATATGATAATGTTAAAACCATTCCCTTGCAGATTTTATACAGCTGCTCATTAGTGCTGCATTGCTAATGTGGTACCTACTGCTATCCTGCAGTGTTTTCCTCAGCCAAATTACTGGCTGGATTAATAAAATGGGATGGGGAAAGAAGTAACCTGTGCTGTGCTCAGAACCACGGAGAATGTCATATTTGAACTGTATTTTTTTCCTCATGTTTCGCTCTTGCAGCGCTGTGTGAGCCGCCGTGTGAGCATGGAGGAACTTGTCTGCCTCAGAACACCTGTTCCTGTGCTTATGGGTTTGTGGGGCCTCGATGTGAAACAAGTATGTATGAACTCACCCAGGCTTTCTGCATTACGTCTTTCAATTAGCAGAAAATTAAAAGAGTAAAAACAAAAAGCAAAAACCCAACCTTTTTTCTTCTTCTTTTCCTATATTTCCCCTTAAAATGATTATTGAATACAAAGGATAACACGATGAAGTAATACAGTAGCTATTTCAGAGCAGATATTTACCAGCAGCATTGTTGTATTATGTAAAAATATGCACATCTAGATCAACATTCTCTACGTAAAATTGCTTCTGGAAAAACAAACAAAAAAAAAAAGAAGGAAAAAAAAGGTGCATGTTATTTATAGTAATATTTATGAAATTTAGGATTGTGAGTGAATGAAGTAATGCTAATTTTGAGAACACAAAATACCAGCCATACCTATTAAGAGTAATGCTACTCTGCAATACAAGTATAAAAGGAGGTTCAATACAGAGAATATCTTAAAATCAGCCTTCAAACCCTTCTATATCAGCAAAACACATGCACCTCCATCATTACAGTCCTCACTGCTTATTTAAATATCAGGTTGCCCTTGAGAGGAATATAATTTTATCTATGAAGCCGAGTAGCTGGAATACTTAAAAAGCAAAGAATTTTACATGTCTGCCTTCTAATAGAGAAAGCAAAGCAAGGGAAGGGACAGATTCCACCCTCAGTTTACCTCCTGGACTAACACTATCAGATATTTGCTGTGATAGGGGAACTTTAGGATCTGCCCTGGTGTCAGTGATAAGAGATTTGGATCATTTTTGTTTGTTTTCCAGTGGTGTGCAACAGGCACTGTCACAACGGGGGGGTCTGTGTGTCACCGGACGAGTGCCAGTGCAGGCAGGGCTGGAGCAGCCCCTCCTGTGAGACAGGTGAGTGCTTGGCAATGACTGATCCTGCCCTTTGCTGCCCAAAATCCCTCTGGTTGCCCCACAGTTCAGGACTCAGTATGGGAATTGCTGCTTAAAGAATTAAAGCCTAAGAAGAGGAGACCAAGTATAGGGCAAAACCTCAGAAGGCCTTGATTTTATGTATCTATTCATAAGTTTAGATGTTTATGTAAGTATTCCTAAGTTTAGATGTTTACCTAGATCTCAGGGTTTTATAGAGGGAGCCTACAAACAAATTCTTTTCACAGCTTTTTAAGCGTGTGTGATTCTGGAGTTAATTCTTAGCGTGCTGTGCTACCAGAATTCACACTGCTCCTCCTGCCTGCATCTCTCACTTGCAGAGCACCTACAAAAAGCATCCACAGGAGTGTGGGAACTCAGGAAAAAACCACCTCCACCCATGCATATGAAATGACAAGGTACTAGAACCAGGAACCTATTTCTGAAACTGGAACTAGGTATTTATTTCTAGTCAGGGCTCAAAGTTTTAAACAGACACAGCTCGGACCCCCCTCTCAGGATCAAAGTCTTAAAAGCTGGGGTGGATATTTTCTCCAAAGGCACAGAAACTACAGCACCCACCTGGGACAAGGCATGCAAAATAGTGAAATATTAGAAGATGAGGACTACCTGAATCAGTGCCAGACCTCAAGGCTCCAGAGGCAGTCTGCCTCTGCCACGGTGAATATTAAATGACTGAGACACCTTCAGCCTACATTACCTCTCCTGGAAGGTGAGAGATGTCATTTTAACCTCCATCTCCTGGAGACTGCTCTTCCTGTAAGTGTTAAAATGACAGACCTACTGAGGACACATAAATTAGCTCAGCTATGATCCACAGGAAATTACTGGGATTGTCACTGCTCTTCTGCTTCCCACCAGCTCCGCTTTTTCTTCTCAAGGAGTTCTTCAATTTTATTTTGGGGTGGCTTTAAGGAGAATCATTACAAGAGAAGGACAGACAACAAGCAAGAGTAGCAGTAACTTCCAGAGCAGAATAACAGAAGCAGGATTTTTGATCTCTGACAGCTTTGGTGAAAGGCTGCCAGACTCACCTCTCTGCCACTGCTTTGTGTGCTCTGCACAGAATATTCTGTGGGCACGGCTGGGGTTTCCCACCTCAAGTGTTATGATAGGAATCTCAGGAAGAATACAGGTATGAAAATGGAAGAAAAAAAAAAAAAAGAGGACTTTACCACTGGAAATACAAACATTGACAGACTGACAAGATTATGGATATCTATGAACTAGCCAGGACAATGAGAGAACTAAACCAAATTCCCCTTGAGCAATGAATTCAATCCATTTTGACTTCATAAGCAACTGCTCCTTAGTCAGAAAACCCTCTCATCTAGACTGCGATTTCACTTTTTTTTCTCTTTCCAAATTGACATTTTATTTCTTCTTTAGTTCATCTGAAACATTTTTGTGACCCTTAATTTATTTAAGCTTAAATGCATTTAATTTATTTAATGGGCTATTCTGTAAGAGACTGAAAGACAAAGGGAACAGAAGGATAAAAGCTGGTTTAAAGTGTCATTCTGCTCTACAATGAAAACTTTATCAGATTCCTTATTCTTAACACCCTGACTTCCCGTCTAAATCAATTTGAAATTCTAATAGTTTTTTTTGTAACAGTCTGATACTTGCCACATAGAAATATGCAAGACAGCTTTCAATTCCTAATGCCTGTAGTATCACCTAGAGTAATAACAGATACATAAAGAGGCAAAGGGAGCTCAGCCAGTGGCTTTGTTGGTGATGAATGAGCCAATGTGTTGTGGGAACTGGCATTTAAATGAGGCAGAACAAACAGGTTTTTTGGTGCACACCTATTCAAGTCCATGGAAATGCCACAATGCTCTGCTGAACACAGACAAAGCAGCAAACAATTAATATCTCAGCTCCAGGTTATCCAGGGTGTATTTTATTTGACTACATTTACTACCTTGGGATCGTGCTTGGTGAGAATACTGGAATGGAAATAAATGAACTGTGTGAATCAAAGGAATACATCCGAAATAAATTAAATTATTACATTGAATTATATTCTATTTCATCTCCCAAGCTATTCTAAAACACCACTGACATGCTCCCGCTGTGTTGACCATGAATAAATGCTGCAGCACAACTGACCTGCAAGGGTTGCATTAAACTTTTCACGGTATCACTAGAAACATTAATTCTAATGACATGTGCAGCAGTAAAAGCGTCTACTCTAAAAAGTTCAACATTATCAGAGATTCATAAAGTTATCTTATATTCCCATCCAGCTGTGTGTAATCCTGTGTGCCTGAATGGAGGAGTCTGTGTACGGCCAAATATGTGCTCGTGCCCTTCTGGTTTCTATGGGCCACAATGCCAGAGAGGTAAGAAAATTCTATTTATCATCTTGATAAAGGGCCCAGGCTCAAAATATAAATATCACCTATAACATTACCTGCCCCACATGAAATATATCCAGAGACTCTCCTTGTCATAACCATGTGTGTTCCTTTGTTGTTATAGTCTGTCATAAATCCACATTTTATTGTTCCTGATGGTATTGGGAAGAAGAACTTATGGGTGATGCCATTAATGGTGACTAAATAATTATTCTAAAATTACCTGAATCAGTGATATCATTAATTAGCAACTATTCAATTAAATGTTAAAGCATGGCAGTACTTTGTTCATTTTGGTACCCTGTGGTGTGAACTACACTGTGTTTCAGAGACAGGTGACAATTTACCTTCAAATGGGGCTCACAATGTCACCTACTTGACCACCTTAAAGTGTTGTGCATGGGAGACTTCTGTAGGACTTCATCAGATCCTTGCTTAAAAATTTGATCCAATATTGCTCTGATTGAGCAGGACCTGATTTTGAATCCCTGCCTTAGCTCTAAGCTGAGGCTAACAGTATCCTGGGCTTCTCACTCACCCTGTGCTGCAGAAGGCAAATTAATGAATCCTTTAATGACCCAGTATCAGGCAGAACATACAAGAAAGAGAACTTAGGGCCCAAGCAGCTGGAAGACCCCTGTGCTAAGACCACTCACTTTGCTTTTTTCAATATGGATCTAGTCACTCCTCCTGAATCTGGGAATATAAATGTACCTTTATTACCAAAACTACTTCAACATTAAAAGTTCTTTGCTCTTATTCTCTCTCTTTTGTTTCCCTGGGCCTCCTAGATGAATGTGATCCTGATGTATATTTTTGCAAGTGAATGATTCACACAGAAAAATCTAATTGCAAATGGAGCTTGCTGGAAATTCTGTTTTTATGATGTTGGGGATGAAGGAGAGAGTGAAAATGATAGAGACTGTAACTTGATGATCTTGCTCTTGAGCACAGAAGGTGATTTTCAGCATCTAGGTGATTTGAAATTTTTGCTCTTAGGTGTTCTGGTTTAGACAGAGCAAAAACTTGAAAACAAGTATCCAGACTCATGGGATCTGAAGTTGATAGGAGGATACAATGGATGGATGTTGAAGGAAAGCAAAGACTTTCTTTCTGCTTCTTTGAGAAAGAAGGAAGAAACAGCACCAAGGCCAAGTTAGCAAATGTCAAACACTGATCTATATTTCATGGGCAGAAACCCTTGAGGAAGCCCTTTGACAGAAACTTAAAAATCTGACACCACTGGGAATATTCTGACCTCTTCACTGCAAGTATCTAAGAGACCCTTGGGTGCTAGGAATCACTTCCAGCATTTTCTCCACAAACACAAAATCAGAGTCTCCATCCAGGCAACTGCCCAAACCACCCTTTGGGGAGACACCTTCCCTACCCCCGCTAAAAACAACACCTCTGTGAGCTGCTGTCCCAGCAGAGGCACCTAAATAAGGAGCCTGTGTTTTGGCACTGTTGATCCCCCACATGATTTTGGTGCACAGAACATTTCCTTTCCTTTCCCCAGCTGTTTGCATTCCCCCCTGTAAGAACGGTGGTCACTGTGTCCGCACCAATGTCTGCTCCTGTGCCGAGGGCTACACTGGAAGAAGGTGCCAGAAAAGTGAGTTACACATTTCCCTTTGTTTTCCAACAGTTCTCCAAATGCTAAACAGCTTTTCTTCTTTTTGTGCATGTCCCACAGAACATTTAGCCTGTATTTATGCTGTGATCACCTATATTTCTATCAGAGCCCATAAAGCTCTATGTTATACCCAAAACCAACTTGTTAATTAGAATAAGCCAAGTGGAAGTTGGGAGGAGAACATTTTGCTGGAATCCTCTCTAAATATTTCATGCATTCAAAATGAGTAACATTTGTATTTGGAGATTAATTAATTATTTTGCATGAAAGATTTTTTTGGGGGAAAAAATTAAAGCCAAAGGCTGAGAAGCTGAATAAGATCCTTAAAAATATTAGAACATCACAGTTCCAGCTTAATTAAGGTAATTGGTTAACAGCACTTCATCCTTGAATTTGTTCTTGTCACTGAAAACTCCCTTTTCACGTTACCATCAGTATTAATACTTGATTCTTCGATTCTTCTGGGGAAATAGGTTATTTTGGCACTTCTACAGACTCCATTGCTCAACAATAACTGTCAGCCAGGGAGTTTGGGATATCTATGTGAAAACTTTTTTTTTTTTTTAATATTATTATTATTTCTTAATCAGTTTGAAATTGGCAAGAGGGGAGCTGTGAAAACAACCATTCTTGGCAGGAAGAATCTGTACATTTCCAGAGCATTTTATGTCTCTCACACATAGAGGGAAAAAAGCCAGTAAAAAATTCCCTGCAGCAACAAAAGCCCTCTCATTCCCCACACTGCCGCTCTCCCCTCCTTCAGCAGGGAGGGTCGTGACGCACAGTGCACAATTGAATAGTTTGTTCTGGCAGGAATGTGCTGGAGGGAGAAAAAAGAAGGAAAAAACCTTATGTTTGGCATCCTGTTTTTGAGGTTAGAGAACATTAGAAAAGTGCTGTTTCCAGCTTTAAACACCCTGCCACATCTCCAGGCAGATCAAAGGGAAGTGCACTGATGATGATTGCAGTCTAGCAAAACGCTCCCTGGAATCCTCCAAACTCCACCAACTCACAGCAGGTTTCTTTCCACTTCCCAAAAGTTTCTGAGGTTTTGTTGTCCATCTCGGTGTTATCTTTTGCAAAAATGTTTTTTGACATGATGAAAACATTTTTGTTCTGTCTGATCCTTCATTCTACTTCAATAACTGCTGTTTAGTTTGGTTTATTTAGCTTAGTGTTATAAAAACTTAAACAAAGGGCCTGTGAGTGTGATGGATGAAGAGAAACATAATTAAGTGTAAGGAAAATACGACTTTTTGCTGATTCTTGCTGGCCTCTGACTGCTAATTAGTGAAAAATGTTGAGTAATATTTCTTTTTTCTTGACTAAAATCAAGAGCACATGGGACAAGTATCAAGATCCACCAAAAGAAGTAATTAATTCACAAGATTTTATAACAAGCAGTTTCTCTTAGAGTTGTATGTCTTCTTATTGTTGTTATATAGAATAATTTCTCTCTCCTCTGGCAGAGGTTCCAGATTTTGCAGCTCTTCTGGAGGAGAAACCTGCAGGGCACAGCAGAAGTCAGTCTCAGCTGACCTTTGCAAACTTTCCTCCACACAAAATGGAGAAAACCAATGCTCCCAGCAGTGGGAGGCTGCTCTCTGTCCCATAAACCTCTCCCAGTTCAAATGCAGAACAGGTCTCACCCCTTTTTTAGGCATGATTTCATATCATTTTGCATCAGGCATAAACTAGATTGGGGGATTAGATAGAATATGTGGGATACACTGAAAGGCTAAAAGTGTAAACACAGGCACATGTTCCTAACTCACACACAGACAAATGAAAAAGTGGAGAATAAATCCCTAGCACGAAGAATTCCCACTACCCAGCCCCTTTTTTCTTCAATAAAATGTGTAAAAACTACAACAATATCCATTTGAAATTCCAAAAGGAGCTGAGCGTCATGTAGCTCATTCTGCAGTGTCACTAGCAGTAAAAATATCAGTATTTATAAAATTATCAGGTTAATTTTGATAATCCTGAGCCACCTGGGGTAGCTGACTGCAGAGGTGAGACAGCCCCATGGGCTGAGTGCCTGAGTGCTCAGAAATCCATCTGGGAGACTTTTTGTGCAGTGCTTCTGCTGACCTTCCTGAGAAGGGTATGGCAACAAGGAATCAGGAAAAACCAGTAGATTTCTGCTTTACAGAGGGGGTTTTTTTTCTGGATTTGAGCATTTTTTCTGTTGGGCTTTAAGGACTCCATGTAAGGTAGCTGAGCCTCAAGTTGCACAGGACATTTCAGCTCACACAAAGTTGTAAAATCCAGACAAAGAGTGAGGAAAAAATACACATATCATGATAGCAAAGCTGTGATCAGATGTGAAGTTTACTGGAAGTTTAACACTGCATCATCTCCCATTTCCAAATCACCAGGACAGTGTCAGAGACTGCTAAAGGTGAACCTGTGGCCCAAATCACAGCTCAGAGGTGTCTCCTGTTACTGCCAGGTGACCCCACACTGAGAAATGTATGGGTGGCTTAGCCACAATGATGAATGTGACAATTCTGATTTAAAAAGTCCTTTGGAAAGATTTTATCATTATTTTCATTGTTCTTTGCACTCTGAATATTAAATTGCTGTGTCCTTATGTACTTTTACATTTCTAGTACATTTTCAAACACCTCTGACAGCAAATCAGCTTTACTGTGTTCTTACACGGAGTCTATAATCACATTTGGGGTGGATTATTACTTGACTAATAAAATCTATCAAGATATCATGAGTAAACTTAATACTAAGGCAGACAAATTGGCAGTTTATTCAATGTTGTCATTTTCTGATACACTGATATTTTTCCACTGCTTTTAGACGTTTCTCTTTCCTTCTTAATATCTCACCTGCATGGACAGAGAAAGAAAAGCCTCTATTTAATTTTGGCAGCTTCAGCTCCTCAATTGAAGGAGATAATTAAAATAATTAAAAGCCACACAACCCATCAAAGACAGGTTATTTTTGAACCGAATCCAAACAAGCTATTGGTTTATTTCAAATACAAAGAACCATGGTTTAGGATTTTCATTTTCATCCCTGTATCGTTTGGAAATTCTGCCTTATGACTTTTAGTTTCATCCCTGTACAGTTTGGAATTTCTAATACTGTCTGCATGACAGCCAAAAACATGCAGGACAGAGTGGTGGCACCACATCTCCTCTATTCAGGCTCACCCTCCCTTGCTTCCTGAGTGTATGGAGAAAGGCATTCAGCCTGAAAGTTTGTGTTTTATATCTAAATAAACATCACTCAAAACCCCAAAAAGTGTAAATCTGCGAGGTGTGATTGGCTGCCAGCTGCAATAAGTGCCTGGTGATTATGCAAAGCAGACACCCACACCCCTGTGGCAGCGCTGACAGGGAAATGTGTGGTTGTGCCTCAGCAATCTACAACCTCACATCCTCACTTGAGAAGGATTGTTCCCAGTATAATCAGTCTTGTTGAAAGGGAAGAGGCAAATGCTGGCAGCACCTATTCAAAATAAAATATATTTCTGGATCAACTTTGCATCCAGCAAACATACTCGGGAGCTAAAGAAAAACTGTTTGTGCAGTGGTTTGAATTCCCTTTTGAAAAACACAGCTTTCACAATCCTGGGATGTCACTGCTTTTCAGGGGCTTTAAAGCAGGGTTCTCACTGTTATCTACTGCATCCTTACAAAAATTATGAACAAAGACAACACGATAGATTTCCTTTATTTCCTACATGTATTTTCATAGGACTGCTCTACAAACAACCTTTAAAAATGAAAGCCCATAAAAGATGAGTTTTCTTATGAAAGGTTGGAATGAAGAGAAGGGGAGAAGAAGAGGGATCCACGGGACCAGTCATTTATCCATTCCTCTGCTGTCTGCTTCTTGTGAGTGCATCTCTGAGTGAAAAAAGGCGAGCCACAGCTCCCTCTGGAGCTCATCAGCAAGCAGAGGTCACGGGAAAACAGCATCCTGTTCCTGCCTTTTCCAGCACACCAGGCACACCTAGAGCCTGGCCTCAGCCCCTCTTTTGGCACTACCTCATGGCCATGAACACAGCCAGAGACCTGGGCTTTGCTCCCCATTTAAAACTGAGTTTCTGTGAGCATCTGCTTCATTGTGTCGGGCTCCATCCTGACCACTTCCTATTACATAAATCATCACACTGACACCGGGCTTTGCAGATTGGATCTCAGAGTAAGGAGATAACTATTTCTCCATTTCAGTAATTCCTGCAGCCAGGATTTATAGCCATTTCACAGTGTGCAATGTAACTCACAGTCATTCCTCCAGCTCTGCTTGCTCCTCTTCCCTCCTCCTTCCTTTTCCCTTCCTGGTAGCATGAGGACTTTCCTTGCATGAGAGCTAGAGGCAAACTAATTGGAAATATGAACGCTGGGTTTCAAAGGCAGCTTTTTGCTAAGCAATGTCATATTGTGAAAGTCACTGATTTCTCACATTTCAGCCTTCCCATGTAATGTTTCTGTACATTACTGCCTCACCAGCTGCATAAGCAGGAAGTTTTACTGCTCAACAAATCAGACTCCCACCGAGTTGTCATCTTGACACTGTGTGATATATTCTCTGGAATGTCTTCACTGAGTAGCCAGATTGACTTAAGCTATCAAAAATCAGCCAGTTTGCAAGCCAAAGGTCCAGCAAACCCTCCCACACAAGCAAGCAGGGAACAAACCACATATCTCATCCAAATGGATGGAGGAATCATTTACATCAGACTTGCTTTTCAAACGGCAAGGATGTGCTTAAAAGCAACAAGTGTTTGTCTAAGATTCCTGGATGGCAAATATGCTTGAGCAGGGGGTGTTTGGAAGCAAATGAGCAGCTGCTTATAGCAAACAGACCTGTAACTTCCTGTTCAAAGCATTATCTACGCAAAATACAAAGATTTGCTGTCTGGCTTGTCCTTTGGTTGGTGCCCAGTCTGGAGACACAGGAAAAGGAAACACTGCTCTCAGTCCTTACTTGATTTTCTAGTCTATGTAACAGAATGGGTTCATATTAGATGTCATCTTCCTCCCCTGGGCAGGAAATACAACAGAAGATGAACCAAAAAAAAAAAAAATCAGGTTACTGCTGTCTTTCCTATTCAGCTGAACAAAACATGATCTGTGCATCTTGCCTGGGGGGAACAGGGAGAGAGAGCTGTGACTTCCCAGAGGAAGGAATAGAGCCCAACAGGAGACAGTGACTCAGAGCACAACCTGGTTTTTGGTCTGCTCTCAGAGTAGAGCTCCTCACTTCTCACTCTTAGTAAGGATTTGTGACAAAACATTAGTCAGCCTTTCTTAAAAACTACATTTTTTCATATATATTAGTTGATGCATTTATTTTAATAGGGGTTTGAGCACATGCATTTGTCTAAATTTATTTTTCAGGAAGGGAACAAGAATACATCTGGGTAAGAATTGAACATATTTTCTAAATAAACCCAAAAGCCTTATTAAATTTTTTATTCATTCCATAAGTAGACCATTCACAGACTACAATATGAATTTTACCAGAGTAGAACAGCTAAATTTTAATATTCTTTACCTGTATCTTAAATGCACTGAAGAAATGTGCCAGATCTGATGCTGTATGTAAAAGCATGCCTAAAGCAAAAGGATTTCTGAATTACTTGCATCTCTTTGCAGTGGGCTTCTGTGCAAGAATAAGTGCCTTTTGCCCACTAATTGATTTACAAAACAGCATTTTGGGGATCTATTTTTTGATTAAAATATTTTTTAAGCATCTCTTAAAAAAGGAGCAGTGGATCTATCACTTGAAAAGCCCAGAGGACAGATGGTCATGGAGATTAATGTTGTCTGTTTATCCACAAAAAGACAATCCTCTCCAGCACTGATTTCCATGTAAGCTCAAGTTTATTTCTGAGGCAGATAATAACAGGGTGATGAACAGATTAGTGCAGTGCCAATCCTATTCCCATCTTCCTGACCAGGTCTTTCCTTTTTGGCTGGGTTCTCAGCCACACCACTGCAGCCTGTGGCTGCTCTCCTTGTCTTGAGGCTTCAATCTCCCTTTTCCTTTGCATAGATGAAAATGAACCAAACTGCACCAAGCACAGGCAGTGCCTTAGCCCGTTCAGGGCAAGAAGAATGTGCCCAAATGGCCTAAATTGCAGGTCATCCCCAAAACAGAGCTGCAGAAACAATCAACAGAGGAGAAACTGTGTGTATGAGTCCTCTTTCACTTCTCATTCAGGCATGACAAGAAAGCAGCTCAACAGAACAATTTATAGACAGGCTGGAATGCTTCACTGACCTAATAAAACACAGAGCATTCTTCAATGAAGAGAAAATGTTACCAAATTCAAGCCCCTAACAAGCTGGGAATATGACCTGTGCTGAGAGTATACTTTGCAATTCCCCACATTAATTATACACTAACAGTTGCAAAGATGAGAATGAAGTAGAGCTATAGTCTTTCTTCAAATTAATAGTGTTGCAATCAGACTAAAACCAGTCCGTAAATGAGAAAAGGATTTACTAATGATCTCAAAATATCACAGTTCCTAGCAGAATATTCCCTGAGCATCCAAATGTGCATGTACACATGCTTATTTTATTTATAGTGGTTTCATTCTGAAAGATACTGAAGTATCCCACAGCTATCCCAACATGATATAATTGCATGTCCAGAGTTTCACCTGAGGACAGAAAATAGGCAAAATGAAGATCATCAGAAGAAGAGGAAGAGACATTTCAGTCCAAGGAGAGTGGAGAGTCCCCTGCCTGTATTGCAGTGACAATCCCACACTGGTTTCCTGTGGTTTAGGAGTCTTGCCTACCACGGACTCCCAGGGAATCTGGTATGGATGGAGAGATCAGGATGCTCCTTAGCTGACAGAAAATGTTATGAGCTGCTGAGAGTGACGTGACAGCAAACAAATGCAGTGCATCACACACTGACTCTAGGAGCACAGTCTAGCAGCTCAGTAGTTTTTCCATATAGTAGCAATTATTTTTCTCATTTTTACTGAACTAATAACTAAATTAGATTTATTTTCTGCTTTAATATCTCTAAAAGGCCTCATAAGTATATCAGAGTACTCATCAGAATGAAGACCCAGACATAATTAGGCAAAGCACTGACATTGCACTGCTATCTATATGGTTTACAATTTTTCTGACCATTTTTTCCTTCTGAAATGTGTGCTAGGTCATGCAAACTAACTCTTATTGCTAGAGCTCTGTGGTAAAGTGAATATATTAGAAATGCAAACTGTCACCACAACCATCACAATTACATTTACAGCTCCCTCTGTGTCTTGTAGTAATTTGTTCTCCCGCACTGCATCCCTCAGAGGTTTCTACCAGATTATTTTTTACTACTCAGAAAGGTAATTTATTGAAGAAGTGCTTTGCATCTCCGTCAGAGGTACATGAAGCGAGAAATAGGGATGAGCAAACCTCGAAATGATTGGTAGTTTGATATGGATAAGGATCCAAATTTTAAAGCACTGCACAAAATTTGCAATTTTGTTACATGACAAGTATTCTTTCTCCCTAAAATTTAATCTATGGCTATAATTACTGGCATTCAGTGGATCACACATCCGAGGTTACCCAGAGCTTGCAGAAAAAATTATTTCTTTATTTACCAACCCAAATCAACACAGATGAGGAATTTCAGATAAAATCAAGCTGTGGGAAAACATATGTGCCTAAAACTCAGCGTGGGCAAAACTATTTCCTCACTGCCCTTGGAAGCAGAAGAAAGGGGACTAGAAATTGCTGGTGTCCCAAATCCATAACGTGTTTTTCAGAGCTGTGTGCATTTGGGACCTTCACAGCAGCAGATATATTGGTACATCCATCTCACTAATGATCTGTTGAGCATCAGTTATACCCTCTAAAGGGGTGAATGACATTTTTTTACCTCCACTAGTTTCCGCCAGTAGAATCCAAACAATGGTGCCCTTTGTTAGAAACATCTTTTTTGGCCAGAACACACCCATTTGGGGATATTTTTTATTTTTTATTTTAAAGGATTGAAGATCACTCAGCACGATCAAATCTTTATTTGGAGCCTAGAAGCATCCAAGCAGTTGTTCCCTTTCTGCAGCCAGGATAATGTTTCATCTGAGCAGTGCTGCTTGGGTGCATAATGCACCCTGAGAGATGGAGAACTCTCTTCCAGTCGATCAATTGAACTGTGCTATTTTGTGAAACTGCTGCTCTGACCTTCCTGTTCGTGTCCTGTGAAAAGGATCAGCAACATCCCCACACTTTAAGGCTGCAGTGTCATGATCGTGCCATTCCTGGCACAGAGTTTCTCCACATTCATTTTGTTTTATCAATAGGTAATGTATTTTACCTACAAACATTTGAAAGGGCTAGAAGTGACAGCATTAACACAAAATCCACTTCTTTCACATTTACTGGCTTCATTTTTGTCCACAGCTCTACTTCTGTCAGCTGTATTTTCCTCACAAGACCAGTCAGTGATATTTTTAAATCTGTCCCACGCTCTGTGTCCGTACTGGGTTGTATCTCCCCAGCTACAGCTCTTTGCTTTTTGAGAATGTCACACCAAATCAAGGTAACCACTAAGCAGCAAGGAGAAAACACATTAAAACAACATGTACCCACAGAAAAAACAAACCCGAGACTGATCAGGCTCCCTGCTCCACAAAAGAGCAATAGAACAAATTGAAATATGCACTGGACCCACAGAGAAGTCATCAGTTCAAAACCAGCACCAGCCAGAACTAAAAGCAGTGCCTGTGAATCACCCAGAAATGTCAGCACGGGGATGGTGACTTAAGGAATAAGTTGAAGTATGTATCTACCAGTAGGTGCTCTTTTGGCTGCATTTCTGTGTTCTTTGTCAGCAAGATACAGCCTGATGCATTGCCTTAGCTGGCCCACACAGATGTTACTGCTTGAGGCTATTTTCTCTCTTCCATCCAAAGGATGCACCCAGAAGCAGGTCAATTTACTCAGCTTCCACAGGGAAAAAATAAAAATAAAATTAAAAAATAAGAAGAAAACAAAAGCTATTTTGAAAACTACATCTTCTAATCAGCACTGCAGCTTGATGCACTGTCTCCTCATCAGAGCCATGGCTCAGGATACATGATGACAGGTAATTTTTGATTAAAAAAAAAAAATTTCTTCAGTCTCATGGCCAGGAAAGGATATGGATATTTCTGTTTCTGAAACATTGCAGAGGATCCCCCTCTTCTAAGATTTTAGGGCCCTGGTTTAATATTCCCTTTCTTTTCACTTTCTGAGGGTGGTGATGAAGATTGTCTCATTTCAACAAAATTAAAAGCTTTTCACTACTTTTCTCATTCTAGTGAGAAAAGCTGTAATGAGGTCCTTGTGTCTAAAGGTGGCTTAGGGTAAACTAGGAAAGTTTTTGTGTGATAATCCACAGAAGCAGTGGAAGTCTAGAGGACATGTCTGGCTGTTTCTGATCACTGTCTGGCCAGCAGATACAGCTGGTTAGTAGTGTGACCCTTCAATAGAGTCAGTTCTAGTATCCACAGCCCAGCAAAGCACGTACAGTGCTTAATTTCACCCCCAGTCCCCTCTGGCTTTGCACAACGGGGACATTTTGCTTAATACTGGGTACATTTTAGTAGGACTGTTACTGTAGAACAATGGGAACAAAAGCAGGCAGCAGAAGTCACTGAAATTGTGGGTGTCATTGTGTGTGAAATTGTGGATGGTGCTACTTCCACCAGGAGGACAGGCTTCACTTCACACACAACATTTCAGCTGCTGGGTGGTTTTAGTAATCTCCAGAAATATCTGTTTTGCAGACAAATTCTTCTCTTTGGCTGACAAAGCAGAAGGTCTGACTGCTTTAAAGATTTTAGGGCTGAAGAGTTTGGTATGGAGCTTCACAGAGGTTGATAAAAAGAGTTGCAAGAAGCACTTCACTGGGTCAAGTGAGCCTAGAGGGGATAAGCTATGAAAAGGGTCACAGGAAATTTTAAGTGATTGTAAGGTCAAAATGCATTAAAGCCATCAAAGAGAAAGAGCTGCTGCATTAAACAGAAAGCTCAGCAAGTTGTGAATGCCTTTCAGCGCGTGGGAGGACTGTGCACGTTTTATGTGATGTTCTGTGCAATACCTGTGCTTTATCTTAACACCTGCAGCTGCTTGTTACCTTATCAGAATCACCCCTCAGCTGAAATACAACACAGAACCAGGCTTCCTCTTCAACCTGCACTATCACCCTCAGCATAGGCTTACCTTATCTAACCCACCAGTTCAGGGAAACGTGAGATCATGGAGGTGGTACCGAGCTGTAAATGGTGGCCTTACAGAATTGTGGCGCATCACAGACTCGAGTAACACCATTGCATATGAAATTCTGTGCTTTGGTTCTTGCTGGAGAGCTTGGAAATGTCAGCACTGGCAGCAAGGGGATGATGAAGGCTTTAGTGATCCTCACTGACTGCCAGCACCCAGGATCTGTGGATAGCACAGGACTCCCCTCACTCCCAGCGATATATCCTACCTAACTGCAACAAAGGGAAGACACAAATGTGTTCATATCCATGGCATTAGGACTAGTCCCCAAGAGACATGGAAAACTTATCAAACCACTGCTGTCTCTGGGTCAAGATGCCAGGGTTTTCTTAAGAGAATGGCAAAAAAAAAAAAAAAAAAGTGAGTCTTTTCAAAGTTATGCCAGTACCTGGGAGGATTGCAATAATTTGATTTGCTCTCCTAGTGTCTGATAATTTATTTAGTTTTCCTGTGAGAGGCTCTAACATTTTTGTTTGCTATTTTGAAATTGGAACTCCTCCACAGAGACCAAGGAGTGGGACTAGAAAGGATCCGAACTAGTTATCATTAACAAATGTTGAAGTCTGCCTGATGGGTATTGAGATGGAGTTGTATTTAAGAAAGTCAGAGAAAGGGAGGACAAGGTGAAGATGTCAGGAAGGAAAAGGGGAGAGATAACACTGCATTCATTTACCTAAAGGTGCTTGTGAATTCCTTGGCAAAAAGAGAGTGTCTTCCCTGGAGGGCAGGCAGGCAGAAGTGCTCCTCCAGTTCCAAACAGGTTTGGTACTGACTGGAACCCTTTGTTCAAAGTTCACTTTGAATTGAGCTCCTTCAGATTTATCACTGGAGTCAGAGGTGCCATAAGTAATGAAGGCAATTCATGTTATATTTTCATAGCTATTTGGTCATTTGTATGGCAATTGAACAAAAAAAAAAGGGAGAAATGGAAAGCTGAAAGTCAGTTTGAGCTTACGTGTTTTATTCAGATCAAGACTGGAACTCACCTATTGCTGAAACCTTTGTTGAATTACTGATTTGACTCCCTGCAACTGAGTCTGCTGTCAGTACAAAAAAAATTTAAAAAAACATGCTTGTTTGTGTAAGGTTAAAAATATACAGAAAATGTAAGCAACAAAATAAAAAAAAAAAAGGTGAAATATCCATCTGAACAAATGCTACTGTCCTCTGCCTTTTTTTGATTTTACTTTCTAAGAGTTGGTGGGAAGATATTGTCCAAGTTTCATAGGGTCTCAAAATGACACTTATAGATTTTCAACTGATTTTAGGAAAGCAGATTAGTGCTGGGAACACTATTGTCCATGAATATCAAAAAGAACAAAGTGAATCTAAATCTAGAACAAAACTTTATGGTTTGGGCTCATTTATGCTAAAATCTGAATGTCTGAGCTATTTCATAATTGAAACATGAAGCTAAATACAATACAATGTAAGATTCTGGATCACAAATCTCTTATTGGAGAGGTGAAATCAAAGGGGAGAGAAAAAGGAAGAGAGAAAATAAGAGATTTAATTATTTCAGAGTTATGGATGCCATGACCCTTTGAACTGATCTAGGTTTTAACCAGTGGTTGCAGCATTTTTTTAACAGCTCAGCAAGAACTGGAGATCCCTGTTAGCCTTAGTAAGCAGAGGCCAAGATTACAGCATGGATCAGGAGAGGTGGAGAAAGCAGGAAATGGAGGATGACAGTTTGAGGGCTGGGGTCCAAGCAGCCCCTATAATCATGGCCATGTCTGTCCTGCCTAAGGGCAGGTCACAGTGCTGAGGGATCCAGGAGGATTGGCACAGAATGAAATTCAAATGTAGCAGCCAAGCAAGAGCAGCAATACAGCTCTAAAAGCTGCCAGTGCAGCAGCAGCTGGACTGAAGGGAGAGACCAGCACACAAAGTGGCACAAAAGCAAAATTTCACTAGATCAGAGGAATAATCAGGGAACCTAATCTGCCTACTTAAAAATGCCTGATCATCCCTGAGAGAGGAATAAAAGGTTATCCTCCCATCAAATAAAAGCATTTTTGCATGCTGTCTTTTAGTATTCGTCTCTGTTTTGAGGTTCTTTTCGGGTTTCCACCTCTTCAGCAGAGGTCTGAGTGGGGACTGTGGCTGTTCAGAGTCCTGCATGCAGTGACAGCTCAGGATTGCTGCAGCATCAGCATTTATTCCCGTTCTGCTCTTGCTGCTGATGTGCTAAAAGGCAGCACAGCCTGGAGGCTGACGGAGGCACTGCTGTGGTTTAGCTGTGAGCCCCGAGCCCCCTGGTCCCTGCTGGGGAGCTGGGTGTCCCACAGGCACCCATCCCTGCAGGCAGGGAGGAACGACACGGTTCCAGGGATGGAAGGAGCCGCTGGCAGCTCCCCTGTGCCTGTAAAGCTTTGAGCATGGCAGGAGCCCATGGGCACAAATGTGTTCTCACACCTTGACTGCCAAACTCCTCCTGACTTGGCTCTCCTACCCCAGCCCAGCCTCTTGCTGTGTTACACGGCTTTTTGTACTCCACCCAATTATCCAATGCCTTCTTCCATGTAAAATGCAAATCGTTCCCACTCCCACCCTACCGGCACTGCCATGTTTCTGAATTACCCTGCTTCTGATGTGACCCAACACTTACCTTAACAGGCAGGAAGGAATTCGGGTACCTGCCTATGGCATCTCCCTACATCAAAGCAGGTTGGGATTGCAGAGTTTGAGTTCCCAGAAATGTGAGATTTTTATGCTTGGTGTTCTAAAACAACACTGATAAATATAGCTTAATCAGAGACACAAAAACTAGCTATTCAATTTTTAATGAAATCAACAAAAAACCCATCTGGTTTCTTGTGTTTGAAAGAACAACTCAGCTCTCACATCTTATTTGTACAAAAGAATAAAGTAAAAAGGTAAGTACTTGAACAAGTAATGGTTCAGAACTGCAATGGAAGGATAGATCTTTAAAATTTATGCTTGGTTGACTGCAAAATCATACCCAAAACTGTGTGAAAACAATCCATCCTGATCTAGGCTTTTCTTACCCAAATGAACATCTGAGAAAATGAAGGAGGAATTTTCCCATAGGGAAGTGAAAGTTCTAACAATCTTTGGCCTGTCCACTTGCTTTTCTGAGAATCTTTGTAATCAGCCTCTGTGCTCTGTCTGGTGAGGCAGCTCTCACTGGAACTTCAGCCAAAGAGTTTCCACACACGGCACAGCATTTCCCATGAGGATTTATGGGACCTATCAAGCCTCTGTGTTTCAGATTCTCAATTCCAAATTACTTTTCTGTTCATTAATTACAAGCCAACTAACCCTCTGCAAGGAAGCAGGTGAACCTCCACTAAAGTCTTCCCTCATTTCCCAGCTCCCTCCTTTGTTGTGCTCCTGCAGGTGTCTGTGATCCCACGTGCATGAACGGGGGGAAATGTGTCCACCCAAATGTCTGTGACTGCCCCGCTGGCTGGAGGGGAAAGCACTGCAGCAAACGTAAGCACCTCTACTCCCATCAAACAGATCATGTTAATTAGTCCAATTGTCACCAATTTGCTATCTGTTAATACTAAAAAACAACATAGGCTCCGTTTTGCTACTTCAGCAGTTTGAAGAAAGCAGTTTTAAGTACAGGTAATACAAAATGCTATAAGCACTTGATGCTTGCAAAGGGGAAAAAGCTGTGTGGGGGAACCCTGGTTCTGCTTCATGCAGCTCTGTTATACATCTTGTTATGGAAATTCATTTTTATAGTATTAAACTTGAAGCACTGATTTTATGTTTTAACAGCTTCACATATTTTGTTATATTCTGCAGAGAAATGTCATGTATTTCAAAGTACAGAACTATCTAAAGCCTGCTATAAAGCTTTCCAAAGTGATGTACTCTCAAGGTCATTGGTGCATAATTTGGAGAATGACGTGTTCTTACTCTGTAACTCTGACTACAGTTACATAAAAATGTAATTAAAAAAAAAAAAAACCTCTCACCCTAAAATATTTTCAAGGAATATTTTTCCGTACATGGCTATTCATTACCATGAAGTTGACAGATAAACTGAATAAATTTATAATCAAGATGACATACTGTATGCAAACCAGATTAAAATATTGGCTTTTTACCCTTTGGGTCCTGCTAGTAAATATGATTTCAGAACCAGTGGCTTGAATTTATAATATTAATAATTTATTCAGAAATGCTGAAGGAAGGAAGTGTCTCTCATACATATACACCAGATCATGCACTCAGTCTTTCAGGATCTCTGAACAAAAAATATATGCAATAAACATATCAAACTTTACTATGAAAATATTTGGTTTTTACATGGAACATGTAGTAGGCATGTAACATGAATGAATGTATCATAGAGAGATTATTCATAGCTGATGATGAGCGAAGCATTAGAAATGCCAAGTCTCCCAGTAGACACTTATCAAAGATAAATTTCATAGGAAGAAAATATCAAATAATCCTGCACACTGATGATGTGATGAACAGAACACACCCATTCCTTTGGAAGTCAGCCATATGGAATAAAGCCTAGCAGGTCACCTCTCAGAGAGCTCTTGAACACACAGATACATCATGTACATCCTCTCACTTGTTTCATGTCAACCTGTTCAGCTGTTTGCCTGCAGAAATGTCTCAATGGAGGGGAGTGTGTCGGTCCCAACACCTGCGAGTGCTCCGGAGGATGGGCAGGAATGCTGTGCCAGACCCGTAAGTGCTCCCTTGATTACTGCAGCTTCCTAACCTAACCTAAAATTCACAGATTTTTACACATTGGATTGTCTGCTCTGTGTATATTGTGTTAGGTTTATGCTTGAACTCAATCATCTTAAAGGTCTTTTCCAACCTAAAAGATTCCATGATTTTATTATGTGTAAAAGTCAACCATAACATGATTAGCACCTAAATTCTTCCTCTTATTTGTCAGAACCATCCTGTGCTGCCAGTAAAACTGGTACTTTCAAAGATGTCTCTAGACTCAACATGAGGCCTGACTCATCTTTTTCTCACATGGATGCTGGCATCAACCTGTCAGACAAAATAAGTACTTTTTAAATTAAATAATTTGAAATATGAGGTAAAAAGGAGAGGTTGAGGAGAAAAGGAAATGGAGTAACCATTCTCTATACTGAAGTGGCATTAAACACAGAAATTCTGCGTGTCTGCTAACCTTAGAGCCTGACCCTGTAAATTCTACTTGTTGAGACTGACCAAGGTGGCTGGAAACATTTGCATTTAGGGGGATTTGAAAACCTGGAATGGGAAGAGATCTGTTATTGCCAATTACATCCAGGGTCGCTTCAGTTTGTGTCTGCCATTAGCTTTACAGCAAAAGGGCATGAGGAAAATATCAAGGCATTATCCCCTGTAAAGGGCATTATCTCCTTTATCTTCCTTTCCCCTCACATTCACAGAGCATAATTACTTATGGAAATCTTCTGTCAGCTAACTCCCAATGGCTGTGTAATTGTTTCTCTGTGCCAGCTGTCTTCTAGTTCAAACATGGGAATGTTTAAAGTTATTGATGGAAAATTCTTGACTCAGTTTATAAAATAAATAAACAAATCATGCTTGCTCCTGTGAAAGGCAAGTTAGACTAACATTAACAATTTCTGCTGTCCTATGCAGGAGCACAAGCCCAGGTAATTTTTTATAGATTTATCTAACCTTTGAAACTTTGCTCCAAATCCCTTCATTTGCTAGTCATTCTGGTTTTACTATTTCTTCCCATAGTAGAAGGTTAAATCATTTTTTTTTTTTTGTCCAAAAGAACCTGGCTGAAACTCTCAGGTCCCACAGCAACCCCAAATTTTTGGTTTTTTAAAGAGAAAGAGAGAAGACTATTGTCAGAGAGCAGATGGTGAGGCCTTACAATGTTGCTCTAGGGTATTCACAGCGAGGCAGGGGCGAAGCAGGGGAACAGGAAACTCTTCATCCTCACAGATGTTAGGTATAAATTTTGCACAGAATTGTAACCCTAAAAGTAAGTCGTGTTTCATGTTTTAATGGGAGGCTATTCCCTCAAACCCTGGGCTAGATGAAACAAATGTATTTATCCACCCAAACACGAAAAGCCTCCTGAACGCCTCCCTTGCTCACCTTCTCCTGAGCTCTGGCAGAGCTGCTCCAGCTGCAGCAGCACAGAGAGCTGGAACCAACCCCTGGTGACTCTTTCTGTTGCTCTTGTGCTGCTTTGGCCTCTGTCCCATCTCCCAGCAGCACCGTGGGCCAAACCCAGAGGCTCTTCCAGAACCCGTGAGCTTCTGGCAAGGAGCTCTTTGCTTCATCACTCCTCTCCCCCGTGCAAAACTGCTTTGTCACCTTAAACTCCTGAGGTTTTCCTGAGCTCAGCAACCCCATCTTGTTTGGATGTGTATGCCCAAATTCTGAGTTCCGCTGTAGTATCTGCAAGGCTGAATTCAACCTAGATTTGCACCACTTTAACTACAGACTTTGGCTGTTAAACTCAACAACAGGCAAAATATTCATGTTGTAAGATAAGAAAGTAGTAGCTGCCACATATTTTTCATTATATGAAAATATTATTTTGTACTTTATTTATTCTATGACATTAAATTAAATCAAAGAGACAGTTTGTTATACTACATTTGAATATATAAATTCATAACATATATTAATTTTATGGTTTTATATGATTGACCTCAATTGTTTCCATTTTGTTAATCTCAATAATTTCCATTTCATAATGCAAATATTCCTTCTCACTCCACATGTAACAATTCCAGGGATAGGTTTTTTCAACAATCACACTGTAATCCAGAGTCCATTAGGGCAGGATTGTTTCTCGGGGGCTTTTTCAAGAGTAGGAGATAATTAGATAATCCCAGCTTCATTCTTTGTTTTCAGCCCATGAATTCACTCAACTGCCCTTATCATGATGGTGATGGAAATGCAGATACAGTTTTAATCTACACACACTGAACCTCATTTTTTCCTCATTGACTTCCTAACACATTGAGGAGGGTGACAAAACCACAAGATACACAGAGACTTCCACTACAATTTTCTGGATATTTCCTAGATGGAACAGGTTGTTGCAGTCCTTTATACTGGGATAGCCAGAATAGGTTGTTAAGCCAACAAAAGGGACAATGGACAAATACTAAGAAATCATCTTGGACATCTATTTGGACATCTACATTTTGATTTATCTTTCATAAGTCACAGATTACCTCCAAACACTTTCTTTCTTCAGTCTTCTACTAAATCAGAAAAGGCAAAACATTCTCTGCTTTTAGGTCTCTAATAATTTAACTATTTACAGCCTCAAATACTGATGTCTCTGATTTTCTTGTCACCTTTCACCAGGAACAAAGACAGAGATCTCTATCACAAGTGATGACCCAAAAGACTTCAACCTTTCAGCAGACAAACCCATTGACAGAACAGAATTGACTAGAACAGATTTTCCATTCTATTGCAATGAAGATTGGCAGTGTCTAAGGCAGAATAATTTTATGTCTAAAATATTTCCAAAATGCCTCAAAGAGAAGGCTGTAATATCAGAGGTATCCACTCTATGCTAAGGAGTTTATAACTAATTTGGAACAGCTCTGCTACGTTTTGGAGATGCAATCACACAAGGAAAAACTCTGCCTCTTTTGCAATGGTGCACAATGGAATTGCATGTTCATGTCATGCAGTGAATGATGATTTCCTAATGCTACAATCAGTCAAACTCACAATGACATTCCAGAGACAATCTGTGCAGCAAAGTTTATTTACAGTTTCACCGGTCCCTGGCTGCAACTAGAGAACTTGGCAAGAGCAAAAGAGACTTTCAGTAGACATTGATAATGGATAAAACACAATAGTCCTCCTTTATCAGACTGTAAATAAAGAGGTCAGTCAAAAGCGTAGTTTTCTTCCCCACTCATCTGTAACTGAACAGAATGCTTTCTGAAAGAGAATCGATAAAATAGGTCATTTGTCCCAACAAATAGGGTGTATGGTGGAATACACAGGTTATCCTTGATAAATACCTATGACTTTGAAGGGCATCCTTTAAGGAATAATGGTCAATTTTCAGACTGTACTGCAAATGTAGGGAAATAACCTTTTGGAAGAGGAGGTTAAAAAAGTAATTTGAAATATTCAACGTATATCAGCTATAAAAAAGAGGAGCTTTATAGATGAGGGCTCTTCCATTAGAAGCTTTTTGGTCTGACTCTGTTTTAGCTTTCATGGCTGCAAAAATATCCAAAAACTTGCCTTTCTGAAAAAAAGAAATGGTATCCCAGGGTCACCAAGTTTTCCCATCAGTGATTTCCTTCCTATTCCATATTAGATACCCAGTTTAAAGCTCCATGCCTGTGGCTTCCCCTTGCCTCCTGTGCTGGTATCTCTTTTTCTTGAGCTCAGAAAGAAACATTAGGCCACAGAAATGACCATCTGGCAGCAGAATCTGGCCACCCTGACAGATACACCCGAAACAGAACCCTGTAAAGTCAGAACTCTTCTGGCCAGGGGTACAGGTCTGTTCTTTAAGGCTCTGAATGCAGGCTCAAGGTATAATTCTAACAATTAATTATAAAGTATAAGAAGGTTATAGTTGTGAAGGATGTTAATCATTAAAATTCATGCTGCTGTCTTCTGTTCTAATATTATTGAACCCATACTGGCTCCTCATTGCCCTTCAGAATAACTTCTCTTTATTTGCATGTTATAAGTGTCAAGCTTATGGCTTTATAATTTCCTCAATATTCTTCCCATTCTCTCTCTCTGCCTTGAACAACATCCTAGGCAGGATTTCTTCAAGCTTTCCTCTGTAACCCTTCCAAACCTTAAAAAAAGCAAATAATTTTGAAAAGAATGTGTTTCACATGCAAATTATAGCTCTGTTCTTTTAACATGCAAGGATAAAACTCTTTCTAATTGGCATTTATTGATTATAATTTTAACATAAGCTTAGCTTGTTAAATAACTCTGCTGAATCTGTACAGGATAATGCATACATAGCTGGTGTCATTTTTAGTGTTTAGTGGCTTAGCATCCCTTGTAAATACATTTATGAAATATTCATTTGAACTTCAGCTCTGTTATTATCCTCTGTGATGTCAATTCCAATTTTCCTCCAAAATGTTTTTAACTTTTCTCCTAACTGAGTTCTTGTTTTTCTGAGCACTACAGGAAGAAGCTGGGGGGTGAATAGGGAGAGATAGACAGAAAGGATGAAAAATGGAAAAAATAATTTCCCTTTATAAAATTTATTTGCATCCACTGAGAATCAGGAAAACCACAGACAGAAGGAAAATCCTAGTACCTGATCTAATGGCCATGTGTATCAGAACACCCCCAGATGCTATAGGGATCTGCAGAAAATCCACTTCTCTTTACATTTCCTGTTCCTGTTTTATCTGCTACCAAGATGAAAGAAAAATCAGCTCCCATTTTTCTCCAGACCATATTCATATCAAATAATAGAAACATACACAATTTTTTCTCTAATAATATCATCACACACAGTTCTCTCTCTTCCTGCTAACCACACAGAGGAAGAAAACTTGCTTGGGCACAAGGAGCCTTTTCTGCAGACAGTGCAACCCCTGTTGGGAAGTGGTTTTGTTCCAGTGAGAGAAACTCCAAGAATTTTCCAGCTGTAAATCTGTCCTTTCAATGTTCTTGGAGGAGCTGGAGTAGCACTCCAGAATGTGATTTCATTCCTACTCTGCCCCCTCCACACCCAGAATTCAAACTTGCCCCCTGCCCTCAGAAAAAGGAGAAATTCTGAGGTTTGCAGTTCACAAGTCTGTATCTTAAGGAGATTTTTGCAACAGACACACAAAAAAAAAACAAGTTTCCTCCTTAAAATTTGTTTCAAGAAAACAAACTTTCTGCACTTTATTCTTCAAAGTAAACTGCTTAAAAGTAAAAAAGTAAACTCAAAGTTTACTTTTCAAACTTTACTGCACTTTTACCTTTTCAAAGCGGCAGGAATACATCAACAAGCTCACAGACCAGGAAGGCAGGTTCCTAGCTCCAGGTCACTGGACTCCTACAGCAAATAGCCACTGACACAGCTGCCTTTTCCAAAAGGAGCACCTGAAGGTCACCAGCACATGCAGGTCTGTGTGTGTTCTTATTCTGGACATGGTCTGGGGCAGTGGTTTTGACACAGCACGAGTTTTCACTACGTGATTATAAAAATACTCTTTTGCCAAGTTGGTAAGAGTCTCTCCTCTTTAAGATGTGTAGTGAGGCACTAGGTCTGGTTCTTTGCTTCTCTGCCCCATAACTGTGAAGTTTGTTATAGATACTTAGATTTTAATATTCCTCCCTCTGTCAAAACCTCAGCCTCCTCACTGGCATAATAACCTGATAGAACAAACCCAATACAAATTCCAGGTGCTGTGAAACATGAGGCCATTGGCCTTCCAAGGTCATTATAACAATTATTAAAACTCTGAGAGTCACTTTTGGATGGCTTAGGATCCCACAATGTGTTTCCTAAAGAAGTTTGCCCTGGTCTGTCCCCAAGACTTCAGATCTCAACACAAAGACTTTGCACTAACTTAAATCTGTGTCAGAATCAGAACCTAAGTGCAATAAACTGAAATTGTGGAATTTGATCCTTTAATTTTTTTAAGTTGATTTTTTGTAGGAAGGAGAAAAATTCACATAAGAATACAGCAAATTCATTCAAATCTGATGGAACATTTTGCTCCATCATGAAGGAGACTGGTCACAAACAGGTGTCTACTTTATATTCAGTTTTGTCTTAACAGTGCATGGTTGGCACCTTCCTGTACTCCTCTGCCACACAAGAAAATGAAAGAAACCACTTGTTGAGTCACATCTGACCAGTTTTTAAGGCATTTCCTTTGACTGTCTGTAACTAGGATACAATATTCTGGCAATATTTATAGAAGGTTTAGCTCATGAGATCTAATTAAAATACTGTGACATGTGTGTTCTTCTTGAATTGGTGCCCTCTGAATTGGCTGTTCTTTTTCTTCTATGCCAAAACAATGTCATAACAATGGAAACTGCTAATGAGGATGAAAATCCAGCTGAAATTTGACTAATTGCTTTTTCCTCTCTTAAAAAATAATAGAACACTGATTCTTTTATTAACAGAATATCTTCAAATTGGTAGGCCTTTATAAATGCAGTGGCACTCTAGATAAAATATTTCTCTGATTTCTTTTTCCTTGGGATAAGTGGTTCATTAGTGATTCTCTGTGACCAGGAAATCACATATTCCTATTTGGTTTCCAGAGGTATAAAGTGTGAAGTTCACCAAATTCTCCCATTTACTTATTTATTGTGATAGTATCATCTTTGGGAGTACATATTTAACACATTCTTTCATCTCAGCTCGAGGTCAGCACTTTTTACAGCTGTTATTTATTTTAATTGGAACAAAAGAAAATAAATCGTGGCACAAATCTTGCCCAACCATCAATGCCCAGGTTATATCATGGCTCTCAAAATCAGGCCTTGCACTGATCCATTTCCAGCTGAGCTGAGGTCATTACTTTGTCAGTCCTCTCTTTCCCCCCATCACTGGGAAAAAAAGGAGAAACTAAAAATTGTAAACATAAGACACAGAGGCATGAAATGCCTATGACAAACCATCTTTGATTTTCAATATTTCTAAATATTCACATCCTGATTATAAGACTTAGAATCAGTGCATTTCTAAAGAACTTCATCTCTCATTTGTAGCACTTTGTGAGCAAAATTGTCAATTTGGAAGCAGATGCATCAGACCAAATGTCTGTGCTTGCAGAAGTGGCTATGCTGGTTCAGCATGTGAGAAGAAGGTAAGGCCCAAACACACTGTTCTTTATGGTAACAATAACTGACCTTTTGCATCCCTCAGACCAAGATGACCAGGACTGCTTTAAGAATTATTCTAGTTATGAATGTACAAAACATGACATTTGTAATTTCACAAATGAAGTGGAAGTATATTACACCTAGAAGAAAAAAAAAAAAAATTAAAAAATTGAGCTTCCTTTTCCACACGAATAAACCATTGCACACTAAACCAGTGCTGACTGAAAAGGAAAGAAAAAGACTTTGCAAATTCTGTATGTCCAGAATGCCAAGTCACCAGTGACATGTACAAACACACGTGTCTCTCTAGCAATGATTCATCTCACAGCTTTTAAAAGTCTTTGAAGCCCTCTGCAGTTTCAGGGCTTATTCTGCAGGAATCCTGATTGGCCGCTCTGACATGGACATGTATTGCTTTGATGTAGAAGGAAATCTTCTGAATAAAAGGGACTTAACAGGTTTCCTTCAATCTGTGAGCCTTGCTGAAAGGTAAATTCAGTTAGTAATTAAAATTATGGATTTCATGGTGTCTAATATAAATTACATGGCTTATGTTATATGAAGGCAAATGAGCTACTCCTCCTAAAAGTCAGAATTCTGTGATATATGGAAATGAAAAGCTAATTTATTAGAATGGATTATAGTAAACTGTACACATACCCATACTTGTGTAAGAAATTTGGGATGATAAACCTCCCAAGAGTTCATTTATCAGACTGCATTGGATGTAAGTGAACAATCTGTATAAGCTTTAATCAATTTCTCCAGGCCTGTCAGTCATGGAAACTTCACAGTTGATCAGAGTAATTTTTCAAGTATTTAACTACATTATTAGAGCACAGTTTTGACTTTCCTGACACTGAACATAAAGTCTGCTGTGAGTGAAATTGGTGCCACCTCCATGGGTGCAGGGGAACGTTAGCTCAGGTCTCTCAGTGGCAGCACATACATGTCTGAAGGGAACTCGAGGCTCTGCTGCCTGATTTTATCCCATTTTCCTGAGCCAAACCAACCCAGTTGCAATCCCCATTCTCTCAGTTTCCTCATGTCCTTCCTGGTGCGCTGTGGCTGAGACCAGCCCCCAGCAGCTGCCTCTCCAAGTGGCTCCTGTCTCTAATTAACACTTTTTAAGAAAGAGATGTCTTTCCCACAGCCCTGACACCTTATCCCTTATTTCCCATTTGGTGCAGTTGACTTTTCCTCTGAAAGCACCATCTTTATTGTCTTTACTTAATTTTGTCTTGTGGATTTCAAGCTGTTTCATCCATTTATCAAAAAGATTTTTAATTCTAAGCCTGCTTGCACTGCCTCCAAGTGTGACATTGCTCAAAAATGTGACATCTCATTGCCTGAGACATTAAGGAAAGTAGTGAATAGAAGAAAAATCAGGACCTACAGACTATTGATAAAATTATTCCTTGATAATGTTTTCTCAAACAGGCCTTGCTCCTTACTGATTTATTATGAATCATACTTACTGGCATGACTGTCTGAGTCATATCAGAAGTCTCTCTAAAGTGAAAAACATCTGTTCTTTGTGGCAGAGTGACTTCTCCCCTCACTAAGCTTGAGGAGCTCATAAATTGATTGTTTAATAATTTATGTTAGCATCTCCCCAGATACCAACTTAGTCTGAATCTTTGGCTGTCATTCCCTCGCTTTTTCTTCTTTTTTCTCATCTAAAGACATGCACTATGCTTATTGGGACTATTTATACCCTTTGGGAGTTCTCAAAGCAAGTCACTGCTGGTTTAGAAACCGCATCTTTAAATATGCTGGGGTAACTCTGAGGATCTCTTGACCTGGAAAAGCTGCTTCATGTAAAAACCCTCTTATTTGCTCAGATGTTCCATATGGGGAGTTAGTACACAGCAGATAGCATGCCATAAATGCAAATCCCAGTTTATTGCCATTTAACCTTGTAAACAGACCTTAAATCTGACTTTTCAGAATCTAAATACTCAGTTCCTTCCCTATTCTCCCTTGCATTCATGTTCTCTTGCTAATTCTGATCCTGTCAAGCCTTTTGTCACACTTAACCTTCCTGTAAAGAGTGAGGAAGAGGCACTCAGCCTTGCCTCTGTCATCTGCAACCTGCTCTCCTCTCTGCTGGATTCACCACTGCATTTTGCTATGGGAGTTAATACTCAGGCTTTGCTCTGTTTCTGTTATGAATCTTCGAATACTGGGAACAATACAGTAGCAGTGACATGTAAAATTTCTCTAAAGAAACTGGATTAAATTGGGGAGGAGCAGCCTCTTCCCTCCCTTCAGCAGCAGCTGACAAGAGATGCTCTCGGTGACTGCACCTAAAGTTAACTGGGGAAAAGAATGCAAAGTAATTGCTTCCTATCCAGTTTAGGACACTGATTTTCTCCTTTAAAATTAATTTTTATTCTTCAACTTATTCTCATAAAATTAGAGTGAAATACTAATTTTCAGCTTTTTTTTTCAGAGTACAGACTGAAAACACTAAGGAAATAGAATCATGGACTTTCAGAAAGGTCCAGGTTGGAAGAGACCTTTAAGACCACCTAGTTTCATCCTCCCTCTCCTTTTTTTCCCTTTTCTTTGCACCAAACATCTGCAGGGCAAGAATTATTTACTGTGGAAATACTGAAAACATCACAAATTCAGTCAAATTGTCTGATGTGAATAGAAGCAGAGAGCTGGGGGGAAAAAAAAGGCCTCACTGAAGAACAATTATTATTTTTTTCCCCCGCAGTAAATAGTGCTTGGAGTCTGGTTTTGCCAGTGTATTTGGAAAAGCTGGATGGCCCATATTTGTTTAATTAAGTTATTCCCCTTTCTCTGCTGTAATCTTTAGCGTTGTTCCCATTCGTACAGTTAAGATTCCTGGAGGAACAATATACATTTCCCTAAATTATTTATCATCTACATCCTATTTTTCACATTTATATTGCCAATTGATTTGCAATTCATTTCATGACATTTTTGGTTTACTTTGTTTTGGACTTCTGCTAAACAAAGCCTGCCAACAGCATTCCTCAGAAGGCTAATGAACTTGCTAGAATAGCAATCACTCTCTTAGAAACCTTGTGCGTATTTTTAATTTGTATTGACTCTGAGAGATCCAGATAATTTAGCAAGTTCCATGGCAGACATGAAGACAAATGCTCGTGCTGACTTTTACATTCAAACCTGCCATTAGAGCACATTTGTTCAGGGCTGCAAGGGGTGACCCAAACAAAACAGGCTAAACAAACCTCGTTTCCAATGGAAGCACAGTTTAAAACTTTGGCATTAGTCCCAACAGGGACTGAGACAATCACTGCATCATTTGTACAGCAGGGAATTTTGTGGGAAGTAGAAATTGATATTGTATCTGTTGTCTTAACTGATACCATCACGCTCTCCATGTTGTTTTTGCCTTCCTAAATGGATTAAAGTAGTAGCGTTAATTAAGCCACAGAATTAATTTAAGCTAAACAATGTTATCTAGTTAGGTATAAATGGTACATAATACTACATTACAAGCTATTATGATGGTGTATTTTCCCAATAAGAGTTTAAATATTAATGTGCTAAACTTGTCTGTAACTTGAATATTTATTCTAAGGCCGAAAGGCACTGAGAAATATAGCCTGTTGCAGCAAACAATAATTAAGAAAAGGTAAATCTTATAGAAGCTATTTTTAATTCTGGAATTTACCCATGAATGGAACAGTAACTGCCCATCTATTCCCCAGGAATGAACCCAGTGAGCACCTCCCAAAGATTAAACACACTATTGATTTCAGTACAGTCTGAAAATACACAGTGTCTTTAATAAACTATTTCTCATATTAAGGCAATCCTTTGCTGCAGCTAGTGACCTTCACATCACTATTACTTAGTTCATTTATACATTAAGAGACATTAAACCACAAATCAAAGGTGCTCAAGTTATCCAAGCTGCATTCAGCATCAGTCAATGTACAAGTCAGTCATCTGTGGAGTTTTCTGAAAATACAGCTTGTCTCTTTGTAAATTATTTGACAAGTAAATGGAAGTAATATGAGATTAGAAAGGAAAAGTCAAATACAAGCAGTATCGAGCTGCACACATCTGCTGGTCAGACTATTTGTGCATATATGTACATATTTCTATGTATACATATATAAACTTACACATAAAAATAACAAAAATATGCACATCTAAAATCCAGATAGACATTTCAGTATAAATGGGTCTATACATACATGGAAATATGACATGTGACACAGACATGCACACAAATTTTTATATGACTTCAATAAACATATATCACTCTTCCAGACATTACACACTTCTTTTTCTCAAATCCTTATTCTAACTAAATCTGTCTAAATGCCAGTAGGTACTTGTAGGGGTCTTGAATATAAAATAAATGTGCCACGTACTATTCACAAACAGTGCCTGGATACCTCACTATCCAAAAGTAAGGAATGGTATTTTAGATTCAAACTGGGAAGGAAAATTTGGATACATGATGCTAATATCAAGGTTAACCTGTCACATCAAATACAGTTATATCAAGATTAAGAAACACCTTTCTTCTTGTCCTGAATAATAAAATAACATCAACCTCTTTATGTGCTTTGTGATAGAGATTTCTATAAAAATGCCCTTCAGAACGGGTTCTTAAATGTATATGCTAGCATAAAATAAAGCTTTTCATATCATCTATTATCTTGCTTTGGGATAAAGCAGATTTGCTCATGTATTTAAAATGGGATGATATTCACGGACAACTTCTGCTGTATGAAAATGGGATAAGTGCCCTGAAACGCTTTCAGGCAAGAAGCCAACAATCTCCATGCGTTATACAGAAGTGGCAGAGTGATTTTTTTTTTTAAGGCACACCTGCTTTAGATGAAAGAAATTGAATTCCAACTCCATAACTGTCAAGCGCCACCGCAAATAATAGAGCCTAAGCAGAATCATTCCAGCAATATTGCTATTTTCCTGTAGGGGCGATGGAGCAGAAACCAGCCTCAGCTCGGTGATAGCACTTTACGTGCATGCTTTGGGAACAGTTCCATTCATCATTCCACTGCTTAAGCCCTTTCAAAAACATGTTCTTCATTCCTGGGTTAATAAAACCTTTGGTTAGCTAAGTCAAAAGTGTAGGGGGAAAAAAAAAGGGGGGACTGTGATTTTGCCAGAATTACATAAATCCCAAAGAAAAGACAAAAACTACAATAAATCATTTGAGCGCTTGCATGTAATATTTCTTACATGACACCGCATGCATGAGGCTGTTTCTTCTGTTATCCCATAAGCAGCTGAATCCTCATTTCTTTTTTTCAGCTCCCAATAGGATAAAGAGAACAGCAGGACAATGAAGACAATAATTTGGGCATTGGTGATCTGGCACTGAGCACGTTTTATGTTCGGGAAGATGCAGTGTGAAGAAATTGCTAGTTCTCTCCTTTTTACCCTTATATAATCACAGAGAAGAATAAAGGAAAAATATAAAATCTTTCTCATATTTCAATAAACCAACATTTATTTTCTAATCTGTCTATGGCAAGACTCAAATTTATGATCTGCGGCTGCAGTGACACCGTCAAAACTGCTCCTAACAAGATTTTACAATGGTACAGACCACTTTGTAATAAAAATTTACTGCCATGTTATTCTGCTTTCATTAAAATTTGATGGCACAGATGAATTCCCTCATTTTCTTGGATTTTTTTAATGCATGTTTCCCGCAGTCTAGACAAAAATGGATAAATAAGATCCTGATTTTACTGAGATATTTCAGTGAGTACCAGTGAAAAGACCTCAGTCATGTTTAATTAACACAAGTGTCCTTCTGCTGAGTAACTGCTAAAGCCAAATGTTTTCGTTTTCTGAGTTCTTAATGTGTCAGCATTTCTTTGGGGAGGTATCAATGCAACACCTGAGGAAACAAAGGCTTTTCCTGGGTCAGTCAACCATTGATATGCCAAGGACACACAAAGCCCCAGGTAGACAAACAGCCTAAATCCCTGGAAACATTTTAGAAAGCCATCCTTCTAATCATACAGCTGGTGAAATACTGGATAATCTAGGTGGGCTCAGAAATTTGCAGCTTAATCTACAAAATTCAGATTTACAGGAACCAACCATTGTCTCACCTTGTGTTTCATCACAAGCAGAAGCACTGCTGTGGAAAAATGGGGGAGAGGACAAGGGAGTGTGAAAAAGGGAATAAAAACAACAAGTATAATTTTAACTGGAAAAAAATAATGTTAAACTGTAACTTTGGACAACTCAGATTCAGTAAGGTAAGACCTAAACATCCTGGATATCCACCCTCTCCTTTTGTTTGTCTCAATGGGAGATTCAGGGCAAACATAGACTGAAATCTTGGATGTCTTGATTGAGGAATAGAGCAGTTTTGATATTCCCTCATTCTTCCTGAAGAAACTTAAGGGAACAGTGATACAAGCAAGGATTTTTTGATTGAACCTTCGGGACCGTAACAGTAACTAGGTGTAATATTTGATCTGACTCTTGCTGTCAGTTTATAAGAATAAAAAAGCCTGGCTGTGACATGCTTGAATACTTCAAATTAAGTCTTTTTTTTTAAAAAGCTTGGAAAAACTGTAGCTACTATAATTCACTGAAACACTCATCATTCCTTTCACCCTGCTTCTAAGAGTAGCATTTTTCCCCCACATTTAACTAACACAGCAAATTGTTTTTAAATCTATGTATTCTATTCTTCAGTAGATGATTTTCTATTCTTGATTTCTGAAGTTTCATTTTATGTTACCAACAGCTCCAGTGTAGACAATATCCCAAATGCAAAAGATTAAAAAAGCAAATTACACTCATTTCTCCTTGAGAGTTTCCTACAAAGACTTAGACAACAGACAAGACTTCAAAAATTCTTCCTATATTTTACTAATACACACTGATCTAGACCACAATCAGCAATGTTAATATGATGTGAAGCTTTTTAGAAGTTCCAGGAAGACATTAATACTAAAAGAGAACATTGGCACCCGATGTGTATCTACAAGATTAAATTTAGGGTGGCAATTACACCTTTCTTCAAGTACAGTCACAATCAATAAAAAAGATTTCTATTACTTTGCCTCCCTGCCTACCAGAGACAATGCTAATGATCAAAACTGCTTGCCAAGATTGGATTTGAAAATCTAAAACAGTTTTCCATGCCTTGCAGTCTCTACTGTATTTCTAAAAGTGACTACTTGAGACAACCTTCATCCCTGTCTGTTTTTAGACAATTCAAAAATGTTTTTGGGTTACTGAGGATTGTTCATGTGTGGTTAGAAAAGAGAAACTATTGCTAATAAATAGCAACACTCGAGCTCCAGTATCTGATACCAAACTGTGGGTAACCTACAGCTGCTTTGGCTCACAGGCCATGTCAGTGCAACTCTCTTTTCTGAAGGATGAATTTGACACTCTCCCTTTTCTCACAGTCACTTCAGCACTTAACTGATATGTTTCCCTTGATTGTTCAATATATTTTGCTAAAAACTCTCTAGATGTGACAATTATTTCACTCCCTGACTGTGGTTTAAACAAGCTATCAGATAAAAGAAAAATTTCTTTAGAATTTCATACATGTTTTACACCCTGTTGAAAGCTATCCAATTTTCTTGAAAATAAATTAAAAAAAAGGTCTTATTTTTCTAAACCTTGTCTATATCATTACTTCTGTTATATTTCCAAAAATACAGCAAGGAGCTAAAGCAGAAGCCCTAGTAACTGCATTCTACAAAAAAATAGTACCAGCTCAGCACAGTTACTTGAAGTTGCAAGTTACTTAATTCTAACTTCTAATTGTCATTATGACTACAGTATTCTTTGTTTGCTGAAGACTTATTTCAAAATCCTATTAAACCCAGAATAAATAGGGTACAATAAATCATGATCTCTTTCTATGGGAATAGCAAACAGAACCATTAGGTAGAAGGGGGTTTTTGCTTAATATCAATTTTTAAGAGCACAGTAATAGGCAGCTTTAACTCATCCATGGCTTATAATATTCATTCATGTGGATGTTTAAACATTAAGCCACTGCCTCTGTTCTTTTAGGATTTTCTTAGGGTTTGTGTTGTTTCCAGGCCAAAACTTTCCCCCTACACTTTTTCTGCCTAGAAAGCAGAATTTCTGCAAAATGTATAAAGAAGTTATTTTTTGGGGGCCTATTTTGCCACTATTAACCTCTGCCAAAAAGATGGGACAGGTTATAAGCTCCACTGAACATAGGTGTGTGTGCACAAATGTGCATCACCAGAGTATATCAGCTGAAAACCTCAGCTTAAAGTAAAAATTGTCTGGAAGAAAAAAAAAAAAATTTAAAAAAAGGGAAAAATAGACATGTTATTCATCATTCCATGAGGGAAAGTACCATTTAATTTCAATTTTTTTTTCTCTCTCATTTTATGAAGTGCCATTTAAGTTTAAAGAAGTACATGCTCTCCCTGTAGAATAGCTAAACATCTTCATTCTTTTTAAAACAGGCAGTTTTGCAGCAGAAATGTCCCAGTTTTGGGTGTCTGCAGATCTCATTCCTTGATTTTTCCACAGATAAGCACAACAGCAGAAGCCACTAATTCTGACTGAGGATCTGCCAAGTCATATACCACATCCCAAATGAGAAAGTAATACTCTGTAGTACTACATATACATAAATAAAGGAACATGGAATTATGCATAGAATTATTTTCCTTTTTAATTATTTAACTACAAAAGCTGTAGCTAATGATATGCTCTGTGGACCTTATACTACATCTTTATGCTCAATTAATTTTTTAACATTAATATCATTTGGAGAAGGAGCAGGGCTTACCAGAATATACAAAATATGCATAACAATATGTACCTCTAAAATTACTGTTTATACTTGGACAAACTAATTCATGCTCAGGGGCTCTAGATAGGAGCTGCCACATCCAAAATTAATGGCCATTATTCAGAAAAATTGTCACTGTGCTTGAGAACACAAGCTCGGGGGCAGGTTTGGAGAGGAAGAAGGTCTCTGCTTTTCAGGACACAGATATTCCTCTGTCCTCAATACTGCTGCCTATCTATTTCTGCTGAGGTTTGGGAGATTTTAGCCAGTTTCTCCCAGGAAGAGGAACACACAGATGCTCTGTGCAGCTCTTTCATGAAAGCTCCAGGCCCTGCACTCTCAGCAGAGGTGCAGGAGCTGCTCCTGCAGAGGTGAAGTCTGGCTCCAGCAGCACAGCCCGTGCCTGTCTTCTCTCCACACCCACTCCCATATCCAAGGGGATGTGTTCTGTCTCTGCTCATAAGCTAAGACACAAATTGCCTTTCTTTTCTGCCTCTGTCTGAGTCCCAGGCAATTCAGTTCCAAATTGACATCTTAGTTGACCTCTTCAAAGAATTACATCTTTCTCTCTCTTCTCTGCATCGGGCCCAGTTCTGTTATTACTTTCCAGTTTGACAGGTAACTCCACATCTTCCCAAACTCTGCAGCTAACCTGGTTTGGAGAAGCCTCTCTATTAAAACTGGAAAGTGGCTCCAAGGAAAAACCCTAGCTTGACAAACTCTCAGTCTGAACTTTTATTCTCATGATCATAATTTTGTCAAATTTCTCTCGTCCTAACTTTGCTCCTGAAATTTTATTCTTCTGTCATGACAGTGTTTTATGTGGAATCAGCCAATTTCCCAGATGATTTCTTTGCCACCTGGCTAGATTTCTTTTCCCTTTGTTTAGAAATAATTTCAATCTAGATATGCAACTTGCTGGCATTTGTACTGCATCAGGACAATGGGAAAAATTTACAATGAGTTTACCAAGAGGACACAGAGACTTTTAATCCATTTGCCTTACAGCCATGGGAAGAAAGAAACCTGCTCCTGATTTGCTCTCAAGTCCCTGCATTTTTCCTTCCTTATTTTTTTTTTCCCTGCAGCAGCTTTCAGCATGCATTACCCATGACTGATTTATTAGATTGTCAGTGCTGTTAGAGTCCATGTCAGGTGTATGACAGATTTGTCATAAGGGTGCAGCAAACCCAGATTACCCTGTTCAAAAGCTGCATGACTTCCTATACTCTGTGTCAAGCTTCTGAGAGTTAACAAAGGGTTTGTCACTAACCTGGATGTCTCAGAGAATGAAGATCCAAACCTTTTGTAATAATCAAGCCTGTTTATTTCACATTTTAACTAAGTCTGCTGGACTGAAATAGAATTTCAACGTGCACAAGATGAAGCAGCCTGTTTAATACCACAAGCCACTATCAACCTCATATGTTCATTTGCCCTTTAATACAGAAACAATTTCAAAATCTTTCTCCTGCTATTAAAACACTTTTAAAAGCTTATGCCCTTATAAACCAAGCAATCATTTTCCCCTCGACAGCTACGACCTGCCATCACTTTACCAGACCAAATTACTGAAGAAGATTAGAGGTTCATAAAGGCAAGAGGCAGAAATTTCCTTCAGGACGTAAAAGATGACCAAAGTTCTATTCACACACAAAAAGAAATTCAAATTCAAGTTCTATTTACTATTTCTTCATACAGAACAAAAGCTGGTTTTGCAGCTTCTACTTGGAAACACCTGAGAATAAAGATAAATGTCCAGACATAAGAAATGAGCTAAACAAAATAGTTTTAGACTGTAGCTGGGAAGATCATTAAGGAAAACCATCAGTTATTTAAATTATGTTCAGGACATTATAAAATAAAAAAATGTAATAAGTAGGGTGGTATCTGAACAAGATGAGCAGAAGGATTAACTATGTCATAAGGATATACAGATATTGCAAAATAATCCCAGAACACTGATTTGCCTTTCCTTAAAAATAACCAGAATAGAAGGGGATAAATGAATTCAAAATAGAAAGAGGAAAGCCAGCCCTAATCTCTCAACTTGACAAAAGTTGAAGGTAAATTATTTTTGTGTCACAAGGTCTGGGGGGAAAAAGAAACCAAACCCTGGGAAAGGTAGCAGCAGCAGTTGAAAAAAGCTGGGGGTAGATAGGATCTGAATTAGAAACTGTTACATTAAAGACTACCTGGATTAGAAAAGAAAATTAAAGAATGTTTACATAAAATAGGAGGAAAATATTCTAGGATTGCAGTTGAAACAGGAAGAATATTTACATGTGAAAAGTGTGCCTTATAAAGAAGATGGGCACTCCCTTTTTATGAGGAGTTATGTAGAAAGACAGGAGGTGATGGGTACAAATCAGTTCTGGGAGATTCTGGTTAGGGATATGAGGAAAATTTTTCACAATGAAAACAATCAGGTGCTTGAATTTGGAACCATGTTCTGAGGGAAGTGGTGGATTTCCTAATGTTGGACACTTTTAAGATTCAGCTGGACATGGTGCATCACGTTATAAGGAACACTACTCAAAAGTCATAACTCTTTCAAAGTCCGTGACTGGTTTTAGGGCACAGACCACCATGAATATAAGCTAAAACTCAGACAAATCAAAATCAAAGCAAATGTTTCCAAGACCTGGCTGCCACTGTTTAGTACACAGTTCAGCTGCAACAAACTTTAGAAAGCAAATTTTAAACGTATTTTTATAGCTTAGTTATAGCATGAACCTAAATGCACTTGTACACTCATCCCAGTTAATTAGCAATCTGCAAACTGATAAATATTCCATAGACAGGGGAAAAATTGTCCCTGTGCTTAAAAAGAAAAGTTTTGTGCCAGCAGCCCAACACCACAAAGTGCTTCCAATGTTTGTGTGGTGTTTTGTGCCCATGAAAAGAACTCTTAGTCTGCAAATTTAATACTGTACTGACAGTACAGTGCTGCAATCTGTTACTGCCTGAGTGCTGGAGAGTGCTTTGCCTGGATGCTCTAGGCTAAGTCCTGTCCTTGGGTGCAAGGGCGCAGCAAAATGCATCTGTGTACTTGAGAGCTAAATTTAGACGAAGGAGAAAAGGCCACATGAGATAGAGTTTCATTTTGGATCATTTCATGCTTGGATTTGTAGTCAGTAGCTTTAAATTTTCCTGGTTAAGAGAGGGCACCTGAAATACATTTGGTTTTATCCAAGTTAGGGGTGCTCACAGATCTGCAGTACCCTGCTGAAGTAGCTCTTACATGATCAAAGTTTGTACAAAATTAATAGCAGAACTGAGTGGGGGGAGGACTTAAAACAGCAGCAAAACAAATTAGGCAGAGCTTTAGAAAGTTTTCTGGTTAATTTTGAGGTTGAGCTCACAGCCCTTATAGAAACAAAGCTCCCTGTAACTCCTCCACAAGCTTTCCAACACCACTTTACCTCTGCTGGGTTCTTGCCCCAGAATTCTCTCTTTGTCCCTCAGCCAAGGTGGGCCATGTCAAGCAAATATTCAATGTGCATACTGTCCATAAAGAACTCAAAACCCACAGACCTGAAATCTGGAGAAAAGATCTTGTAACTAAGTTCTAGGCTGTAACAGCAAAAACAAAAGCCTGAAATTATTTGCAAATTAGAAAGACGTCTAGTAGACACTGGGATTTCAAACCATTCCTCAGAGTATCTTTATTGAAAAGAGTATTGTCATTGTTTAATATGCCATAAAAACTAATCAGAGATTACTTTACATTAACAAAATTACAGCAAGAGTTACCGAAGACAAAAGCTAAAACATTATTAAATAATACACTTCCATTAAAAATTATAAAATTATCATTTACTTCTCTTTGATAGAAGTAACTACTAGGGAACACAAATCCAAGTGGACATTTATTGAGCACAATGCACTTAGTTTTTAATTAGTAGTTTATAGGTAAAATAATGTATAACTCAAGAAGACAGAATCAGACCAAGTTTGGTTGTTAGATTTTTGAAAATGTAATTTAATAGTCTTGTGTCTCATCATTATTTTATAAAATTACCACCAAGACAATGAAAATATTTACATTTTATCTTTCCAATCAGGCAAACGATTTCTAGTGAAGAAAATATGCCTGCTCATAGCACCAAATCTTTAAATGGACTTGGATCAAAATACATAATGAAAAGGGGGAGAAAATTGTATAATCCATCTTCAAAATGAGGAAAAATAAGTAATTTTTTTCAGCTAATCTGAGATCTCAAAATGTAAAGCCTCATACATGAGTAAAATGACTCATTTCCTATTTTTGTATTTATATTATCACTAAATTCACTTCAATTGTTATGTCCTTGCTTTATAAACTGTTCATATTAGCAGAAAAAAGCTAGAAGTCAAGTTTTGAGCTGAAGAAGAGATTAACAGTTAAAATCAGAGTTTACCAGTACTTTATAATGAAGAGAGGAATTATATCTGAAATATCTTTTAGGTTGTCACCAGACACAGGGCACAGCCAGTGGAACCTCACTGGTGAAATGTTCCCACGAAGGTGCTGTGAACCACCAGTAGCTCCTCAGATCTGCTCAGTCCTCTCCCCACTGCAAATGCAACTGGACCAGGCTTCCTCAGCTGACTTAAGAATTCTGAGACAATTCTGAGGCAAAAGGCAAACACAGCTTTCCACAGAAAACAATTTGTTTGACATGAATTTTTCTTAATAAATTCATTTTGACTATTATTCATGTTGTTGTTAGTGTGCCCTCTGTACATATAGAGACAAAAACCTCACCATCAACCTGCTCCTCTTTTTTCTCTTCCTTTAAGTAGCTCTCATTGTAACTCAAAGCCCTAGAGACAGAAGATATTCCTTACTCCTTATCTTTGGTTTCAAAATAGAAGTATGATGGATATTCTGACAGAAATGAGAATAGACATTAGGCCATAATAATCCTGTGTTCTCAAATAACTTAAGGCACTACTTCAGCTTCACTCATTCAGCAACACAAAATATTATTTATTGGCTGTTAAAGAAAAATATGGTAGATCTTGATGGCAAATTCATCCTGTTTCTAAACATATGTTATCAGTGCTCAGAAGGGAGCTGTAAGCATAGATTTTAAAATAGTCCTGCAAAGACATTAACACTGAAAAATTGAAGGCCAAACTGATGGAATTCAGTTTGATCCCACGTTGACAGTCAGAGAGTCATAGAATCACAGTGTCACAGAACGTTTGGGTTAGGGGGACCTTAAAACTCATCCTGTTCCAAGCCCCCTGCCCTGGGCAGGGACAACTTCCACTGTCCCAGGTTGCTCCAAGCCCCGTCCAACCTTGGGCACTTCCAGGGATGGGGCAGCCACAGCTTCTCTGGGCACCCTGTGCCAGGGCCTCAGCACCCTCAGCAGAGAATATCTTCATAATGTCTAATCCAAACCCACCTTGTTTCCATTTAAAGCCATTCTCCCTTGTCCCTAGGGCTGCTCTCAATCCCTCCTCCTCCTCCCAGCCATTCTTTGTGCTTGGGATTGCCCTGGCAGAGGAGCAGGACCTTGCACTTGGCCTGGTTGAAATTCATGATGCTCACAGTGGCCCCCTCTGGAGCCTGTCAAGGTCCCTCTGGATGGCATCCCTCCCTTCCTGCGGGCTGACCACAGCACACAGCTCAGTGCTGTGAGCACCCTTGTCTGGAATTCCTGTGGCACATTTCCCATATTTACAGCAAAATGCATAAAACACAGGTGGAAGCACAGAAAAGTGCTGGGCAAAGGCAGAGCTCGCTCCACACATCCTCTGCCACTGCACACACACACAGCACAGGCTGGAGACGTGTGGGACAACACACAGCCTGAAACTGGAGCATTTTTAATCCTCCAGACACTGAAATAGAGGTCAAATATCATTTACAGCGTTTAAAATTTTATTTTTAGGAAGACTGATGACATTACATCTCATTGGATATTTATGAAGAGACAGTAGTCTCATTTTCATGGGTAGCAAACACTGTGGACAGCAACATTCACACAAAACCCAGCTGTTGATGATCTGCATTGGGAATTTTTTGCTATCTTGCACATATTACCCACAACACTGACATTCTTACAACTGCCAAGCCTTATTTTGAGCAAAACAGCCTGTTTGGCTGGTGATTTCATACAGCAGAAGGCATTCTGAGAAAAGAGAAAGAGGCAGGGAGCATTCACTAGCACAGGTTCATTAAGTCATTGCAGCACAACTTAATTTGGCCGTGGGACGTTATTTTCCATGGAAACTCTGGTTTGTGCTAACACAGTTCTACAGGAGGCCTAATCAGAGAAGTCTGATGTATTTAGTGGGAGCAGAGGGAGAAGGGCCTCGGCTGCCAGGACCATGGCTTGTGGGAATAGAAATGTCTTTAGGTTTTTCTCCAGCTCCCCAAAATGCTGGAATCCCTCAAGGTCCTGGAACGCAGTTGCAGGAGCTACAAGGGCAAACTGTGCCTGGCAAAGGTTGAGACATGGGATGGCTGTAACATCATGCAGGAGCACTGCTGCATGGCAGGAATAACCTCACAAAGAGTAATTTTGTGTCTGCAAAGCCACTTTGGATGCTAAGGAAGAGCCCCACATGCAGCAGGTCCCATAAACCCTTTATTCCCCATCTCAGGCACCCACACCACGGGACTGCCAGATAATGTCCCTGCTCCTGCAATGGCACCAGGAGAATCAGGATTGCAAGTGCAACAGACTCTACCAATATCTTCTCTAACCATGCTCAAAGGCTGCTTTTCTCCTAAAACCAGACCATTTATCTTTTAAAACTTCTGTGTCGGGCTGTCGTTGTCAGATAATGCCAGACAGATATTTATCCTGTAAACCTTGACAGAACCCTCATAAATGGAGTGATATGGGCTTTAATTGCAAGGACACACTTTTCTGTAGGATCCTGCTCCATCCAGTGCACTGTATGGACATAGGAAGGGGTCAGACCCAGATTGCACACAGTGCCACAAATCTGGCATTTTTTACCTCTCAGCACAGAGCAGATTTCCTTCACTTCACTCAGACACCTTCCCTGATTAAACACTGATAACTAAAAGAAACTGGCACTAACTCTATCAGCAGGATGAGAAAAGATTGTGGAAATAACCTCCACTGGAGATCCTGGGGGATGAGAGTGAAATGTAGATAAAGCAAATAAGGAAGAGGTGAGGAACATTACAAACTTCAGTGCCTTCAGGCTTCACTTAGAAATATACAAATAAAATACAGAGTTATGATAATCAGGCTGGAATAATAAAGTGTTATCTACTAATCTTTTGAATATTAAGTGCAGCTATCAGCTCCACACTAAGCAGGACTTGTTACCTTTTAACATCCCCTAGAGACTTTCAGCTGTCTTGACTGCTTGCTGTCCCATTAAATCACAAGTACAGTTTTCCAATTAGCTGGGATATTTGATAGAAGTTTTTCCCCTTAAAATAAAGTCAATTTTACAAGCAAGAAAAGCTTTAAGAGGTGGCCTTTTACCAGTTTAGTACATAACTTTCATTAACTGAACTTCATCTACTATGTGAAAAAAGCCAGTTAAACATAGATAGATAAAAAACTTATAAAATTTGAGTTCTAGAGTTATGCTGGTTAAAATATAATTGTTTCCTAATAGTTGGACAACCTTATTATTTTAAAAATAAAAGATTATGTTGAAGGTAAATACCATTGTCATTGTTACCATGGTAAGACAGCATTCAGTATTCATCTCACAGGATATGCATGTCACAATAATGAATATAATGTTCAATTTGCTGATTATATTCACATTAAAATACCTCCTTTTATTTCTAAATAATTTGTTATAGGTTGAACACTCAACTCTGTTATTTTTTTCATTTATAAATGCAAAGTTGATCTGTAACAAATTACTTCTTTTAAGTTTAGAAGGAAAAAAATAAGGAGAAATTTTTAAATAGAAGATATTTCAGGTGGTAGCTTACAAAAAAGTATTATTATTATTTATTTTTCCTTCTCTTAATTCCATGTTTCATATCGATGAAAAACACTTTTAATTCTATTTTAGATGACATTTACATAGATAATGAATTCCCACATCCTTTAACTTCTCTAAGTGCTACACTTGCTTTCTACCTGAGCTGAAGAAAGGAGGTATCAATAAACCTTGAGTTCACTGTAGCTTAGTGTGGTTTTATGCTAATATAACCTATTAACTGGAAGAGAAGATTCCACTGACGTATAAAATTCACTAATCCTACAGAACTTTTTCACCTAAAAGTTGGCATCTAGCATCAATGCTAAAATAAAACAGTATAATTCAGCAACAGTCTGAACTGACAAAAAATACATGTAATAAAGCTTACTCTTATCCCAAAGTATTAGAGAATTTTAACCTCTAAGGCAGAAAAAAGCTATAGGTTTATTTCTCCAACATTTCTCATCTTTGTGAACATTGGTTTAGCTCCACTGGTTTGGAGCAAATTGAAGTCTGCAACTTCACAAAGCTCCAATAAAATGCATAATGTTCAATTTCATCCTTTCTGAAGCTCTATGTCCATTACCATAATGGACTTAAATATCTATCACTCAATTCTCAAACTGTGTGTTGAACACACAGAACAGACACACATTAAACACAGGTACAGGCTTATGACAAACAATTCAGGCAAAAATGTGCTAAAAGCATTCAGAAATCTGTTTGCATTTCCATTATTAACATACATCACAGCTATAAGGTTCTTTCCCACTTAGGCCTAGATTTTAATATAAATGTTCTGATTTTGGATAAATAAGTAAACAAATGTAACTAAACTTTAGTAAGGTTGGTTTATTTTATTATGAACCTTAAGGCTCTTACAGACAGACCATGAAAATACACTATAGTTACTGCACTATAAAAAAATCTAGGCTATGACATATTCTCCAACCATTCTGGGAAAAGCAGTAACAATTATAAACAAGGCCCTTGAGGTTATAAACAGATTTTCCATAAACTATCATCTCTTCCCAGCTATTACACTAATTTCCTTCTTACTGCCATCACTAGTTTTACCAATAATATCTTTTCAGCCTACTTATGCAATAGCTAAGTAATACTGCATGTAGCTGAAAATTTATTCATTTTAGAGAGATCAGACTCAAGGCTGGGCAGAAGGAACATATTGGAAATTACTCTTGAAGTAGATGTATTCTTCTACTTGTTGTTCTAGAAGAGAATTTTATTCATTAGTAACCTTCTGACAATATCTTGTTTGTACCAAGGGTCAGAAACTGATCGGTTTGTTGACATTCAACTTATTCTCCTCCAGGGCTTTTTGCTGTTTTAAGATTATCATCCATTCTCCCATTTCCAAATATTTATGGCTAGGTTTTGTTTACCACAGGAGGGAGCAGAATACATTGTGGGATTGAGTTAGCAGTTTATAGTTTTTGGAAGATCCTGACAGACATAAATGAGTCAGAAAGACTCTGTTAAATCTCTGTGGGATTGTGTTTAGGACTAGGAGGAGAGAAAATACCAATTTTAATCCCAAATCTGCCAAAAATTTACCAAACACCTTCAGCAATAGCATGAAAATGTTCTATACTTCAGTAACTTCCATTATTAAAATGTATAAAGAACTCCTCTGGTTTTGAAAATTTTCCCTTTAAAAGGATCATGGAAAGGATTACTGGGGGAAAATTCCCTAATGGCCCACCAATCCTCTAGACCATTACCTGCTGCTTCCAGGAGTACCACACACATGTGAGGATCAGCAGGGAACACGTCTGCTTCCCTGTGTTCTTCAATTTCCTTCTACCCTCTTCACCATCCCAGTATTTGGATCCTCTGTGTCTCAGTGATGCATCAGCCTCACCAATGAAACCCCTGTGAGTCCCTGTGCCCTTAGAGCACATAAGTAGCACGGTCTTGAATTTGAACTCAATTTGAGTTATGCCATGAGTAGAAATCCATTCTTGGCGTATGATAATCTGCTCTGGCAACAGTTCCCCTCCCTGTTATTTTTGATGGTTGTCCAGCAAAACAAATAACATCTGTAGCCTGGAATTATTTTTTTGAGATTATCCAAATTCTTGTTTATCAATATGTGAGCTGCCATGAGGTAATTGGCACAAAGATGCCCTGGCATGAATATAATGTGTGCAAGAACCCAGGAAAGGAGAGGTCCTTCCTTATTACTTCATCCCCTTGGCCATCATTTGCAGTGGAAAAGAAGGAGGAGGTGTACAACCAAACCAGAGGTATGAGAAGGGAAGAGGCTGAGAAAGGAGATAGGTAGGACAAATTGTTTCTGGTGATGAAAGGATGGAAAGGAAAGAAGAGAAAAAAACTGAAAAGAAGCAGTTACAAAGATCACCCTAGGGACAGGTAATTATTTCTACTTAATTGCAGTTTCTGTCCTCTGATAAGCTGAGTTTTTCAGTGAGCTTCCTCAAAATCTCACATCCAATCTATAAATATCAAATTAGCACATCATTACCCATGCTTTTTTGGTGGGATTTTAGGTCCATAGAATGAAAATGCAGGTCTGATTGAGACAAAATTCACGCTGAATTTGACTCATTTCAAACAACTGGCACCCATCTGAGATGAGTCCTGAGTTTCTGAAAACTCAGCTGGGCTTTGAGCCTTGCTGCAGTTTTCTCTGGGCTGATGAGAATTGTGGTGACTATTTCCAAAGCATGTGCCAAGCCTCAGAGGAGACTCAGCTTCAAGGGAGAAAGAAGGAAATTTAATTAAAAGCAAACTAAAATCACTGCACTGAATCCTTTGGAGAGTTTCACCTAGCTCTCCATTTTTAAATACTGCTGTAGCAGGACACACTGCAAGCAAAGGAACTATAAAACTCTTTGGAAATTCTTGTATGGAGTTCTGGCATAACATTTCACAGCCAATAACAGGCAAAATGCATCACATAACACTATCAGGCTGTTAAGCAATATCATGTTCAAAAAGACATTAAATTCAGTATGGCTAAATTATCAGGGAGGATTCTGAAAGAAAAGGATTTAACCAGGCTTCATAAAGGTCAAAAAAAACCAGGGAGGAAAGTTAAAAGGAGGCAATTTTCTTCCTGCTGTTTTTATAGATTCTGTAAAAAAAATGGATAAGACAGGCTGTCACCTACCACAAATAACCAGTCTGTTTTGTGTAACCATTCTCCAATTTCTATTTCAGACTTTTGCCCAGGATGGTGCAAGGAATGCCACCAGAAAACACTGGTCTAAAGCCTGAAGTTAAAACCTGGTTAACCAGTGGAAGAGGCCTTTCTGTTCTCCAAGCCAGTGCCCAGCCATATATTCCATTGTGCATGGAGCCTTAGAAACTCCTGCTCCTGGGAAGGTGAGTGGTGAGGGAGTAGGATTGATGATTCCTTGGCCTCAAAGAACTGCAGCTTCCCTGTCATGGGGTCCTGCCTCAGCCTGCTATTGATTTCTGTGCTTCCTGATCAGTCAGAGCAGCAGTTAAGTCATTATAAACATGTTTTTCATTCAACTGGGACAGATGTTCCTCCACTGCAGTGTGCAGTTGTAAACTCTGTTTAATACATTAAGCTTCCGAGCTAAATTGCATTGGTAATTTTATCCCCTTTCCTTCCTGACCTTCATAGGTTTAAAAATCAGGTACTTAACCTTGCATTAATGGCAGGGGTTTTATTGCACAAGATTACACATTTAAAGCCATTATTATAACCTCTGCTCCCAGGTATAAAAGGCTGAGAGACATCCAAATACATGCCAGGAAAATGACTGGAAAGGAAGAATAGGAAACCTTTCTGACACCATCATTTTCTTCCTTTTTAACACTGCTATGAAAAATGGGTCCCCCAGTTACTACACAGAAAGTTCTCAACCATAACAAAGTTATATGAATATTTCTAATATTTTAAAGACTGACCTGTGCAACGTTAATTGAGGGATTGTAATTTAGGAGTTAGGCCTTGTTTTCACATGGAAAACATTTGCATTTGCCAATTACACATAAAATTCTAGTAAGAGCAAAATTAGTGTCATCCTAACATGATTTTTTTGACCCTATTAAAGAAGAACCTAATCATAAAACTTCATTTTCCAAACATTATCTTTACCTGTCCACAAGTTCACAAAAAATCCTCTCACTCAAGCTTTTTGTGCTATTTAAAATCCAAGGTGTTGGAGGTGTAGGATGCAGCTTGCAAACTCCTCCCAGGCTGAATTTCTCATGTGTGCAGTGAAAACCCCCTCATGCTCAGTCTGTCATCTCATGCCTCCTTCCCCTAGCGTTGGACTTTGCCTTTTTACAAGGGCTTAGAGTGTCAGGACAAGGGGAAATGGCTTCAAACTGGCAGAGGGCAGGGGGAGATTGGATTTCAGGAAGAAATTGTTCCCTGTGAGGATGGTGAGGCCCTGGCACAGGTTGCCTAGAGAATCTGTGGGTGTCCCATCCCTGGAAGTGTCCAAAGCCAGGCTGGATGGGGGGGCTAGTGAAATGTACCCCTGCCCAGAGAAGATGAGCTGGAATGAGAGGGTCTGTAAGGTTTCTTCCAGCACAAACCAGTCCATGATTCCATGATTAAACCTGTGGAGATGCTGCTGGCCCACCCTTGCCGTGCTGCTGCAGAGGTGCAGTGTGTGGGCCAGGTCTGACAGCCAGCCAGACACCCCCAGGAATTAGATCTATTTCTACATAAACAGTTGTTTGGGGGTTTTATCTCAAATAAATATTTTGGTTGCAGAATTTCAATTTCCAGGTCTTTGGAGCAAAGCAGACAGATTCTAATTGGAAAGGCCAAGTGCCCAGAAATGTTACCCACAGCATCGGCAATTTTGCATTCAGGTGGAACAATCCAGTAGTTACCAGACCTTATCAATACACAATAAAAAGTGGCAGCTCTTGTTCATGCTATCCCTGGGAATGCCAGATGGCTTTTTCTGGCTCATGACCCAGATGGATTGCTGGTTATGTTGTTAGTTTACTTCAAATATCTATTTGCTTTAATTGCCACAGTGCTATGTTTTCTAATGATGTTTCTTGAAGAGGCAACAATTTATTTGTTTCACCAGCCATTTCTCTCATAAAATGTGATACTAAATATAAACTGAGATAATATTGGCAGGATGGAAGTTAGTTGTTCTTGGTTTGGTTTTTTTTAAAGAATAAAACCAACAAACTTGGAAAAACAAAAACTTTAAATTTCATTGTATCCATAGGTCTTTATGGTTCACCTTAGATTTACTAGTATCCTGTGGAGACCTTTATATGCAGTAAAATGTCTGCCCCAGGTAAAATTGCCAGCACTTTAGAACAAAGGTTTTGTAAGTGGTGGTTTATAATGCGTGTGGGATTTGAAAAGTACATTTTTTCTTGTCTTGAAGATAAGTCTTATTAAGATGGCATACCACCTTGGAGGCAATAATGGGTTTTTTTCATACCACAAGTTTGCAATAATACTGTTTCTTGTAAGAAAGGCAAAGAGTGTTTTTCTTATCCTAGATGAGGTTGATGCTTTCTGACCTGATATTGTTACAGTAAGATACAGATTGAAAGGAACTCTTGAACTTCTAAGCACAGAAATCACTACTGCCAATATAAATCACCAATATTCAATCTATGGCTGGACTGAAATCTTCAATTTTTCACCCCGTGTTTCCTTCACATCCTCACGAGTAAAGCTATTTGGGGTATACAGCTCAATTTTGAAATAAAATTAATTCCAGATATGATAGAAGTCTACTATGTCAGCAAACCTGATCAGGATTTTTAGTACAGTTCTAGTTATACTTCTAAGTTGATATATTTTCTAAATGCTTTCAGGAATCACCTTGCACCTCTGAACCTCACCAGGCCCCAGCTGTGCCATCACCAAACTGGGCTCCAAACTGTGTTTTACAGGCATCAGTCAGGCTTGGGAAGCACATGCCCTGTCACTCTGTTAGCCTGTACTTTGTTCACTTGACTTGCCAAAGAGAGTTACAGCATTTGAAAGCTGCAGGTTGTTCTGAAATGTTCTATTATATGATGCTGGGTATTAAGGTAAATCTTGCTGAATGAGTGCAAAGGCAGGTGAATCACTTTAAACAGTATAATAGGCAGCACACTTCAATTATTCTGCTGTCTCACCTGTATTGTTTCAAACAAACCAGATTTAACAGAACATTGCCTTTATAGTAGCATCAATTTGTCAACTAAACTAGAATAAATATAAAACAAATCTTGCGATAGACCTGCATTTTTAATCTGGTTAAAACAATATAGAAAACAATTACCAACACAAAATGTCTCATAAGTGGCTTCTGAGGGCATGGTGGGATCAGATGGTTCTTCAGTGCCCAGCTGAGGTCCTTCTTCATAAGGACATCCCAGTCAGCTGCCAGCTTTCCATGGGATACCTCAAACCTCTGTGAGACTACACTGGAGCTGGGTTACAGCATGTGCAGTCCTTAACCACAACCTACTTCTCAATTCCACTCAGAAACTCTCCTCACACAAAACTGATCCATTGGATTGTTCCCTCTCTCCCTGCTCAGCCTGTTTCTCTGAACTTCCTCCTTCAGCAACAACCAGATCCTCTGGCCATTGCAAAAATCCCAGGAAAATGCAGGCTGGAGCTCCCCCTGCTAGAAGCAGGGCCAGATTCCCAGGGAGCTCAGTGTGCCAAAGATGCATCCACTGGAGGTTAGAAAATCTCCACAGCCCCTGTGGGCTCCTGTGCTGGTGTTTAACCCTGCTCACTGTGCCATTTTTATTTCTGTATGTCCAACCTGAACGTCCCTTTCTCTTCCCCAGGCTGAGCCAAGCCAGCATCCCAGTCTCTCCTCACAGCTGAGGAGGTGCTCCCACCCACCTCAGCAGTCCTCCACAGAAAATCCTCTTTTTGTGTGCATTTCCTGAAATGAGACACAGCTTTGTGGTTTCTGCTGCCCCAGTGCCACCACCAGGAGGGGGATCCCCACCCCCAGGTGCTGAACCTCAGGCTGGCACTGGGAGTTTTCCACTGGCCAGTCTTTCCAGTCTGTTCAGATCCCTCTAGGAGATTTGCTCCATGCTTTCCTCAGGCATGGAGTGAGACTGACACCCCTCTAATTCCCTAAGTCCCCGTCCTTGCATTTTTTAATTATTTCAGATGCAGAAAGTGGCATTAAAATCTGATATTTCTCTCAATCTTATCCTATTATTCTGAAATTTCCTTCTCACGTTTCTTTCCAGTAAGCCCTATTGCGTTAGAGCTTAAGGGAAAGTTTAATAAGCAAAAAGACAACAACTTTACTGCATATTATTTCATTAGTTCCAGAACCAACCTCACTAACTCCTCTGCCCCTTCTATTTACATTCTGTATTTGCAGGCAACTACTGTGTCCTTCGCTTTAGTAGTTGTTAAGCCATGCCATGCATATTTAACTCTTAATCATTTCTCATTAGTTCATCTTTCCTGTTCCTGACTCACTTTTGTGAATATTAATTAGCTTGTTAAGAGCTTTGTGCCTCTGTTGGCCTCGGTCCTGCCTTTATGGAAACTGAGGGAAGATTCCAATCCAAAGGACCAGGCAGCTCCTAATCCAACCGTGACATCTCTGGATAGGAAGAAGAATAATATCTTCCTTTCTTGTCTTTGCTCGGGGCATTTCTGTCACTTTTCCAGGCCCCAACTGCTATTGACTCCCCAAAGATTTCCAGCTGTGGAAGGCTCACTTTTATTACCGAAGAAATACAGTAACTTATTCTCTCAATAAACTAGAGATGCAAAGGAACAATTTATAGAAAGGAGAAAGAAATATTTTAGTTCAGTATTGGAACAGACAAGTTGTTATAAAACCGCTTGGTTAATGTGATAAATATTGATCAATAGAACCAAGCCATATTAAAATACGTGTTCTTTCTCATTGAGAGGTAAAGCTACCCAAAGAAATTTACACCCAAATTTTAAATAAAAATTGTTGTTGATAACATGGAATTAAGAAATAGAAGAAAAATATACAACAAACAGGAGAAACACACAAGCTCCTTCCCTTTTAAATAAAATCTCTTGATTCTGCTCTCTTTTTAAATTATTCCTTTCATAGTTTCTTTACCAGGCTTTTCTTTAATAAGGTGGAAATGTAAACACTTTTTTTGACTGGAGAAAAGATTTTAACAGCTTTCGATTTGGAAAAGCACTTGCTTTCATTCTCAGATTTTAAAAGTCAAATGAAGAAATCTATTTCTATCCAAGTTCTATTTCATTTTCCCACCAAGCAAATCAGTAAACAATATTTGATAGCTAAAAGACAGTCCATTAAGATGCTCAATTATCTATTACCGTTTAAATGTGTATGCTTTGAATACTGCTCAGTCCCTAAATCATGAGAGGAAATGTTATCTAGAACAAATAAAACCTAGGGAGGAATGCTTTCATCTTAAAAAAGTTTGTGCCAGTTATTACCGCAGGTCACCTTCAACTTCTGTATTAAAGAAAGCACTTATTTTTATGCAGAGTTCTATCTGACAGAGGGATATGTATTTTCCTTTAGGATAAAAAACAAATGGTACTGAAACTCCTGCAAGTCCCTAAGCTCATTCATTATGTTGAGAGAACTGGAATATTAGTGCAGGAAACAAAGTATCTGAAGAAGAAAATGGAGGTGGTTACGGTAGAAAAATATTATTAGTGCATCCCTCATCCTCCCAGTGCTCCCCACGCAGGAGGGGGACACGGATCCTTGAGCAGAATGCAAGGTCTGCTGCTCACTCATGGATTCAATCTTTCCTTTTCTTAAAAAAAAAATAGAAAATAGGAGAAAATATGAGAAATGCTGATCTTGTATTGCAAATAAATTAATCAGTGTGCTGACATCTTTCACGGCATTGCTACACATTTAAAACAGTGGCATGAGCCTAGGGTTTATTTAAAATTATTTGCATAATTCTGTAGGAATGGCTTTAAAAAAGAAACAGAGTGAAAGAGAAAACAGGGTGATTTGCAGGAGTTATTTTTCAAATCCAGCTGTAGGACATATTCATTGTCATTCCTTAAAAATGCATTTTCCTTTACAGAAATGGAGTAAGAAATACGTGATCTAAAATACTTGAGGCTGCCTTAGACTTCCAAAGAAGGGATCCACAACTGACCAGTTGTCCTTGGAATCATCACCACCTGCAGAGGAGACAAGGACTTCCCAAAGAGCTGAATATGCATTCTTCACTAATCCATGATCTAACTTACACAATCATGGAACCACAGAGTGGAAGGGACCTTAAAGATCATCTAGGGACACTCTGTTCTAGCAGAGACACCTTCCACTATCCCAGGTTGCTCCAAGCCCTGTCCAACCTGGCCTTGAACACTTCCAGGGATGGGGCAGCCACAGCTTCTCTGGGGAACTTGTACCAGAGCATCAGCTACTCACAGGGAAGGATTTATTCCTAAAATCCATTCTAAACCTGCCATCATCAGTTTGAACCCATCCCCCCTTGTCCTGTCACTGCAGACTCTTGTCCAAAGCCTCTCTTCTGCTCTCAGGTAGCCCCTTTAGGCACTGGAAGGTGTTCCAAGGTCTTCCCAGGCTGAGCAACCCCAACTGTCTCAGCCTGTCTCCATAGCAGAGGTGCTGCAGCCCTTGGATCACCTCCTTGGCCTTCAGCCATTGCCATCACCACATCTGGCACACCTTCCCCACGGACACACCAAATATCACTGTAAGAGCTGTGCAAGAGCCACAAAAGTCTCTTGCACAGAGAGGACATCTAGAGACATCTAAAAGGACATCTAGACATTCCACCTCTATTTCAGCACTCCTCACCTCCCAAGGAAGCAATAAAAAACACTTTGGTCTATTTGTGCCCATTTCCAAGATTTAGATGTTCCTGATAATTTGCATAAGAAACAATCTTACTATCCACAACCTGCTGTGATATCCATCATAAAAACGTTATTTTTCATAGTAAACTGATATTCAGAACACACCAATAGCTGTTCCTGGCTTAGGTGGTCTAAACCAGCAGGATGTGATGGACAAATGCAGCCCCCCTTGGGCTGTGTGGGTGAGCTGTAGCCTGGCTGTATCTGTGCTGAGTAACAAGGCACCGGTATTAACACAATGAAAACTTGCCAAAACAATTAACAGGATGTGATCTCCCTTCACCCCTCATGCCAGACCTGAACTGATTACTCCTCACAGCCGTATTTTTCAAAAATAGCTGCTTGCTGTAATCAGTCACTGCTACATCCCCCCTTGCTGAGGGGTGCAATGTGGGTAACGTGCAGGTAATAAAATGCTTGCTCTGCAAACAAGCAGACCCTGCATTCAGCACTGAATGAAGTTTCCATATTGGATTTAATTACTTTTACTTTAAAATATTATCCCTCCTTGTAGAATGAAACTTCTGTTTGTGTAAATCACCGTGTCAGGGAACATGCATCATCATCATTCAACTTTCAGTAGAATAATTGAATTTGGGGGTTTTCATCATGATCGTGCAAGAGATCCAGAAGATATTTCTCAACAACAGTGAAGTAACTCCAGGGAGTGTAGTTATCATGATTATCATCAGGCAATTACAGTCTAGCTACTGAAGGATAAGAGACCTTGAATTGCATTACTTGCATCATAACACTGACATTATGGGTTCAATTATCACATAATTTCTGCTTGTTTATCCTGTTTTACTATTTAACTTTCTAGGATGCATAAAGGGAGACAGGTAACAATAAACACACACAAAGGGCAAAGAGCACAATGAGAACCTGCATGGAAGTAATGCCTAAACATCAGGCTGATTTTTTAAAAGAAAGGAAAAAGAAAAATACAAATCTGTAGAGAGTAATATCCAAAGCTCTTTTTCTTTTTGGAAAGCTTCTGCAACATTTTCCCTGGATTTTAACTTAATAAAACACAAAGAGCTACTTGTAATCAGACAGCTAATCCCACCGTGGATCCATAAGGCCGTGATCCAGCAAAATGCTGCTCATTCTGACTCACTCCAGCAAAACACTTAACTCCTGCTTAGTTTTGAGCACTTGAGAATCCCTCTTTGACCTCAGGAAGATTTAAATCTGATTAAAACAAAGCATATCTTTCACGTGCTGTGGGATTTGGGGTTTGAGCAACAAGGAGGTTAATTTTATATTTGGCCTGGGAAGAAGAAAAAATAATAGTTCTGTAAAATCTAGTGGCAGCAATATATTCCAAAATATTCTGAGGAGGCTAAAGTTCTCTAAGAAACACGTCACTCCATGCCTGTCTTACCTTGTGCTGTCAATTAAATGCACATTTGGTAATACATAAAATGTATTGTCTATGCCTGTTTCCACTTATCTATGGAATTTTGCTTTCCAACATTTTATCTGTAATTATGCTTTACCTTACTGTGAACAGGACAAATACAGACACAATTTGAAACTGCAATATTTGCATGGTTGATTTGTCTGGATCATTGGGCCAGTAATTTTTTTTTTCCTAGGAAGATCTCAAATTAATTTTATGGTGTTCTATTCAGTTTCAGTGGAAGGTCTTACATTGAAAAAAAGGATTTTTGTGGTTGACACCAACACTGAGATAGTTCAGAGGAAATGTTGTATCATACAAATATGGTAGTATAGGCAATTTATTACATTTATAGAATCTTTAAGAAGCATTGTAAGGGTTTGGCTGTCATTGTCACTTTTTTTTCCCTAAAGATCCAAAGAAATAGCCAAAAACAACAGGGAGGGAATATGTCTTTAGGCAAAGGTATACCCAGCATAGGACACATGTGAGGATATTTACCATCACAGATTTCAATTTCATCATTTTAATTTCATCATTTTAATTGAGTCTTTTGTTACCTTGCAATGTTATGTGTCACCCAACATTTGTATATAAATATACATTAATAGAAATTGTTATTTATAACAATCATAATTGACTTTAGTACGTTCAACATCTAAAATATCATCATCTCCAGGAAATGCTTTTATGCAGTGTATGGTTAACTTCAAAGGCAAGAAGAACTGGGGTTGAAAGGGCAAAAAAAAGAAAACAATTGTGAAGTAAATCTGGAAGCAAGAACGATAGGAAAGTAATGTTATTCCTGTAATTCATGTTTAGGAAAGCCCCGTTATTCTTCATCTCTTGGTCCTTGTGGCAGCCACATGGATAGTTTATATTGCAGTTTCCTATTGCTAATCCAAATGGCACATCAGGTTCAAAGGATTTACAGAGAGGTTTTTTTTCAAAGCCAGTTAATTTGCTGTGGCCTGCACTTCATTCCTAGCGGACATCCAGCAGTGCTCCCTGGGCTGATAGGTAGCAGCGGGCTAGAGAGATGTTTACACGGCTTTTAAAACTAAAAGGCAGCCTTGCCACATTCGGTGACCTCCAAAGTGAGTAGAATTGCAAATGGCAAGGACTGAATTTAATTCAGTACCCAGCATACCACTAATGTTTTACATGCATGATCAATGAGCAGTGCTGGGATGAGAAAAGTACTGAATATTCATGTAAATGAAATTCTCTAACCCTAATTTCAAAGATAAAATACCATTTTCACTTTGACAAGACTGTTCTGGGTGTTTTCCAAGAATATTGATGCACAGAAAGCTCATTAGAACTTTTAAACTGAATGAACAACCACTGCCCTTTGTCAGGCCTGGAATTATTCAGGGTGGAATTGGTTGTGTCCACATGACTTATCAGCTGTGGTAGCACAATGAGCTATCCATGCCAAATCATCCTGAGGAGCTTCCACGTCGTGATTGTGACCTTCACACTTCCCCTGCCACCCCTGAAGCTTTGTTCCTGCTCTTTGAGGCTCTCAGATGTCCTCAGAGTTACTGGGTTTTTCTGATTCAGTCCACTGGAAACCTTTGTGGCTTGAGTTCTGCAGACACAAATGCATCAGGCACAGAGGGACAGAGCTCTAGGAACACTTCAAATCCAGACTGTATAGTCTCCAGTAGGGATCACTGCAATCAGGCAATTAGATGGACCCTGTGTGGTACCACCTATCTGAGTTATGGCAGGGAAGATGAATTTCAGTCCTCCCTCTACCTATCTTCACAGGCAATTCATCACATGCTCACTTCAGGCTGCTGGCCCTTAAGACAAGAGCTGTAGAGCAGTTGATAAAAAGAGGTGTCATAACCTGTGAAATTCCTATCATTCTCTGTCCTAAACCCAGCATGGGATCCCACTGGCCTGTGTTCAGGTTCATAAGTATTGACATATTCAACCTACTTATAACATATCCATAAATTCAAACCACATTCAACCAAAGATCAAAATTCTAAGCTTCTGCAGAGAATGCCAAAAATCTACCAGACTGAAGGGCAGTTATGTCTAGACAGAAGATCTTTCTAGATATCAAGATTTCTTGATAATCATGAACAATTCACTCAGGACAGACATTGCTTCAGTTTGACCATATCAGGAGCAAGATGTTGGACTCCACCAGGGAATAAATTACATCCCTGCTGGCACTGAGGCATATCTTGAGCTATTCCTTCCACTATTTTTTACTTCGAGCCAACCACTGTAAGAAATCTCAAATTAGTTTAATTTTCAATCTGTTTCTATACAAATTTTTATTGCTCCAAATTTACAGTAGTGATTTTTCTAGGGAATTATCTAGCTACATTCATGGGGCTTTTTCCAAACAGTTTCAATTTTCCTTTAGAAGTCTATATTTAAATTCCATTTTTATTACTATGATTCCATTGAATGCTAACAAGAGCGCTGGCAGTTGTAAGCATGTAGCATTCTAATATTACCTTGCAAGCAAAATGCCCTTTTTCTATACAGATAAAAACCCCTTTCCTATTGACACAATTCTTTTTCTCCATCACAATATCCTGCAATATTAGACGAAGTTGCAACACATGCTGTTTTCTCAGAGATCTGTTACCACGACTACATATTAATAAAAGATTTCAGGGACAGCTTTCCCTTCTTTAGAAATTCCACACTGCAAATGTAGAGGGTTAAGCTCCTAGCTGGAAGGATGGGAGCACATATATCTGGGAGCACCAATAATGCAGAAAGGAGATTTGTGAAGATATACAACAAAGACACAGGGTCTGGTGACACACATTTTGGAGAAGTAAATGGTGCTGTAATTTTACTGTGTCACCTGCTTGAGCAGATTTTTAGGGTTTTTCTTCTGGTTTCATGATGCACTTTTTCACTCTGGCTTTAATAAAGGAACATTCAGTAATTGAACTCTAGACTGGGAAAATAGGGATTTAATTTATTGGAATTCATGGTATTTTCACACATGGCAAGAAGGGCAACAATTATCTCCTGAACTTAAGATATCATTACGATAAAATTGGAACTGGTAACTACTTGTTTATTCTGAAAATTGCCTTCTGCAAACAGAAACAGCAATTTAGACCAGAAAGACAGGTGGTCAATTAATCCAAAGTATAACCAGAGAATTAGGTGAGGTTCCTCAGCAAGAATAAGCCAAACCAGACCTGGAAACATTCAGACATTTGTGAGCAGTGGCAAAAGTTTGGTTGTCAGGTATTAGAACAGCAGAATCATGCTGGGACACCAAGTCCTGTGAGTTTTTATTGTATTAATTAAAGCTCCCCTTTGCGAGAAGCAGCATCCCAAAACCCTGCTCTGACACACTGAAATATTGCTGACAGGAATCAGAAATACTGCAGGATGTTATATATGAATTATTGTCTCCTATGCCAAAAATATAACTGGAACCACATTAAGTGGAAGAAAAGCTAGTTTTTCAGCTATTCATGTCTGTGGATAGGTTTTCCTCATGTCTGTGATGAAATTTGTAAAGGCTAGTATGTTTTGATTCTTAAGAACATTTTACATAATTCACATAGATTTCCAGGTAGAAATGTAAAAATGTAAATTTTGGGGGAGAAACATAGATTCCTCAGACAGGTAGAAGTGTAGTTTTCCTCTTTGTTCTTTATTTCTGTGTTACCTGAACAGAAATGCTGTGTATTTGTCTTCTGTGGCATGGCTGGAGGACAAGAGGCAGCAACACATCCCAGCCCCGTCCTTTCCCTCTCTGTGCACGGAGATCCTCAAGACAATGAGTAATGTGAACAGGGTTGTGGCTAAATTGCTCTGGAGATGACTACTCAGCAAAGAGGATTATCTAGAGGCAGGTTACACAGGCAAGATAAAGTTCATCGTGTAAAAAAATGGCTTTTTGTCTAATTAACCTGTGCTGATCATGTTCCTGGGCTGATTTACAGATCCATCCTTTGGGGTTTAGGCTGGAGGCCGGGTTACACAGAGCCCAGCTCTGCCATTTCAAGGCCATTGGCTCTCTGCTCTGAGTCCCAGAATCCCTATGCAGCCACAACAATGCACTTCTGCTGTGTTTTTTGAGTGGCAGTTCTTAAATTGTATCAAATTCCTCATTAAAACATCTCTCACAGGGATGGGAGTTGAACACCCACTTGCTACCTCTAAGCAAGACTCTATTTTATATAAGTATTTTTAAGCATGAACTTCTTTAATCTCAGTGGTGTGTGACAGCTGCAGTTCAGGTGTCTGTCCTGACTCTTGTGCAACATTTCAAGCCATATAGTGTTTAAAATAATATCTTTTTGCTGATTTTTTTTTTATTTTACTATTGTGCAAGGAAATTAAATATGCAATGAGATTTAAACCCCCTACCTTTGATATAGGTAAAGTTGAGGGGCCACGGTAACATGAGCTGGCTTTGCTCCAGCTGATAAACATAGAAAATGAAATAAAAAGTGGGTAAGATCCCTTTTTGCTACAGTTCTATAAGCAGTTGAATAAATTCCAAGTTTGTGACACATGGTAGCAATGAAAATGGAGAAAAGCCATAAAGATCATGCTGTTATTATCACATGAAGGTGAGTAGCAGACATGCCAAAAAAACTGAAAGTGTAGGAATTTCGGGGGGGACAGATTCTATACAGCACAAGTACCTGCACCTCCCAAAGTCATGGTTTAACCCTCACTTGAAGCTTGCAGGTAGGTTTGCACATTCACATTTTATGGCAATTTGATATAATTTTCATAAATGATTGAGAGAAAAGAAGTGAGCAAACTTTAAACTGTTTTTGTTATGTGAAAGTGAACTTTGAATAGAGGAGTTCTCACCCTGTAGATCCATGCCAGTGAAAATGAGAGAGGAAGAATCAAAGGGCAGATATTGCCACTTGTCAGTGAACATCAAGAGGGGTGCAGTTTACTAACTGGAAAGGTGAAGAATCTTGAGGAAGCTGGCTCATAGAGAGGGCACAATCATAAAAATAAAGAACAAAATAATATCTGAATAAATATTTGGGTCCTTGAGAAGTTCAGTGTTTCATCAGAGTCCTGTTCTTGAAAAAAGACACATGAATTCCAAGGCATCTGCCAAAATAAATAGGAGGATATAGTTCATAATTTAAAATAATCTTCACTTGGACAGTGATAACCACAGGAGAGAGTCTAGGAAAAAAAGCTTTCCCTTGTAATTTATAGTTAAATAAATTATTATTCTCTGATGGACTAAGATGATGTCACACATTGTGTGCTGCAATGAGAAAAGAAAACATTAGAAGAAACAGGTTATTTGCATTCAGAGAGAACAGAGAAGGAAGAAGGCCCAAAGAGAGAAAAAAAAAAAAAAAAAAAAGAGGTATGAGAGAAAAAAAGAATGAAGGAGAAAATGGGAAAAGATGAAGAATCTTGGCTGTTGGTCCTCTCAGATTCCAGAGCACCAGTTTTAGGGACCCCAGATGAACAAATCCTTTCACATCTGAAATAATAAAAAAGTGAAAACCTTGCTTAAGAACTTAAAAATAAAAAAACATCTAAATTTATATGGGAATGAAGGTAAGAAAAACAACATTACCCACACCACCATTGTGAGCAGATTTGTACAGCCTGAGCAGAAAAAGAGAGAGTGGCAAGAACAGCCACAGCTCCAGTGACGTTTCTTTCAGTCACAGATGTACTAAACAAAAACTCCCACTGGAGACAATGTCCCAACAGGGCTGTCCCCAAAAGCCTCATCCTGCACTTCTGGAAGTCAAAAGCAGAGGGGACAATTCAGGACTGGGCAGTGAACTGGGAGAGGAACCACAGCACAAGAGGGGCTGTGGTGCTGCATGTGAGAACAAGATGCTGCTCCTCATGCCAACAGCACTGAGATTCGGGGTGTGATGGTTTCTAACACACTGAGCCAAACCTGTTCCTGCTGCAGTTTCACCAATGGCAGCAGAATTCCATCACAGATCAATCTGAAGCACTGTCTTTCTAGAAAGATTTTGGGACAAGGTAGGAATCGTCCTCTTATTGCCACAGGCAGGCTGAAACTCATTGCTCAGTTCAATCAATGAATGCCCTGAGCTTCAAAAGTTTCACTTAGCAGAATATGTTATGACAAAAATAATAATAAATTAAATTTTTCAAATGAAAAATAGGAAAGGTTTTGCTATATAGATCCCAACACTACAAGATACAGTTATTAAAAATGGTCTGACCACCAAATTATTCCTGTGGAGAAGCAATACTCCACTGCTGGCGGATTTCTCCACCAATATCTTTTCCACCTGGTGGGTTCCTTTTTTAATACAGAAACTATCCACACTATGGGATTTAAAACTAATCAGTTTGCAAGCTGTTCTTAAACATCTACAGCACTATGAGTCTAAAAATAATGTTCAGCCATACATTCTCTAGCTATATCATATCATTCTCTAATTACATTTCACCACAAGGGCATAAAAAAGGAAGACACAATCCTTTAACACTGCAAGGGTGGGTAAAACTGTCATCTCAATATTCAGGATCACTTAGCATTGAAGTTTCTTCTGTACTGATGTTTATTCTTAATTGCATGAGCCTCCATGCCAGCATGTGAACGGTTCCTCCACATTTCTTTCCAGGAGCATTCTACCAATTACTTCATCTTCTCCCTCTCCCATGTGGTGACTCAATATAAAACTGATAGAAGTAAAATTGTAACAGGTTCCTGTCTTTGGATTTTTACAATTTAAAAAAAAAAAAAAAGTATTTGGAAAAAAAAATTACATTTACTAATAAAAGAGAACCAAACAAAAGAGGAATGAAAATTTTCATCTGATTATAATTACTATTGCTGTGGCTTGAGAAAAAAAATCTATTTTTTGTGAAATAGATGAAAAAATATGAAAAATTAAGACGTATATTTTCTAATTTTCTGTTATAGAGGAGAATAACTATCTTGTATTAGAAGGCAGTTATCCTTCTCTTGCTCAGGAAAGCCATGATACAAACAGAGCAATAATCTGAAATGTCCACTGTTTTGATTTCCTGCACTGCCTTCTTTGGGCTTGTGCCCCCGTTTACTGAGCTCACACAGAACCAGACATAGATCCTTCTCCTGCTACCTCTCTCCCTGAGCAAACACTCAGAGTCTGAGCAATAGGGTTGTGAGGTTGATCTCATTCAAACTCTGTCTTTTCTGGGGTAAAAGGCCCAAATTTCCTCTTTGTCATGGATAAAACATTGATTAAAAAAACCCCTCCAGTGCCCTCAGTGGCACTTGAACCAGTTTCAAGCTCCTGGGGCATGACAAGATACTTGAAGCAGGATTCTGTGAAAGTGCAGTGGGACCCATCTGCCCACACCAGCTTCAAACCCAAGAGGGAACTCAAGCCCAGAGGTCACCTGTGCCGTGTTCATTCAGTATCTCTGCAAGGATTTCAGCTGGCAAAGAGCTGATAAAGAGCCTTGCAGATAAACCAGCTCAGCAGAGAGCTATCAGCAGGAAAACACCGTGATTTATCAATAAATGTACAATCACGTTGTCAATTTAAAATATTTGAGTAAGGTATCTAAATAGTCAGCATTTATTCAGTATTTATAGACAATATGCTGTTTAATACCTCCATCAGTGATATGGAAGGCGAGATCAAGTGTACCCTGACAGAGTTGGCTGAGGACACCAAACTGAGTGGGGAAGTGGACATTTCAGAAGGGAGAGTCAGCATGCAGGAGGTCCTGGGTGGGCTGGAGGATAAAGGACATGTAAGCATTAATCATGAAAAAGGATTTATTCTATGCCTAGGTCTCACTATTTAAAAGGTGGGTAAGATCAGAGTACATGTCTGTACCACAGAGTATTGTGGTTCACCCCCAAACAATCCCTTAACTGTCCAAACCATGGCTCTGCTCCATTAGAAAGCCTCTTGTCACTGTCATCATTCTTGTCTGGTTGGATTACACATGATTAGACAGATTCATTCACACTAAGCAGTTTATTCCAAGGGAGCCCAGCCCATTGCTTCCTCTCCATACATACAAGCTGAAAACTCTGAGTGCTAAAGAAAATGACTCTGCTTATTTTAACAGAAAAGCAGCACTCTAATGAAGGAAGAACACAGCTTTCCTTTTCACATATAAGTTTCCCAAGGAAATTTCTGGTCTTTAATGCCATTTAAACCTCAGCAGAGAGGAAAAAGAAACAAAACCAAAGAAAAAACAAAACCAAAAACCCACCATGTAGGTCTAATTTAAAGAATTGGCTCACATTTCTCACGCTCCTGCCTTTCCAGACCCTTGTCCTTCCACTCCTCTGTAGAGGTGAGGTTTGTGATCAGAAGCACTTCTTTGCAATCAGTATAAATGGTCACATTTACAGTGGGTCTTTAAAACAGCCCATGGCCTTTAGAATCAGAGTTTAAGTGCAAGGGAAAGTCTGCTAAAAGACCTCCTAGCCCAGCACAAAATGGATCCCATTGACACGACGTAAACCTATGCTGACCCTGTTTGTAAGAAACTCAAGAATGATTTTCAACACAGGCTGTTACATTTACCAAAGCTTTTACAAGTCCCTTCAAAACATTCCACCGCCACACTGACATTTCCAGAAATTAAAAACAATATTAATTCTGCTGTGATTAAAGTAGGCAAGAGTTGCCAAATAAAACCAATATTTTCACATTTTTCCCTGAGTTTTAAATATGCATTTTTAGATTCCTATATTTCAAAACATGACTTCCTAGGAGATGGTTATTATTTTTTTCCCTTGGCTAAGCACAAAGCAATATTAGCATCTCTAGCAGAAAGCCCTGGTAATTGGTTTGACAATTAAAAACACAAATATCAAACCACTGAGGGAAGATTACCCAGGACCAGTAATTTGCAGTTTTGTTTAGCAGGACAGGAAGCTTAAGGGCATTCAACAAAGAGCATAAAATGTACTGTATAATGGCAGTGACATTTTCAGTTATCATTACTGTAAAAGGCAACAAAAATACATATTGTCAGCTAACATACCTGCAATGGCTCGTGACCCCAGAGCATTTGTTCAAAGACATTTTTAGAATTGTCCCGGATATTTGGGAAACAATTTCCTTTACTTGAGAAAATTCAAAGCCATACTTGAATCCTGACTTTCTGGAAGTCAACTCTTCATCCTGTTTTGAGCACAATAATACCCTAAAATAAGGAAATGGCAACCCCAAGGGCTGAAGATCCACAATCTGTGCTACCACCTCCAGCTTCTCCAGAGATGCACAAGCTTAGCAAAATACCACGGATGCAAAGAGTGCCTTGCTCCCTTGCCAGCACCCAAACTCACACATGCCCATAAAAAACAGTACAAAATGTGTGTTTCTTTCCTTGGGCTTCTAAATATTGAAGATTTCAGTACCTGCAATACCTTTGCAATGGTTTTATCTCTAAGAGAAAGTCATTGAAATTAATGTAAAGAAAAAAGGTCAGATGCAGCCAGAACCCTACCTGCAAATAGTTAATCTACAAAGAAAGCTTAGCCAGCTGCTCTATCACATTTTCCTCAGGAAGAAGTAACTTTTAAATTACAGTAGCAGAAGAAGAATAAAGATGTCACAGGGAAAAATCCAAGGAATCCAGCTAAGAACACTGCACATAAAAGAAGGATATTTTCCTTGTTTCCACCATTTTGACAGAACCAGACAGTACCTGACAGAAACAAGCACTCAGCTCAGTCTCTAAAGAACATAAAGCAGGTCAAGATTTCCAGTTTACCTTTCTACCCAATCCAAAATGGAACAATTTTTATCTCTTATATATGCTACAGGAAAGTAGAAATTTGATGTAACTATTGTTGTGTGACCAAAACCACTTTTGCATATACTTTTTGAAGTACAGATATTAATTTCTTAATGTGGTTCCTCTTTGGAATATCTTTGGAAATGTTTTTAACGCATTTTTTGCTCTGATACTCTTTTCCTCATATTGGCCTCATAAGCTTAACATTCAGTGTGGTGGGAGAGGGTTTTTTTTTATATTCTTTGCTAGTGTTCTATCTTTAAATAATAAAACACTGGCATTGCGAGGTGCCTGGAAAGGTAACAGCCAAAACAGAACTGTGGCATTCCACATCTGCTGCTGAGGGGAATCAGAGCCATCTCCCTCCCTCCCACCAGAGCAGCATTTTGGTTAATTTTGCCTAAGGATCTGGTCCTCAGTTCATATTTGATATAAAGTAAGTCTCACTGCTGAGATCTTCCTGGGCTAATGAAAACAATCTCATTTGGTTTGTTCTGTGAGATTGAGTTTCTTAAATATCAGCTCAGCCAAAGGAGAGAGCGTGGGGGGAATGCAGAGCATCCTCTGCATCATCTATTGATCTGTGCTCCAGCCTCCTGAGCCTCTGCAGCTCAAGGCAGGACACAGTGCCAGCCTCCTGTATCAGGGCTGATTAAGGATCCTGACTGCTGGTCTTATGAGAAACACTTAAGGAAGAAATTGCGCAAAGGATGTCAGAAGCTTGAGGGGGGAAAAAAAAGGGGAATGAAAGAATAGAAAATGAAGTGTGAAAATAGCAGACAAAGATATAAAGGGGCAAAGACAGTGATGAGTCAGGTGAGCTACGAGGATGAAAATTACCTTGAAAAGAATTAAAGGACATTAGAGATTGGAAAAGGAGAACATTTTTAAAGCTCAATTTCATTTGGGAGAGTCTGGTTTTGAAGAAAGAGAAAGAGGTTAGGAATAAGAAGAGTAAATAATGAGTCCATATCTAATTTACTAATAAATGAAAGGCAATCACAAACCCAACTAAACAACTTAGAATTCAGTTGGGATCCTCTAAAAGGCTACTGTAAAAATGAAGAAGGGGCATTTGGGAATTATATTTCAGTTACCAAATTTTTAATTATCCTTTCCTTGACTCTCCATACATGCAGCAGATCACTTTGACAGAAGCACTTACACTGCCCTCCACCTGGAGGCTCTACAGCAGCAGCTACTAAAGCCAGCAGGATTCCCTTCCTTCTGCAGGGCACATAGTCCACAGGCATTTCATCCATCACTTGTATAACCTATTTAGACATCAGCAAGATGGTTGATGATTTGAGGTCTGCTCCTTGAGCTATAGGTGTAAAGGCCCAGGTTGCACAGTTTAGGTTCTGGATGTGAGGCACACACAGAGGTTGTATCACACAGATTATTGAAGGCTGACTAATAATAATTGCAGTAACTTGGTGGAAAAGCTTGCAAGGCACAGGTAAAATTATGCCTTTCTAACTCACCCTTTTTCCAACTCGCACTCTCAAAACAAGAGCACTCATCTCCCTGAGAGAACTGAAATGGTCACAGAATGACCTGCCAGCCACAGGGATCAAAATGCCAAAGGTGAGAAAGAAATGGTAATGAACTGCAGACAGGAGATGATAGGAATTCTCTGAGAGACCTATTACTCCACTGCTGGCTGGCCTACGAGACTCACTCTGCTGACACCTCCAAGGGCAGCCAAGAATGTCAAGCCCAGCACTCCTGCCAGCACTGCTCCTTCCTCAGCTGATGTACCAGGCTGCCCAGGAGCCACCAAGCCTCACTTTCCTGCAGCATCATGCAACATCTTTGTCAGACACTTCCAGTACTGCTCCCACAAAACAATACATGTTGGTCTTCAAGGCCTCTGCACCACCAGTGTCCTTCATAAATATGCCTTTGCTCAACTCATTTGTAAAACAGACAGTTCGTTTTGTTTTTAAGAAACAGCTCTGAGGAACAAGTTTAATAGGAAGTTGGTAGAGGCAGGGTTTGATGAGGGATTCCTCCAGGCCCTGATAGGATTTAAACCATATTAACGCTCTTGCTCAAAGGTAATAAGCTCTCCAAAGCAGGCACTCTGCCTTCCTGCATTAAGAATAATATTCTGCACATCCCAGGGATTATCTAGTACTAAGAAAACAGTTATTAAAAATCTATACTAAATCATTCAGACCTTAAATTTTTCCCATTTTGTAAGACAAATTGCATTTTTGAGTGAAAATTAAAAGCATTTTAGTCTACCCAGACCAAGGTTTCAGTTGGAACCTCCATCATAAATAACAGTTAGAAATGAAAAGCCTTTTCAGCTAGTGAGCTATTGGCCTAAAAAGCAATCATCTGGGTCTGCAGCCAAATCCCAGACTCCAGCGCTGTAAACTAAGGAAAGAGTAACTCTATCTTGTGCCTTTAAACATTTCCATTCATAATATCTGAAGAGGTATCTGGTTTGGCAATTTGCTCTTTTTTCTCTTTATTTGCAGGAGAGACAGACTTTTAAAGATTTTTTCAAGACTTGCCAGCTTTCTGAAATTCAGATGTTGTGAGTATTCCTCTGAACCCTACGGCCCTGCTGTTCATGGACAAGAGAGATGGTGGAAGGGCTGGAATTCTGAGCTCTTCCAACAACAAAGAGATTCCCTACTTACTACAAAGGAGGAGAAGAAACTGCCCTACCACTAAAATTTTCCTTCACTGAAACTCGAGTTGGAGAACATCTGCAAAGGGTTTCCTTGTTATTGCAATTCATCCTCACAACCAAGTTTGTTTTCTTGGTGTTTCACATTGAAACACACAGAAATTTAGCTGGGAAAACTGGTACAAGATCTGCTAGACAGCACCACCAAAACAGGCAGCAGGCCAAGTTCAGCACCATCTTCAGTGTTTTTTTTCCTTCTGTCTTTCCTCTTCTACTGAAAGAAAAGAAAGGATGTGGGGGGGGAAAAAAAAAATAAGAACAGATAGGTGTTTCCCTTTGTTCTTTCCCCAGATCCCTGCAGTTGTGTTTGGTGAGTGCAGCATTGAATTGGCCAAATCCCTACTGAAAGTGTCTTCTGCTGCCTTGTCTTGTTTGTTTGTCCTTCACCTTGTTCTTTGCTCATAATTTAGGTGTTTACTTGCTGCAGCCTGCAAAGGACTTTTCCTCTTTTCTGAACCCTGGTGCAATGTGACATTTTCAGCTCTGAAGGCGGGCTCCAGATTGTTCTGCTTCTGAAACTGATACATTTTTAGTAGTCACATTTCCTTTTCTCCCCTCCTGATTTATTTCTCTCTTGATTTCATGCCTCCTCCTTCTATATGACCTGCTCTTATATGGCTGACATCTGTGGATGCAAGAAACCCTCGACAGCTTTGGTGCTTGGAAACAGAGACACCTATTTGTCAGGATCACGAACCATCTTCTCCATTAGAAGTACAAACTTACATTTCAGGCAAACAGAGTCTTTTCTCCTTCAAGACAGGTAAAAGATGTCACATAGAGGCCAAAATAATTGTTTATTCTTTCTCCTTTCTTGTCATTGACACCAAAAAATGGATTTATGGGAATTTAAACTCCCAGTAGAAATATTCCTATTAACTACTTTATATTTATTACTCAAATATTTGTTGTTGCAGCATTTAAACTTGATCAGTCTCTTGTTTCAGCAACTCAGCAAACTCACTAAAGCAAAACTCAAACATGACATCAAGGTCTCATATCTCAAACAAAACCTTCACAGATCAAAGCTGAACCCCTAAATTAAGTCACAGAAGACCTACTACCTTAGTGACAGACAAAAGAAAAACATCTCCAAAATAAAAGGTCAACATTTCACTCTGCAGAAGTGACATCATTGCCATCATGAGCTGGGATTTTGGACCTCATGTGAGTTTCTATGAAAAATTAGTAATCAATTTTATTGTGAAAATTGCTTTTATTGAGGTTACAGTATGTTCTAAGAACCATTTACAATAATTCAGATGAGAAATTCATTGACTTTATGTAAAATCGGTATGTAGGAATTAAAATAAAATATTACAGTCAAACCCCAAAGACAGAATTTAACAATACCAGGTGGAACTTGAGTTGAATTCATTTAAGCTGGAACCTCCTCTGCTGTAAAAATAATTTTTGAAGTACCCTGTCCTCTTAGCTCAACACTGTTAACTTGCACAAAGGTCATGCACCTTGCAAATTTCTATCAATTAAAATCTACTTTAGATCACAGCAGGTTTGAGCCAGTCAATTATCATTTTACCTCCTCATTACTGAAATGTGCTACCTGTGTCTTCATTTATAATTCACATACATACTCTGAAAATCTTGCTTGTTCCCTTTGGAAATCATCACCTTTGCTGAGATAAACTCAGCCCTGATAGATAACAGCTCTGTTAGCACCTAGTAATCTAGATCAGATTATTAGATTAGGGCTGAACGTGCATTAGTACAATAAAACAGAAATCTCTTTCAAATAGAGTGCAAACAAGCCCTACTTTAGAAAATAAAGGAACACAATTCATTTTTGAGTACTCCACTCAGTAGAAAACAAAGATGATCTGCTCAGAAAGCCTGGAGGAGAGCGTGATTTGTGGAATGGGCAGAGGTCCAGGAAACATTACATCTTGCTGGTCCTTTCCTCCTTTCTTTATAATGAAATCATCCCTGAGAGCAAACATCCACATATACACTAATTAGAAACCGAAATAAGCCACTTGAATTTTTGCTATCATGCTGGAAAAATATCCTAACTCTGCTTTGAACACGGTATATAAACAGTGGTCCAACTTTTTCAGTTTTCTGGAGTCTTTCTTTCATAAATTTATGCAACAAAAAGACATGAATCTTACTCTACGCCTTTCCCCAGAACTGTTTCTAGGGGTTTTTGCTTTGGGATCTTCCTGTTCCATTCTATAATCTCTTCTGCCCCAAAGGGACTCTTCAGCTCTTTATCCTTGCTCAAGTTAATAGGGCTCCAAGGATTTAGCAGAATAATTCTTCATCTCCAGGAAGGGCTCAATAGTTTCAAAATGTGATGACTTAACAATACACCTTTATCCACTGACAAATTTCTTGGATTTCTCCCTTTCCTACACTAAAACAGAAAATTCAGCTCAATCCATTCTAATTCCCAGATCCACTTTTGAGTTCTACAAACTAGCAAGAGAGGCTTCTGAGCTGCAGTGTCTTTGGCTGAGATGTATGACAGGGTTCTCCTCAACCCACATTTTTGGTTCATCATTGGGATTAGAGATGTCTTCCTGTGTCTTGATTTCTCTGGACAGGACAACCAAGAGGATGCTGGAGGAGAGCCATTGAATATTCTTCCATCATTCAAGCAAAAGAGCTCAGCTGTGAAATCTCTGCCCTGTGGTCTAAATATAACCTTGGACCACATAAATCAGACATAAATTAAATATTCCTTGAATATTTAATATATATAATATATATATAATATCTTGATTTGATGATAGATGAAGACTGAAGATAGAAATGGACCTCCAGGCTGGCTCTTCTGGTGAGCACCCATAGTTCAGACTCACTCAAATATCTTACCCTGCACTGGAAATAGGAGACTTGCAGAGCTGATCTGACTTCAGTGCTTCCTTAACTTTATAATATTTAAATAAAATTGGAACATAATGTAAAAATAATTCAAATATAACTTTATTTTTTTTAATTCCTAATATTCTTCATTTTCTAGGAATCCCTGCTAGTCAACAGGTCTGCTTTTCTGACTTTATAAAACTCTTTGTGCTCTGACGCTTCATTCAGATGGATTACAATCTTCTGCTCTTCTGCTTGCAATTCTGCTGGAGTTTTACAAGGAAATCGAAACTTGAAAAAAATATTTCAACTGCCAATTAAACGTTGTGAAAAGACAGTTTAATCTCAACAGACCTCGAAGTTGACAAAGTCATTGTTTAATGTGTTTAGATACAAAGCTATAAGAAATTTGATAACAGCAATAAGGCACTTCCAAGAATATCGTTACCATGAAATAATTACATCCCAATAGGATTAGGGGTAATCAGCCACACTGTGCCTCAGTACACCTCAGGGGGTGATTATCTTACCATAACAACACCACCCATTGTGCTGCACTGCTTAAATGTGTTCTGATAAAATAACATACTTTTAAAGTTTGTGTAGCTGTTTGTGTCAGCAGAGGAGCATTATTATAGTCAAATTATAGTCATCGTGTATTTTCTTTTCCCCAGTAAATTTGTACTTGAAAAAATTTAAATCCCACTGGAAATTTGCAAACATATTCATTACAAAAATATGTTCAGCATTTAGACTGCAGCATAAATAATCAGAATTAGGACATTCACATTTATCTTGGCAGCCTGTGCTTCTTTTACGCTGCGGTGGCTTTGACTTGTGCCACCATTTTAATGTTATTTAAATATGGAATTGTAGTTAACGCATTTATAAATTGCTTGAATGAAAGAAAATAAAGAAATGATTCATAGAAGATTACCAGCCACACAGAATATTATTTATTTACTTATTTACTTAAATGACCACAAAATAAAGCAATAAATTTTCGCTCTCAAATAAATGAAACTATTATGCCTGATTGAATGCATTTATTTATACCAATAAAAAATAATACCTCCACAGGTATTACTTGGCTGTTATTTGTTATGTGTGGTCAGTGTGTTAGGAAATATAAAATCAAATAAAAACATGCACAAGGACAAAAGTTTGACAGCATTATTTTATACAGCAGAGTATTGGGGCACCATTATTGGTTCTGCTGATTTCCTAAATCTACACAAGGCAACCCAGAGCTCAGGTCAGCTTTGAGAATGGATCATCACAGGCACTGCTCCTGCAACCACAGGCAAGAGATTCTGCATCACTCACCAACCACTCCAGACAGACCTGCTGGTAGCAGTTTGGTTGCTCTGCAGATATTCAGGGAATTCCTGAGATCAAACCAACTTCTCCCAATTCTTTTGTTACCCAAAAATACCACTGGCACTTGACTCAGCTTAAGAAAAAATACTTACCACTTTGCAGACTCAGCTTAAGAAAAAATAACTTATCCCAGACACACGAGAAGTTTTGGCATTGGAGAAGCACAGAGAGTGCAACCAATAAATTACAAATGAAAGGGGATTTATCAAGAGTAGTGGCTACTAAGAGAAAGAGCATGTTTTGGTCTTCTTCACCTTTCTGAAGACAGACTTCCTGGCTTATTACCAAGAACTTTAAAGACTGTTATAAATGGTTAACTCAGCTATTCTAGAAATTAATTATGCAGGCTAGAGAGTGAACTTAGCTGAGCACATATACTACCATCTTTTGAATGACTATATTGTTTGGAATTAAAAGTCAAAGGGAAATTAAAATGGTTCTCTTTATGACTATTTTAAGAAATTTTAAGTGATTGAAAGATAAATATAAAAATGTGCATTTTTTAGTGCATTACTCAAGAATCCCAAAAAATACTTAAGGTATGGGATCCCCATCTTACAGATAAGAAAATTGAGGCAAGGACACAATAAAGACCAAGTGCACCCAGAAAACTTACTACTTTTTACTAACAGAAACTTCCATTAATACATCCCAAGACTACATTCCATTAGTAATTACTACATCATGTCATTTTTACACCAGTTTCTGCTAGAAAAACTTACCTTTCAAGAACACTAGCATTTTAATGTTCAGAAAGCCAAATTGAGAAAAAAAAATAAAAACATCCTTCTCCCATGTTCACTGTCTTCTTTCATAGGACCCTTCTGAATTCACCTATTTTCTGTTCTTACTGAGAACATCTAAATAGAGGTGCTAATGCTGCATGTTTGAAGAGAATCAAAGCTGAAATCAAAGAGCAAAATGTCTTACAGTGAAGGCACCCTTCAATTTGTTCTGTGCCATTTTGCAGACAAAGAAATAAAAGCCTCTGCACCATCAATAGGGCTTTGTTTAAACTCTGCATCACAGACTTGTAAATCTACTGCTCCAAAATTTCTCCTTCAGTCAGCCAAAATCAATGATCAAATTAGAGGTTTCCAAAGGACTTTTTTTTTTCAAATTCTGAAAACTATTTATTTTGAGTGTTAATCACTGCTGTTTAAATCTCACAGTGGAACTAGTACATACACACGAAATGAAGGTAAAATGTTGCTTTACCTATTTGGTTTTTTCTAATGTCTGTAACTGCAACAGCTCCTGAAATCAACAGCTATTTTGGGCTTTGTGTGCTTTTCATGAAATTGCAGTTGGTAGAATTTTTTTCCCTTGTGATCTTCAAAACTCTGATATATGTGTCATAAAAATCTATTCATAATTCAATATCCACATTAGCACCAGTGCCATTTGGGAATACATCATTTCGACAAGGACTCAAAACACTTACATAAGGATGAGTGGATGAGAAAGATTTCCTTTCTAGTTAGGCACAACAGGGCAGATCTTAGTCTGCTTCACATCTCCTCACAACAGGCACAAAGGAAAAAAAAAACAAAGAAACCCCAAGCAAACAAAATAAAAGGAAAAGAAAGCTAGTGTAATTAGCTACCTTGAATTCCTTGCAGGGACTGGAAATACTGGGTACCCAAAGAGAAAATGAGTGTTTGGGAGGATCCTGAGCCCTGCCACTTATGGGTTCCACAATTAAAAGTCAGAACACCAGTTCAGAAATTGAGGGTGAACTGAAGATAGTATCAAGATAATATCAGAGGATCAAATCCTACCCTCTATCTCTAGGCAACCACAATGCATGAGTTTCTTCATGAGCCAAGCAACCTCTGCATCACCTGACTGTGGTCTGCTCCTTCCTATACTGCTCCCCCTGGAGTGTTCTTCTATTATCACTCTATATTCAGTGTATCACATTGACCCTTCTTTGTTTGTACCAGATCAGGCTCACCTTTGGGCCTCCCTAAAAACTGAAAGTTTTTAACAATAATTTTTACCTAAAAAATTTTAAAATGTCCCTTAGCAGACAGAAGGAACTGGGTGACGCAGGGATTCTTATGGCCCTGCTGGCATCACATTTCACTTTGCAGAGCCAGGCTCAAGCCTCTCCTTTTTCCATGCCAGAGGTCCATAAATTACCCTGTTCATCTTCTCTTCTGCTTGTCCATCCCAGCTTTTGATCTCCCTCTGACTGCTCTTTCTTCTCTCCTTGTGCTCTGGCCATCGCTGTGGAGCTTTGCTGGCCCCCTGTGCAAACCTGGGAGTTTCACTTTCATTGATCCCATTTGTTAACTTTCTTGCCTACAACAGTTGATTAGAATTCTTTTTGTGTCTCAACCTAGAGCCACTTCAATCTAGCTCTTAGCTGCCATTAATTCAGCCTTGATGTAGTCTCTGAAAACCTGAATTATCTTCCATGCTTCATTTGTGAATGTCTCTGTCTGGCAACCAGCCTGACACTTGAATTCTTGTCATCCTTTGATTCTGTCACCTCCCAGTTTGCATTCCTTCTCCTTCTTTACTTTTTAATGAACGTTTCTACCCTTCTTCCAGCTTCCTAGGTGGTTCCATGGAACTGCATCCATTCTCACACTTTTTGCTACTATCTCACTATTTATTCAGATAATGTCATCAAAACCAAAAACTCTGTCATTGCCTTCAGGCTAATGCTTCACAGAACTGCTTTCCAGTTCTGCTTCAGCAGCTCTGTCCAGGCACTCTCTGTCAGCATCCTCCACAAGCCAAGAACGCATCCAAAGGCCAGGAAGTTTTCAGCTGAGTCGCAGAGGACCCTTACATCCACCACAGACACAAGCAGTATCCTCACATGCCCAGCCCATGGGCATCTTCTCTGACTCAAACCTTAGCCCTGTTTCTCACATCCAGGCTGATTCCAGCACGTTCCTTTCTCTTATTGCCGCAATCCCTCCGCTCCCAGCCCCAGGAGATCACCCGACTGGCTGCAGTCCGCCGGGGGTGGGAGGGGGGACAGCAAGGACAAAGATAAAAGATGAAGGAGGCTCTCTCTTCTGGGACACTGTAGCCAGCGTTCGGGGTGGAGGAGGTATTTTAAGGTATAAAAGGTATTAAAGTATGTATTTTGTTTGTATATAATACAGCTTGTCAGATCAACAGACACCCCTCAATGATCTCTCTGCTGAGGTATTTCAAAGCTGCGTCTTGTTACCAAAACTTTATTTCAGTGGTTTATCTCTTGCTAGATATTTCTTCACGTGATGCAAAAAAAGAAGTGAAGCTTTAAGAGTGAAAACACACAGTTTCCCTAGACCCAAAAGTTTCCCAAAAGATTCCACAACTCATAATGGAAGCAGTGGTTACATTTTTCTCCTTATTTCATCCAGCGTGGGTCTCTTTCCAATGCTCACTGCCTGTATTTCTCTTCTCAAAATAAAATAAATAAATAAATATTGTTTTGGAGTAAAGAAGCACTCAGAACTGCTGTTAACATTTCTTCAGTGTTCTAATGAACTTAATTAGCTCCCGTGATGCTCCTTATAATGCAGAGAAACCTTCAAAAATATTAAAGTGACTTTGTTTACTCCTGCAATAAGGAGTCTTCCAGGTGACTGGGGCAATGCATCAATATTACACATGTTCTTAATGCTGGAAAGGAGCTCACCAGAGGAAACAATTATTCACTTTGAAGCTTTTTAATATTTCTGAATGTGACTCAATTACATAATTCTGCCTGTACATGTATTTTTTTGTTTCACCTGAAATATCAGTTGATTTATGATGAAGTCATATTTTCTCACCCAGTTCTAATTCCATTTATACCACACTTATGAGTTCTCTGTAATTCAGTGGAAGTCACAGTTTGACACCATTCCTCTGACACCAAAACGAGCTCCATGAGCTAATGAAGTCCTCTGATTCTGCCAAGAGTTTTGAGATAAAGAAATCTTATTTTTAAATATTATTTTTCCCACACTGGGTGTAGACACTCAAGAAATTATTTTAAATATATGAAACAAATAAAAGCAAATTATGTAAATTATTAGAGTAAATAATAGGATTTTATAGATAGAGTAGGATATTAATAGAGTAAGATAATAATCCTCAAATCCCATTTTCATAAAATATCCTTGTGTAGAACCTAGTTGATATATAAAATTTCATAGCATATACATAAGTAATTCTTAAATAATCATTACATATATAACATTAAATATTACATATGCATTATATTCGTTACATATAATTGTCTGAAGTATTCCTAGAATTGCATAAGTAATTATTTGAGGCAAGGCTTCAGCTGAAATGAGCCTGTTGTCACTATCAGAGCAACAGATGGGGCTTGGCAAGGCTCAGCCTGCTCCCAGTTCCACCAGTGGTTCAGAGGCTGATTTAATCAGTGAATCACCTCACTTCCCCATCTATAAACAGGAAATGCGTTACAGCCCCTTCTGTAAGGCATTTGGAAATCCAGTGATTATGCAAGTAAATATTTCACATATCAGTCTTGTGGTTAATTGAATGTTTGAACTTTAAGGGTAACTGAATTTGTATAAGTAGCTATTTATTGAATGTAACTGAATCAGAATTGAGCACCTACCTCAGATACGCTTTTAAATAACTTTTAGAGAGGTAAATTATTTTGAGGCTGAATTTTTGGGGTGAGAAAATCGAACATGTTGCTAACAGGAATTACTAAAAACTGCCTGTTTCCCTCAAAACCTGTGGAAATGATAAGGGAAAATAAAATGTTGAAATGGGCACATTAGCAGTAACAAGAGACTTCAATTTACAAACTAATTGGGAGGGAGGGAAAAAAATAAACAACATCAAGAGAAGCAGCTTGCAGACTGAGTTGTTCCTAAGAAGGAACCCTGGAGGAAGCTGGAGCATGGGACAGCTGGAAAAAGGGCACCTGTGCCAGGGTTACCCCAATCCAAGGATAACTCCCAGGCTCTGGCCACACTGGCTGGGAGCAAAGGGCCTGATCACAGGGAGCAACTCGAAGGTGCTGCAGTTTTGCTTGTCATTAGGAGATTTCATGCAAGAAATAGTGCACTTCACTGGCTCAACAAGTCTGGAAATGAGCACAGACTGCCCCAGGGATCAGGCCATCAGTGAGGCTGTCCTTGCTTTTGTCACTCCCAATCAACAGTGGAACACAAGGAATCACCATTATCTTCTCCACACACATTAGTTACTCTTCTGCACGGTTTATTTTGCATTGCCAGCACCTCCTTTTCAGACACCCCTCACAAAAACACAAAATTACAAGATTTAATAAACCTCTAGGAACAATTAAGAAGCTTAGTTAGGAAGTCTCACATGTTACATCAGCTGCAGTGTAATCACACCAGCTGGATCTTAGTCTGCTTTTCCACAGGGACTGAAGTTTCCTTCCCATCATGATCTTGTGTTTTGGAAATTAATAATATTAATCTGGAAAAATAAATATACTTAGTTAATAGCCTATTTGGTGATTCATTTACTGATAGCTCAGTTGTATGGGTAATTGCTTACAATTATATAATAGCAGATTATGGTCTCAGACCTTAAAATTCAAACAGGCTGCACTTTCATGATACAAAAAAAAAAAAAATAAAAATTTTAAGATGGGGGTGAAGATAGAAAAAGATGTACACCATCCACTGGCTTGAAAATGTTACAGCAGAAAAGGGCCTGCCTTGCTACCTCATCCTGTGATCAGGAAAAGAGAAGCTTTGGGAAGAAGAAGAGCACTTTGAAAAGAAATACTCAGATATTCTTCTTTTGCTAAAGTGGGTCTACCCCTGAAAAGTATTTCTTCTTTAAATAGCCAAAGCATCAGTCCTTTCTAACTGCAGATTTTGATATTCTTTTTCTCTATGCTTCGGCTTCATAATCTTGTAAAACTCTTAAAGGAAGAGGTTATGGATTATCAAGCAATCAAAGCCAGAATGTTTTTATATTTCCATCTGCTTCTACTATGCTCTCATTTTATAGAAAATCATTTTCATTGCATCTTCTGTCTTTAATTTTACTGTCTATTTACTTCTCCAAAATAAACTGGGAAAAAAAAAAAAAAAACTAAATATTTCACAAAATTCTTATTTAAGGAAAGCGCCTGAAGCACTAAGGAACCATGCTTGGAAACTCACATGAAGGATGAGCAAGAATTTAAGTCACTGAAACTGCAGCCAGGGAGGTGCAGTGGCAGCTCCAGTTTCCCTTCTTAAAGGAATTTTAGCAGAAGAATCCTTATTTTTCATGTTAACAAGTCTGAACTGCCATATTTTTATACAAATTATGTACAGAAGTAAGGAAGGCATAACAGGAGAAGCAAGTTATTCAGTAAAGTGAGTGCACCAGTGATTTAGTAGAGACATAAGGTTGAGATTTTTTTAAGAAGAAATAAAGAATCAAACTCTTTGAGGCATAAAGATGTTCTAAAGGAAGAAGAGAAGGAAGATGTTACAAAGGATATGTGACTTTCTATGACACAGATAAAATTGACCAAGAAACTCAGACTAAGAAAGACCAGGCAAAAAGGGATTTAAGACAGAACTTTTTTTTTCTTCCAGCAAGACCATAAAAATTTAAGCTAAAAAAAAAAATCAAATGGCTTGCAATGAGAACAAGCAGTAAACATTATGAATTTTTAAAATGTGTTTGAAGGATGAGAATCCTGCCTGAGAACAGAGAGAGAATGGCTAATTAAAGCTACCAAAGGAGTGCAGTGTCTGGGCTGTTTCCTCATGCCGGTCTCAGACACCCCACGCTGCTGTATCCAGTACAGCAGGCAGGTTGCTTGGCTTCACTCAAAATGTTCTTTATCCTGGTAAAACAGAGCACATTTCTATCAGAGCTGGGTGTTTGCACCCTGCAGTCTCTTGTTACAAATCAGCTGCAAAGGCCCATCCAGTTATGCTGCACACATAGCACTGCTCCCTCCAAGCTCTGCAGCACAAGCAGCAGCAGTTTTCCATGAGCTGCTGAAGTTTCATTTTCTGTTTGTTGCCAAACACCAATCTTCTAGTTTTTAAAAAAAAAATCCCACTGAATTTTTCTGTGAACTGATTATTTTGTTCTGAGTGCAGATGGAAACAGCCAGTGTGGGTAAGCTTGCAGAAATATTTTCCAATGCAGCGGGCAATTTTTCATTCACGGAGGATTTTTGAAAAATCCACAAAAATTACTGAATTTGCCATTTTTTCCTCAAAGGATAATTTTGATTCTCTTTTACCAGTTTGAGGGTGAAAAAAAGTAGGAATAAAATCTAAAATCCCAGTTCCACTGTCCTCTTATTTTTCTAAGGGAAGAAAATCTGCTGTATACCATGTCACACTATTCAGTTGGCATGAATATTGTAAATATACTTGCAATATTCCTACAAGTTCATAATTTTAATGTTCCAAGTATCTGAATTTTGGAGGCTGAATACTTGGTACTTGAAGTCAATTGGGAAAATCATCAAAGAATTCAATTAGGAAGAAAATAACTGTAATTGTTGCTTCTGGCATTCACTCTGGATTTAGTTCCTTGCATTCACTAGACCACAAAAGACTATCTAAAATTGCTTAAGTTTGATCATAATAAAAAAAAACAAGTCTTTCTTTTCTGGTTCCATTAAGCAATCTCAATTTTGCAGGATGTAACACTGAAGTTTGCACATTACGTTCGTTCCTGGAAGCTCAATTTTCTATTCGCTAGTGGGGAAAAAAAGAGGAGCAAAGTAGTTTTCACTTGGAAAAGAAATAATGACAGCTCCATGTAAAAATGTATGCTAGAAAATGTAATTTTTGGGTGGCTTAACTACAGGAAGAAGGGAGGTCAAAGATGCTATTAAAGAAAAAGAGGATCTATCTCTAGGCCATTTAAATAATAACGTGCAATTGCTTTTCGTGGTGTATTTCCTAATGTCTCATTCGTAAGAGTTCAAAGTAATGAGATTCTCACAGTTATCTTTTGAAGAATATTCCATAATCCAGTGACTGAATCCAGACTTAAGTCAAGGTCCTGAAAGAGTTATACATCCCCAGAAATAAGAGAGAACTGGGAAATGCAAGACTTTACAGGATTAGCCCTTGGTACCTCATTCCCAGCTAAAAGGGAAGAAATACCAGGAGACTAACATAGGGAGAGAATGTAAAGCAAATTAATTAATTAATGTTAATTTATCTTTTTCTCTGGAGTGTAGGTATGCCATGAAAGTGAATCATCTTAAGTACCACTTACAAAGGAAGCAGATTTTGGTTGGCTGGGGAAGAGTTATGCAAGATCAGAGAGAAAAAAGGCAAAGAAAAGGTCACGCTTCAACTCATCCATGTTTTGTGAGTTTTTGGAAAAGCTAAAGTAGGAAATGGTGTCCTGAGCAGCCTGAGGCCAGCAGAATTACAGATGTGCGGCTGGAAGTCCAGAACACCAGTAAGAACTCCGGGCTGTCTCTTGGCATGGTCCATGGCTGGGCTGTGAGGCTTTAAAGCAAGCTAAATTCAAGAGGAAATGGAATCTCTCAGAAGCTTTTCAGGGCAGATAACTGGAAGGTTTTTTTGGTGGAAAAAAAAGTAGGAGGAAATCTAGCACATTTGCAATTTTTTGCATGTTACTGGAGTATTTGAATATGACCTAAATTTTTTGTCTGACCCAGAGGAAAGTCTTTACATTGGGTTAATAATTCTTGATGCCTGTAGTTAAGCATATTTAGGATTTTCTATTCAGCATCCAGTTTTTCCTTGCACCTAAATCTCTCTCAGAGTAACAACAGAAAATTTCCAAATGAGGTGTTTAATTTTTGGACCTTGGTTGATATTTTTCTTCATCTTGAGAAGAGCAGCTCAGATGTTTTATTGGAAATAAGTCTAGTGAACCCATGCTTTTTGCATGTTAACATTTGGGACAGTCTTATCTAAAACTTTCCTGCTCGGAAGCAGAGAGTGAATTTTTAGCTGAGGGATGAATTGCACAGAAGGAAAATCCTGTTGCCGTATCATTAAGCTATTCAAATCTGGCCACATTTCCAGGCTCTGAAAATATTTTCGCAGTTAGGCACCCACTAGAATTCCATAGCTAATTTCTCAGCTTACTGCCCTGTACCCTCACAGCTCCTTCAGTCTGAGTGGACGTGGCCTGCAGAGCCTCGTGCCCACGCTCGAGCAATCCCAGCACAGCCAGAACTCGGTGTGTTCTTCCATGCAGTTGTTCCTTGGAGAAGACAAATTCTCCTGACAAGAACCTTCTCACAGCAGTCAGTTCACCTCTCCTCTACAGTTAGTGCTTCCACCCTGTCCAAGGGGAAAGGGGTCAAAGCCATTCTGTGTTAGGATGCAAAGTGGAATTTTATATATATGTATTTTAAATATATATATGCAAATAATTTTAATATATATATGTACATAACATATACTATACATACATATATATAAATATCTTTGAGAGATCCATTACAATACACTATGTCAAAAAAAAAAATTATTAGGGTTGTAAAATTCAATTTCTCCAAAAATAAAAATGTCAAAATGAGAACTGCACTTGGACATTTCTTTAGCTCCCATGGACATAGAGCTCCTGATACAACTTCTATGTACATGACTGTATTAATTTTTAAAGATGGGAGTTCCACCTCATTCAGAAGATAAGGTTGTGAATTCAAGCATAGACAGGTGAGGTTGGATTTTCAAACACTTCTGTAACTGAGACCAGCATAAAATGCAGTTTGAACATATAGAACGCTACTGAAGACACATTACTTTGCAAAAACTAAATGTGAGTAACTTCAAACTGGGTTTATAGAATTAACACTCACTTTTAATCCATGTTCTAGGTCATATTCACATGGGGGCCAACACTGCCCCCATGGTGTCATGCTAATTAATTTAGGGGTGTCATGCTAATTAATTTATCTACAACACTGAAACCATGATGCAAAAGCACTAGAAGACTATTTCTTTCATTTGATGATGCAAGGCTTTGGTAGCACTCCATAAATAACTAAAGAAAAAGGAATAAAATAAATACTGACCAAGTACTGATTCAGTAGGAACTCTGTATGCTGAGCAAAGCAAAGCTTATCTGGAAATAGGAAAGAGGTGATTTAAAGTTTCATAGGTGACTTTGATCTTGGGATTTCTAAGTGCTTGACTTACATGACTTTGTACTCTGAGCTTTTCCCCCCCCCCCCTTTAATATTAGTATTGGTTTGGCAAGGTCAGTTTTATGTAAATTGGAATAATTTAATGATACTGAGTGGAATTCAGACTGGAATGTAGAATGCCCCCTACAACACAGATGAAATTTAAAGGGTTCCTTGTTGTAATTAAAGGAGCGCTAAATTGATATAGAAGAAAATCTGTCTGGAGGGAGCATAATGACCGCCCTGGTAATGAGTCACTCCAGGCAGAGAAATGCTCAGACCCATAATGTCAAAGTCACCTGCCCACATAGGCAAAAGAGCAAGAAAGGCAACCATGTATGCATTTGACATCTCCATTGTCTTTGTGATTTCTGTTCTATCAGCAAACACTGTTCCAAGTATCATCATCGCTCAGAAATAATCGGAACTGTTGCCACTTCTTCTAGAAACAAAGTCCAAAATATCTTTCAGGATGAAAAATCTGTACAAAAAGTGTGCTGTTCCCTTGGTGGGTAACTCTTGCCTGAGTATTTCCTACCATACACAAAGGAAGACTGCAGAGTATGTCCAGCTGAAGCAAACACAGCAGCTGCCATTCAAAGCACAGAGTGCAAATAGATTTAGTCATCTTGCAGGGTTTGCTCATATAGAAATCTGAGCACTGAATTTCTTGAAGAGAAAATTCCAGGTCTCCCTATGTCCCAGTTTTGGTGCCCAAATCATCTTTCTGGGGCTGCCTGGGGTTCAGTTTGTTCATGATAATACAGACTAATGACAGGTGAAATTTCCCTCCCTCCTGGATGTCAACAGGAGGAGAAGGAAACTCCTGTGTTGGTAGGAGCAGGTATCTGCCCATTTTCAGATTCTCCAACAGACCCCTCAGTGCAGGGCACCTCCCTGAAGTGGTTTGTGTTTGACATCAGCTCCCAGGACCTCTGTGATATGGGTCTCTAAATCATATCCCCTTGGCTGGTAATTGCCACTTGCCTGCCAGACTCCTCTCCAACTGAGGGGTTTTTTTGTGGAAGACAAGAAGCACTACTAAAAGGCTGTGATGCGGAAAACAAATTCTTCAAAACAAAGTGTGATTTATTTTGTCAAAAGGTGTGCAGCACTCAGAGAAATGGAGCTAAAATGGCAGAGCCCAAGGCAATACTGTTACTGCCTGGCATCACCGTCAGCCCCCGGGGAGATGTGATTTAACCCTGATGTCCACTGCTCCCTCAGGTACCTTGTCACAGCTGCCCTGGCCCGTGGCTCTCAATCACCTCCAGCAGCCCGTGGCAGCTGCCTGCTCCTGTCTCCACCAGGCTACAGCACTCCAGCCTTGTTCCACATCAGGGTCTTCTTGCCTCCTCCTGCTCTTTCTCAGCAAGACAGCCCTGATGCTGCTATTAAAACTCTGCAGCTGCAGCTCATGGATATAAATATGACCACTCTGTTCAAGTACTTCTGAAGTGCTCTTTTTTAGCTCCTTATTTTGCTTTTCTTGCCTGTTTTTTTTTCTTCTTCTTTGTTCCCCTATCTCCCTATTACATATTTCACTTCACATGATGGAACTCACTCCACAGAACCAGACAGACTCTATAATCATGGAAAATAGTTCCAAGATACAGGAATGGAAGTATGAGTAGAAATAGAAGACCTTGAATTTATACCTGCTCCCACAAAAGTGTCAAAAGCAAATCCCAGTAAGTGTAAAGCCCTTGCATTCAGCCCAGGGCTATTTCCATCCCTCCTCCCATACCTGGAAGTTGTGAACTTTATTACCCACTCTGAGATATCCTCTTCTCCCTCTTCCTCCAGGATACAGAATTCCACTCAGAAACCAGATTTAAATATACACTTTAAGCAAACACATCAATCTTACCCTTCTCCTGTGGTATTCACCCTATTGCAACTTTCCTTGGGAGCCCTATGGAAATGTCATTTTCTCTCCCACAGAAACCTGTAACTGTGTTGTAAACATTCAACAGAGAGGTGGAAAAGGGAAGCATCAAAGGCTCAAGACACACAGCAGCATTCAAGACTTACTGGTCATGAAATGACATGGCTAAAGATCATGAAAGGAATTATTTTAATGTCTGCACCTTGTCTACACTTGGATTTTCAGATTCAACATTTAGTGATATTTGCTCCTATGTTAGCCAAGTCTTATCTTACAAAGTAATTTTCACTTTCTCACAACCCAGGGGAGTGGAGTTAACACTGACTAAATGAAATGCCATGGCATTTTTTCCATCTTTCTCAAATGCTGGGGGTGTGAAAGTCCAGAGAACAAGCCATAAACAGCAAAATCACACACTAGGTGGGAAAAAATGGGGAGGAGGGAGTGACTGGATGAACCCTCCATGGCTGATTAAACAGGACAGCACATTTGGACAAAATTAAATTTCAGTGTTGAAATTATGTTGCAGCACTGACGATCAGAGGAAAATATTGATAGCAATAAAACGAAATTCTAAAGAAAGTGGCACTACATCAGAAGACAGCACGTTGACACGATTTATGTTAATTTCTTCAGGTTTCATCCCCATCTGCATTAATGTTGACACCTCATGTAACCAAGCAAATAACTCTGAAAGAGCCAGGGAGCGAAAGTAAATGATTGCAGCTGCCATTAGGCTCCTATATATTGTAGTAAGCAAATGCACCAACTCATTACGACCTTGATCTAACAACCCCAGGAGATGGCTCATCGAGCACTACATTTTTAAAAGTTATTTCATGGAGAATGTTTATAAAAAGTTACATTTCTCTTACCAGTTTTCAATTATAACAAGCAAAAGACAACGGCAGAGAAAAGAGGGAAAGTAAAAGTGAGAACGCAGAAGGAAATCAGAGGCAAGTGAATCACAAGCAATAAAAAAACCTCTCTTTACAGTCAGGTGTGTTTTCAAAACTATTTAACAGGTCACAGACAGCAGGGGACACTTACTTGGGTCACCTTAGCATTGTGTTAGTGAGCATTCTATCCAATCCCATCACTGCAGAACCTGACTCTCTAAGCATACTCTCAGGCAGGAAAATAACTTTAAATAAATTACAGCAAAGTCCTGTTGCCCTGAAATTCAGTCACTCTTGTGAAGCTTCTTGCAGGGGCTCTTTCCACTGGGAAAGAGGATATACTGAGTCATAAACTCTTATTTATTCAAACCAGTGAAGGCCTGATTTGGGCAACTGAAGTAAATAGAAAAAAACTCCACTTACTTCAGTGGACTTTGAATCCTCTGCTAAGTTCTCAACAGGTATTTGCCTTGGCTTTACTTCAGCTGTTGTCCCCTCTCCTTCAGGTGCAGTTGCCATTTGGTCAAATTAACTGTTGTCAGATTGCAGAGATAGATGGGATTGTGGATCTAGCTGTGTGGCTGTCCCTGTTACATTTTCATTTTATAAGCCTGCCATTCCTGTTTTAATTTGAAAATTACTTTGTTTCATTAAAATTGCTTTCAAAGGCAGTCTGTCCAGGCCAGAAGATGCACTAATGAGGGTTCTTTATATTTAAAATGTGCAAAGGGTAATTTTGTTTTTTCATTTAATTTTAAAAATATTTTATTCTGTTCTTTTTTGGTTCACATTTAATTCCAGAAAGAAGGGACAGAAACATAAGATGCTTTGTTGTAATCCTTAATGGATTAGTGGTATTGATCAAAGCTTTGGGTGCTGATGTGAATTTGTCACTTAATCTTATGGGCATGTTTATCTATTTACCAAGAATTCAGAGTGCCACGCTAGCAGTGCTACAAGGCCAAGGGCCAGTCCATCTGCTTCCACAGCTGGATACACTTGCTGAGGAAAAGAAATAAATGGTCAAATGATACATCTTTGTGTATTAGGGTGGGAATTGCTGTTTCTTCTGCTAACTCACAATTTCCCTTAAATTCATCTAAACAGGGCAGTTTCATCAAGAACGGAGCAAAGCAAGACAACATTCTGTATTAAATTAGGTAGTAACCTGTGCAGTGAATGTTAATGGGAAGAAAAGCTGCATCGCTGGGATTTCTTTCTTTTTTAATTAGACACAATCAGTTTGACAAAAAGACATTGAGTGGTCTTGATTTTCATTTCAGAGAGATGCGATCATACTTACAATATATCTGTATGACAATTTTTTAAAAATGCCATATTAGATTATTAAATTAACTCTTCAAATATATCATATTGGTAAATTAAATCTGAAGTGACCTTGAAGGAAAAAAAAAGTCTCAGATTTTAGAAAGAGAAGTTTCTGAAGGAGAAAATAAAAGGTGGAAGAGGACTTATCCCAGCACTGGTGGGACTGAGCAGGATGGGGTGGGGAAATGGGCCAGTGTGGCTGCCAGCTGCACAAAGGCAAAGGGAAGAGAGGATTTACTATGGTGCCAGGGAAAGAAGATTCATGATGAGAATGAAGATGGAAAAACAGAAAACACTGTTTATGCAAGGTGTTGACATGGTCCAACATCTGTAGTCATGTGCCAGAAAAGGTGGAGTAAAAGCATTGCAACACTGTGAGAACCAGTTCTGAAATGAAAACCGGTGCTGCAAAGTAACTGAGCTGCCAAATGGGCCAGAGAGGGTGCAAAGCACCACTGTAAACCATGGGCTCCTTATAATCCCATCAGATGGACAGCCATCTTCATGAGGTGTGTTTCAGCAGACTGCAAGCTGAACCCAAATGTAGCCAGTCCATCCTCCAGATTTTCATGTAATATTTGCCCATGAAAATTAAAATTCATAGCATTTTGGATGATGTATTTGCATATAATAACCCCTGATCTCTTTGATCTTTCTTGCTGCCTGGCTCCTGGTTCCCAATTCCTACCACCAACTCCAGTCCCAACCTGTACTTTCTGTCAATCCTGTTCCTTTAGCTGAATTTGCTACTTATTCACAGCAACTTCCAGCTAAACTGACCACCTCCTGCAGACTCAGGAGGCTGTAATGTTTTTCCGCATTGGCACTGCTTAAATGTGTCACCTGAGGCCAATTCTGTTTCCATATGCTTGAAATTTTTCCTCTGTAGATATAATGGTTACTCTGGTTATAAATGGTTATAATGATTCTGTGGTTATAAAGGTTGCACTTTAATGTAAAAGACTTTCTGTCTTTTTCTACCCAGAACAACTGCACACATTTCAAAAGCTGCGATGATAACTACAAAAGCCTGGCAGCACTGACTGGAGAGTTTTTCTGAAGTACTGATATGAACCACTCTCATCAGTGACTTTGTAAGAAGAACATTAACCCTGATCTTTAGGAGCCACCTTCAGCTGTATCAAAAGTATCCCACTAAAACAGACATCCAGGTCCTTCAGGATATCCTCAAATCAGTTGTACCCTCTTACCACTTTGGGTTAGTGAAAACATGCTTAGACTGTAAATAACTTTTTTGCATCTCTGTTTGCAAGTGTGAAGCAATGAGACTTCTGCAATTTATGTTTCTATCAGTGTAGTTTTCCCTGTACCAACACCTTAATTTTCTTTGTTGAGGATATATTCCCATAAAACTCCTGCGAGTTGCAATGACACAGCTCAGCAAAGTTTCGTAGCGGCACATAATTCACAACCTTTCCCTCCACCTGCTCCAGGCTGGGCAGAGTCTCAAGCACAGACACAATCAGAAGATCTATAGAAGGTCTATAAAGGACATTATCCCAGGAAAGAGACACTGGGATTTATAACCTATTCTCTCTGGGCCAATGCTTTAATGCAAGTAAAGGCCTACAGCTATAAACATTCTGCCAACAGTACAATGAGAGTGACATCCACTAGAAGTTAAGCATTCTTGTTTGATAAAATCATTGCCCATATTTTTTTACCAGAATAATTCCAAACATCATAGAATGGCCTGATTTGGAAGGGACCTTAAAGATCATCTGGTTCAGCTCCCCCTGTTGTGGTCAGGGGCATCTTCCACCAAACCTATTTGCCCAGAGAACCATCCAGCTTGGCCCTGAACATTTTCAGTGATGGAACATCCACAGTTTCTCTGAGCAACCTGTCCAGTGTCTCACCATCCTCACAGCAAGGAAGTTTTCTTTTAATATCTAATCTGAGTCATCTCAGTTTGAAGCCATTCCCCCTTGTCCCATCACTACATGCTCTTGCAGGATGACTCTCTCCATGGTTCTTGTAGGCTTCCTTTATGTACTGGAAAGATCATGAAGAAAAAAATCATACTCTTGTCCTGTGAGTTATCTTTCCTCTGGCTTAAACAGAGGAAAAAGTCACAAAACTAAACCTACCCTATAAGCCTTAACCTGAAACAATAAAAAACCATCAAATGCCTCTGCAGAATGGAACCCCATTCCAGCACTGAGCTGGATGCACATGGAATCAGGCACAAAGACCCTTTGCCTGATGCTCCCACACACACTACACTTGGTTCTTTACCATTTTTTCCCCATGTGGAGGAGATTCAGACCTGGCATCCTACAGAGCTGTCCCATTTCTGCATAAGCAGCAGAGGTTGTTTATAAGAAATGTAAGCCATTAAAAAAAGATGCTGAGGAAACTTTAGAAATGGAGCTGTTGTCAGCAGAGATTAAATTGTATACCAACAGCACGACATTTATGCACTGCTACTTAAACTGTGACAAATGGTTGCAAACATGATAGTTTCAAGATCTTTAAGCTAAATGAATGGTGCTTTTAGCCTACCTCTGACTGGAATTCATTTTGGAAATAAAGAAGCATTTCCTACCCATCTGTGTACAGAACTACACCAGCAATGACTGAAAGGGCAGGAGTTGCAGCTCTCGACTGTACTGTGGAGCACTGAAAGGATTGGAACAGGCTGTCTCTATGTATTTGTTCTCTTCATTCCCAAGCAATGTCTGAAATGTAAATTAAGATTTTACCTACCTGTTGACCTCACAGAAATTGTTTTCAAGGAGCTTTTTCTCCTCTTTCATTTTTCTTGTTACAACAACACGCATAATGTAAGCTCACATAAGACAGCAAAGATCACATTAAAATGTCGTTTTTTAAATTGCAAATATCTCAAATAGCATTTTGTTCAAAAATAATTTCCATCATTTTCAGTTTAAATGTAATATTAACTACTGGAGAAAACTGATGGCATAGGGAATTTGTCCTACTTGCATTGAACTTATTCCTGTGTTGTCCTCAGACACTCAGCTGAAGGAATTAAACACGATTCTTACAAACAAGTATTTACAAAGTGATTGGTTTAGTGTTTATAGTCTTGTTATAAAATATTCATAAAATAATTTAATCTCAAACATTCCAAGGTGTTCTTCAGTTGATAGCACAACAGAAAAAAATAACTCTTTTATCCTGCCCCAACTACCCACCCCATCCCCAACCCTGTTCTCAATCAGACTTGACTGTACCCCTTAGAGATTTTGGAATTAAAGAAAAACAAAGAAAAATGTAGGAAAAAAAGAAACAGGAAGATGTATTAGGTGAAAAACCTTTCTTGAAAAGGAAACTAATTATCACAATTACAAAATATGTGAATTTGCCATACAGCCAGGTGACCAGATTCTAATGCTTGTGGGACATTTTCAGTCCCTCTGCACAACTGCAAGATTTGCAGCTGCAGGGTGACCTGAGGTGGTGAACTGGGTGACACACTACAAAAACATCCTCCCAGGTTGCCCCTTCAAACTCTGAAGTTTCCGCCAGCTTTTTTTTACAGCCTCTATATTTAAAAAAAAAAAAAAAAAAAAAAAAAAAAAAAGAAAGAAAAAAAGACAACAAAAGCAATCTTCCCCGTTCAGTTTTTTGAGGGAAAATAAAATCTTTGCTGAGAAGAAATCCTTCTGATGAAATCCTTAACTTGCAGCAAGGTTAAAGTGAAGCTGAAGCTGCTGGAAGAGCAGGAACGCAGTGCCATCTCGTGGTGCCCGCGCCGGGAGCCGCCGCAGCCCGCCTGCCGCAGGGCGGGAAGCGCGTCCCGGCCATCGTCATCCTCTGCGCACAGAAAAGCAAGTCCCAGCGGCTTTGGAAGCTATTAAATTTTTTCCCTCAGGAAATACATCTGAGAAAGTTAGATAAAAGACCTTTAAAATCCATCTAATGCAGAGATCGGGGTGAAATTCTGCGCTGTCTCGAGGCTGCCTCTCTCTATACTGGGAGGTTTCCAGCCCGCTGCAGGAAGCGGTGGCGGCACAGCGGCAGCTGGGGCAGGGACAGCCGCTCTGTGTGCTGATGGAGAAGCGACACCTGCCACCAAAACCTCCCTTAGAACAGCAGAGCACAGCTTAGGGGCAGCTGGATGAGCCCGGGCTCCTGTGGGCACTCCTTGAGTGACCCCTGTGCGGCCCTGCCCGGGAGCGAACCCGCGGCCATCCGGCCGGCCCTGAGGGAAATCGCCCGGGTAGAACAGAGGATCACCCTCTCATTTTTTTATATCAGTGCCTGTTATTGCAATGTATTAGAGCTGAGATATTCAAAGCTGCCTGAGGGTTTGGAGAATTAGATTCAAAATGTTCTAGGCAATTCTGAATATTCCTAAGAGAGTGATTTTACAATGCTATGAGTCTGATCCTTCAATCCCTCCTTGTGTAAGGAGTACTTACTTAGAGAAATAGTTTAAGTAGTATTGTCCTAGAGCCAAATTTTGACATTTAGCTGCTGGCCATGCCAGTAGCACATTTTTCTTCATTCTCTCCAATCTACAAGTAAACTCGGATTGAGCAAAAGCTGCCATGTTGCCTTTGGGCAAGGTGCACTCCTGGACATGCACCAAGAGAAGAGAGCCCGTAGTTCAGAGATGATGTAATGATGAGAGACAAATTCAGCACATGGAAATGGAAAATATGTTCCTTACATGCTGTGTTAGAAGTGGGGAAGACTTTAATTATTTTGCAGAGAAGTATGGCTTGATTTGCTTGCCTGCTATTGTGTTGTGTGTTTCTGGTGAGCTTAGACCCAGCAAAGGCCAACAGGCACAGGGACAGGGAGAATGGACCCACACATTGTACCAGGATGGATCCGCCCTTAATGAAAAGATGCAGCAGAGAAATGGTGCTGCCAGGCCAAAGCCAGAGCCCTGCTGAAGGTACAGAACCAGCTGGGAGCAGTTTCACGGCCCCAGGACAGGCAAAGGCTGCATGGTTACAAGTCAGACTGATGACTGATGTCAGTCAGATCGATGGAGCAAAGGCAGAGCAAGCTTAGCTCCAGCTTTAAAGGGATGTCAGGGACAAACAGGGCCTATGGAGAGTGTTCAGTTCAGGGAGGGATGAAATGAGTTAGGCTTTTTGCATGGGTTTTCAGGGGAAAACAACTTATGCAAGCAGCTTGCTTGTGTGCCTGTGTCTGGCAGTCCACTCAGTGGTGTTTAAGTCCTTGAGCTAGTTTAGCCAAGCCCAGCAGAGACTCAAAGGCCCTGTATCCCTAACACAGTTTATCAGTACAAACACCTAGACAATGATGATAAACTTCACAGCCCTGTCAAGAAAAAACTGCAGCATGAATCAGAGCTCAGTCATAACCCAACTCCAAAACAAGCACAAAATCACAAGAATCTAGAATCCAGGACTTCTGCATTTTGTAGGACTAATGTTTACTCTAACACATTTCCCTCCATCACTACATTTAGTGGCTGTTTTTCCTTCCCAAAGCATTTAAATTATTACATCTCAGGTGGCAAAAGGGAGATGGGGTGGAATGCTGATTTGATTTAAAAACAGGATGAGCAGTGGGATTTCATTTGGAAAGGAGCACAGAGATAGACCCATTTTTTGAGAGAAACAGCCAGGAGAAAATGAAAAACAGGTCATAGCTCACCCTGAAAACATAATGCCTGAGAAAAAATCTGGCCCAAGTAAAGGGTGGAAGTAAATATTCTCCATTCATGTCTAAAATAGCACTTCCAGGCAATTTACTCTCTACCCACTGCATCAGAATGGGTATTCACACCCCACAAAGTAACCTTGACCAAGGTGTAAAAAATGCTGTGCATAAGAAGCTGGCCTGAGTTTCTAAAATGCCCTGAGTGTCTGATTTGATCCAGTGAAGGGTTATGAACTGAGGACAAGCTGAGGTTTTTCCACTTCACTCCCAGCTGGTAATTGCACTCATCATTCTTACTGTATATAGGAGACCATGGCATACTGTGTGAGGAAATATTTTGTTATGCAGGGTAGAGATGAAAAACATGGACGGTATCAGCAAAAGCCTGGCAGGGACTTCAGCATCACAAAACCCAAACTAATAACTATGGAGAGCTCAGATCTGTGTTACCCTTCATTCATTATTGAATTCACTAAAGCATGGAGGGTTCAGAGTTTTGGTTACCCATGTCTACTGCAGATTCAGTTCCCTAACACAGTCACTGGATTTCAGTATCTTTTTTTCTTCTGTCCACATCTTTTAAAATCTTTAGTGCTTGATGTTTCTCAAAATAAACATAGATGAATGAGCATCAGAGGATTTTTGTGCAACACATTTGGCAAACTCCAAAATGCTGAGTTAGAAAAGTACACTGCACCAATGAAAAGAAAGTCATAGAATTATAGAATGGTTTGGGTTGGAAAAGACCTTAAAGCTCATCACTTTCCACTAGACCAGGTTGCTCCAAGCCCCATCCAATCTGGCTTTGAACAATTCCAGGGATGAGGCAGCCACAGCTTCTCTGGGCAACCTCTGCCAGGGCCCCCAGCCCCACAGGGAAGAATTTCTTCCTAAGTAATTGATTCCTAGTAATACCTTCAAAGTCTTTGGTGAAAACTGAGGTTTGTACATTTTTTTCAATAAACTTTGATGCTTCAAATGTACTATTCAAATTACTTCTCAAAAATTATTTTAATATATTTGGACCAGTAACTTGCCACCTGTTATCAACTGATACATGTGCAACAGCACATCATTTTATTATAAACATTTTCAGGTCTTTCAGAAAGAAAAATATGAACTCAAATAAGTATGGTTCCAGTCCTGCTGATCAAAAGCTACTCCAGTTAGTGGCACATAGCACCAGGACATCTGGTGACTTGCAGCAGTCTCAGCCTGGTTTATGAACAGCAAAGTCACCTGATTAAATACAGGCTGGGAAAGTGATTGGACACAGCTACATCCCATGAAGGCAGAATTATAATAAATATCCTACACCCAAATATTATACCCAGTTTGATTACATTTTAGCACTTGCAGCTTTTTATTTGTAACTGGGCATTTGCTCCCTTCTCAGCACCCAAATCTCGTCTCATGAGCAGGTCTTGCTTTTCAGCTCCTCCTCACCTGTGTGTGATGGAGAGATCTGTGCTGTCATTCGTGCTCCTTTGGAACTGTGAATGTTGTCAACGCTGCATCTGACTGTTGTGGCACTACCCAAAGGTGCAGTCCGGTCACCATTACACTAAGTATAGTCCTTGCCTCTGAGGAGCTATTTCACAATGAATAATTTAGCTGACAAACTTAGTCTGCTTGAGAAATACCCAGGAGCAGATTTCAATTTCTTCAGCCACAATCATTAGTCAAAATACGCTGGAATAAAGATGGGGTGAAAGAGGTTGAGGGAAAGAAAGATGAGAAAAAAAAAAATGGGGATCATACCTGTATTTCTGGATATCACAGCATGTCTTCAGGCTCCTAATTTCTATTCCTCATGCCCAATGAGTGAAATTAATTTAGGCAGAAGAGGGAGAAGAAAGCCTATGAAACTAGCCTAGATCAGAATTAAATCACTAATAAAAAATTCACTGCTTTCCTTTCCAAGTACAAGATTGTCTTTTTTAATCATGTTTCTTCTATGATACAGAGGCACCAGAGTGCCTATAAGGAGAGGGGGAATATCCTCCTAAATCCCCAGCCCACGTGCAGAACTGTGCAGCAGAAACCCCAGGTTCCATGCATCCAGGGCTATGATACAAATCACTCTGGGCCAGCCACCAGCTGGGAACAGCTTGCACTGGACATGTGTCTCCCTTCAGCAAAGTGCTCCTGCATTCTACCTTTGCTGAGACAAAGTGCACCACCCCTAAGTGCTCTTCACGCAGAGAGCCCTAGCTGAGAGACTTAAGGGGACTGGAAGAGGGAGAAATTATCCCTGACAGCAGATGTTAATCCAGAACTGAACTGGATCAGACTACAGGAAGAAACAGAGTAGGACCAACAGGTACTGCAGTACCTACTGTGAACTGCTGCGCTTCCTGAGTTAACATAATGTTTTCCAAACACATGGGATGTGTCACACTGTATCCAGGACTAACATATCTAAAGTTAAATTCCTGCTTCCTCCACAAAACACAAGCAGAACTAAAATAAGAGCCTAATTCTGGGCTCATTCCATGCCTGCCAGACTGATTATAACCGACTGCAACCAACCTACTGCAGAATTACACTGATATACGTGCACAACAATATTGCACCAAACATAAAAATGCTTAATACCTGATCTATCCTTTATCAGGTGATTTAACTGCTTCTGGTTTATGGCCTTGAAGTATATGAGTCTTTTTTCTCAAGTCTAATATCTGACTTGCAATCTCAATTTCTCTAAGAAAGGAAAAGAAACCGAAATGTATTTTACAGTTAACTAGTAATTACTCTTTTCTTTTCCAGTAAAATAAAGCACTTCTTTGATTAGAAATGAGCATGTAGCACTTATGATGTTGTATAAGTGACTGAGAACTGGATCCCTGACATAATAATAAGATGCCATTTTTAAGACTGAACATTGAAATACGGTGTCCACCTTCCCTTTCGTCCTTCAACACAGCATAGCAATTTTTAATTATTTTTTAAAAAGTCTCCCTACTCCCTTCTTCCCCTTCAGCAAGTTGGCAGCCTGATTACTGCCACAGAAACCAGCATGTGCGAGCTCTGTGCTACATTAGCAGAAATTTTTAACAAGTTCTTTATTATATTTTTCAAAACGTGGGAGAGGGATGTTTGTTACAGTCCTTACATGTGGGAGGTTAAAAGATAACACCAGACACAATGATCAGTCAGAACTAAACACATTTGCAAGTTCATATTGTAAATGTCCCTTTTGGAGAGATGCTGCTTGGGGTAACTGATTGCTCAGGATTTTCTGGAAGGAAGATGATCAGCCCGAGTACCTCCCAGGCACGCAGCAGCGAGCCCGCTAAGGACACACAACTCTGTGTGGAGCTGCTTCAAAGACAGCAGAGATAACTAGACAGATCTGCCTTGGAGGCAGGTTATCAACAAAGGGCTGTCTCCCAGACAAGTATCTGTTCTTGTCTGCCTGGAAAGTGAGTTATGAGCCTTTATACAGCACCTTTCAGGCAAGCAACTTATTCAGGTCTGCCTGGAAGGCAGGTCAGCATGCAGATATGCGCCTAACAGGCACAGAACTGTGCAAGTCTGCCTCTCCACCTTCAAAGATCCCAAGACAAGTCAAGAATTTCATTTTAATGATCTCAGAGGAAAGCCATTATTTCCTGTATGTAGTAATTTTTAATATAGTTGATGGATATGTCAACTGTAGTTTCTTTAACCACGCTTTCTTAATGCCAGACACAAGAACAGAATTCGTTTTTACAAGGTTCTGGTAGTATTTTTGATATAAAAGGAAATGTTGTTTTATAAGATTTGGCAGTGGGTTACTACAGAGAGCAAAGTGTCCAAAAGAACCAGTAAGTTCAGCAGGAAAAATAAGAACTGATAATAAACACACCAAGAAATTTTATGTACTCTATCCATACAAATACAGTTGACTTACTGTTCTCTCCCCCTGTAAGTAACATCAATGATTGCACTGGAGGTTTAGATAGAATTGATAAAAACAATAAATGAATTTAAATGTCATTCATTTCAAAAAGATTAAATTTTTTTAAGATCTCCATTCAGGAAGCGCTTTAGTAAGTTTAATCACTTAACTAGAGAGCTTTTTAGCAAAGATGCAGGGCTTACTTTGCACATAACAGAGGTCATAGACAAGCCGTAGTTCTGGGACAGTGTTTGAAACACCTTGGCCATGTGTGCTGACCCAGAGTGAAGCAGGAATCTTGGGGAGAGAGCAGTTAGCAACAGTGTGAAGTGAGGAAGGACAGCCTGTGACACGAGTCAGTATTTGAGGCAAGGAAAGGCTCTATATCTCTGGGGGAGCCCCAGCAGCAGCACTGTGACAGAAGTGGTTTGGACAGTGGGCAGTGGCCCATTCCAGCCTAAGGGGACCCCACAAGGCAGCTTGGAAACTCTGGTTGTTTTGAACTAAAGAGAAGCACAAAAGAAGAGTTCTACAAGGCTCCAAAATGTGCTGCAAGGTTGAGAGCAAATTGGGAAAATTTCAGGGAGACATCAGGGCGTGTGCAGAAAACAGAAGGCGAACAGCTCTTGTTGAAACTAAAACAAAGAGCTTGGTTTAATTCAGAGCACCAATAAGCCATTTCATACTTGCACAGTCTTTAAAGACTCAGGATGAGAGACCTTGCTCTTGTGTTCTGGAGGACCACCTGACCTGCCAACTGTCAGCAGGAATCTTAATGAGAATTATTTATCTTTCCCAAACAATATCCCCATAGGCACCCCAAGAAAGGTCAAATAATCTTCACAGAGGGTTTTCTGTGTCTGAGCTTGATCTTTGGAGTGCAATCTCTAATCTGTGTAAAAGACTTACCATATAACAGGATCAAGATAAAGATTCTATAGGTATAAAAACACAGGAAAAAAAAATTAATTCTTATACTTGCAGTACACATGAGATTGTTTTGATCTGCACAGATTTCTAATATAACTATCTTAGTTAGACTTATTTTACATGATACTATCTACTCTGACAGAGCTAGAAGCTCATTCCAAAAGTATAATATTGGCATTATTCCATGTTTGTTTGGCATAACAGAATATTCTTTTAAGCTTTCAGACGGTAAACTCTTTGTTTGCTGTAATTCACCTATTACTTATTAAACTGTATTAGTTCAGCTCCAAAGAACCACTGAATACATCTTCACCAACAGCTGTGGATTTTGGCTTCCAAAATACTCTTTCCAATTACTGTATTTTAGAGTAAATTCTATTTTAAGTAGATCATTGCTTTGGTTTAATTTTTTCCAACTTGTGAAATTACCACATTAAAACTTTCAGGTTTAATAAGTGATTGATTAAAGGAACTTTTTAGAAAACTTTCCACATCCCTGTCTGAAGATAAAAGTATCTACTACCTCTGCCTCAAATGTGAGTAAAAGTTCAGGGATGAGACAATTTTAGTATAAACTGTAGGATCACAAGGCCCTGGCTGTCTTCTTTACAAAACACATTTGAAACTGAAACAGCTTTATGTTTTTGTACACATTCATATATTCCATTTCAACTTGTCTGGCAAAAATTGAGAGCATGAAGGAATTTACCTTCATGCAGCCTCTAATATCAGTAAAATATTTCCAACAGCAGCTTAAAGCTTATTATTGTTCTAATGATGCCACCAGCTACACTGGTGCAGGGACAGATTAACGCAACTGGAGGCAGTGGAGTCAGCTCTGACCTGAACCTGAGTGACTGAAATTGAATCTGTCCTTTAATCTAATTTGAACTACGGAATCATGATCAGAGATGTCTTTGCCAACAGAAATGCTCGTGTGGAATTGAAGCACTAAGGAGAACAAAGTGAAGTACTTAGAGAATGTCAGATTTTGAGTATCTTCATAGGAGGAGACTCTAGAAGCTGAGAAGAGGGACAGAAACCATACAAACAATTTCAGCTGCAGTGATAGTGCAGAAGCTGGGGTAATTATACAATCAATTATATTTCTTTCATGGGCTTTGGGATATCTTTGGATTAGTCAGCTCAAAGCACTTTAAAGATATTGTTGGAAATACATTCTTTAAAGTACCTACAAAATCTTGTGCAGTATAGTGCTCTTCATAAAATGATATTGTAAAAGTAGAAGTATGGGGTGAAAAAAAGCTTTTTTTGGCAGATGTAACTATGATTGGGAGGGGAAGATGGAACAAATCAAATTGCAATAGGCATTTTGAAGTATCTGCAATAGCTGTTCCACACAACTGGATGATTCTATGTCTCATATTCCTGTTCATTATTACAGTAGCTGAGTATTTTTTATAACTAAAATTCAGTTGCATTTCTACAGCAGCATTCCACCTTTACAAGAAAAGAAAAGAAAAAAGAAAAGAAAAGAAAAGAAAAGAAAAGAAAAGAAAAGAAAAGAAAAGAAAAGAAAAGAAAAGAAAAGAAAAGAAAAGAAAAGAAAAGAAAAGAAAAGAAAAGAAAAGAAAAGAAAAGAAAAGAAAAGAAAAGAAAAGAAAAGAAAAGAAAAGAAAAGAAAAGAAAAGAAAAGAAAGGAAAGGAAAGGAAAGGAAAGGAAAGGAAAGGAAAGGAAAGGAAAGGAAAGGAAAGGAAAGGAAAGAAAAGAAAAGAAAAGAAAAGAAAAGAAAAGAAAAGAAAAGAAAAGAAAAGAAAAGAAAAGAAAAGAAAAGAAAAGAAAAGAAAAGAAAAGAAAAGAAAAGAAAAGAAAAGAAAAGAAAAGAAAAGAAAAGAAAAGAAAAGAAAAGAAAAAGAAAACAAACCCAAGTAAACACTAGTCTGTGTGAAAATCCAATGCCTATTTAATACTATACATTCTGCTTCTCAGTGACCTAGGAAACTCCAGAAAAGCTGGATTTCCATCAGTGATCCAAACTGGTGAGCCTGGATCATGAGATATTGCAAAACAGACCTAGCAACCCTTAGTCTCTGAAAAGGCAGAAACATTCCACCGACTGACCATTGTGTGACAGCATCTGGAAATGGGCAGAGAGCACAAAGTGTTGGTGCTTTGTGATGAGAAGAGTTTGAAGAGCACGACACCATGCTGGGTGGTGCTCCCAGTCCCTTTCCCCTATAAAACCAAGCTGAACACACTTCTGCATGCGTGTGTGCATGTTTGAGGCACAGATTCATGTTTGAGGCAAAGTACAGGGGAGTGGAAGAGCCCCTCCTGGCACGCCAGCCAGCTACACAGACAGACCCAAGCAACCACAGCTTCATCTAAGGTCTGGTTTCTCACCAACACAAGGATCTCAGCTCCCAAACCATGCACAGCAGCTGAATGTTCTAGACAACATCTTCCCAAACACTAACCAAGCTCTGTCAGGATGGATTTAAAAAGCAGTGAAATAAGGCAGCAGGTAAGGGAGGGCTCTGGCAGCTTTAATGAACAAAACAGAAACACTGCTTCCAAAACGTTTTGTTTCCAAGGGCAGGCATATTGTCCTTACTTTGCTTCAGCCTGACAGAGAAAAGAACATGCCTTGTCATCTTTCTGCTGAATGCAACCACAATCAAAAATTACTTCTGAAGCAGTTAATAACAACTTTGAGAGTATCAGCACAATGGTGTAAAACACCACTTAGACTTGGCAAGTTTAAATGGTTTTGAAACAGCAGGTGAATAATATATTTGGATTTGCTTCTGTGGGCCGCCAGAGCAGAGAAAATTACTGTAAGACAAATTTTTTGTCAAAAACTTGAAGATAAACAACTCAGCTTCTTTTTGTCAAGAGTAACAGAGTGGGTATATAAATAAAACGCAGTAGGCAGGATGTCCCTGGCGTTTAAGAGGGCCTCCAGCACTCCACCACACATAAAACTCATTAACACACCGGAGAATCGTGGCACAGATCAATTCAGATGAAGAACAGAGATTGTAAGTGAAGAGATTGCAAGTGAAGAGATAAGTGTCATGCTAAATCTGGCTGGCTGGAATATCAAGAAGGGACTTGTTAGATCCCACATTAATCAACTACCAGCAGTGCAGGGCAGAGCTGCTCCTGCTCCTCCCCTGCCTGGGAACTTGTACTGCAGTAGCAGAGAGTTCAAAATGTGTGCAGGATATTTATTGCAATCTGGAAGGTTCACCATCCCACCTGGCAGGATTTTAACACATGAAGCCTTAAGTCCACCTCCTGATTAACCTTTCCTCATTTAACATGCTCTGCACAAGCCCTTCTTCTCCAAAAAATTCTCTTGCACCATCCCATATTTTGACTACTCCTCAATCTTTTCTCCTTAAAATCACGCCCTTCAAGAACCCGTATAGAGTAAAATGATACTTGAAAGACTCTTCAATCAACAGGTATTTTATGGCAGTCACATTTATTAAAAATTGCAATAAAATGACAACTTCATCACCCAGGTTTGTACAGGACAGTAGCAGCTGTCACAGCCAAAGTCTGAGACAGACACATAATTGATAACACTTTGTCAAATATATTATTTTCAGCTCTGCAGACATTTCCAACCATCAACATCCTATATTTGTTTCTCTTTGTTAGAGCTGGACTCTCCCTTCTGTTAAATGTGACTGAAGTACAGCATGCATCTGCTTCATCAGGTAAGCACTGCAGAAGTATCCTACTTAGTAAAACAGATAAAAGCTGTGGTTTGGAAATCTGTACAAGATCTGTGCTGCTTTTGCCTACAACACAGAAATATCTTCTCATCTGTGTGAGCAATGTTGTATGCAGAAATAAAAATACATGTGTATGTGTAATGGCTTTGATGGAGAAGGCAAACAGAGCATAACCCTTCAAAAACATAGTGTGTGGCAAGAAGCAGCATGGAGTGAGGCAGAAAAATATGAACAGTTGGGAAAAATAAAACCAAAAATTTTGTCCATAGGATGCTGCCATACTTCTGCTCTTGAATAAACAAGTGTCTCACTGAAGTCAGTGTGACCTGCAGGCCCAGAATGAAGCTGCAAACATTCAAGTACTTCTTTTTAAAGGCATTTTGTCTCTGAATGTCTTCTTTTTTTTTGAACAAGTGAACAATTCTGTGTTATACTCCCTATTTAATGGAAATACATTTGGAAGGTTTCTTGGCTGTGACCAGAGACATTCAGCGCTGCTAATTTAGATTTGCTTCTTTTGTTATCCTCTAAATAACTTGCTCTTTTCATAGGTATAGCTTTTCCAAATTGCCTTCTCCTGAATTCTTTTTTTTTTTATTTCCTATTAACGCTGCTCTTCAAAAAAATAAAAGCAAATTAAAGAAATACCAGCCACTAGACTGCAACTAATCAGTGAGATACTTCATATTTCCAGTCTTTTGAATACTGTTGAATGCTTCCTTACAATGGCTATCAGATAACTTTCTCCATGTAGCACGAAGGCAAATTTCAGGCAAAACCTTATCACTGCACATAAGATATTGCCCACTCTTCTGCTTTGCATTCATGCAGCCCCATTCTTGCTTGCTATTAGCGATTCAGCAAATTGTAAAATAACAGCAATGCTGCACCTTCCTTGAGGAATATGCTCCCCCTAGCACTTGCATAAATATTATCCCAATCAATAACCTAGTAATTAAAGTCACCAGCATTTTGGCCTTTTTACAAGACTCCTTATCTAATAAAAAAAAAAACAACAAAACATTTCTTACATTACTATTTCCAACTGCCCTGGAAACAGCACAAGAATTGTTCAGCCACCCCTTTGTCCTTAACCCCCAAATTAGCTATTGCTGTAAAGTCACAGAAAATCATTCTGGTTTTCTCTGCAGACACAGCCTCATTTTCTCCCTGAGTATCACTTCTTCCTTTTCTCATTCTTGGTTTATAAATAAACCATAAATTCTGACTTTGAGAATACCAGTTTTAGTTTTGTCTCGGGGTTCTTTTTGTTGAAGGGGGTTGATTTTATTTTGATTTACCTTCAGTAATAAAAAAAATTAAAAAAAAAAAAAAAAAAAAGAAAACAAAGAAACTGAGATGCTAAGGACAGGAAAACTCTGGTAAGCAAATGAGTGAGTCTGACAAAGAATCAATTATCTCCAGTGCTCAGCTACCAGAACATATCAAGGGTGAAATCCTACCCCCATTAAAGTCAATGGGAGTTTTGTCGTTGGCTTTGTCTGGTCAGGAAATACTGGAGGTGACAAAAAGGAAGAAACCTGCATGGAGGACAGAGCAGGCTTACCTGGAGACTTCAAAAAAGCAGCACTTGTAAGGATTGAAATTCAACTCCAGAACTTTCTAGACCATGTAATTTTTGAAAGCTTAAGCAGACAGAATATCCTACTGTGAGAGTAGGATATGGTTATTCACAAACTTTAGGAAAACTCCATGACTTTGAACACAGTTTTCCCCACCATCTGCTGATGAAGGGCCACATCCTGCTCTCATTGCAAATGAATTCCTTTAAACCAAGAGCATGGCATACACCTGCCCATCCAGTCTTGCATTTCTTCACCCTTTGTATCAAACACCTCAACCTCAAGCTAATTTTATTGCAGCAATATTTTGCTACAGAAAAAAAAATCTCCAAGACATGATCCAATGGGAAATCAAAATACTTTCCCCCTCTTTCTCCCAAGAAATACAAAGGAAAGTCACATGAAAGAAGTGTTGCTCATTAATAGGCCAAGGTAGAATACTGCTGCAACTGGCTGACAGAGCTGTTTGTCTATTTTTTCCTACAACTTCTGCCCAAACAGAAAGTGCAACCAACATAAACCAGCACTTTGCCATCCCAGCAGAGGAATGTACTGAAGAGATGTAGCCCTGCCTGTTGGTACCAGCTGTATTTTGAGAGGGCACAAGTCCCAGCCAGATATGTCTAAGCAGCTGCCTACCCTTAGTGTGTGCACCCATGATTAGAGAGATATGACTCTGCTAATCCAGCCCTGATTTGGGAAGAAGGATTCATATTTAGGCTACCACATAAGCTTCCAGGACCACAGAAAAAGAGTCAGTTGAGGCTGCTTAATCAGGTAGAGATGATTCATTTGAGTAAACCTGTGCCATGACCTTTCATGAGTCTCTGAGCTCAGACAGGATGTCAAATTTTTATGAAGAAAAGAGGTGTAATCAATTAGTGCTTATGATGACCTTTTAATAAGTAAATGATTGAGGCAGACACTCATTCTGAACAGAATGAGAAATTGGATTTGTATGTGTGTCTAGTGTTGCCTGGGGAAGGCAATGAAATCCACCTCCATGCTTGATCTATTAGCCCACTCCAGCCAAAATATAACCTCAAAGGAAGTTGTAGTCAGGAGGGGGCCAGCATTTTCTCCAAGGTAACTGGTGAAGGGACAAGAAGACATAGCCTCCAAGTTCAGGCTGGGCATCAGGAAGAATTTCATGACATGAAGAACTGTCAAGCATTGGAAGGCACTGCCCGGGGGTTTGTGGAATCACCACCCCCGGAGGTGTTCAAGAAACAGCTGGACATGACATTCAGTGCTATTGTTTAGCTGACAAGGTCACCACCTTGTCCACTGGTCAAAGGTTGGACTCGATGATCTCTGAGGTCTTTTCCAGCCTGAATGATCCTGTGACATACGTACACACACACATATACACACGGCCGGAACAGACATAGAGTACGGGGGTGCAGAATGGGCAAAAACCGCAGAGGTTTGTACATCCCGCGAGGAGCCACGGATCGGTCACACCGGTGGATGCGGGAGCGCTGCTCCCGCGGGAGCCGCAGGCGAGGCCCCCCCGGCAGCGGGAGGAGGAGGAGCGGGGGTTTTCCGCGGAGCCGGTGCCGAGCCCGGGGCCGCGACAGGTGCGGCGGCGGCGGCCCCCGGCCGAGAGCAGCCGCCAAGCGCGGCCGGCGGGACACGGGGCGAGCAGGGGCGATGCGGCACCTGCCGCGCATAAAAGTGATGGAGCGGCGGGGCGGCGGCGGGCGCGATGCGGGGCGGCGGGGGCGCGGCGGCCGCGGGGCAGGCGCGGGGGGCGGCGGGCGCGGGGCGGCGGCGGCGGGCGCGGGGCGGCGGCGGGCGGCGGGCGGCGGCCAACGCGCGGGAGCGGGACCGCACGCACAGCGTCAACACGGCCTTCGGCGCCCTCCGCCGGCTCATCCCCACCCGCCCGGCCGACCGCCGCCTCTCCAAGGTGGAGACGCTGCGCCTGGCGTCCAGCTACATCTCGCACCTGGCCAACGTGCTGCTGCTGCAGCAGCGCCGGCAGGACGAGGCGGCCGCTGCCGAGCAGCCCTGCCCGCAGCCCTGTCCACAACCCTGCTCGCAACCCTGTCCGCAGCCCTGTCCGCAGCCCTGTCCGCAGCCCGCTCAGCCCCCGCAGCCCTGCCCGCAGCCCTGCTCGCCACCAGGTGCCTCCGCGCCCCGCTCCATCTGCACCTTCTGCCTCAGCGACCAGAGGCAGCGGGTAAGGGCCGGCTTCCGGACGCCTCTTGCGGCTCTGTTGGGGTGGGTGGTTATTGGTATCCCCCGCTGGTTTGGGATTGAACCAGCCAAGGGTTCAGTGCTGTCCTTGGTACCTCCTAACCTCTGTTTTTATCCGTCGAACAGCACCGAGAAAAAGAGAAAGCATCACCTGGTCCAGCCGTAACCGGACTCTGAACAGGCTGAGGGTCTCGCACCACTCCTGCTCTGACTGTACCACTGCTCTGGGTAACATCGCCTCACTCGTGCTGCACGTTTACATTTAGATAGCACAGTCCTAAAAGAGTTACTTTTTAAGCCTATGCACTTTGTTTCATATTGTGAGGGGTTTTTTCAGGGTGTTTTGCAAATGAAATTCGCTGCCTCTATTGAGACGGTTGCACCTGGTGCGGCAGCTATTTTAGCGCGAGAAATGTTAAACCTCAGCAGCCAAGCCCTGATCCTGATGCCTCCTAAACCTGTGTCGCATGATGAAACTTGAACTTCCAAACACACGGTGTCCCCTGTCAGGGGAAGCTGCCGTGAACACGCCGTGCCCTACGCCTCCAGCCCAGCCCGGGCTGCACGCAGCGCTGCCGCCCACTCCTCCAGCTGCACGCCAGCCCTCGGGGCCAGGGGCCGATGCCGACAGCTGACGTGCTTGAGAGGTCTCAGCGATGCTGGAAGATTATTTTGAGGTGTTCACAGAAAGTCGGAAAACTTCCAGCGAAAGCAGCCCGGTTGGCTGTGCACAGGCGGTGCGGCACGGGATGTATCCAGCACAGGAGAGGAAAGGGGAGAAGTGCAGTGTAAGCGATGCTCTTTTCTTATTAACAGGGCGAGTCGTGCCAGTCCTTTAAATAGCACAGGATATTCCTAAATCTGCCGGGAAAGGAGGGTTTCCCAAGGGCTTTTACCCATCACCCAGGTAGTTCCATAACTGCCCCGTACATCACTGAGGTGATTGTTTCTCCCCTCAGTTTACTAACTTGTATACTTTTTTTCAGAAGTAACTGTAAAAGGCAAATAAAATTTTCTATTTTCAGATTTGGACATTAGTGAAGCAGCAAGCTAAAATCTTAAACCCCAGTAATGCTGGGGTCTAAGAAACACAGAGATAGGTTAATTTTGCAATGTTTTTTTAATAGCTATTTATAATACAATTAATTATGCTTTAATTAATCTAAACTCGTTATTTGGGGAGGCACTCTGTAACTGTAACCACTCCAAGTGCTGCAAGGAAAACTTTCCTTTTTCCTCCCCTGATGCCATCTGTGCAGTGCTCCTGGCCAGCCTTGCTGCTCTGGCCAAACGTGAGGGCTAAAGAAGCAGCTCTGTGTTGTTCACTTTCTTTTCTGTACAGAGTTTTCTCTCCTTGCCCTACATAAGTGCAAAGCAAAATCTGGCAGTTGTTATGAAGAACTTGGCAAGAGCAAGGTCGTGGTGTACTCCTACACAACTTCACCTTTTCAGTTTCCCTTTTCCCCTGCTCAACATACAGCCACCACTTTTTCTGTAGCACAATGAGGAAAAATCTGCTGTACCTACAGAAATGCAATGAGCTCTTCCTTTGAATTCTAACAAAGCAAAATCCCAGCGATTCCACATCACGTCAGTCTCTTCAGTTATTAAAAGCTACAGGCTGTATTTTCCTGGATTGAGAGGAGATTCTTGTTTTTAGAAGGTTTCTATCATTAATCTTTTTTTTAATGGGGAACTTTCAATTGCTGCCAGATCATGGTCTTTGCTTTGGCACTGATTTGTGAAGCTGGAACTCTTTATAGCTTTGTACAGTGTTTTTTTTAATATTTGTGTTGTGTCAGCCTCTGTGTGTGGGTATAGAGTTCTACGAACATACCTTCCTGGATTTTTTTAAATCAATTTGAAAAAAATTGCTTTTTAAAAAGTCATTTGTTTCACAATTAAAGCTGATCTTACAGTTTGGCCCAACATTCTTATGAACACATTAAACCAAAACATCTGACCTCTTTATAGACAATTAACACTAATTTATTCATTTAGCTGTATCATTTCATATGAACCCTAAAATGGCAAAACATAATGCAGTTTCAAACAATTTTAGGAAAATTTTGCATTGAGTATGCTCTGAATTTTGAATTTTGTAAGAAAGACAATAAAATCATTTATTTCAAGTTTTCAAAATGATGGGATTTTTTTTCAGTTTTAAGAGTTTTTAGTGTAGCTCTTGGCAAATAAAATATATTTGGATTTAATAAGATGTCTTTATACTTAGTTATTAAAGGAAATGAGTACAAAATGTGAGGTCCATTTTTGTACCAAAGTATGAGCTGAAATCTCACAAATTGAAACTCTCATGAATAATTTCTACAATCCTATAGGAATTTGATGTTCTTCCTCTAATGAGGATTTTATCTCCCTAGTTTTGCAAAGGGTTTATACCAAATGCTTTTCAATGACAAAAGCAGGAGCAGGCCCTAACAACTTAGGCTTCTCTCCTGTTTAATGTGGCTCAGTGTAACATTAAATTCTCTCTTTACTCAGGATAAACTGTTGAATTCAACTGGGCTTGGAGATTTTCTCAGGGTTTCAATTACTAAATAATGCAGGAGTTTCAGTAACACTGATTGATTGTGGCAGAAATTAGACCCCAGAGCACTGTGGCCCAAATATTTATGGTATAGACAGATAATGTCTATCCAAAGCAATTATAACCGTGATTTCTCTGAGGAACATTTATATATGTGTAACTCTGTGTATTTAAATGAGGAAAATTGGGGACAAGTCCTTAACTTTGCTGAAATTTACTTGTAATGTAAAACTTCTCTAACCCCAGGAGCAGAAAAAAAAAAGATACAGGATTGAGCTGTTACTCTGTAATGGATTTTCTATAAATCAAGGGGTAAAAAAGAATTTAATTTCTGGAGACACAGATGAATTGGGAGCTTGGATTGCACATATAAAGAGCTCATCATCATTAGGTGTTTTACTGAGTTTTTACTGTATGAGCTTGTGTATCTTATCAGACCTATTTTTTAATCATGGAGCAGCGTTATTCAAGGCATGCAAAATATAAAAGTCAAAATCTTGAGGGTGTCTGAGAGCAAGTACCTGACTTGAGGTAATTGACCAATGAGGCACTGGAATGATGTGAGTTTTTCCAGAGGTGCCAAACAGCCCCTTGTTCTGCAGATATTGGGGGTTTGACTTATTTGTGAGCACATTCTGTTCTGTATGTATGAACAGAGGCATGCCTGATGCCAATCCCAGCTTTGTTTTCCTGTAAACACTTGGCTATTCAATTTATGATGCATGAATAAAGCAGAAACAGTGAGATATACACCATTTGGTCTCAGATCCTATTAAATTATTGTTAAAACAATCCAAGCATAGTACTTTGTGTAAATCATTGTACTTAGCCTGCTACATCACTGTATAAAAACAGCACCAAGCAAAGTGAATAAATCATGTTGTTTGATTTTACAGGTTAAGTTTAAAGAAGCATTTGAACATAGTTCTTAGATATTTATGAATTAATCATAATGTAAGTCAAAGTAGTTTCATATGTTGCCTTCTATTTTCACTTCTGTTCTACAAAACAGAAGTTTCCTTTCATGGAAAATCTGCTTCTTTACAAAAATCTGTATTTGTTTGCAAAATGTGATTACATTTGCTAAAATAAACTATTTTTGTTACTAATTTAAACAATAAACTGCAAACACTAAGCTGGAAGTTCTCTTCCATAGCCATCTTAAGATACTAGTATTTAATTATTTTCTTTACCTTTTTCAAATCTATCTCTCCAAGATTTCAGCAGCAGACTGACATGTGTATGAATGCACCATGTGTGTGCATTGGCAGGGGAGAAGGGAGGTGGGTGGAAGCTTGGGAAAACGAAAAGTGAACTCCTCTGCTCAGGGCCTGAGCAATATCCTAAGTGCCAAACACAGGAGGAGATGGAGGGAGGGAAAGGATGGGGCAAAACAGAGGGAGAAGAAAGGAAGAGAATTCATCAGTGGAAGTTCATCAGGGCAGACAAGCGAAAGAGCCTGGAGTGTGAGCAGACCCTGCCATGTTTCTGTGCTCTGGCCTCTTGCACTGTGATACTACATTGAGAGAATAACACCAACATTTATATAAAACTTAAACTGACTGCCTAAATAACACCTTTGAAAAGAGAATGATGTCTTGATTAATAGTAAGAGCTACTGAATAACACAAGGCGAGGAGAAAGAATTTATGTAAAATTAGCTAAAATAGACAGCATGCTACAAAGGGAAGAGATCTGGGAGATCTCTTACACCAGGAATCCTTTGAAGGTTGAAGAAAAATGTTTTGAATGAATCAACATGTGGAGTGTGAGGGAAGAAAAGAAAATTATTACTGAGATAAAAAATACCATAGAGTTTCATGAAAGCTTAGGGGGGAAAAACCCATTTCTTAATATAGAGAAGAACTAAACTGGCTGCTCTGGATGTATTTCTTCAAAAACCTTCTCAAAATTTGAATATACATTCATATCCAGGCAGCCCAGGTTCTATTTCAAGTGAAATCCTTTAGCAGTTACAACATAATACAAAGTTTTAGAAACCTTGAAGATTCATCCCACTTTTGACATTGTACAGCAAGGAACACAGGCTTCCTCAGAAGAGGAAGGAGAAAGAGAAGGCATGGATGAATAAAGAGTAACCCACCACTGAAGATATTCCCCATGATGCCAAGAAATCTCTCTCTTTGTAAGGATTTGACATCTTGATAGAAGTAAACTATGGTGAACCAAAAAAAGTGATCTCTGTTTTGGTGATAGATAAAATGTAGCAAAATACTTAAGACAAAAGTTGCCCTAGAAAGGCCTTATCTACTCTCTTTCATTTAGGTCATTCACATCACAGAAATGTTGTGAGATTTTAATTAACAATTTGGAAATCACTATGTGTTCTTCCAAAGGAGGAGCCAATATAAATAAGACAATTACACTGAAATGGGTGATGGAACAAGGAAGTGATAAAAGTAATTCTACTTGTAATGGCATCTCTCTCCAACATCTTATTGTGTTTCCTTCACATTATTAAAATAAGCCCTACTTTCCAAGCATATGTATGCAGATCATTTTTAAATGCAAAGATTGCACGAACAGGTAATTATTTCAATAAGACAGTGGAGTTTGGTGGGAAGGGTAGGCATCTGTCAGGCTCAGATAAGATCAGACAGCTGTGCTCTATCCTGAAAGGGTGCCATGAAGCTCAGTTTTCCTAGGGAAATAACATCTTCGGTATGAAAAGCAGCAAAATGAAGTCTCCAAACAAATAAGTAGAGAAAACATGAACTCTCAGGGCTCATTTTAATCTAAAATACCAACTCTATATCAGGTGAAAAGATGCAGCATGAGAGAAGGATAACAACATCTTTACTAAACAGTAAAAAATAAAGAGCAGGAGGATCTTTTCACTCTATAGTCTCAAATTAATCCTTTATATTAAAAAAAAAGGTGATTTTAGCAACAATAATCTCTGCAGAGAGCCACTGGGACAGCACGAGGATTGGAACACAGGACAGCCAGGACAGGCTGTAGGAAGTGGGATGGTTAAAATGGAGCCAAGAAGGTGGAAATCCAACAGCATTCTCACAACAGCTCCATGGAATGGTAAAGCCAGGCTTTCCCAGGGACACACAATGAAAGCACAAGCAGCAAAAAGCACAGGCTGCAATAATTGAATCTTTATTTTCTTTTACTTAGGGAAGAAAGCTTCTCACCACAAGCACGGTTAAGCACTGGAACAGGTCAGCCAGGGAGGCTGTGGAAGCCTCTTCCTTGAGAGCCTCAGAACTTGACAGAGTGAGGGCCCAGTTGGGTCTAACTTTGAAGTCAGCCTTGCTTTGAAAATGGAAGATATATCAAATAACTCAAAAAGTCCCTTTCAATCTAATTTTTCCCATGATTTTATGAAATGATGAGCTTAGGGCTCTCTGGAAAGAAAGTTTGTAGAATAAAATAAAAAGAAAAATGCAAGGACTTCACAGGAAAAACCCAAACTTTTGGTCATGCCAGGATCTATTATGCCAGACAAGATGAGGGGCATCCAGGTATGCATATCAAGAGGGGAGCAAAAAAGATTCCTAGAGAAAGCAGAAACCCAACAGGCCTATAAAGGGGATTTAAAAAAATAGGAACAGTCAAGGACAGGGGTCTGTTTTTATCAGAAGGACCTCTCAGGTCTGAATTAGTAAAGAGTTTTTAATTGTTTGTTTGGGTAATGGTTAAATTTACAGGTGACAACTTTGGAGGGCCGATTAGAATCAGGGATTAACTCATAGAAAAATAAAACAAGAAATGTTCTTAAAAAGAATAATACAAAATACAAAATGTAATACAAAATTGTAATACAAAATGTATTTCAAAGTAGAAATGTTGGTAGTGCCACACCTGGCAGGAATAACACACAACACAAACATATGATGGAAAACGAGAAGCAGAAAATTATTTTTGAGGTGTTGCATATCACAGACATGACAAGCCTTCACAAGAAAAGCAAACCCCACACTGGATGTAAATTTCACCAAGACCACTTTTGGCAATATTTTCTATGTTTATTAGAACTTCCCTGAATTTTGTCTGAACCATCTGGCTGGGTGGGAAATCTGTTAAAAGTTGTAACTTAGAAGATTCTTAACTACTGTGTCTGTGCAAATGAAATGATGGAGAGGGACTTGAGATTGTGAATGCCAAACTAGGTAACAATGAAAGAGGATCTCTGTACCTTAACTAATAAATGTCTCCCAAAGACACCAGAAGCAGTATAAAAGTAATAATAAAAATAATAAAGAAAAAGAAAAAAAGAATAAAAAGAATAAAAAGAATAAAAAGAATAAAAAGAATAAAAAGAATAAAAAGAATAAAAAGAATAAAAAGAATAAAAAGAAGAGATGCTGAAGTTTTCAAGGGTAACGTTTAAAGAACCTGTGGTGCTTCTAGTACTTGGAGCCTGAGAATATACTAAATACATGCATATACAACAATTAGAGTGTCAGAAATGCACAACAGAAGTTTTTGCATCGTGGTAAGAGGTATAACAAAGTGATTCAAGATATATCCATGGGAAATAGGCACCAGGCTGCAGGGAGCAAGGTCCTATTGTGTGTTGTTTTGTTACCACTGCAACCGATTATTTTTATTTGCCACACTGCTCAAAGAAAACCTGAGTGGAAAAGACAGGCTTTAATAACAGGTGCTGTGAAAGATAACAGGATAAGTGAGAGTTTCTGGCTGATGTAAGAGGCAGTCTCTGGAACTCTCAGTATCTACAGCAGTGTGAAACACCAACCCTGGAGCAGCCAAGCATAGGTCAGGCACACTGAGGCACGAGCAGTGGCCAGCAAGACAGTCCCAAAGAGAAACGGCCAACAGCAGCAACCCACAACGTTCCTGCGCTGCACAAAACCGAGCTGAAACCAGCCAGAGGCAGCAGGAAAATCAAAGACCACTTTTCTGCTACATAAAACATGTTAGTGCTTATTTTAGCCTCTGCAATGAGATGGAGCAGAAACAAAATGTACGTTATGGGGAACCTCTGCATTCCAGCAAATGCCGCAACATTGCCGTGTCCTCCATCACACAATCCTTTGGCACATGGCAGCTGTCACCAATGGATTGTAAATGAGCAGATCCTCTTCTCTGCAGGAATTGTTTCTCTCTGCCATCTTGGTGTGTTTGCCTCTCCTCAAGTGGCTCAGCTTTGGGAAATACACAGGAAAAATTACTTGAAATATCACTACTGTTAGAAAAACACCGCCGCTCTTGAAATGTTTTAATTAAGATGGTTACACTGTTTAATTAAAACTATTTAAAAGGCCTATTCTCATTTTCATTATGAACTTTAGAGATCTTATGGCCTCAAAGAGTACAAAGGTGTCCAAAAGTCTCCATAATGTAAATAAGAATTAGTGAATTTACTTTCACTGGCATCATTTATAGTTAGTGATCTTCTCATGTTGGCTTAATTATCATCTGATTCTAAAAGACTAATAATTTCACTCCATTACTCTCCAGATCTGCTTCTCTTTTACAAGTAGTTTAACAGATGCCAAAAAAAAAAATAAATTAAAAAGTAAAAAGAAAAATTAAGAGTCAAAGTAATGCAGAAAATCAAAGCTGTTAAAAGAAGGTTGGGCATTTGCTGAACCAGTGATTCAGAATTTGTTGCTCACCACCTCCATCTGCTGAAAGTTTCTGCCTCTACCAGCAGAAACTTTCAGCAGATCAATTCAGCAGGTCAAATGTTGTAGGTACCACTGCTCCTGGACAGAAAACAGCTTAAAATGTATCAGTAGCAGTTCCAAAGAATGTGTTGGTTCTGGTGGGTGAGGCTCTGGTTTCTTTTGCCAGCTCTGCTAGTCCCTTATTCTGCCACAGACAATGACAATGCCTTCTAAAACTGTACAGTCGGGTAATGCTGGAATTTACCTCTTAATATCCAAACTCATCTGATTTTCAACAAGATTGGGGTCTTTGAAAATGAAACTAAGGCTTTATGGGGGAAAATTTGCTAGACTTCAGATGCTGGATAAAAATCATCATGCATACAAAGATCAGCATCTACACACACACACACACAAACCCCTTCTGTGCATGTACTTCCAGATCAACCATGACCTGAACCACACAAGAACTGAACAGTGTGGAAAGGAGCAGGAACAGAGGGACCATCTTTGTGTATTCCAAACTGAGAAAATGATCAAAATAATGCAGAATAATTTGAAGAGATGGACATCAGCTAAGAAGTGATGAACAGAGAATATGTTTGCTACCAGCCTACTTCCACAAAGACACAACTCATTCTCTATCCCTGCTGAACAAGAGCAGCCATGTAGAGGGAGGAGGAGCTGGGAAAGAGGCTCTGCTCAGTGTGTTTTCTCCTTTTCCCACTCCCAAGACATAGAATTGAAATGAACATTTCAGTAAATTAGCTAAAAGCAGCACATTCTTCAATTTCCAACTGAGCAGGTCCCCAACGCACAAATGCTGTTCCACAACCAAATGTCAGCAGAGCAGCTGAGCCACACACAGGCCTGGGAGGGAAAGGGAGAGCTCAGGAGCCTGGAAGGAAAAGGGAAATCTCAGTGCTGACCAAGGAAAATAACAAAATACACCTTCTGTTTGGCTCTTTGATGACATGGGGTACATGGTTTGAGTTTCCTTGTGAATCCCTCTCAACTACCAAGCAGAATTGGAATATTACACCAGATAATGTCCCAGTCCCAGTCTTCTTTCAGGATTGGTACTCCATTATGCTCCCACTTTAGGTGGAAATGAAACCCACAGCCCACTTTGCCTCAATGTGTAAGGATAGGTTTCTAATAACTCTGTGTCACCTTGGAAAATTAAAATAGTACCTCTTGTTCTGATTGTATATGAAAGTATAGCTAAAACAAATTTCATGGCACTGATTAAGTGTCGCGTTCACTAAACTTTCCAATCCCATTACGGATCTTTCTATATTGGTGTTTGCGGAGGCTGCACGGTGAGTAAGAAAAATCAGATTTCAGGTGCTCACAAGCATGACAAATAGGCACTGAAGTAGCCTTGAGCACTGTGATGTAGTAACAGAGAGGAAATTGAAGCATTCAATATGCTGAGGTGCCTGAGCCCTCTGCAGATGGCTCTTGGATAGTTGTTCGTAATGTAGCAAAAAGAAATCATCTGTTTTGTGAGGGCTTGTTGTTTATTTTGCTTTGACACTACCAAAATAAATAATTTTAATGCAGGCAGCATAATATGAGTAACAATAATACACACACTAACTTGCAGCTCTTACTTTAGGTGCTCACCTCTAAATGAAATCAATGCAAGATTTAGCAAGTCTTTCATACAGTAACAAATCTCCAGTTCCGGGAGGCTACTTTACATTTCTGTGTTAATTAGGAGCTTTGTGGAATTTAATTCAAGGTTGCTGACAGAAAGGCTTGTGATGAGGGGTATTTTAAACCCATGACTGACAGTAACAGCAGTGCTGCAGTTTATTGCCTTAGTTGGACTATGTGTTCTGTCCATCTTCATACCCCACCATTTCATTAAATAACTTGATGCTTAATAGCTCATAAAAAAATATATTTCTCTATGTTAATCTTTGTATCATTCTGTATTTTATAATTGGATGAATAATTAAAATGCAGAAATTTAATTATATGCTTTTATTTTGGGGCCTTTTTCTATCTGGCAAGTAGACCTGTGCAAAGACATGAATTCGTAGTTGAATGGATGATCTGAAAATATTTATACACTATATAATCAATTTAGATATTCACTTTCAGTGAATGAAGACAATATCAGTAGGTATCTGATAATTAGGTGTCGTTAGCACATGCATAAAGATAAATTTTAATCTGTTATACTGCACTGAAATTAAGAAGGTTTAATATTTTTAAATTAAGAGCATCACTGTTTTAGATTTTCATATATATAGAGGTGCCGCAATTCTGAAATAAATTCTAGTATTAAAGAAATCACAAAATAATAGAATAGCGATATTTCCCCTTTAAATTGTCAGGCACGGCAACTGTGAGTCCCAGCAAAAATTTCAAATTTGTTAACACAGATCTCCCTGATCTTCCAACAAAAATAATTCTGTATCTTCAAATAAAATTAACTCAGATTAGCTTGCAGGTTTCATCAAACATGTAGAACACAGATCAGAATAACAAATTGGCTATTAATCAGTAATATGCACAGGTGTGACCCTGCAAAGGTCAACAGTCAAGCACTTTGTTCAAGTATGGAAAGTTAAAAATAGCCTGTGCAAGTGCAGTTTATATAAATTGGTGATGTACAGTTGCCTTTGACAACGAGTGAGAGTGAAAAAGTATATTTAATTACCTCAAATTTAATTGGCCTGTACAGGAGAAAAATATGAAATATGAACAATCCAGCAGCTTTATGAAAGAAATGAAGTGGTGCTTTATAAGACTGTTAGAATTTCTATTGATTTTGTGAATAATCGTGTCCTTGATTATTTTATCTCTTTCCACACATTCAGCCATCCTCTGCAAATGAAATTTAATTATTGTTTAGACAGAATCTGAGCACATCCTCAAGCAAAATAGTATAACCAGCAATGGCACAACAATTTGACAGCTCCCTGCAGCAGTACACAGAATCCATCCAAAATCGGATTGTGTCCCAGCGTGCTGCAAAACTACACTTTGCTGCCTCTCCTTGTGCTATCAGACAAAGCCAAGGCAGCCAAAGGATGAAATTAGGTAGCTGTTGGTGGAATTCCTGTTCCTCCCTCAAAGCCAGCACTGTCATACTTAGAGTGCTTTAGCACCAAGCCTGATTCCCTGCTGGTGGCCCTGTCCTTCAGGAGCACAGAGTGAGCTCTGTGTCCCTGCTCAGAGAGGAAGAGCTGAATTAATTGCCAGAAGGAGAGCAGCACGTGCAGGATCGGTGGTTTGGTAGCAACCAGGACACCCCAATATCACAGGGCTTGTGCAATGCAGGTCACAACACTGAGCTGATGCTTCAGACTGGCTGAAGACTCAGGCTGGTATCACAGCACCAGTAATGCCAAGAGCTGGAAAGTAGGAAAACCCACTTAATTTTGGGATATTCTTCATGGCTTCTTTCAGAGGAAGAAGAGTTCTTTCAAATGCACCAAACACTGTGCCCAGCCATGACATTTCTGTAAAGGTTGCAGGAGTACAAACAAGAGCTGGACTCAGCAGCTGCCTGTCATCCATGCCAGTTCTGGATGCCAGCATAGAAGAGCGATTTAAAATTGCATGATGTGGTACATTTAAAATGTACATCAAAAACCTGAATTTATACAGGCTGGATTCATCCCTAATTTTATAAGTACATCTTGTCACATTTTCCAGGCAGCTTAACCTTTTGAAACTACTACCTATTAGTGGGCCAAAACCAATCTTTTAGGTTTAGAAGGGGTTTAAATTCAAAATATACTTGGCATTTCTGTTTCAAGTAAAGATTAAAAGCTGGTAAAAAAGAGTCTCACACTGAGCTAAAACAACCCGAGAACGGTGTTATAAATATGCAGAGGCTACGGGGAATAAAAACAAAAAAAAACCCCTTTCTTTCAGCAAAAAAAGCTGCTTCCTTCTCAGGATCAAATGTGATCCAAGAGAAAATGGTGAAAACTATAAAAAATTACACAGAGTGAGAGTCTGCAGCAAAATATAGAAATATTCTTCAGTAATATGTGAGAGAACAAGGAAATAAACATCAGTTCTAGTTTGAGACACCCAAGTTAACTCCTAAATACTCACCAAGATGACCATACTCAAAGCCTGAGTAAAGATATCAAACTGCAATGAGACCAAGGAATGGATATCAGTGAACCCAAAGGGAAAGTAAAGCTTGGTGTTCTCAATTTGAACATGTCCAACAGTCACCATTAATAAAGTCTGATAGCATGATTTCTCTCACAAACCTAATTCAGGCTTGAAAAGAGAAAATACACTGTGTGTGTTTTGAAAGGTAGAACGGAGTCACTTGGGAACTACAAATTCACGAGTATGACCTCGGTAGTTTGTGAGTCTTTAGAACATACTTTGAAAGGTTTGATATAATGCAGATAAATGGAGATAAAAAGGATGGTCCTGTACAATGACCAGAAGAGCTTTTATTTGTACATTTTCTCAAGAGAGAAAATACAAAGGAGAAAAAAATAAAAAGAAAAATAAGAAAAAAAAGAAAACCAGAACAAGACTCTACCCATACTTGTAGGCAAATGAGCATATGCAAGTGGAAGCTGGAGCCCTGGAGTTTTCTGTAATATTCCATGTGCAGCTGTGAATGCTTGCACTAATGCCAGTTAATCTGCAGAGCTATGGGCTGAGGGAAGGCAGTGTTGGCCACAGCACTGGAGTCATCTACTACTCTTCAAACACTGAAACCGAATCCTTCACATCCTCCTGGGCTCCACCAGAAGGGAGCAGATGGAGCCTCACTAAGCTGCTCGTTCAAACACAAATGCATAATAAAGCAGTAAACATTAGGGTTTTGACACGATACCAAAGCAGAGGAACAGCAATAGTTTTAGTAAAAGTGCTTCTCACTTAAATCTTTCTCTGATGTTTCCAGTAGAGTGAGAGTTCACGGCTTAAACCAGGACTAGCAGCATACAATTAAATCCGAGTAAACATGGTTTATATTAAAAAACAATTAAAGCTAAAGAAAAGACCCTTTGCAACGGCAGAGTCTGACTCTGCTTTTATTTGATACGCCAATTTCAAGCAGCTCTGCAATTTGTTGTTTGCATCCTTGCAATTAAGGCTCATCCCTGACATCCTGCACTAAGATGATGCCTTTCAGCTTGCTTTTGGTTTGTTTTTTTTTGGAAAGGTCTGACAATTTTCTCTTTCATTCCTACTCCAGATGAAATATGGATTTTTTTCTCTTTCCAGCAGTCAAAGCTTTAGAGAACAAATAAAATGAGGATGAAAAGTTCTTCTTGCTCAGCTTTTTAATTTAAAGGTTTTTCTGCTTTAATTTTCTCTCGTTCTTTTTTTTTTCTTTTTTTTTTTAATTCATTGAAATCATGTAGGGTCAGTAGTAAATGTGCCATTCAAGTATCTCTTCTTCCTGAAACCATAGCAGAAAGCATCCATCCCTTTGGAATAAACAAGCTGAAAGAAGACTTTCTTTTGTTTCTCTTTCCCATGACTGAAGTGAAATTGCTTGCATCACTGGATTATAACTTCATTTTAAGAGTTTTCTTAATAAACATAAAGTAGGATTCAGACTACACAGAAAGATAGATAGGACAGAAAAGGAGAAGGGATCCACAAGGAGAATAAAGCTCAAAAGACTTTTCTCCTACTTGGTGGATATCTTATTCTAAATCTGACATCCTTCCTCCTCACAGAGCAATTCTGACTGCAAACGTTTCCAAACCATCTCTTTCGAGCTGAGGGACATTTTCACACATTTTGTGATCTGATGCATTCCAGCCACTCACAGGTGGCCTCACTCTTTGTTAGGATGCATTCCTGCCTCACTTTATTAAGTACCTTGAGGATATTACTTGTTGCAATACAGTTGGGCAAAGAAGAGATTGTGAAACAAAGTCTTGATTCTGAATTCCCTGGCCAATCTTGTCATTCAAATAGAAATAAAGAGTATGGAATAAATCCAGAGAGGAAAAACAGAACACAGTTTTTTGTGCTTATTCAAAGGATAATGATGTCCTAGGGGAGACAATAAAAGAAAATGAAGCTGTATGAAGGACACCTCCAGTACATCTCGTAAACCTTGTAGGAAAGCACAACAAAATCAATAATAAAAAACTATTTGTGAGGTTGCTAAATAAAGCAAGCTAGGAACAAGACCTTTGAAATGCACATATTGTAAACTGAGTTCTAATACTTCAAAATAATTATTCATAATCCAGGCTGAGATTCAATAAGGATATTTACCCAGTGCTTACCTCTTCTTTTGTGCAACCTGACTTCCTATAAATGATCAGGGAAAGAGAAACATGGCAAAGCTGTTCAGCATAGTGCACACCATGCACTGTTCTGCACAAAACAATGCCTGCATTTGCCCAAAAGCTGTGTGAGTGTTTAAGGAACATCATCCATGTGCTGTTTTGTTCTGCATGGATTGTTACTGCTGTTAAACCTTGGTGATTTTTATGTAAGAGGAACAGCAAAATGAAAGTGCAGAATACCAGTCTCATGCTGCACTATTTTACAAATATACTGGCTACATAGAGTCCAGCAGCATCCCAAAATCAACCTTTTGTAGCAGATATAACAGTGTATTTTATATATTCTACTCATTTAAAAGGGATAATCAGATTTTCATCTGATTATAACAATTATCTCTTTGTGCTGAAACTAAGCACAATGGAAATAGTCTAAATGGATTTTGGAAAGAGTGGGATAAAGTCACAGAGTGAACTGGAGTAATGCTTGACAGAATGGCAGGAAGGAATCTACAGGTTTGCTATAAAATATATGTATTAAAGAGAAAAAAACCAACAAACCAACACATACCTCTAGCCCAGTACTTCAGTACATAAAACAACTTATAATCATTAATGATCACACAATACACCCCTCTCAGTTTTAAGAGACAAGTTCCTAAATACTTATGCAATGCTTTGAACTCTGAAAGTCTTTTAATTGAAAGAGACCTGCACACCTCAGCAGTACTTAAATGTTTTCAGGTAATCCAAAATTCATCTGAAAGTTCAAAGAGATTCATGTATAAAGTATTGGCATTTCAAGTGACCAACTCTTAACCTGTCAAATGATATATCTTAAAAACTACAGCAAAAATCTCTTTTTAGAATACTTTGGTCTGGTCATGCATTGCAGTTTATCAATAGCAGTAAAGCTTGGCAAACACAGAAGCTGTGGTTGAAGTTCATGTCAATATAACACAAGGTCCAGGAAAGACTTGCTGTCTCACTAAAAGCTTTTCTAAAGATTTAACTAGAAAAATGCTAATGCTATTGTAAGATTTCTCTGCACTGCACCCACATTCATCCTGCAAGAGCTTCCTGCACATTCTCACAGAAGTTAAGCATAAATGTAAGTAATGAATACAAAACAAAAAGTCCTTCTGCAGTACTACAATAAGCACAGCATTTACATTTCAGGAACCGCTGAATGATAACAATCATAACTCTGAAATTATTTACTGCAAAATGTGGGCCACTAAAATAACTCTAAATACACAATTCTCAAGTACTAGAAAAGTTCAAGGAGAAAAACCCTTGGTTCTTATTCCTGCATCATATATTATAAATTAAAAATTAGTTTTATCCAAGTCTTAGAACATTTAATAATTACATTTCCATCTTCTATTTTTCCCTTGAGGTGTGCTTCATTACACAGGTGCACAACTGAGTAGGGATGCTCTGACTGACCTCTCCGTTCTCCTAAAAGTCCAAGATGAATTCCCACTTACTATAAATGATCAAAGTTTTATGGACTAATGACAGTTTAAAGTACTTTTTTTCCCCCACTTTTACTGCAGTCCTGTCATTAAGACTAACAATCTAAAGTAGCTAAGAGAATGAGTAAGCAAGATGATTTACACAGATGATAGTGCAATGGTAAGAAGTAGGGAAAGATCCTTTGAGATTTTTTTGTAGCTGAAGCATTAAAAAGATTTACACCAAGGTCTTTAAGTGAAAAGAGAGCATTGCCAAAGAGGTCTGGCAAGCTCTTCTATCAATAAAATACTTTGCCCCATAAATTTAACCAAACTCTCAGCTTAAAACCTGATTAGCACTACAAGGAGCTTGCCTTGTTACCAGAGAAGCCCACCAGCCCAGTATCCAAAGGGTCTGATAAAAATCAGACAAAATAGCAACACTTCTATGAAATTTTCACCACCATGGCATCTCCCATACTTTTTGTTTTCCCATGATGCTACGTACAAAAGCTGAGAAAATATTTAGCATGAGAAAGCACAGGCTCTAATATAGGACAAAGTCATATTGAAATTGCTTAGGGCTGGGCACAGCAGTAAAACCTTGTATGTTTCTGTACCTGGCTGATCTGTACCTTTATAGCAAGACTTACAAAAATCATGCCATAGAGTTTAACTTCTTTCAGAATGCTCTTCAGAAAGAGGTCAATTTAGAACAATCTTGTATCTTTTCCATAATCCAACTCCTACTATTTCTGTTCATCAGAAATAGCCTGAATCAGACCTGAGTTCAGGTGTAGGGCAGGTTCCGATCAAGGTTTAATTTTATGACTGTACCAGTACATGCATTTGACATTTGAAAGCAGAAGTATTTAATACAGTTCACAACAAAATTTCAAGGCAAAATCACAGAAAGAAAACTGGAGGTTTGCTGTTGCTCAGTATAACAGAACATTATTTGTTTGGTGCTAAAAATGGGCTTAAGGTTGTAAGCCATGAGTGTTTTGACAGTCCTTGCTTCCAGATCAGCTGTTCATGACATTTCCATCAGCTATCAACTTGGATTGCAGCCCATCCAGATCTAGAAAACAGGTGCCATCTAGTTTTGGACTTCACCCAAAAAGAGTAGGGAAGATACTCATATATGTCCTCACCCTCACCCTGAAAGTCTGAATAAAGTGATAAACTTTATATAGGGAGCTCCAACAGTCAGATTGTAGCAGGAAGAAATGCAAGGGGCCAAAGGGGTGAACACGCAAAAGGGCCTCTTGGTTTCTTGGTCTTTTTATGGCACAGCAGCACAGGTATCTCTGCTGAGGGCAGCAGGTTGTGCCCATTCAGACATCTCTGAGCCAAATTCTTTCATTTCCAAACAGATACAAACAAATCCATAGAAATCCACTCGGAGGGAAGCCAGGTTTGCCTACTGACCAGGACACATGTCCTGTGCAATTCTACTCAGAAACTGAATCAGGACACAGCCTTGGATAACTGGTCCATCATAGTAGTGCTGAGTTTCTATGGAAAAGGTTGATAAGCAGCTGGATATCATTCAGGAATTGTTGTGCTCCTTTAGCCAAACAAGGCTGGAAGACAAAGCCACCAAAAATGGAGGAACCTCCCATAACCAACAGCCTTCCCAGAACACTGCTGTGATTTGGCAGTCTACAGGCAGCCAGAAGTGTCAGGAATTTAAACAATTCTGGTTACATAAAAGTTACAAACTTTGCTGGCAGCATTTACAAACACAGAAAGAGGCAGATCCCATTCCTCTTTCTGCTCAGCCTTTCCTCAACCAAACTTTAGGACTTGCAGGTCCAGTTTCCAATTCTCCAACTTTCACCCAGGTCTCAGACTAAGTACTGGACACTATCTACACCCACGTGTAAAGTAGTGTCACAAAATCCAGGTATTGGCATGGTAAAATAACACCAAAAAAATTAATAGGGAGCCAACATACATTGAAGAAAAGTCAGCTTACAAGTCTTACTCCAAATATTTTATCTGCATCAAAGAATTTATTCCTCTATCCAACCACAGATATTATCTACTGCTGCCTAAAATACAGTTAGTGTTTCTAACGGTATTCTGATTGAGATCTAGAAAAAAACACTGAAGGTTACTCATAAAAGTGCTTGCCAGTGTTCTTCCTTGGTCAGAATTATCAGTTTTATCAAATAAATTCACTATTTCAAATTATAGGAGAATCTGTGCCAGCATTGCATGTATTCATTCAAAAACAAATGCTCATATGTGCATAGGAAGCTCCAAAAATGGATTTGTCCTAAGCAAGAAACAGGACAGAATGTGACCTTCATGGCAACAAATATTCAACTGAATACAGAGATTTTAAGCTGTTTTAGGAAAATGCTTGTTTCACATTCAGCAGTTTGGAGAGGGATTCCTATTCTGCAAATGCAGCTACATCAGCTCTCCAATGGCAGATGGCAGGAGTGATCATAAACAGAATGATTTTACTTTCTGGTCAGCATCCAGTTGTCAGGATTTTTTTATAGGTTCCTTTTTCATTGAAATGAAGGAAGAGCTGCATCGATTTCTTCATTCACATACAAAATATATAGGAAAAATTAGGAAGAAATTCTCATAGAAACACAGCATCTTCCCTCTCACTCCCTTGCCTTAGCATCCTGTACAGCAGCCTGGGAAACCAAAACAGGTCATGCATTGAAAAACAGTTTTCAGAACAATTCATTAAAAGCACTGAAGAGTGCTTGTTGCTTTCATGTTCTCCCCCAATGATGTGTTGACTGCACATCATATATGCAAGCGTATTTTCCTTACAGACCTGGTCCCAAGAGAGAGTTAAAAGTGGGAAGACATATTACTCATCCAAGTATGAGAAGTTAAAAACGTTCAGAGTGGATTACAAATGTCATTTTTCCCACTGATTCACTTTCATGCTAAGTCCTGTTCACTGCACATGTTCTCACAACCATCCCCTTTGGCTGCATAATTGTAGAACCATCTCAATCCCAACTGTCTTCCTTGAGGGAAATGCAGAATATTTCTCTTGTTTTCAGTGCTTTGGGAAAGACACAAAACTTATTTATAAAGAAATTGTTTCTTCTCTCCCATGTTTTTCCTCTCACGTGAAATACAACTTTTACATCCTGCCTGTATGAGTTGTGTACAACTGTGATTTATAGCACTTGCTTCATCCACTTTCACTGCAGTTTTCTTTACTCCGAACAAATTTTTTGTTTGTTTTGTTCGACTTTGTATTTCAATTACTGGGTTTTCTCCTACAGCCTATGAATTTAAAGAAGCTATGGAAGTGACACTATTTGTTACAGAGGCCTGTTGTCAGTAGATGGCAGCATGTGGCTGCTTAGCGCACAGACTCTGCCAAAATTCTTACCGGGGAAACAAACTCCCAGACAGCAACAGCTGGCTCTTTGTAGACTCCTATCCCTACATATCTTTTCCAGCAAAATACTGCAGTCATGTCTCTTACAAAATCCTTCAGGGTCCGAGTCAAACTATGCAGTTTTCCTTGATTCTTGGTTTGGTGTTTGGTTGAGGATTTTATTTTTTTTCCCAAACAAAAGTGCAGGAGAAATTAAAATATTTCTGTAAAGCAGAGATAATCTGGACAAAGTCTCTTGGTACAGATGCTCAGAAAGGCTTGTAAATTTGGAATTCCAGCCCTGTATCTGAAGTTCAAGACATCAGTTCTAGCAACAAAACCGATTTTTTTATCCTTGCCTCTTCACAGCTTTTGACTACACAGGGTACTTTCCTGCTATCAAACCATAAGCACACATATATAATATTTTCTCTCTTCCCTACCTGTATAAAAGGATGTAGCAGTGTATCCAGGAGCATAGAACTAACAAAATTTCAAATAATGAATTCCAGAATTTCACTCCTCTCTTGACTGGCTTTTCATACCATAATTTAAATGGAAACAAATCCCAAGTTAGAACCATGTACATATTTAATTCCCTCTAAATTCCTAATTCTTTACATTCCCAAAACCAAAATGATCTTGAGAAAATGTACACAGCTATTTGCTCTTGCAATCTACACTTTGCATCTCTGAGTAATTAATTATATTAAATGCTGTGGGCAACATAACAAAAGTGTATTTCTGTATGCAAGGTTTATTTCAATTTATGTGATGTGGTTCTTTCAGGTTAGGAAATTTAGGGTATACTCAACACAGAGTTTTCACAGTGGATAGAAACATCCTCTCTCCTACTTGGATATATCCCTTTCACTTTCTGGCAATATAGAAGCTTTAAAGTGTATTTTTCTGAAAACTTTATAAAAGTGGTAAGAATCCATAAACAGCTCATGTATCCCCCCGTGCCATGTTGGTTCTACAGCCAGAATTACTTGGTCATTTCAAAATAAATGCTAGAGAAACAAGAAGCTATTTTAGGTTGCTGGTGTGTTTTTCTTACCTGACATGATTTCATTAGCCTTATTCTGTCCCTCAGAAGCAGCTAAAATTCCACTTTTTCGTCATTGCAAGTAGGAGCTGCTTCAGCACTGTGGGGAAAGAAAACTGTTTTGTCAAACAACATAGTGCTTTTAAATTACAACATATCACACAATTGATCACAATAAAACAAGGCCTCAGAAGGGCCCTCCAACACATGAGAGCTCACAGATGTTTTTTAAAGCAGCAAGTCCATTTGTTTTGAGCCTGTGAGGGTATGGCTCCCAGGGCAGAGGCAGGAGAGCTGGAGTGCACTGATGGAAGCACTCCTGTGGATCCTGTGCTCCTGGGGAGGCTCATCTGCTTCAGCCACCGGCTCCTTCAAGCCTCTGAGCTCTGAGCACCCAGATCAGGGCCTCTCCCTCCCCAGTCCTGCTGCCCCAGGACTCCCAGTGTCTGTCAGGAGGAGCGTGTGCTCCCCCAAGCTTCCCCTGGCAGCTCCTCAGATTATTTAATCTCCAGAAGTCCATCTGTCAAGGAACAGAAGTTGAAACCAGCTGCTCATCCATGGAGAGCATTGCTAGGCAATTATTGCCACAGACTATCTCAGAAAGTCCCAATTTCAATATGCCTTTGAAATTTGGTGTGCTTTGAGTTGCAATAGATGAACTACAAAGAAGGTTGCAAAAACCCTTTGTATTGCTAGGCAGTATTAATAGAGTAAAATGACGGTGGGATTTAAAGATCCCAAGGTAATGGCAATTAAAATGGCATCAATTATAGCAAAGAATGGCAGTAAAATGTCTGCATCAACCTAAAACTGTAAATACAGGGAAACACAGAACATTTTCTACTTTTCCAGGTTCTAGTGCTGCCACAATATTTCCTACCTGCACTTATTGCTCTGCAGTTTCTGTGCACACCTTATATGCAACATGGCAACTGCCAACACAGTTCTTTATGTCTTTGATAAATATTCTTCCCATCCTTTGATTTCTTTTTTATGACCTCTTTTTTCCTTATTACCTTACCATTAATCTCTATGTCCTCCCTGATTTCTCCCTCCAGGTGTTTTCTACTGTATTTTTTTCAGATCTTAATAAATTTGGTGTATCATAACACTGGGGTGAGGGAAGGATCGTCTCTGAAGCAGCATTTAAGAAAGATAAGGTTAAAAGAGGGGCAACAGGATCTAATGTCATTATATATTTAAATAGTGCTAATAGTGCATGAGCAGGCATGCCAGAATTCACCAGCTGTCCCTAAAGGTACAAGCCAGCTTTCTGCCTGCTCACATTATAGCCCAGTTTAACCTCTGCTGGAACATATCTCAGCACAAATAGATTGTAAAACCTCCTTCCCTACAACCAGTCTAATTTATCTGCCTTCAGAAATGTTTGGAGTTTTTCTGTAGAGAAATTCAAAGTTTACACTCAAAGTTACAGAAAATTAACACAGTAGAAGATTAATAGTTGAGTTAAAGCAGAGTGGAAGAAGTACCACAACAGAAGAATCTTCATAGATTATCTATATGTATATGGAAGACAAATCTGTATATTTATATATATAATCTAAATATTATGGATATTTATATAGATATATACAGATATATCTATATAATAAAATTGATAATAATTTCTGTATGGATAAACTATGATGCCATCAAAATAAGCAGAATTTGGCATAAATTTGAATGGCAATTCATACATGGGAAATAGTTCTAGAAACATGAAAGAAATTAAGGTACAATTTAGCAGAGGCAATAAGATAATTGTGCTGTGTCCAGTTAAAAGAACAGCCATTGAGCTGCAGGTAATGATATCTGATCTAGACAGTTTCAGATATTTAGGTTAATAGGCACTTAAATTCAGCTAGAAAACAACAGATCAAAATTTATGAGTCACATTCTCACCCTCTGACCTGACTATTAAGAAGCAAATACAGTACCTACAAATGAGAAAGAGAATTAATTTCTAGAGAAGTATGTGAATAGGAAGAATATATTTAATTTTGGAAATGCTCATATGGATGTGCAACTTCTAGTGTTTGCAACTAGCTTTTTCAGGCTACAACATGTAACACTTGATTGAGTCTGTGTCTGGAAAGGATTTAGTCTTGTCTTGAAAAACCTTCTGGCAGCCTGCTGTGCCTGTACCTCCCAGTTTTCCTTCAGACCTTCAGCAAAAGAAGTTTGGTATCATAAAAAATTTCCCTTAAATTCTAGTCAGACAAGCTGGTATTCCAGCCAAGAGAAATGATATGGCTGCTCATTTATAAGCATCCTTTAGCTCCAGAGCCCTTATAATTTGTTTAGGTTTATAACATACATCATGTATCACCTTCAGTGAGCTTCCATAGCCGTGCCAGATGCCACCAGTGGAAGACTTTGGCAATGAAGTACCTTCAGTTCAGCAATCCAGCCAGACTCACTAGTGAGTGCTGTCCTGATGAAGTCTCTGATACAGACACAGAAACCTCAGGCAAGATTTAACTTTGGAAAATTGTTGGAAACCTGGTTTGTGCGGCAGTACTGGAGGTGGAAATGCAATTTATACTTCATACACTATATAGCAAACATTAGCACAGCTAGAAGGTTAGAACTGCTCCACATCAAGAACAAAATACTTCACTCTTCTGTTTAAGCCTTCATAATTTTACTGTCAAATAAAATGTCTCAGGTTTCATCCAGTCCTTCATAATGTATTTTCTGACACTGCCTGCATAGGCAGCCCATGTCCTTATGCAAGCTCCTATACCTACAAAACTATTTCATTTATCTGTTTATAAAACAACTTCTCAGTTCTGACACTTCCAGAAAAGTTTCAAATACAGCATCTATCCTTCTTGTACTTTCCCTGCATTCACCAATGCTTTGGAAATGAAGCCAAAAATCAGCCCTGGATTACAAAGAGGTAGTGCAGAAGCCAGCAGTGATGCACTGGGCTTCAAAAGCACAAAAGGTCTATAGATTATTTTTAATAACCTGGCCTCATCTTGAAGGAGAAGTAGAAAATAAAAAGGAGAAAAAAAAAAAAAAAAAAAAAAAAGATGAGGAATGAGATAATCAGCTTAGATAAACCAAAGGAATTATTTGATTCATTTTGCTCTGCAGTCAAATTATTGGGTACATAACACACTCTGGATCACTTTAGGCAACTTCTAACAGGCACCAAGAGATTTGAGAAGAATGGGACACACCATGTAAAAGTACAAACCAATTCATTACTGTCCAATACACAAAAACAATTGCTAGGAATAACGAGCTACCAATCCAATCCTTGAGAAGTTCACTGCTTCAGAGATGACTCCAGATGACTGCTCCAAACAACATTTGCCACCCAGGAAGATCATGTGAGGAGACTCTTCTCTATTTGTCCTTGGGACAGGTTGAACCTTGGTGCTGCAGAGCTGCCATCTTAGCTTGTTTTCTTCTTAGAACTATGTATTTTTCCATGGTTTTTTTCCCTTTTGAATACTTAAGCTGCCAATTATGCCCTTCTCACCAACCTTATCTCTACAGTTTCACCTTGTTTCATTGCACAGCTCTATTCTGTGTAGGCTTTTCCAGCTCTTGCCATCAGGTCAGCAGGTTTCTCAGAAGTCTGAGCTGGGGCTGCACAAATGTTGCTGGATCTTGGATCAGACAGCTGAACCACTGGGAGGAGGGTTACAGTGACAACAGACTATTCCAGAAAGCTATTGGCATTCTCTTATGAAGAGCCATCGCTTTTATTGTCAGATCACATTGCTGTGAGGGAGCAGAGAGCAGCAGCACACACTTAATAAAATAAAATAACCTCTTTGCATCTCATTCAACTCTGACACAGCAGTGAGAGCAGCAGAGGATTCACACAAAAGCAGACAGAAGTACGTAACAGACCTCTTCATTTGCACTAAGAAGTTAAGCAACAATAAGCCTACTTAGGCCTGCAGATGGTTCAGTGCCTATAATGCTTGGCTTGGGTTTTAATGCAGAAATATCAAAAGCTGTTAGTGGCAATGCTGAATGACCTCCTGCCTACAGTCAGTGATTTGCTTTTAATACTGAACACGATCTACAGAGTGACTGATCATATTTTGAGTCTCATTAGGCAGTCACAAATGGAAGGGAAGAGGCACTAGCTAACTCTCTCTGCCCTGCTGAGCAATAGCAGGATAAAGCACTGCCAGCCCTCACAGATAAGAACCTGCACACTCTGGGAATGCAGCAGCAAGAAAAGTTTGGTGTGTGCAAACAGCCTAGGCAACATGTGCCAGATGTGACACTGCAGGAAAAGCACAGGAAATAAAAAAGTCATCATGGATATAACAACCTTATGTGTGGCACTCTGTCCCTCTGGTGAGATGAAGAAATTTCCATATCCTACCAGGCAATCACATCTATCTGCATGACCCCGCTGCTTTGTTCAGTTGAACAGCTAAATAAGTGTTTTCCATCTTTTCTCAGATGGAAGGCTCTTAAAATGACACAATATTCCAATACTGTAAATCTGTGTCAACTTATAAATTGTATGTTATCGGAGGAATTCCTCTTGACCCCTGAAAAGAAATCCATAAATCTCTGGACATCAGGTCAGACAAACAGAGCAGACATAAACCTCCTCACTATAACTATTTTTTTTCTCTTTTTAAGGTCCCAGCACCCATCTACTCCTTACAGTAAGAGCTGTCTTGCAAAACCAACTCTGTTAAGCACTTTGATTTTATCCTGAATACTGGTAGTCATAGAAAATTAACTATGCTAAGTGTATCTAGAAAATTGTCACAAATGCTGTCACCTTGAGGAAATTGCAATTACTAAACAAGGATCCCTGGTAACTTCAAAGCTTTTGGACATAACTTTGAAAAAGTCTGTGTATGTCAGATTTCACCTGTCTATATTTATGTCCACTATTGCCCTGAAATGACTGGAGCATCACTACTGATGAGAAAGAACAGAGCACCACCTGTTTATACCAACAGGTTTTGACTCCTATAATGAATCTTGAAAACACTGTTGAAAATTTCTACTTGCTATACTTAAATATTTGCAGTCTGGCTACAATGTGCCTTATGTGATGAGAGAATAAGGAGGGAATTACATGATGGCACAAAATCCCAATCTTTTATAAATTACTTAATCCCACAAATCTTGTTTTCCTTAATCCATCATTTTTTTGATGACACTGGCTGGCTGAAAAGTTACAGTAGCACTTGTCTCCACTAATCATTGGATCAAAGAAGTCTGTTAAGGTTTTAATTTTGGGAACACTTCTGAAGAATGTCTTTTCATTTGAGAAACCTAACTTTTCTCATCTAGATATTTTCTTGTCTTCTTCCCACCTGATTCCACTCTCAAAAGAAAAATTGATCTGTCAAATCTTTCTTTCTATAACTCTGAAACTTTTAAAATTGGCAGAGGCTTTCATGGGTCTTTTCAACTTAGTTTTACAACCATAAAAAATTGACAGATCTCTGCAAGAGAAATGAGAGCATGATAGATTTGTCAAAGACTCAGTGGATAAAAATGAATGCAACAAGACATATATATGCCTCTTTCTGCTGTAAGTGAAAGAAAAGCTCTTCAGAGTCCACCAACAGGAACAATCTGTTCCTCATGCCCCAGTCACACCAAGTTTACAGCTTTGTCTCCCCATGAGCAGAGGGAGGATGTCTCCTGTTCAGTCCAGCAGCACAAGGCCTGGAGATATTGATGATACCCCAAGATGCAATTTTGGACTCCTATACTCTCAAAGCCAACCTAGGCTGATTTCTACCACACTCTCCAGAGCAAACTTGCCCTGTTCCAGTTCTCTCGAAGGTTATGTAACTTTCCCTGCTGTATTGCAATTTTCATACAGGTATCTATGCCCTGAGCTGGATGGTAAAATCTGAGGTCAACACAGAACAAACTGTGGTGTGACCTTATACAAGAATTCAATAGGTCCCTCAAAAATCACTATTTCTCTCCTTAGATAACCCAGATGGTCTCACTGAACCATTTTCAGACATCTTGCCCTTATTGAGATGGGTTTCGGAGCAAAAGGCAAAGTTCAATGGCATTGACTGGAATACATGGCAAACTTAATTACAAACTCATGCCCATGTCCCGAGTTTCTGGTCAAATAAAAAGCAAAAACAATTTCCTCAAGCCAGGCTTATTCAAACACTTTTTTTTAATATTTTTTTTTATTATTATTCTTTTTTTTTATTTCAAGCACCTGGTCTCCAGAGATCACAGACTTTTTGAAAAATATCCCAGGAAATGAAAACCAAAAAACAACATAAACTACCTTGTTTCACAGAAGACTCCTGAGGCCCTCTGATTTATTCCAATGCTGAACAGAGCACCTTTGCAGCAACTTTGCCAGTTCTCCAAAACAATTGTGCCAGAAACTAAAGTTTGCCTTTCTCACACTCTTCATCCTTAGAGGGAAGCTGTTTCTCCAAAAGGTCAAAGCATTTCTTCCAAGTTCTTCAGTGGTTCTGGTCTGAATTCTAAAGAAAAAGAGGTTTGTGTTGGTTCCCCACTCCTGAACAAACCTTCCAAAGGTAATTCCTGCCTCCCCCAACAGCTGTGACCCCACCTGGGCCAGAAGGGGAAAGCGAAGGAATTGTGCTTTCTCTCCATCTCTGCTTCCTGGTGACAAGATTACAGGCAGCATCTGAGAAACACAATTTCCTTCCAAGTGGCCTGACATGAGGAAGCCCAAAACAATTCCCAGTTTCTCTGGGTTACAAAAACATCTTGTGAATAATTGCTTTGGCTTTGTGGAAGATGATAAGGAAAATAAAGACTTTGTGTCAATTTTCAAAAATAACCAATTATGTATTTAACCTAAGAGCTCTTGCTTTTGTCAACCTGCTCTAATTGTTCTGATAACAGAAGGCGCGTTCTGGATGTTTTATGAACAATTTTATCTCTCAAGGCACCAAAGGCCACTGGGACATGTGTTGTGCTGTAGCCTGGGTAGATTTAGAACAATAAAAAAAGAGTAACACAATCTGACATCTGCTGATAAACAATGTGAAAAGAGATGCAGAGCACAACGTCTTCATCTGTGATTCAAGTCACTTACGCTAGAAATTATGTAAATAAAGACATTCTTATTTTGTACAATTTGGCCAGGAAAATGATGGGTTTAAAAACCACATGGGGCCTCTTTAAGGCATAATGTGATACGTTTCTCTCTATCTCTGAAAAAGTTCACTTGGGCATGTTATCATCCCTTTAAGCTATTTCTATCCCTATCATACTGAAACTCTATTAAAAATATTATATTGGAGTTGTCTTTTAGAACTAGCCAGAGTTCATCTTGATATTAGTAATTGTATATGTTTTATACAGATATTTTCTTATCATTCCCTATATGAAAGGTGACAATTTTAAAAATCTATCTTTTTATATAAAGATTATGACTTAGAAACGTAATAAAATGAAAGGAAAGTGGATTTGGAAGCATCAGTATTTTTTTCAGCCCTAAATGAATATAACAGCAAATTTAATCTCTCAAGTCACACTCAAAATTTTAGCACAGCTCTGGGACCTTTTTTCCCATATTATAAAGTTGGACTTTTTTAATAGAATTACACAGCAAATATTTTTGTCATAATGCATATTTGCATTGTTTATCTGTTGGGTTAAATATGAAGCACATGGTACACTCTTATAGTTTATACATATTCTATGGGAAAATAAATAGTTAAAAATTAGATTCTCAAAAAAACCCTGAAAACAAAAACAAAACTTAAAACTGAAGCAATTTTAGAACTCAGAACCTTAGAGATAAATTAAACAGGGTAGCCACAGCATAAATGAATCTCACAAGAGGGTTCATTATAAATGAGAAAATGTTCCCTTGCAAGAAATTAACTGATTAAATAATGTATCAATTTCCGATGAGCAAAACATATTAAAAATTTTGAAGGTAGGGAAAAGCCCTCGAGGGTGTAAATGCAGTCACTCTGCCCTCAAATGCTGTGATTGCTTTCTTTGAATATTTAGTTCTGCAATAACTCTAGCTAGTATGACTTTTAAAGATTATTTTATTTAATAGCTCTCTTTAACCAGTTACAGACAACCCATTTTCCTTGAAAGCAGATTTTCATCATTACTTCTTCTCTTTCATGTACCTCCCAAAATCTTTCCCATTTTCCTGTTTTGACATTTCTAAAATAGTTTATAAACTTGGGGAGTTTAAGTTGGGTTCTTAATGTCTCAGTGCTGACTGTGTTGGGACTATCTAGATAAAAAAGCAGCTTAGCATTTAAAGATAAGCACAGACCACCAAAATAAGGCAAAATAGTGATAATCAAAATGAATGGTATATTAGAGGTCAGAAAGTGTAATAAACTGAGAGTCATAAAAGATCATGTGAAAAAGTAGCCAAGACTCTTCAGCCTCACCCAAAAGTACATGGAAAGGAAAAAACCCAAGGCATTCCCCCTTTGGAATGAAATCAATCTCCCTCAAATTCATCTCCTACTTCAGCTTTCAATGTGAATGAATATCCTGAATTTAGGATATTCAAATATTACTAATCAAAGGACAGGAGAAATTGGAAGTTGAAAGATCACGGGTAAAACGGAATTCCAAAGGCTGCTGTGCTCAGACAAGCAGAGATGTGGAAGTGGACAATTCTCACTCCTAAACTCTGAAATAACCAATGTGGGAAACTGCAAGTCAAAGAGAGATCAGTAATAAAGCTATGAAATCAGGAATGGTATAAATGTAGAACAGCAAATGCAAATCTAATTCCTAAGACTATGAAGAGAAACACAGCATCAGCAAATATGAGCTTTAGAAATGTGCAGAGCTGTTGAAAGCAACTCGAAGGAGAAGAAAAACGGTTTGGAAAAGCAGAGAAATGGAATATGGGATAAATTCATCTGGGTTTTGGTTTGTTTTAAGGTGTTTTTTTTCAGAAAGGTAGATTATTCTAGGATGACAAATATTTCATTACCTGCCTTTGATTAGGTTACTAATTCTATAGACAAAAGAAATAGAGTCATTTATCAGCACTTCATTCAAAATATGATTGGATGTCATGGAGGGAAACAAATAGGCTGAAGAGGGTGATTAGGAAGAAGTTGCAAAGAGTAAGATATGGTTTAATAGACTGTGTTCAAGGTTTGGAAGGAAATAGGGTTCTTCAAGGATTGATCTTTGGGACCACTGGTATTCAATAAATTAATTAGCTAGTCAATAAATTAATTAGCAATTCCAGCAAGGTAGGACCTTGCTGTTGAAATATATTGCTCATAGAACCAGCAGGCACTCAGTAGTGTGAAGGATCTGGATAACACATTGGAACAAGTGGAACAATCCAGAGAAAAATATAATGGGGACATTCTAGACAAGGAAAATACAATCACATTGTGTATCAAAGACTCTCGATAAATTAGGCATTAATGATGTTCCACAAGACTCCAGCATCTAATTTTGAATGTTCATCCACATTAAAAAAAAAAAAAAAATAGATTTATTCCAATGGGAACAGATAAAAGTAAAGTTGTACTAGACTAATACAGGAAATGGAGTGCTATTGCCTGAGAGAGACTGCCTGGCTCACATGATTAATAAAATTTGAGAGGGAATCTGTACCTTATAAATTTTTTGGGCTAAACATTATAATTAGGAAGAAGAGTTCATTAACATAAAGCAGTTGACTGTAAAAAAATTCAGCTATCAAATACAGTAAATTTGAAAATAAGAGGTTTTCAAATGCCAGAGGTATGAATTTTTGGAGCATGAAAGTCCCCTACTCCTAACCAGCTAATTTAAAGATGGATCTTGAAGAGTTTCAAAAAAAATCCCACACTTCACTGTCTGCAGTTAAGGGAGATGGACTGAATGGCACAGGCAGCTCTTTCCAGTCCACTGTTCCCAGTAGCTGGAAACAGAGTGAGAAGTCTTAGGACTAAGAGAAGTAAAAGTTGATGTCAATAATTTAAATTAACACAGAGAAATGGGATTTGAGACTTGAATTGAGGTTGAAAATGGACGGGTTTGATGCTAACTACAGGCATCAAACTTGCTTGTGCAGACAAACTACTTGATAAAGGAATAAAAATTACTACTGACTTCTTGCAAAAGCATTAGAGACCATGTGTTAATCAGGTATTCTTCACTGTCTTGTTTCAGTGAATCCTGAGCTTTTAGTTTATTTTTTCCACAGATTGCTCATCAACCCATTCCTAGAGAGATTTGGATTACTTCCTGCAGTATATACAACCATTATTTCCTGAGATGAACCAACTACTAGTTATTGTGCCTTAAAATTAGACCAGAAAATTTGCCCATCCCCATTTAAATGACATTTGAAGATCATGCTAACATGGCAAAGCGATGGAATGCAAAGCACAAGCCTTCCATTCTCTTCTTAACCAGCACTACTGTGACTTTTCTGGCAAGTAATGCAAATAACAACAATACTTAGCATTTGCTGTGCATGATGCTTCTCATCTTCAAAGCGCTTTACAATTATTTATTGCCACTTAATCTGGAAAAAGTATGATTTCAGGCCGGCTTCTGGTAGGTTGTGTGACAAAGTTAATGTCATTTGAATCGACTCTGTTTGTATTTAATAGGATAGAACTGCAGTACTTTAGTTTCAACACTATTGTTCCATTAGAAGCCAATTACAGAAATCCAGCTTTCCCTGAATTTATAGAGCGCAGATTTTATTTTTTTTCTTTTTTCTTTTTATTTTTCTTTTTTTAAATACAGATGAGATCTATCTAAATACTTCATGCGAGTTTAGCCCTCCCAATTCTGACTCATGGCTTAGGAGCCTTCGGAGCCTGTGCACGAAGCGGGGCCGCGGTACCGCCTGCGGGCAGCAGAGGGAGCCCGAGATGTGTCCATTCGCCACGGGGCCCCGCCACCGGGCGCAAAAAATGCAATTTCGGCACCGCCGAAAGTACCATTTCTCACCATTAAACATACGCATAGCAGCGTTTGACTGTTTTCCATCCACGCCAGTTTTTGGATTTAAATTCTAATGCGGGTAAATCTTAACATATTTTATTCTGATCGTTCTGTGTTACACAGGATATCAAATGGTGGAACTAAAATAACGTCGGGGCGATCCCAAGCATATATAAGTGCAGGCTGGGCGGAGAAAGGATCGAAGGCATCCCCAAGGAGAAGGTTGATGTAAAGCTCAACATGACCCAGCAATGAGCTCTGGCAGCCCAGGAATTCTCCCGTGTCCTGGGCTGTCTCAAAAGCAGCGCGGGCAGCAGGTGGAGAGAGGGGATCCTCCCCGCTTCCACTCTCCTGACATCTCACCTGCGGTACCACATCAGCTCTGTGGTCACAAGGTACAAAGGACATGGACCTGTTGGAGCAAGTCCACAGAAGGTCACAAATACGCTCTGAGAACTGGAGCAGCTCTGCTCTGGAGCCAGGCTGGGAGAGCTGAGGGTGTGTGGTCTGGAGAAGGCTCTGCAGAGACCTCAGAGCCCCTGCCAGTGCCTAAAGGAGCTCCAAGAGAGCTGGAGAGGGACTTCAGACAAGGGTCTGGAGTGACAGGACAAGGGAGAATGATTTCAAACTGACAGAGACAGAGTTAGAGATTAGGCAGAAATTCTTCCCTGTGAGGGTGGTGAGGCCCTGGCACAGGTTGCTCAGAGAAAATGTGGCTGCCCCGTCCCTGGAAGTGCTCAAGACCAGGTTGGATGGGGCTTGGAGCAGCCTGGGATACTGGGAAGTGTCCCTGCCCAAGGCAGGGGATGAAACAAGATGAATTATAAGGTCCCCTCCAACACAGATCATTCTGAGAGTCTATGATTCTATGAAAAATAATTTTTGAATAGTGCTACAAAAAGTAACTACATTAATTCCATTATAATATATTAACTCAGTGACCATCACTAGTTCAGTTTTCTCTGAATCTTTGAATCTACTGCAAATTAATTCATTTTACGTTGTTCCCTTTGTAAGTAGATTCTTTTGCTATAGATAAAACATTTTGTCTAAACTGAAATGAGTGATTGTGACTTATGGCTCAATCACATCCACATGATACTTTTTACAAGACATCTTGCAGCAGAAGATAGGAGGGGAACCGGTGGGATGTAACCAAACAACCACAATCACTATCTGGTAAAATCATGGCTGCTCTCAAGTGCCACAAGAGGGATTGGAAAGCTGTTTCCACTGACAATGATTTCAACAGTTGAACATAGAAGGGTTGTCAAAATGTAACCTGAACACAGACCTAGTAAGAAGATGAGGCTGAGAATTAAGAGGAAGGTAATCTGCAAATGACAGGCAGGGTTTGGAAACTGAAACCACTACTTCAGTCCGGTGGCAGAGAGCTCACATATCACATCATGGGATTACTGATGAGCAAACACAGGCGCTGCCAGGCGTGACACAGGTGTACCTGCTGTGGTGGCACTGCTTCAGCCCAGGCTGGGTGTGTGGTATATGTGCCAAACCTGGCTGGAGTCACCATTCCACACAGCCTCCTGCACCCAAAACTTTATTTCCCCTTTCGAGGTTGCCACCTTACACGGTTGTCATTTCTGCCGCTCAAAAACACAGGGACAACTGCTTCAACCTTTTCACAGCTACCTCAACAATGGATCTAGCGAGTATTCATTAAATTATGTTATTAAATGGATCTGACCCCAGTGACTTCTTCCGAGATGGGTCCTGCAGCCTTCGGGGCTCCCCAAAAGCTCGGACCCCATTACCCAGACCCCGCGGCCCTGCACAAGGAGCCCACTTGAACATGACCCCGTGCCTGGTTCAGTGTCCCCGGGGCAGGTTCAGTGTCCCCAGGGCAGGTTCAGTGTCCCCGGAGCAGGTTCGGTGTTCCCCGGGGCAGGCTCAGTGTCCCCGGGGCAGGTTCGGTGGCCCCCGGGGCAGGTTCGGTGGCCCCCGGGGCAGGTTCGGTGGCCCCCGGGGCAGGCTCGGGGTCCCCCGGGGCAGGCTCGGGGTCCCCCGGCCGCCCCACCGTGTCTGTTCACAGTTGGGAAGCAGAAACACCTCGAGTTTCCCCACAAGCACCGTGGGTGCCCAGCCGTCTGTGGGTGCCGGGGGGGCCCAAAGGAAGGAGCTGTGAAGGGAGTGCCCTATAAAGCCGGGACCGGGCTATGACCGTCGAGGCTCTTCACCTGTCTCTGCTTCCCTTCGGCGGCGGGGCCGGGCAGCCCAGGGCGGCTCCCAGAAGCGCACCCAGGCTCGGCTGGGCGGCCGCGGGCGGAGGAGGGGCCGCCGCCTCTTTAAACTTGCCGTGAGGGCCGGGCCGCCCCGCCCGGGGCAGCGGGGTCCGCTCAGCGCCCGGCGGGGACGCGCCGCCCCCGGCACCGCTCCCCTCAGCTGCGGCCCGGGCGGGTCCCTCCGGCACGGAGGGCGGCGGAGCGGCGGGGCCCGGCCGCGGGCTGTGAGGGGGCCCCGCCGTGCCCCGCGGGGGGAGCCGGGCAGCGCCGCCGCCTCCCGCCCGCCTCAGCCCGCCTCCCGCCCGCCATGGCCGCCCGCGGAGCCGAGCGGCGCCGAGCCGAGCGCCGCGGCAGTGCCGGGGTCTGGCCGCTGCCTGGCAGCGCCCCGTGAGCGGGGACAGCGGGCGGCGTGTCCCTGCGCTCGGTCCTGCCCCCCGTCCTCCTCCCGGAGCGGCGATGAGCGAGACCCGCGCCGGGGGAGTCGCCGCCTAGACCGGCAGCCAGGATGGTGCCCCTGCAGCCCCTGCCCCTCGTCGTGGTCCAGGGCGTCCTCCAGCTCGTAAGTCTCAATCCCCGCGGCCCCCGGACTCTCACGGGGGGCTTGGGGTGCACCGGTGCCTTCCCTCCGGTGAGGGCGGCGGGCGCGGTCCCCTCTGGAGCCCGACCCTGAGAAGCCCCCCATACTTGCCTCCCGCAGCCTCTAACATGATCTCGGTTTTCTCTTTCTTTTTCCTTCTTTTTTTTTTTTTATTTTTTTTATTTTTTTAAATTATTTTTTCTTATTTTATTTTAATTTAGCGGGTTTACTTCTGTTCGCCCCGTTCGGGGATGCGGGACGCTCGCATGCCCGAGCGCAGCGCGGCCCCGGGGGCCGGGATGCGCCGGGAGCCGCCGCGGAGCTGGAAAATAGGGATGGGAGGGATGCGTGTGTGTGTGTGCCGAGCATCGCCGAGACTGCCCGCTCCCGGAAAGTTTTCTGCTGGCCTCAAGCGCCTTTTTTTTTCGCGTACAAGACATAGCTGGCTGTGCAGGTAGAGCCACCTGCGCTCGGGAAGCTCCCCGTTAGTTTCGTCTTGCTGCAGCGCGCCCCAGGTGTTTCCTTAATTTTTATCAGAAACTGTGGGACACGCGGGTGTTATGCTGAATATTCCTCTGCATGCGGTGGGGGAATGCGGGGACTGACGTGGCGGCAAGGTGAGATGCACACTGCGAAATTCCGAGTTCTGAAGGGAGGGAGGCAAAGCGAGGAGCGCACCTGGAGATGGGCGAGGAGCTCAACTTCTCCCACAGCCCAGCGCCTCGTTTGTGGGGTGCTGATGGTAGGAAACAAAGGGATTGATGCTCGTGTTTATGAGGTGGAAGAGGTCATAAGGATGAAAAAAATGTATTTGTAAAAGAGTTTGATCATCTTCAGTTTTATTTCGAAAAGATTTTACCTGCGCTTGCTGTTTTGGGGGGAGTTTTGGTGTTACTCTCATAAATACCTCTGCTGCAAAAGTTATGCCTCTCTTCCCCAGCTGCCTTGGACGCGAAAGTTTGTCACGAAGTAGTCAATAGGGAGTGTGTAATAAACCTTGAAGGGATTAAACACCCTCCTTAAGAACTGAAGTCTAGTATTACAGCGTGAGGTGATTGATTAGTTTTTGAGGAAGCTTATGTCAAATTCTAATCCGGTTTTGGATTGTGCTTGTCGTGTAATGTTTTTTGCTCCAGCACTTTATCATAGCAATGAAGTAGCGAGCTGCAGCCCTGCGATAAGGCACACATTTCTTTCACACCCCCATCCTTTTGGACAATAAAAGGCTGTTTACATTCTTCACATTCTTGCAGCCCAGTTTCCAACTAAACAACGCGCAGGGGTGAGAGATGGGAAAGGAGAGCAGCAAATGGATTACAAAGTTGCTGAGCAGAAGGGAACTAAATAAAAACTACTTCCTCACACCTACAACTTCTCTCACAACCACCCTCCTTTTATTATTTTTTTCTTTTCTTTTTTTCTCACTACCACCCTCCTTTTATTATTTTTTTTTTTTTTTTAAGAGCTACCAAAGGGATCAATTGAAACTTGTACCATCAGGAATGGTGTTTGTTGTGAAATGTTTTATGGATGATGTTGGGAAGTTGCTTGCTGTGAGTGAAGACTGACTAAATGAAGCAAAGTTGCTGCCTTGAATCAAACAAAAATCATAAATAGCCACTGCAGGCTTGTTCTCAGGTGGATGTGGCACTCAGCTCACCCTGGAGGACTCATTTTTCTTCTGCATTCTTTAGAGACAAACCAACAAGGTTTTGCAGTCAATTAGTTTTATAGCTTATATTACTTAGTTTAAACAATAAATAAAGCAAAATGACAATGTGTGAGATTTTTGAGGGGTTTTAGGTGTAACTACTGCTAAAAAGTTGTGTAAATGCATTTTGGCATGCTCTTACCAGAACATCTGGTTAAAGTTACAGCTTATTATAAATTAAGAAATATTTGATGGTGGTGGTAATACATTGAATGCAAGTCTGTGCTATTCTTTGTTCTCTGGCCAGAATTTGGAGGGACTGGTGGCTTCCTGAAATCTGATTAGCAGGTTTAGAAAGGGAGGCATTGGTATTACTGATTCTTGACTTTTTCTTTCCTTTTTAAACCAAAAATCAATGTGGATAATATTAATACTATAGTGAAGGCTCAGCATTTCAGCCAAGAAAAAATCCTGGATTTCAGTGATGCAATACAACAGCATCTTAGTAAAACAGAAATGCTACCATCAAAGCCTTCCTGATGGGGTAATCTTAATTTTTAATAAAACCAGAGATGCTAGAATGGGAATATTTTGGCACTGCATTTCAGTGAAGGGAGAAGTGCTTTTTATTTTAATAGATTGAACTTCAAATGCTGTCTTGCCTTTGAAATACCAAAGTGTGCTGTCTACTTACCTACTTCTTAAAGATGCATAAATTAGGATGAAATCCATGTGAAACTTCACAAATTTGAGGAGATTATGGCAGAGTGTCTCCTGAATTTCCGAAGGCAGTGTTAGGTGATTCTTTTTATGCTGTATCTAACATTGTTCAGTCAGAAGTTCGTGTTTAGTACTTTTAATACAGCATAGATGTATTTTTGTGACATGTTTCTAGATTATTACTTGGACTAATAGATGGGGTAAGCAGCAATAGCACATACATAATTCCTAAAATATTTTGCATATTTGGATAAATTAAGCAATAAGGAAGGCTGCTGTTGAGTCAGGTTAAGGTGCTAACTTGCTCCTGTATAAATACATTAATTTTTAAAGCCAGGTTTGCCTTCTGTTGACAATATGGAGCAAAACAACAATTTGCAATGCACAGTCAGTGCATGTCTGGGCTATTATTGATAAGAAGATGAAAAATTGCTGTGTTGTGTTATCATTAATAGGTGCTCTTGCTTTACTATTAATTTTCAGTAAGCTTTTCCAATTGTCACATAATTGCTGAATGCTCTGTTAGTTATCTCTTCGGAAGTAATGGAGTTCTACATGTTGAGAATTGAAGTGAGTGAAGCATAAGGATAATGCAGTTTATAGAATCCCTGCTAGTGTTTTGTTAAGTCAGCTTTAAATGCCTCTGTGGAGGGGGGGGTGCTTCTTTTACTTCCCTGCAAATATGAGTTGTTATTTTGAAGAATTCTTGTTGGAACAAAAAAAAAAAAAAGCTGTCACTATCCCTTTGTCTAGGCAAGGTGTAGTTACACACACTCTCCCAGGCAGGACCTGTGGTTCTGTAGGGTAATCAGGCACTGTAACTATTGGTTTATTCTCACATCTCTGAGGTCTGAGATTAAGAAAGGATCACAGCAGCATTTTCCAGTGCTTATAGTCAAAGTTGCTTCAGTATTCTATCAATAAACTCTTTTCTAACATTAGCATTGGGCAGAGTTGTTACTGCATTAGGAATCAATCATTTTACAAACCCTTAAAAGCAGTTGATTTCCCCCCCCCCCCCAACACATGATGAGAAATAATTAGGAAAAAAAAAGACAAAGGTTGTTAATTTAAGATTTTTCTCCACCAAGTTTGAAGTATAGCATTTTACATGAGTGAAATTCAATGACAGATTGTTTGTCTTGGAATTTCAAGGGCTGAAATTAACTATAACCAAAATTGTTTTTGACAATGAAACAAAATTTTCACAGAGGTTTGGTTTTTCTTAACAGAATTGAAGGTTCTTAGCAACTTGAAGTGAAAGAATATTTGCTGTAGTACAAGATACCGCTTCATAAGAAGAAATATATTAAAAGCTGAGCTAGAGCTGCCTTTCCATTTAAAATATGCATACCCTGTGAGGTGTAGAAACACAGAGATCTCTTCCTTCTGGCTACTTTAATTTTGTCTCCATAGCCTTGCAAATGTGGTCCAGGTAGCATGCCCTTGCAGTGAGAATCAGAAATAGGCACCATGCAAGAATCTTAGCACCATTTCAGAAAGGTAAATGCTTCCCTCTGGTCATCTTGAAGTGCACAGATGAAATTCCATCCCCCCCTTAATTTGAGGGAGAACTTTGTCATAAAATGTATTGGACCCAACCTTTCATTTGGCTTCCTTTGGTAATTTTTTTTTAATGCTGTAGGCGTTCTAAGCCTACGTCTCCTTGTGTAATGAAGTAATGTAGGTAACCCAAGAATTGCAGGTAATTTGGAGCTGAAGACAGATCAACAAATGCTGGTTTCAGCAGACTGAGAATTTATTACCCTGAATAAGGAGTTGTGTCTTAAGGTGGATGGGGTCAGGTTTAGTTTACGCAAGAGGTTCACAACTCAACCTGTCCTTACATCACATCTTTTGACCTAGCTCCGCGAAACTGGTTCCATGATCCTTGTCAGTTTATTTGTAGGTTGACTGGGGTACAGGAAGATTACAGATCCTGTTTAAAATATGCACAGCAAGACTTGGTTGACTGATGTCCAGTAGGCCACAAGATCCCCCAGGCTTCCCCAGCACAGGGCACATAAAATCAGAGTCTCAATCTTTCAGTCTGTAACACACAAGGAATTTTTCTGCCATTGTAAAGCACTTTGAGAGATGTCAGAGCTGTGCTGTAAGTGTAACAGACAGGGAAGTGAAACGGAAAGATTGGTGAAGCCCCAATGCTAAAATAGGATGCTCTCATCACCCCCACCTTTCTGGTTTTCCTCCTGTGCTTTGGTTTCTGCAAGAAGGGAACTCAGGAATGGGAGTTGAAAGGGACCAGCAGCAGAAACCACTCGCTGACCTGGACATTGAGAGCAACAGAGAGCTCTGCCCTAGGTACACCAAATTCCTCCTATGCTGTTAAAATTTTTACCCTTAATCAACACTTTGCAAACAAAACTGTACAAGGAGAAGCAAGAGCTGCTTGGAAAATTTGCACTGACATGCCAGCAAGTTGCCTGTGGTCTGTGAGCGAGGTGTTGACCTTTATTTGGTCCAGGTGTTGAGTAAGACACGGTAATTCTTGGGCACTTCTGGTGAAGAGCTGCAGTAAGGAAAGATCAGTGCTGCTCTGTGCTGAATGGTTTTGAAACAGAAGCTGAGATTCCATGTGTGGGGATTGCATCTTGTTCAGAAACTGAGTGGTTCCAGTGCTCAGGGAATCCTGTGGCTTTGGATCTTTCACACCTACTTGGCAATGTACCAAAACGAAAAAAGGAAGGGTTTTTTCGGGTTTGTGCTACGCACTTAGCAGGACTGTCCCTTTGCTCTGCTAATCTGTCTTCATGTCCTGATTTCACTGTACCCATAACAAAGCACAAACACCGGCCACAAAATCTTTGCTAGATCAAATCTGTCAGAATTGGAAATCAGGAAGTTGGAAGTTCCCATTCACGTGGGTGTTACAAATTCATCCTGAACCTGACTTCCAAAAACATCCTATTTTGAAGCAGCTTTGGCCTTTCACTTCGAATCTTAAATATGCTTATATTTATTTCCCCAACCCCATTCATCCTTCCATTATGTTCCCATTCACTCAGTTTCCCACTGGGTTTGTAGCTGTAGTTTGTGTAGTGTGTTTAGGTACTTAAAGGATCATTCAGTGTGAAAATAAGGGGTGGACCTGCTAGGCAGTTTTTGTTTCCAGCAGAGCATCGCTACTGTGAAGTCCAGTCTGCAGGTCAGGACTTGGAAATCAATGCTAATTCCATTCCTGTAGGGAATCTCCTTGTGGGCTGGTGTTCCGTGTCTAAGCTCAGTTGCAGTTAACAAAGAGGTTCAAGGAAACAAATCAGCAGTGTGGAGGAAATGAAGGGCTATGAAGTTGGGTCAGCAGTTAAGACTGAGTAGTTTTGTCTTTGCAGCAGGGATTGCAGTGCTGGTGTGATGTTCTGCTCTCCCTGGAATGGCAGTGCTTACTGTAAATATAGAATTTGAACGATTGACTAATTTAAGGTGGATTTAAAGAGCTGTAAAAGCTGTAGTTCTTTAGATAGGTTTGCTCTTTGTTCCAAATGACTGGTAGTAATAGAAGCTATTATTAGCTGAGAAGTGAAAATGAAAGAATAGGGAGAAATAAAAAAATAAAGTGAAGAATCTAATGTCTCTAAATTCAGGTTTTATGTGCATTGGGGCCAATTATGGTTATTGTATCATTGCAGTACAGATTTGAGGCTACTCCAAAAGCCCTCATTCTGCTTCTCCAGATCCAGTGTGTTTGGTTTATGTTTACAATCAGTTGTGAATTTCTTGACATCATACTACTTGTTTTAGGTGATGACTAGGTATTTCTAATATCATCAATCACCAGTATGAGCACAGCCTTAATTTCATCTTACTTTACCCATTATCTAGGAAAATAAAACACTGTGCACAGAAGTGCTCCTATATCTGTTCTGCTATTAAGTAGATTTAAGGGGTTTTAATGGAGAAGGAGCTGGCTGTGCTTGAGGCTGACCTGGGAGAGAGGAAGATGATGGATGTAAAACAGCCCCGTGGGCAAGTGGAGTGAGCCTGAGAAGTTTCTGCAGGCAGAGAAGGACAGACAGACTGACAGTAACTAGGAATACTCCCACAATAACAGAGTTCTACTTGTGATTGAAACCCAGGAGGGTGAAATATCAGAGCTTGAAGTTTTTTGTCCTTTAATGCTGCCTCTCTTTTCCTTGCAAGCACCTGCTCGTTGATTCTGTTGTTCCTAACGTGTTTGGAAAGCTGAAATTCCTCTTCCCAGTGGGAATTGAAGAGTCTTATTGGCAGTGGTTTGTTCTCAAATCCAACAAAGCTGTTTATTAGTGAGCACATGTCTCTGCCACTGGGAGTCTAAAGCCAGGCAAGGTGCTCCCAAGTTGAATTTTCTCCTTACTCCAGGCACTTGGGTGGTTCCTAGAAGAAAACTTCTGAAATTGTAGTACAGAAATAGACACATAAGAGTAATTTTATAGTGCACTGTAATTGGAGTTCATGGCACTTTGTAGTCAAGATGTGTTTCACGTGTGTCATCATTATTTTGGGAAACTGAAGAAATAAAACAGAGCCTAGAGGCAAATTTCTTATCTTCACCTCGGTAGATCAGAAGAATGTTCTGCGGAACTGACTCTGTCCTTCCCTGGCCCATCTCCACACAAAGAGCTGCTGAAGCTGATCTTTCCTGGCTGGCAACAGGGGCATTTTCGGAGTGATGTCATTTGGATCCAGGCAGGAGTGAAGGCCGGTCCTTCAGTTTCTGGAGCAAACAGAGTGCCGGGGGTGAGGGCTAAAGCCTGTGTTGTTTTCCGCTCATTAAACTAACACAATGCTAATCAGCTTTGTGGAAAGATTCGCACTAGATAATGTTACTGTGGCACCACTGACTTATCCGGTGTGTTGGCCTGGGCCACTTTAAACTAGGTGTTTGAAACACCTCAGTCTTTTTTTGAAACCGATTTCGTTTTGCTCATTGATTACTTTCGGTCCTGTCACCATTCGAGGCAAGGAGAAGATGGATGCTAAACTCCTTGGGCTGGGACAAATCCTGTGGTGCAGCTGCTGTTGTGTGCCAGCCTCTGCTGCCACCCTCTGCTGAGCTGCTGTGTCGATTTCCAGACATCGAATTACTCTTCCAGGGCTGGAAACATCCCGTTTTGAGTTAATTCTGAATCAAACTGCACAGTTTTCTGTGCTGAGTGACAAATCCATCAGTCTTCTTTGCCTTCCCCTGGCTTGGATCTGCTCACTGCTGTGAAGAAGTTTCTGGCCCTCCAGGGAGCTTTTCTAAGCTGCATTCTGCTGTGAGCTGCCTGCTTGCTCCCTTTGTTTCTCTCTCAGACCGTGTTCCATCTTCCCGAAGTTTTTTTTTCCAAGCAGAGGATGCTCAGTTCCTCTGGGAGAACCAGCAGCTTCCTTGCTTTCCTCTTCCTTCTGGAGATGCCCCTCTATCCAAAGTACAGCAGCCCAAGAGCAGGTGGAAAGACTGTCTTGTATTCACTACTCAGCTTCACTCCGCTTTACTTTTTTATTATTATTATTTATTTAAATATTTAAAAAATATTTTTAGTAACATTTTATTTAATTTTTTTCCAGGAAAAAAATTGTTAGAGCTACCTTTCCAGAATCTATTAGTGGTCATGCATTCACCCCTCTCTGACAGCTTCTGTCCAAGCTCTCTGGTAGCAAACCAATCCAGAGGTTTATCAGCTTTGAGTCCTAGGTTGTATAATGTATTTCCAGAATGTTTCCATTTCAAATTGTCCATTTTTTAACTCATTTGTCACGATTCCAAGTCTGAGTGGATATCCACTTTTAAAGCACATGACTGGAATATGATGTGAGGATTGGTTTTTAAGGAGCAAGTTTTATAGAACTGTAGATATTGTAGATTCTGCCCTAAAAAGCATTTGTTTCAAAAAAGCATATACTTCCTCTCTGTGTAGCGACACCCTCTGCCAGTGAAGGTCTCATTGTGGCAGTGAGCTGTGTTGTGTAAAACTTAGATCCAGACCAAGAGGTGCAACAAACTGCATTTCTACCACATTACCATCCTGGGGCACAGAAGGTTTTTAGTTCCTTTATGCTTTCTCTCCTTCCCCCTAGAACCCATAATCCCAGATCTTTATTTTTTTTTTAATTTTTTTTACATCCGTTTTGGTGAAATCACAGTTAATAAATACCTTTCCTTAAAGTTCTTAAAGAGTACGAAAGTCATTCTCCTCCATCTCACTCTTCAAGTCTTTTCTTATGTTTCTTCTGACTACAATTCAGTATCCATTTTCTGGCACCAAGTTAAGCTAGCTTAAAATAATACCAATGTTTTGGGTGTCTGACAGGGGAATAAATTCATTATTGAGTTAGGACCTATTTGATTTAAATTAAATAAAATGCCTTTAAATGTAAGGATGAACAGACATGACATACCTCATACTCAGATCCATTTTATGGGGTTCACCCTATAATCCTTTTATTCAGACACGTGTGACCTCTACGTTATCAGCAATGGGCAGCCTTACACTGCAGTAACCAGGGAATTTAAACTCCATATTTTATTCAACAAAGCCTTTTTGTGGGTATGGGATGGGATCTGTTACTCTGCTTGCTTAGACTGAGGGTTCAGTGTTGCTATTTTTAATACCTGGTGTTGAACAATGGAGGAAAGAATGAATTTAAAATAGCAAACTTTGTATTTATGCTGACTAAGGGCTCCATTCTGCAGAAATTTGCCTTCTGGTGAGTTTGCAATATTCTTTCAATGAACAGCACAGTTATATTTTTGGTGGAATAATAAGATTAATATGGGGACAAATATAAATATATTGACTATTGTATCTTTTGTTTTGATGGATTGGATTGTCTTGTCCATCCAGAGTAACTACAAGATTTATTTTTAATTTTTTTCACTAATGCTGGTAACTATGAGAGAGATGGAACTTCATTCTATTTAGATGTTGAAACTGTAGTCCTGATAATACAGCTTAGTAGTCATTGACTGGCTTGTCCTACACCAGTGAAATCCTTGCATGCTTTTGGGAGTATTGAGATAAACTCTGTCTGTGATCAGTTATTAATAAAGCCTGCTGAACATGTGCCCTATGTCCCTACTCCTGTCTCATCCACTACAATTATCTAACAGAAATTTAATTATCCTTGGGATCACCAGTCCTGATCCAGCTGAAGTGCACAGAATGGTTGAACAGCTCTTTGAGTGATGCTGGGCAACAGCATCACAGGAAGCTTGATTTTCATAGGAAATGGGCTAAAATAGTATTTGAAACAGAAACAAGTTTGAAAGCCAAAACATGCCTGCATTGCAATCAGAAGTTCACCAGGATTTCCTGGGGTGGCCACATTTTGGTGTGTCATGGGGTTAGTTTACCTTTAATTCAAAACCACAACATGGTGTTTTGCACAGACATGTAGAGGCTACAGAAGAGCTTGTGATCTTCCCTTGGCTGTAATGGAAACATGGTCTGTTGTATAATTTGTTTGGTTCTGACTCCTGCTCAAAATACTCACCTGGAAAAGGACTGGTGATCAATTTTAGTAAGGCAAGAAAACCTATGTAAATTTAGTTGGTTTGTTTGGGTTGCTTTCCTTGTTTATTCACTTTGAGAATAATATCTTGACTAAATGTGGTCAGGAGTTTTCTTCACTCACTTCTGGAAAATTCCGTCATTAAAAGATAATACAGAGGTTATCAATATCATGACTTTGAATTAAACACCTGCAGATTGTATATGGTACCTGAGAATGAGATTCAGCCAGCTCCCCACACAGAAGGAAAGGTTCAGAACAGGGATTGCAGGGATGCCTGCTTCCATTTGGACTAGGAGACTTTTTAAAGGTTGCTGGGTGGCTTAAGGTAGAACAGTTTTTAGTGACTGATAATAAACAGGTATCTCCATTCTCTCTGTACAAGTAAGTCAATGCTTGTCCCCTGGTTAGGATGGCAGAAGGGAAAATGAGCTTGGATCTCTCAAGAGAGTATCAAATTTATCAGGAGAGACTGTATTCTACAGCAGAGTACTCAGTCCCTGCCCTCAATAGGACTGAAAGTTGCTTGGATCTACCTTGAAGATACACAATAGGTACAAATGTGTTCATTTCTTTTGGTGGGAGGTGGAGTATGTACAAATCCAGTGAGAGCATGAAGGTGACTTTTCCTGCACCTACATGAGGATGTTCTTGTTCCTGCAAAGCGACACTAGAAAATAAAACGTGGTAGAAGCATCACTGCAAGCATTTTCCCCCTCTTTTTGCAACCTTAGTCAAAAGTGTGTGAAAACCACATCCTGGACTGGATCCTTCAACAGAAATCAAGGAAGGAATGTGCCTGGGTTTTATCCTGGGAGATCCCATCCATGGATTTGCAGCTTGGGTGGGTGCTTGGTGAGGTGTGCCCTTAAACTAAAGGGAATTTGTAGTCTTAAAATGTAAGGACTGTTGGGTCATGTGTCAAGGTATGTGATTTTAGAGATTGTAGATTTAGTCACCAGTTATCAAACTGGGGAGGAACTGCATTTGCTGTCAGCAAACTCTCCCTGCTCTTGTTGTTCTCCTTATCAGATGGATACCTGGAAAACTGCTCAATAACATCCTGTGATGTAGGATTGCTGATGCTAAACGCTTCCTAGTATTCTTCCTTAGTGCTTTTTAGAAGCTCCTGTGATAATCCCTAGGAAATCTCACAGCTGATGCTATCATATTTTTTAGTTTTTCCTAAAACAGTGCACAAAGTTTTCCTAATTCCTTCCCTTTATGCTTACCTATCTTCTTTTCTATCGCTCTTGAGACACTTTGTTCAGGCTGCATTATTTGCATATTCCTGGGCACCTTTTCCTCAAAGATCTGCAACATTAACACCGAGTCACAGCAAGTTTTGCTTCTTTATTGATATTTTCTTCTGATTCTGAGTGTTTGGAGTAATTTTTTTTTTTTAATTTTTTTTTTTTCCTCTTTCCTGTTGGTTTTCACAGAACATCGTACTGGAAAGATATGTGCTGACCCAAGTTGCTTAGACATCTTAGTATCTTATAACCCTAACACAGAGGAGTCTTGGCAACTATGGCAATATCACAGATTAAGAAAATGGGCTAGATTCAGGAGGAAGGCATTATATTCTGAATAATTCTCTTGGAATGTTTTTTCTACTTCAAATTGTGATGCTTTCACTGCCAGTTTTTTTTTTTTTGGGGCATGTGATGTAGACAGGTTGGGTTTTTCCTGGACATCTGCAGCCAGCCCCTGAGGATGGGACACTGTGTGTGCTCTGTGGATATTCTGAAGATGTGAACTACGTGACTGTATTAGCACCATGCATGAACTCACAGGCACAGCCACAAAAAGGAGGGTGAATACAGCTGGGAGGTTTTGGTCAGCTCCTAGCTTAGGGAGAACATTCTTGTATCTAGCAGAAACATTACCAGTCTCTCCAGTGAAGTATTTCCATTACAAGCTCTTCAGGGGTGTCAGTGCTCTGAGTAAAATTGATAGTGTCTGAAAAGAAAAATACCAGCAGGAAATACAGATAAACAGATTGTACACCTAAATGTTTTGCTCGGTCCTTAATTTCCTATTAAAGAAATATCCCGTGAATTCCCAAGGGACACATTTCTTTGCAAGCAGTGACAACCTTTGTAGCTGCCAGTGTGTAAGAAAAGCTTCTGTTGAAAGATGCTATTAAAGAATCACATGTTCTGTTGATATAAACCTGATACTGCTTCAAATTTCCTATTACTGAAAGAAATACATTTAGAGTAGTCTGTAAAATAGTCCTTTTGCCTGGAACCACCACCTTTTCTCATACAAGTCATCATCTTTAATAGATAAGCTTTCCATTAAGAGCTAGAGAAGGTGCTAGTTTTTCTTTCAGCAGTTAGGAATAAGAACAATAAATGTGTGGGGGAAATGCATCAATTTGCTTAGGAACATCAAAGTGTGTTCCTATCTGAAATACGGAGAAATCAGTTCAGAGAAGGCTCCAAGTGTAGAATTATTGACCCTGGAGGATAAGATACAGAATAACCTTCCTAGGCTGTACTTTGTCAATTTTAAGTTGTGTTTGCAAGGTGAATAGTTTAACAGTCTCATCTCCCCTCACCAAAATATTAATAGTAGATTGCATCACATCTTTTCCTAAAAGTTTTTTTTTTCCTTTATAAATTACACTGCTGTAAAAGTATATTAATGTTCTCTGTATCTATTAATCTTCTGTAAGATAATATGAATAAATCCAGGTGATTGATGTAACTTATAAAAGCCCATAATTGTCTCTGATCTGGTTGCTAATTTCATTATGTGGTCTCAAGTCTGGGGCAAACTGGTTGAGCCCTCTCTGTGGTGTGTCAGAGTCCTGAAAGCAGTGGGTGCTACATCCAAATGAAGGGTAAAAGATTAGACCAGGAGATCACAGGGTTAAAATCACTTTTGTTAATCTCCTTAAATATAAAGATAAGTCTCATAAATTAACATTTGAGATTAAATTCTTCTTTCACACGGTGCTGTCTGTCTGCTCTGTGATATTTTGAAACCCACCAGGCAAAAAAAAATTAATTCTGTTTTATTCAAAATGCTTTTGAGCCGTCTATTCAAGAAATGTACTGTCTTCCTGACAACTCAGATAGGAAGCAGTCCTGGATGTATTGCCAAGCAAGGAAGAACATCTCATCCTGTGACATATTCAGTATCTGTATGTAAGATGACATCCTGGGAAGTTAGCAGGTGAATTCTTTCCTTTAAGTTTACCACACAATACAAATATGGCTTGTTTCAAGAAATGTGTACATTAGAAACAAGGGGAAAAAAAGGGTTAAATTCAATTAAATTCTGCCAGTCAAAGCCTAGAATTCGTATAATCACCTTTGGTCCAACATCAACAACTGTCAACAATATATTTTGAAAATAACTTTTAATGAAATCTGAAGCAAACAAGATTGTTTAAATCATCTTTGGGAAGATTAGTTTCCAGGGGGAGTTATTCTGTTATGCTGTGATTTCCAGTGACTACGTCAAATCTCTTCAGTAGTGATAGTGATTATGGATGGAGTGATTCAAGTCCATCTGTGAATTCAGTCTGCAGTCTTACAGGAGAACAAGACCCCCCCTTGTTCCTGATGTCTGCTTAGAGTGTGACTCATTAACCACTGCCTTCTAAGCCTCAGTCCAGCTGCTTTTCACTCATTTGTCCCCTCATCAAGGCAGCAAACATCCCAAGTTGGAGGCAGAAGTGCTTGGGAGGCTGAGTCAAAAACCTGGACGAAGTAGGTGACATTGCTCTCTCCTCACCCACAGATCTAGCTTTTTGATAAATATTTGGCAACCGGTTTAGACAATCATGATAAATTTAGTAGATCCCTGATAAATCTATGCTGTCTATTCCCAGTCATCGTCTTCTCCTTCCTTACCACGTCAGACTTTAGAGAAGATGTGCTCATGATTTCCCAGGGGGCTGAAGTGACTCTGAGCAGCTGGTAACCTCCCAGATTGTTTTTAGCCTTTTCAAAAATAGTTGCTGAACTTGGGGTCTTTCCTTGTTGTCAGGGCCTTCTCCCAGTCTTCAAAACCTTTCAAACCTGATAGTGAACAGCCTCACAATAACATCAGCTGGCTCTTTCAGCACACTTGAATGACAACCCACCCTCCAGGCCATGTTTGGGTTCAGAGTTCTCAGGGGACCCCAATTCCCTGCTCTCCCTGACCAATAGTAAGGATTGCATTGGGAATAGAAGAAAACTTCAGAGGGCTTGAATTAGTTGTGCAAGAGCCAGATGGATTCCTTGGAGTTCTATATGATATCACTGAGACAGGCACTGGTAGTTTTGTTTAATGATGGATGCTAAATGATTATCAAGCCGAAATTTAAATAATCATCTGCAAAGGAATAGTTTTCATTCACAATTTTATCTCTAATTTAGCTAGAAGGACATGGATGATTCAGGTCTCTTTAGGAGAGCTAAGCTTTATTTAAAGATCAGGTCTTAAGTTTGGTCTTCCAGTATCAACAGAGAATTGCCCCAGAGAGACAGAAGGAAATGTTCCTTGTGGACAAGGATGCCAGGGTGGAGCAGAAATGGATACTTGCCTGGTGACTCTGGAGCAGTGCTGTAAGAGCTGCTTCATTCCCCACCTTTCTACAGTTTGAATGTGGGATAGTGTTCTACGTTAGCAGCATACGAGATTCAACAAACGTTTGGAGCATTAGTGTGGGTTAGCCCCATTTTTTTCCTAATTGAAAACTCAAGAATGGTTTTCTTAAAATATGGATTATTAAATTCTTCGCTTGTTACATTTTAGCAATGCCTACAGATAGAGAAATAATACATTCTTAAGGCAGGTACAGGAAGATGTGTAATTCTTTGTAAGTCTCATCTTTCTGAATTCAGAGTTTTATGGAGAGCAAGCAGGGGTGAAACTCCAGCCTGATCTTTGACTCAGACTAACAACTTCTGCTCCTGCAAAAATGATTCACATTTTTAATATTAGTTTGTGTTCTTTACATTGAGTGCTTGTAGAAAAATAATTTGAGAAATTCTGCATAGGCAAATGAGAACCTCAGAGCATTTACAACCTGAAAAATTTATCAAATGTAGGGATATTTTTCAGGTACGGAAAGAAATCATCATTAACCACAGTCGAGCACTTGCAGTTTTCTGCCATGCAGGAACTTCATTCTCCCCTCAGTCTGAGAGCTGATGTAGTGACAAGCTGCAGAGAGATGACAGATTTCACTAAGGATTTAGAGTCTGAACACCTGTGCAGTGTCATGCATTTAAAAATAGAATGTGACAGCAAAACACATCAACCTTCTAATGTCCAAATGGAAACCACGGGGGTTTTTTCTTCAGCTTTTATCCAGAGAAATCACTTTCAATCATCACTGGCCAAGTGAAAATACAAAGCAAGGCTGTTTTGTTGTGGTCCAAAATAAACAGGAACAAGTCAGAATGGTAAGCACAGGTGTACAGAAAATATTCAGTAATGCCTATTTCTTTCTCCTCAGCTGTTGTGCATCTCTGAGGGTGCAGGTTATTAATGGTCCAGAGCGATTTCTTCAGGAAACCCTCGCAGGTGGGTTAGGAGAGGGCTGCCAACCAAAGCTGCTTTGCGTACCTTGACTTCTGCGTGAGTCACTCAACCCTCCAACGAATGCATCAATAAAAACAACCAACACATTTATTTTGTTCCCTATAATCTTCTCTTTGGGAGAAAAAGAAGCATTAACCAAGGGCAAAAAGATAAAAAGAGGCTTGCTTGATTGCAGGGTTAGATGTGTGCATTCTGCTCTCCTCTGGAGGAGCCTGCGTCACTGGCAGTGTTGGAAGGGAACATCTCTGCTGCCCATCTCCCTTAATAGTATCCTTGAAACCTTAATCAAATCGAAAGCACATAATCTTTTTTTTTTCTTTTTTTTACAGAGGGAACAAAGTTTCCCAGTCTGCCAGAGCCTCTGAGCCCTCTGCCAGGCTGCTCTGCTCTGTTCTAAGGTTGAATGTAATTTCTGGGCAGCACCATGGGCTGCCCAGGAGCCCAGTCCATCCCATTTTTCACATTATGCGATGCTGACCTTCCAGCAAGTGCTCTTTCTTCAGCAAAACCTTTGTTTTCAGAGATCAAATGTTTTTTCTTCATCTTGGGTACAATAACTTTGAGAAGTGGTTTTGGCCTTTTTTCTGTTGGAATCCTATTAGCTCTGTTTAAAAAGACATTTATTCAGTGTTTTGGGACAAGATTTTTATGTGATTGTATGACGGGGAATTTAAGAGGGTCCATATTTAGCTCTTCTGTGCTCTCATTTATGGATGAGAAAGACAGAAATCTAATTTAAACTCAGACAAGAATTAGCATTTTGGATGACAAAAGCTACATACACATGAATGGGTTGCTTCTTAAAGTCAACGAAATAAATTAGACTCCCTGTTTAGGAGCATCTGGCACCCTTAGAACCCAGTTCATATAGTGATGTCTCTGTTTGTTAAAAAGAATTATGTAACAATATGGTTGATTTATTTCAAGATGATTTGCTTAGCAAATTAATTGGACTATGTAGTATACCAGAGGAAAAAAAAAATAAAAAATTTAATTGGCTCATTTGTTTGTGGATGACTGCAAGCACTGCACATCAGGCTCGGCTCCTTTAGAGGTGAGCAGCCATTTGATCCTGTGAGGAACCAATCCTTGTCAGCTTCCACAGAAACCGTGCTCCCAGCCAGGGAACAGCAGCACCATGCTGGTGTTCAGGTGTTGTCAAAGCCCACAGAAACCTTCCTTGGAATCCAGGGAGTGCCCCATGATTCCTGGCAGGCTCAGGAGCCTTCCTGGAGAAACAGCAAGGCAAAAATGTGCCTTGAAAAATAAAACCCGTTTTCTTCCTCTGTGGCTTCTCTTTTCTCTTGAGCTGATATTCCACCTTCCAGCTCCCACAATACATTAGCATGCTGGATCCAGCTTTTATATTAATCCTGGTGCAGAGTTTTATGTCCCCTCTTTCCAGGATGGCTACTCGTACATGAAAAACAGGCATTTGCAACACCATTTGACTCCTTCATTTGGTCACCACCTCCCACCTGAGACAGAACAGTACTAGTATTATTATTATTATCATAATTATGGTTATTATTTTTGTTTTAAGAATAAAAATAAACCTCCTTGTAGCATAAGAGTAACATTTATTGTAATGTGTTCAAATTACTTAATATCCAAGTAGTATTTTTCAGAATAGCACTTGAACAGTTCAGCATTTGAACAGTGGTTCAAATAACTTTCAAGATCTCTCCATTTTCTTTCAGTTCCAGATGCAGCCAAGAGATTGCTGACATGTGGGAAAATTCCACCTAAGTGTTTATTAAGTTGTTTCTATACTCTAATTTTACACAAATTTAAATAAAACTAGAGGTGTGGATGTTGATTTCTTTTGTGCTATTAAAATACTCTGTCCTTTGTGATTTCCTTTTTCCATTTCTAATTGAACAGCAAACTCCCCACTTCTCTCCCACCCCACAAAGCATACAGAAAAAAAACCAAGAAAAAAACTAAATTAAAATCAGAATAAGGATTTGACTTAAAACATAAAAGGAGAAATAGGGCTGAAATTCCATACTTATCGCACCCTGTAGTTCCTAGATACAGCTGCACATCTGGTGTGCGAGATAATGCGCTGTTTAGAGACCATGGTAGAACACAGAAAATTGGAAATGAGTTTAAAGCCTTAACACTACATTTCTTCACTACTGGGAGCAAGTAAGGCCTTGCTTTTCACTCTTTTTGTAGGTTGTGTGATTTGATTCCCTCTGGTTTTTTGCTCTGTAAACAATGTACACATGAAGGAAATTGGGAAAGGAGTAGTTCTGTAAGAAGCATTTAGTGCAGAACAGTTGAGAAGGCTTGTTATCAATTCTCAGACCATATACCAAAGTTTAATTGTGATATTAGTCACAGGATAAAAGAAATAAGAAATGCTCAGTTGAGGACATGGGTAGAGCAATAAAAATAGCAGGTATCTCGTTCATTCACTTAACCACATAATATAAATCATTAAAGGCAAAGGTGGTTTGCCATTCTCTGCAACAGAGGATATTCTCTCAGGACAAGCCAGTGCTACAATTCACTTTTGCCACAATCACACCTCTCAGTTATTTGCATGTTCCTAGCCTGTAGCTATCAGACAGAAGTTAAACCTGCAGTCACTGTTACCTCCTACTGAAACTCCTGGGTGTCTGCATGGGTGTGACTTCTGGTAAGGAATATTTTCCTCATCAGTCATGCAAAATGCAAGACTATTTTACAAAAAATGACCCATGTATAGTGCATTAACTTTGGACTTAATGTACAGGAAGTCAAGTACATCTCTAAACGTAGAACATCAGACCTGATCTGACCTTTTAGTATTTCCACACAGTGGTGGGGGCATCACAGCCTGGCTACAAGGCCAGGGAAGCAGCATCCCAAACCAGAAAGAGGAGCAAACTGGGAGTGTAGTGACCCTTCCTCTCCCTCCAGCCAGTTTATCCCATGTATTGACTGTGGAGATGGAGAAAAGCAGCCAAGAGAAGCATGTTGTTGGCACTCCAAAGAAGACACCTCCTTCCAAGTATTGAGCAGCAATGAACTGCACATCAGAAGTTTTTGGGAATTTTGATCCATATTCAGCTGTCAGAATTTTTGCAGAAATTTGAGCAAAGTTGAACCAGAGCTTATCTTACAGGACATACATTTTATCTGCACTAACAAGGTGTTGCACTTTGCTGGCTGGACAGAGATTAGCTGAGATCCTTCTTTTCTGAAGCATAATGTGGAAATACTGCCTCTGTTCAGTGAAGTAACATAATCAAGCTCCTTGTTCCCTGAAGGTGGGTGATAGCAATCCTTGTTTCTCGCTGAGTGCAGCCATCCTGCTCTCCTCCATGCATGGCTTGTGGACAGGAGAAGCTGCTATGCCTCAAACAGGAGCTGGAAGGTTCCCAGCCTCAAACCCAGCTATGAAGAATGGGGAAGCCAGATTTATTTACCAGTTGCTGAGCCAAAATCAATAGCAGACTACCTTGCATATACTCTGGCAAATTTGATGGTTGTGACTGGTCCAGATTTGGTTTGTACCAAAGGCACACAGGGAAGTGGCACAGGGCTGTGCTCCATTTGTCTTTATCCCTTCACAGTCACAGGCAGGTAGGACAGGAAAACAAGCCCTTCCTGAAATGGTTCATCACGAGAACTGGCACTCCTGTAGGTATCAGAAGCTGCAGTGTAATTTGATGTAACAAGTTTATTGGCCTGATCATGGAGACTCAGAGACTTATAAAATCACATTTTTATTACTGATTCAGTCACGCACATACATATTTATAGCTTTGTAATTGATCACATAGGGCAACATATTAAATTTTAATACAGGGAATTACTTCCTGTCCCTGTTAGAACCACCTTTTGTATTCACAGGAGACAGTTTAAAACATTTACAGCGGTGTTGCTTTTATGTCTGTCATACACTTATTACCAGCTTTGGTCTAGGCAGTTACATTTAGATTTGTTTCCTTCTTTGATCTCCACAATCTGTGGGGAAACACGCATTAGGAACAAGAAGGATTGCGTGACTTTTGAAGCCTGGCATCACTTACACATTGCCAGTTCTCATAGCCTCCCTTTATCAGCTCACAACTCACATCTCTTGTTCTAAAACCTGCTTTTCCTAGCCCCAGAATGGTGGGGTTTGAGATTACTCAGGGCACTTGCTGACACTCACTCCCAAACCTATTTATGACCAGTGCTTAGTTTCTTATGCAGACTCAGAATTTGACAATTTAATGAAAAACACCTCACTTTGTCCTGTTCAGTCAGCATGTGAATTAAGCAATGACTGTAAGTCTTATTAGCAATTTTGGGTCCTTCTGAACTGATTTATTCAACTTTTTAAATAGTAGTGAGAACTGACTACTGGAAATTGGTAATTTTCAAAGTATATATTAAATTAGCAAATTCCGTTTTGGAAGCAAATTCATCATTTGCCAGGGAGGTCAAGACTGCAGTCATCTGAAAAAAAGAATAACTCCAAAAGAAATCTGAAAACGGAGGTGTTTACGGAGCACTTTGGTTTTGTTACCTTGGATGGTCAAGTCCTGGAGTAGGGAAAAGTCAAAGGGGTTGTTAGGGGAACGTGGATAGGAGTATCCATGGAACCTTCCTGGCTGAAGGTGACCCTGCCCATGGCTGAGGGTTGGAACAGCATGATCTTTAAGATCCCTTCCAATCCAAACCATTCTATGATTCTGTGATTATCTAAACTTCTGAGGAGGGGAAGAAAAGTTCTATTTTAAGTGAAGACAGACAAGCCAACAGAGCTGAGATTTCTCACTGAGGGCTTATCTAAACTGAAAGGTTCTGGCCTTTGGGGTTTTTGCAGGTTTGGGATCCAGCTGGCTGGATCCACTGATCCACTGATATTTGCATTCCAGTTTTCATTATTTGTGCTAACACAGGAGAGATTATTTCAGGTTATGCTTTTATACAGCTTTTCCTGTGAAACACCACTGGTGTACCTCCAAAGAAAACACTTCCCCCTACCCTGTTTCTAGGATTGTACATTTCTGGGGGGATGTTTCAGACACATGTGCCTTAAAAACCACATGCTAAAGTGCCAATCCCCTCATCCTCAGCCCCCCTGGATTTATCTGCTGTCAGGGCTTGTTTCACCAACTGCAAGCACCCTGCTAGTACAGTTCTTTTACACAACCTGGAAATGTTATTCTTTATATGCCAATTGGAATACATTAAATGCATAGTGAAATGAGACCAAATTAACACTTGGGTTTATGTGCACTGTAATTCACAGTAAAAGAAAGATTGAGAAATGTAAAGATATGTTGAATATGCTCCCTTCTTGTTTGATACAGATGTGGAGCAAATAGGTTTGAAATTGTATTCTTGCATGCAAATGACAGCAATTTGTATTAACTCCTATTGTGCTAGAATGTAACATTTTCATCTGATCTAAGCCTTTCTGTCTTCAGATCCTCTTTCTGTTCTTACAGTGCATTTACAAAGATTTAGATATTAATTATCTCGGTAAATTCCTGCAAGGGAATAAACCAGGCACATGTTGTGACATTCTTCCAGGCGATCTAGGTGTCAAACTCATCTCCCTTTGTTAAACACAAGTCATGGATTTATTATATCAGGGCAGATGAGTGACCAACTTCTGATTAAGCTCTGTCAAAACTTACATGATGACTGGATTTCAGATTTGAAACTTGTCATTTTCAAAGTGTCTTAAACCTGTCATTTTGATTTTTCCAAAAAGGAATTCTGATTTTCCTATTCTTGGGGACACACAAAATGGCTGAATAAATTAAAAGGGATTAAAATTTGGTTTCAATAGGACCTTACAGTATGAAGTCACTGTTAGTACACCATTATGAAGAACACAATGACTGCAGGCGTGGCTGACTCATGCCAGGCAAAAGCTAATATTGTTTCACCTTAAAACTTAATAATCAGGCAGCCTCAGTCAGTGATTTTCTCTTCTTTAAGAGAGTAATTCATTTAGGAAAGCAGCATGCATGTGTGTGTGTAGGCAGCAATGAAATACCTCCAAGTGCCCCCATGTGCTACCTCAAGCTAAGTGCTTTGAAAAGGAAAAAGAATTTTAATTTAATTTAGAAAACTGCTGTGGCCTTCCACACATTCAGCAGGGAGGACACAAGCTGTGAGCAGGCGTAGGGACAGGCAGCTCCACACTGGCTGCATGGTGGGGAGGAGGACAACCCTCAGCCTGGCCTTCATCCCAAACCTGTGCTGTCATCTGGACTAAGTGGGGAAAGGCAGTGAGAACGGGCTTGCTCAGCAAGGGACAGGTTTTGGTGCAGTCCTGGGGTGGTGCTCACTGCCAGGCTTTTCCTGGGCCTCCATCTTACTGAAGAGATGTCAGTGGAGCAGCTTCTCCCCAGTGTGTGACCCTCACATCTCTGGGCTGCATTTCCAAAGCAGTCTTGGCCCCGTGGCTGCCTGGTTCACAACATTTGAGCAGCAGTGGGTCCCCCTGTGCCTCCATGCCAGTACCAGTCCAGCCTGCTCCTGCACTTCCCACGTGTTTCTGTCACAAAGCTTTGAAGCAGGAATATTTTTCTTAGGGAGATGCCGTGGATGCACTGAGCAGCCCCGAGAGCTTGTGTCTGACCGTGCTGCTCAGGGTGCATTAATGGCAGCGCACGTGGGCAGCAGGGTTTCCAGGAAGAAACATCATCCCTGAAGAAAACAATAGAAGTGTTCTCTCTGGAAGAGAGCTTTTAACCTGAGAGTATTAGTCAGTCTCCCCTGTCCCTGGCCAGCTGATGGACTCTTGGATACATCCACACACTTCCTTCAAACAGCAGGAGGATTTGGGAAGAATTCAAGAGTCACCGGATAAGGCCAGTTAACTGGTTCTGTAGAAGGAGCTTGCCCAGGAGCTTGGGGTGACCACTGCTTTCCTGAGACGTCAGTGCCAAAAGCACTTAGGGCAGCTCTTTTCCACTGGGACCTTTCCACACTGAGCTCTGACAGGTGACCCTGCCTGAGCCCAAGAGTGGGGCCAGAAAAACACATTTTAAAGCTTTAAACAGTATTTCCTTCCTAATGCAGCTGAGGGTTAGGAAAAGTGCACGCTCTGACAAGATGCACTAAACTGTGACAGCTGGGGCAAAGCCCAGAAACTTGGGATTTGTTTCTGGTTGCCCTCCCCTGGCTACAGTTGTCTCCCATGAAAGGCAGTGGCGTTTGGAAGCTGTTCTCCAGGAATGGGATCTTTATCTCCATCACATAACCGGCAGGTTGTTAGGAAATGCACTCTGCAGTGAAGCAACACAAAAATCTTATGCTTGATTTAAATAATGGTGTTCATTGCCTATTAAAATGTAACTTCTTGCTTTTAAAAAAGATTAATTAAAATGTACAAGAATGCAATTCAGTTACATTTAATGCTGCAGCCCAGTGTTCACTTTTCATCACTCATTCCCAGAAGAAGTATTCAGGGAAGCACGGCATTCTCAGTTCTGCCATTAAAAGCACAAATGACTATCAAACGCGTTCTTTTCAAAATCCTGGCTCAAGTATCACCATTGTTAGATTTTTCATAACATATTACTTTGGTCATTACTGTTTTGCAAGATAATTGTATCAGTGATCTAACTTTTGACAGGATCCAAAGTGGCTGAAAATAGTTCACTGCAGCACCTTTGTCTTTTAAAGGCCATTTGGGGCTTGTTATTTTAATCCTTGAGCAGCCTGATTTATCACTTCAAGCATCTGTCAGCTGTGCTTTGTCTTGAAATTGATAGTGATAGTGTTACTGATTTTTCTAGAGCAGCTGGTAGAGGTTCATTAGTTAAGCTCTCAAAGGAAGTAGATAACTGTAATATTTTTCTTTGTTAATCATCTCTTACGCGTTGTAATAATACGGAGCTTGAAATCTGCTAGAAATGCACAGCTTCTCTCTGTTTCTAGCTCGTAGGAGCATCCTTTCATTCTTTTAATCTGGTTTGATTATTAAAACTCTCCTCTTCATAATGCAGTAAAAAATTGAATAACTGCACATGAGTGGGAAGAGAGAAAACCAGCCTTTGCTGTGTGGCATTTAGCACAGGGAGGTCATCGGGGTCTCCGAGTTCACATCCAAACATGAAACAATTCCAGAGAGGAGATGAAGGGCTCTTCCATAATTGATTTTTAATTTAAACTTTCCAAGGCATGAAAAAAATCTCATGACAACTTCAGTAAAGTCAGGTTCATTTCGAACAGATACAGCAGTTTTCTGTTCACGCACTTTCCCTGCCACACAAAACAGCCTTCATGCTTAACTGTAATTCTTAAAACAGATTTCTTTAAAACAGATTTTTCCCCTAGAAATCTTTGCCAGCCAGGCTCCAGCTGAGCACCACGGTGACTCCTGCCCAGAGCTTCCAGGGACCTGAGCATCTGGGAAGTCTCCTGCAGCTGAGAGCGTATCAGCGCTAGCACCGGTTCCACCGGCAGCGCTCACACACAGATAATTACCGCTTGAAATTAGTATTTTAATGAACTGATGCCGGCAAACGTAAAGCGAAATCTCCCAGGCATTAAGGAAATAAGCAGGAGGGGAGATTATTAACTGTAAAGTTCAGCAGACGGCTGGCTGGTCGGCAGGTGCCGGCTTGGCAGAGGGGCTGAGCATCCCTGCTTCCCTTTGCGGGAACAGGAGGCTGGGCTGGGGTTTGGTCCTGCAAGCTGCTGTGGTTTTCAGGGACAGGGTTTAGTGGCACTTGGCAGTGCCGGATCAGTGGTTAGACTGGATGCTTTTTACAGTCTTTTCCAACCTAAATGACTCCATGAGCTGCACCTGCAAAGCAGGACATTTTCAGTTTAGATTGAAAACACCTGGCACATCTCACAGGATTTCCAGGTGAATAGGATTGTCTTCTAAATGTCTGCTAAAAAGAACTAAATGCCAGATCTCCACCCTAGAAGCACATCTCAGTACCACAAGACACTACATGTGTCCGTAGTACCAGTGAAGCTCAGTGCAAAATAGATTGTGAGAATTCAGCCTGAATTTCAAGAAAACGGATGGAGTGACTGAAAAAGCCACTTGAGAATCAGTGTGGGTTATTTGGTGCTAATATAATAATAATCTAAGTTTTCTGTATCTATTGTATCTCATTTTGATATTTTTATACAAGACTTTTTCAGACCCTTCACAGAAAGGTTTAAATTTCTGTTACTTCCCCACCCTTCCAGAATGCCTCATATACAGCGAAGAACTAAAACTACTTAGTGATATCTAAGAAAAAAATTTAAAAGTTGCTTCCAAACAAACATACAAAAAGACCTAATTTTTATCTCAAAGATCTTTAATTTAGATTTAAGGCAGGGGGAGGGGAACCCAAAGAGTCAAAGTCTTCAAGAAGAGAATTGGTTCACATTTTTTGGCAAGAAATGTTTCTCAGAACAAATTTTCTGTTCTCTCAGCAGAAAGGTAGATCAATTCAATGCATGGATATAATTTAAAAGCAATCTATGCTCTAAGCAATTTATCCGATTGTGGCTGGAGGGAACACTTCAGATAACCTAAAACTACTTGTCAGGGTTGTGAAAAGGCACAGTTTTGAAATAGGAAATCTTTGCAGGCTTTATTTTTAATTTTCACTCTTTTCTTCTGCTGCTTCTTCCTCCCAGTTTTGTTTCTTTACTGAAGTGGTGTTTTAGTAAAATAGTATTTTGCTTGCTTGCACAAATTGGAGAATTTTAAAATAGGAGTCTTTTCCCTGTAAAATATGGTACTGAGTTTGAACTGTCAATTCTGTTTAAAAAATATGCAATGAAATTGTATCTGGGATTGGAAATTTCTCCCAACATATCCCTTTTAGATTTGTATTTTTGTCTGTGGGTAGTTTGGATGTTATCTATCCCATATTCTTGTTAAACTAAAGATTTCTACCTGTACCTTTGCTGGCCTGTAGGTGGATGCAGGTGTAGACAGAGATCTTTCTCCCTCAGATGGTTTGAGGAGGAATGGCAAAGCCCCTTTCAGTGGCCCTGTCTGGCTGAAGGTGAGCCCAGGTGTGGCCAGGTGGCCAAGAAGGCCAATGGCTCGTGGCCTGTGTCAGGAATGGTGTGGCCAGCAGGACCAGGGCATTGATTCTGCCCCTGGCCACGCCTCAAGTGCTGTGTCCAGCTCTGGGACCCTCAATTCAGGAAGGATAGTGAGGGGTTAAAGCATATCCAGGGAAGGGAACGGAGCTGGGGAAAGATCTGGAGCACCAGGAGCAGCTGAGGGAGCTCAGGGGGCTCAGCCTGGAAAAAAGGAGGCTCTGGGGGTCAGGCTCTGCTCCCAGGGAACCAGCAACAGGACAAGAGATCATGTTATTAGCTGTGCCAGGGGAGGTTTAGGTTGAACATTAGGGAATTTCTTCACAGAAATGGTGATTAGACACTGGAATAGGTTGCCCAGGGAGATGGTGGAGTTACCATCCTTGGAAGTGTTTAGGGAAACCTGGATGTGGCACTCAGTGCCATGGTCTGATGGAAACGGTGGGGTTCAGTCACAGGTTGTACTCAATGATCTCAGAGGTCTTTTCCAGCCTTAATGATCCACTGATTCTGTTTACAAGCAGAAAATGTAGTGGGCTGCAAGGTTCAATCCTGAAGGCTTTCTTTCCTGCTGAAGCATCTTCTCATTTTATTTTTAACTATACAAGTTTGGGTAAAATTGTTAAAATAATCCAATTCTGTTAGTTACTGAACAGGGGATTTCTGACTACCTTCTCTGAGTGAAGGAAAGTTGCAATAGCATTTAAAGATTTCTGAATTGTAAGCTTCCTAACTTGTCTGGGGGACTTTAAGAAGTCTGAGTACTCTGCCACTGTCCAGCTAGAGATCAACACCCCTGACTCCCATAATGGATATTTTTCCTGGATTTGGCACACTGAACCCCACAGTCCCTCTATATCATCTGGTTCAAATTGAAACAGAAATCAAACAAATGAACTCTGAATTTGTGGCTTAATTTCATCTTTGCACAAGAATGTTCAGAAGAGTTAATCATTGCCCCAGAAGAGAGAAAAACAGGTACAAGAACCTGCTAGTGTTTATTTGTGTACAGTTTAGCAGGGAGGAGGCTGTAGAACTTAGAAAGGCATTTTGGGTGCCTGAGGAGTGAGGGCATCCTCAGTTACAGGGTTCAGCCTCTCTTCTGGATATTCACATCCCACCACACCACCACCAGCTCAGTGTTTGGTAGATTATAGAATCACAGAAGGGTTTGGGTTGGAAGGGATCTTAAAGCTCCCCTCATTCCTACCCCAGGCCATGGATGGGCAAGAACACATTCCACCAGACCAGATTGCTCCAAGCCACATCCAGCTCAGCCTTTTGGCTTCATTGCAAAGCAGTTCCACAGCATCCTGAAAAATAATGCTGTGACTGGATGGAACAAATGTGGCACTCTTACACAGTCCTGCTGAAAGATGTTGCTTAACTCCCAAATTCCTTGCAGCATTCCTGACAGCACTCACATCCACAGCCATAAAACCCTCCACAGCCATAAAACCCTCCACAGCCTATGTCTTTGAAAAAAAAAATTTAATAATCAGTAAAGTTCAAGATCAGCTTGTTGTGATGAATTATTAGAGCCTGTCATCATTTTCTTGGGGGGAAAAAAAGACTAAAAGACTATAATGGAACACAATTTTATGTTTTTTTCCATTTAATTGATGATGGGCTGAGTTTTTATTAATATTTCTGGGCTCCAGTGTAAGATGCTGAAAAAGCTAATATGAGATCATTGTATCTGGTTAATGTGTGTGCTTTGCAAAATTGATAAGCCCTGTCAAGACATAAATTATTTAAAATTTGATAAATGTGTTGAAATCACTGAATTTTCAAACCGATAAAGCAGAGTTATTTCTCTTCCCTGCCACACACCCCCCTTCAAACTGGGGCTTTTGTGCAGTCACTCAATGGGGCCACATTATCTCGGCCTGTGAAGCTCCAAAATCAGCACAGGGAACCCAGAGAGGTGCCCTGTCCTGCTGCAGAGGGGACACGAGTGTAAACCCATGGGACACTTGGGCATGGAAGCAGCAGAGAGTGAGGAGACCACTGGAATCCTCCCCCAGTATGAGTTTTTCACTGGTGAAACTGGGGGCTAGAGGGATGGTGGTAGCCCTCCTCTCCAGCAGTGGGATAAAAAGCTCCCAGTGAGCAGCAGAATGGTTCTTCAGAGCTGTTTATTCCAACAGACCAATTCATTTCAGCTAATTGCCAAGAGTTTTTAAATGATTCCTGGCAGGGGTGAAGCTAAAGGAATGATTGCTGGTGATTGATGAATAACCTGGATAAAATTCCCAAAGCACCAGAACTATTAACTCTTGCATGGGGACACCTGCTTTTATTTAGTGCCTTGCCTACAGAGAAAGGCACCGGAGTGAGTTCCAAATGAACCCAAATTTGGGCAAATAGAGAAAATAGAGCATTTGCTGATACCAGTGTCTCATCAGTGTCAGCTCATTTCTCAAAAATAGCTCACAGGGAATGTTATTTAACCCTGTGCTGCTCTGTCTTGGTCAGGATCGTGCATGGAAGGGGGAGAATTTGAAGAGCAGTCTCCATCTTTTAGAGGAGGGCACAGGAAGTACCAAAGGTTTGAAGTTTAAAACCCCATAAATATAAACCACACCACACTGATTTGAGCTGTTCTCGACATTTACACAGCAAAAGAAAACAGTGAGACGCGCTGTGGATGGGGCCAAGACTGTGTTTCTTACTGGAAAATATCTACAGGCTAATGGAAATTTTAGGGTAACTGGGTGCCATTTTACAGCCTCTGTAATAGGGAAAAAGATTAGGTGTTTTCTCTTTGGAAATTGATGGTTTGGAGGGAATGGGAAAACACCGGTGCAGCAGAGGAGAACTCCAGCAATCGCCATCTGTTTAAATGGATACACTAACTTCCCTAAGCTGGTATTTTTCAAATACCCTACCAGCAATATTTTTCACTATAGCGATGCATTATAGTGAAATTGAAAGATGCTGAGGAAGTCGTTTTTTCCAGCATGTGCTGCATTCTTTTAATACAGATTTTTTTTATTGCCCGGAAATTGCTAACCAATGTGAATAAACAGCTGAACAAAGCCATCGGCCCTTCCTCACTAACAGCAAAATGCAGCCAGTGAGGGAAGGGCCTTGGGAAAAGCGAGTGTTAGAGTCGGGTTCTCTTATATTGCAGAAAGCTTTATTCAAAACAGGAAAAAAAACTACACGCCACAAAGGTTTTACATTACAAAAGCACAAACATTATTCACATCTCTGAACAGTGTCCCCTCGCTCCTGCTGCTGCGGCGGGCACTGAGCAGAACCGGGTGGTTCTTTGTTAAGCTCTTTTTTTACTGAATATTTGCAAAACACAACCAATTTACCACCCCGAGCCACGAGGTCCCTTCCCCGCAGCCCTCGGCGCTGACAGCTCTGTCAGCTCCTGAATCTCAGCCCTGTAATGAAATCACTGGAACAAGACAGCACTAGGATGGAGCAGAGTCAAGAATTAAGGCTGTGCAAGACTGGAGAATCCCACAGCCTTGCAAAATACTTCAGGAAAGAGGAGAAAAAAAATACTCAAGTAAGATACAGCTTTCTGCAGTGCCTAGGGATTGCTATCTGGGCCTTAAACAGGAGTATTACATCCTTATAATTCAATTCATCAATGATTTCACTTTCCTGTGTTATGAAAGCTGTTGTGTTGCCACATGAAATAGCCCAGGTCACTGTAGCTTCAGGGGTGCATTTCATTATCCCATGAGTAAACCTCGTTTGGTGTAACACATACATAAATAAAAGTAGCAGTAGTCTAGCAAGGTGCAATTCTGTGATTTCCCCATCATGGTCTTGAAATACTTGTGTCCTGATACGTTATTGATGTGGCAAGCCTGCCTGACTTTAGCGTGTGTTAATGTTTCCCACCCTTCAGCCATCCCCAACCCTATACCCACATATTTCTTCTTTTCCTATCAGAGCCTTCAGCAAGGCGCTCCTGGGAAGCAGCGCTCTGCCATCTCATCTGGTGTGAGAGCCCCCAGAAGAGACATACACTGAGCACATGGCTCAGTGTCCTCTGGATCTCCTCATAAAAGGCCAGGGGAGAAAAGCCAAAGAGCCATTGCAGGGATTTCAATAAGGATTGCAGAAGACAAGTAGCCCTGAAGGATATTTGAGGGTGTTCTTGTGCCCTTGCCAGAGGACAGTCAGAGCTGGGTGCAGACACCAGCAAAGGCAGAATCCTCTGTGAACTGAACAGCTTCCTTTCCATAAATTTCACCTTAAAATATCCAACCACTTTTCCCTCTGACTCAGTTACTAACAGCAATGCCAGCTGTAGGTGCCCATGGTTTGAGTGGTCATTAGCATTTTAAATAGCATTTCATTTAGCCATGCAAATGAGGAAAGTTTCTGGTATTGCAGCACTGCCAGGCCCCTGGGCCCAGCTGCAATCTAGAAATACAGCAGAAAAGCCTCTTTTTTGTGCTTGTCAAGGCCTCAGGTCAGGTTTGGGATGGGTGAACGTGTGCAGCACTTCTTGCTTCATGTGAACAGAGTAGAGTCAGTTCTCTGCAGCTGGGGAGTGATTTCCCTGGCAGTGGGGATGGCCAGTGTTCTCATCATCACACAGCTGATCCTGGGCTGGTGACGGTCTTAAGAGTGGCTGAAGAATCACACATAAACGTGACGGAGCTTCACCAGGAGCTTTCCATCACAGCAGAAGTGATGTTTCCCCCAGCATCATTATGGCAGTGCTATTTGGCCTGGTACAGATCAGCATCTGTCACTGTTTCCATTAGAATCTCCTATTTCCCCAGGTTCGTAGCTTAGCCATAAAAAAAATATAAGATAGAGGCAGAAAGTTGACATACAAGGTCTCGGGCTGAGAGTGATCACTGTTGTCTTTTCTTCCCCCACTTTTAATCTGAAGAAGGAAATAATGTATTTCTGCAGAGGTGCACCTGGCCCACTGCATTTCCACCCAGCCATGGATTTATTTCTAGTAAAAAATAAGAGATAGGGCCAGTGGAATGGCCTTAAGCTGAAGGAGGGCAGGTTTAGACTGGTTATTAGGATGAAATTCTTTACTGTGAGGGTGATGAGGCACTGGAACAGGTTCCTAGAAGTGTTCAAGGCCAGGTTGGAAGGTGTCCCTGCCCATGGCAGGGGTTTGGAACTGAATGATCTTTAAGATCTGTTCCAACCCAAACCATTCTGTGATTTTATGATTTAGCAATAGTGATGGTCACCTTTCAACATTTAAGCTGTGAATGTTGCTGCTGTTCCACATTTCATCTTACTGCATTGGGGGTGATCAGGAAGGACATGTGGTAGTGGGTTTGGGCTCTGGTTTGGAGCCTATTGCTGCAGAACAGGCCCCAGTGAAGATTAGGGGCTTTGGAGTTTCTAATCTTTGCCAGATGATGAAATGAAAAATTGCAATTTATAGAGATAACAGCTGGATATTGTAAAAACAGAACCCTCCCCTGTGAGGAGCCAGAGGTGTAGGAGACCCTTTGGGATCAGGAGCAGAGGGAAAAACAAGCCCAGCATTGAGGTTTCCCTCATGAGACAGGAAGCACAAAATTCCATATTCCATGTCTGCGCTCCACGTTTTGGCTGCTTTAGGCAAACTTCCACCCCGTAATGTTGCCACTGGAGAGTGAAAACCCCATCCCTGCATCAGTTATACTGGAATCCACCACCTGGATCCTGGCACTGTCAGATCGGTGATGAAGCAGGAGGTGCATTTTGCCAGGTGCCAGCAGCAGTTTGTCACCAGGGACAGGGGCAGGACAACAGTGTCCTTTCTTCTTCCCATTTTAAGCATCTCTTTGATCTGTTCACACATTTTGTAGAAATAGTTGCAGCTAAAAAAGTTTTTCTTTTGTACATCAGGACAATGGTGTAAGGAAGTTCTAAACAGAACAGCCCCTAAAAACTCCTTCTCCAAAGCTTCTACTCAAGATTTAAAGGAGCTAAAAAGTCAGATGATCATTTCTATCCTGTTGAATCAGATTTTGCATCTGACCTCTGGATCATACACTCGACTTCTGCATTTCAGGCCTTCTCTTCTGCATTTCCAACAGGGCATCTCTGCCAGAGAGAACAGGAAGAACACATCTGGGAAATGTGTGTCTGCACTGAGTTGGAATTTTACTGAGACCTGTGTGTTTGACTCATTCTGTCACTACCAGAAGGAGGTTTTGCTTTCTGATTGCAGACTCAGCTTGGCCTTGTCATGGATCTTAAAACTGAGCTGTGCTGTGTGGCTGGGAATGCTCAGCACTTCTGGAAGGCTGGGCCATGCTAAGCACAGGCAGCTGAGCAGCTGAAACCAGTGCACCAAAATAGGGCCATGTTCTCTGTGTCAAACTATCGGCACAAACGTTCAGACTAAGTTTGGATCAAATGGAAAAAGCAACACCAGAAGAGACAAATGTGCAATAAACAGTTTAGGAGACAGTTACACCAGCAGAACAGGATTTTAAGCCTAAAGCAGCTGGAAGGTTGTGGGGAGAGAAAGGAAGGGACTGGAAAATCCCTGCTGTTCTGTTTCACTCCATCTTTTAGCAGAGGGGCCACTTTAGTCTTCAGGGTTTCCACTTTCCTCAGTCAGTTATTCATCTAACAAATATCTTGAGCATGGGGCCATCAACCTGTCCAGAGGTTTATCCATTTGTCCCTGTGGATGGCTCCTATTGAGGTTTTTGCATCTTCCATAAGCTAATTTGAATAAAATCCTTGAACTTTCATAGGGCAGTAGAAATTACTCATTACAGTGGTCCAGGTGACTGATTCAGACCCTATGGATATGAAAATAAATATTAATAGCTCCTTCTGTGTCCTGGCTGTTTTGTCTCCACCCTTCACACTGCTCTCCCTTTCTGTTTCGGAGCAGGTGTTCTGTGACACCAGTCGGGTCGTACAAACCGCGGACGTGCTGGACTGGGAAGACAAGGATGCTGCAGAGACACTGGTGGACAACGTGGTCCATTCCAGGATCATCAACCCTTTACGCCTCTTTGTTAAGCCATCTCCAGTGCTGAAACACGGCCAGGTATCCTACTCAGACAGCATAGAAAACTTTTGGGATTGGTTGTCCAACATCACGGAGGTTCAGGAATCTCTGGCTCGAACTAAACGCAGACCTATAGTAAAAACTGGGAAATTCAAGAAAATGTTTGGATGGGGCGACTTCCACTCCAACATCAAAACTGTAAAGCTGAACCTCCTGATCACGGGGAAAATCGTCGATCACGGCAATGGAACCTTCAGCGTTTATTTCCGACATAACTCCACGGGTCTGGGGAATGTTTCTGTCAGCCTGGTGCCGCCTTCCAAAGTGGTCGAGTTTGAACCATCTCCACAGTCCACGCTGGAGACCAAGGAGTCCAAGTCCTTCAACTGCCGCATCGAGTACGAGAAAACAGACCGCGCTAAAAAAACTGCCTTGTGCAACTTTGACCCTTCCAAGATCTGCTACCAAGAGCAGACCCAAAGCCATGTCTCCTGGTTGTGCTCCAAACCCTTCAAAGTCATCTGCATTTACATCGCTTTCTACAGCGTAGATTACAAACTGGTGCAGAAGGTCTGTCCCGACTACAACTACCACAGCGAGACACCATACCTGTCCTCCGGCTGACCCGGCCTGGGGCTGGGGGATCAGTTGCAAAAATGAGCATTCCTGTTAACCTTTTGGAGAAGAATATGTTTTCCTATCAGGTTAAAAAGTCTCTAAAAACTGTAGCTGTGTTTGTGCTGTATCGTAACTAATCCAGCTGTTTATGTAACAATCGTTTTCATTTGAGGCCGTTGCATTTTAGCTCTCTCGTCATTCATAAGGGAACTGCCAGGCAGGCACGTGACAAAAATCAAACAAAATTATGTCTGTAATGAACATTGATCTTAAAAATCACTTTTTAAAAACTCCATGGCAGAGGGGTTGTCTTTTACTTGAACTGGACAGCACTTAGCAGGTCCTATTTCCTTTGGGAACTTTAGGTGACAACAGAAAGAACAAATGACAAAGCAGCCTCGAAGCTGCTCATAGTTCAAATAAACAGCTCTCCCACTGATATCATGAAGAATGTTAAACAGAGTGCTCAAGTACTCAAGTCCAAATACTAAGAGGAAGTGCTAATTCTTTGAAAAAAAAGGAAAGAAATTGCATTTTTATGAGTTGTAGTAGCTGTAGGTGTTCATTGAAGAGTGAGTAGTTCTTCCTTCAGGCTTCCTACCCATGGATATTCAGTGATGTAATTAGACCTCAATGAGCTTTAGTTTATTAGACCCCACAGGTGTGCACGTGTGGTGCACATTCCTTCCTCCCGTGCCCACCACTGGGTTTGATTCCTCTCACACAAGCACACCCCAGTGTTAGCTTTGCAGCAACAGAGAATCTGTAAATACCTGGGAAAAAGATAATCTTTGTTTAAGTCAACCTGGTCTAGTGGAAGGTTCCCCTGCCCATGGCAGGGGGGCTTGGAACTGGATGATCTTTAAGATTCATTCCAACCCAAACCATTCTGTGATTCTCTGAAGTCTGAACTGTACCAGGGGCTGGCTTCCAGGCAAAGGCAGCAATTATTTTGCTATCCAGTCCTCAGGCATTAAAGTGCAGCAAGGAAAACACATCACAGCACAAGGATACCTGAACAAGCACCTTTCTCCTTCTTGGCACCAGTTGTTTCCTTAGCTCTGCACTGCACACCTTAAGTCAAAGTATCAGCCATGACAAAGAGAGAGAACAATGCAAATCTATGCACCTCCACCTCATAAAGCAGGTTTGAAACTGTTAACACCAATACTCAGCCAGGCTCTCCCCTAGTGCAGAACCAGCTCCCTGCACTGCAGTTACAGCAGGGGAGGGTCCAGCCGGGGTTGTTCTTCACCAGGTGTTGTCCCACTGCCCTCTGGAGTGGTTGGCTCTGGGCACGCAGGTTCCAGCACCATCCCCTGCGCTTTCCCTGGGGATTGATCGGCTGCTGCTGTTGCCAATTTGCTCTCTCGATGTCACAGGGCCTGTGGAAGGAGCTGGCTGAGGAGGTGCTGATTGCCCCCAATCAGGCTCCAACAAGGGTTCAAGAAGTTAACACACGGCTTAAATAAAGCACTGTTGAAATACTCTGTTTGGTGATGTGCACACAGACAAGTGACTATGGCAGCTGGAAGGACTCACTCATGAGATTAATTCTGATTTCCTTGGTAAAGACTCACACAAAAAAATTACTCTGTTAAAAATATAGGAGTAACTGGGTGATTTGTTTTCTCTTTAGGTGACAAATTTAAATGTGTGGTTTACTTTGATCAATAATCTAAATGTTTTCCTTCATCTTATTTCATACAGAGTCTCTCCTGGCCTATAATGATGTTTTTTTAGTTTGCCTATTCCTGTCAATTCCAACAAGTTGGTCTACTTTGTATTCTGTATAGCGTGTCCTCGCCCCAGCTGTACATGAGCTTGGATTTATTGCTATGAGTTCAGTGGTTGGTGCTTTTGTAACTTAGCTGTAAGCCATGATTTTATTGCCATGTGTTTTTACTCAGCACTGTAGGCAATTAAAAGAAAACCCTACATGCTATTTATTGTAGAGTATGTGGAAACCATGTATGTATATACACTAAAATATGTGTACATATACAGAACATATGTGTACATGTATTTGTATGTAAATAAAGAGAGTTTATTAAATCTGGCACTTGCTTGTGGCCTATTTAATTTTTGGTTTTATATGTTGCATGTATGAGGACACAAAGTAAAACTAAGGCACAGCAACGTCTCACTGAACATTTTTGCCCAGCTGGAATTTGTTTTTTCTGGGAGATATTGAAATGTGTGCTATTGTGAACTGTGTACAAGCCTAGGCAGAGTAGGTTCAGCAGCATTCCATGATATTTGAGAAATGAAGCGCATGTTGTGATGAAGACAATCATTAACTCTTTAATAATTGCACCAGGTACATTAAAAGTGAAGGGGAAAGTTTAAATTGGACATTTCCAAGCAGGAACATGCTGGGAGAGAGGGCAGCTCGCTCTGATTCAGCCCTTGCTCAGTTCCTCATCCAGAGGGGAGCTGGATTCTGCTCCTCCCTGGCTGTGGCACTTCCCAGGCTGAGGTTTCCAGGCCTGAGGAAGGCAAACCATGTGAGAAACTCACCCCAGTCTCCTGCCATCCAGCCCTGGCACAAGGAGGCAGCCTGGCAACTGGAGCAGGAGCGAGGGAGGGAGCTGATACCCAACTCCATCACACCCAGCAAGTCCCCACCGCTCTTCTTCCAACCACAATACTTTATGAATCAGCTTAAAAGCAGGTGGTTGATTTTTCTTTCAGATCAATTTTGAAAACATCATGGCAAAAAAAAAAAAGCAGTTACATTCTTACTGCAGTCAAAATCTGATTAAGAACAAATTATTTACACCCAGCAGGGTAAGCAAAATACAATGCAAAGATGACAGGCTTGATTAGGTCAGATGTCATGCTGCCCATGTAAACAAAACTAAATGTGATTTCATTTCACAAAGAACAGGCCATGTTTTTAAAAACATTTTCCTGTGTAACAGGTCACCGTTTCAGACAAGTTTCAAATTGTTACTATTATGGCTCTTATTCAAAGGATTTTGAAACAAAAACTTGAATGATTAAATACCATTTATAAAGTGTCATGAGTGGGCAATGACAATTTATGACTGCAACTTAATCTAGTTTTTTATATACAGCCTTTATTTAATCCTGAGCTCCACAAGATGGTTCTGCACGCATTTGTATCAGTGCAAATGTCATAGAATCATGGGATATCCTGAGGTAGAAGGGTCCCACAGGAATCATCAAGTCTAGCTCCTGGCACTGCATAGGACACCCCAAAAATCCCACCCTGTGCCTGAAGCACTTCCTGTACTCTGGCAGTGACCACTTCCCTGGGGAGTTCATATTAAATATATAAAATTCTTGCTAAATACATTTCCTATTGTTCTCCCCATCCAATGGATATGCATTAAAAAATTCCAATAAAAAGCTCATTCATGACAAACATATAAAGCCTCAGCTTCTTTCTTTAGCCAGCACTCTGTGCAGAGCTGCATCAACCATGCACATCCCTGGGTTTTTAATCATTCCAACTTAAAGAAAGAAGTAACAGAGGTTTTTCTTCTTTTCCCCCTGAAAAATTTTGTCCTCTAGATCTTCAGATTTCTAATCTCCCTGTAGCCTCACAAGGAGCAGCTGTGGCACAGGGGCAGCAGGGCAGAGAGCAGCAGGGAGCTGAGCATTGAGTGCCATGAGCTCCCTGGGCTGGTTTGCTTTTTGTGGTGAGTTTACCAAGCAGTGGCAAATGAACAAACCCCTGGATGATCCTGATGCAACTGGAAAAACTCTCACAGCAACCAAGCAAGGGTGTTCCATGCAGATCAGCATCCTGTGCTGCTTTTCTTTTCAAATTGTAATTCAAGGACATTAGAATTTGCTATTTGTTTTATGCTCTGTTGACCAGCATAATCTGGATAATGTTTTATTTATAGTATAATAATGATTCGTCATTAGCACTGTCTCTATTCAAATTTGCACAGTCGAAAAGACAATAACAAGCTGCACTACACTAAGTAGCTCAATGAAACACACATCAATCAAGTAGATTTTTAGCTGTAGGGTGTCTAGTTTGAAAAACCAGACTTTGCCATTCCCATCTCTCCCCCGTGAGCACCTCCTGCATGCGTCTATCAGAGCAGCATCCTTTGTTTTGGAACGAACAAACCAAGTGGGTTTACAGAAGAGGAGCTGAATTATTGTGATATATCCTACTTGGTGTCAAACCATGCCTCCCTTGAGGGGTTGTTGAGCTTGGGGCTGCAAAACCTGTTCAGATCTGCAGCCAGGAGTGATGGGAACTGAACAGAGTCCACAGGACACAGCCAAGGCTGCTGCCACCAACTCCACGGTACAGCTCTCCAGCCCCAAATACCCGGGGGGTTGCCAGTCAGAATCAAGCCCAGAACTGTTGGTACTCTCAAGCAAGAACCCCAGGCATGCTGACTGAATTTTAAAAGGAAAAAAAAAAAAAAAACCCACAGAAAAAGATGTAATTCAGTTTCCAACTCAGCACAAATCCTGCACCAGCTGCAGCCCAATTAAAAAGCAATCACAGCTATGGGAAAACAGTTTAGTTGGAGAAGAAAAAATCCTACCTGCATAAACAGTGGTGGGACTCTATTTTTGAGTCCAAAAGAAATATCAGCACCTTCCTATTCAACAGTAAAGGAACAGCCAACCAGGTCAAATAGAGCCTCTTGCACTGCTCTCTGCTTTTGTTCTCTTGTTTCCCCTCAGAACAGAGGGGGAAAACTCCACTGCTTCAGGGACTTTTTAATAGATTTTCTTCATTTTCTGGAAAATGCACACTGAGATCAGCTCTGAGCACGGTGCTGATAACACCAAGGTCGTGGGTTGGACCCCACATGGGCAGCGCACTTCAGAGTTGGATCAGTGATCCTCCGGCTCCCTTCCAGCTCCAAATGCTCTGTGATTCCTCACCCAGAAGCTGAGCTGTACCGAGGGCTCACAGGTGATGAGCATTCCTCTGTACACACAGAAAGCTCAACCCTTTTCCAGCCACCAGGAGAGGAGGGAGGTGGAAATCACAGAGCTGGCACTTGGGGAGACCACGGTCTCCTTTGGCTGGTCAGGAGGCCAGAACTGGAACAAGGCCTGATGGCAGGAGTCGAGCACGGCCACGATGGAGGAGCCCCTGTGCAACAGCTGCCCCTGGAACACCTCCCCAGACACCCCAGCGCTCTCCTGGCCTCTCCATCCATTGCCTTTCATCCATCCTTGCCTTTCCATCCTTGGAAAACAAGGCAGCTTTTTCACCAGCCTGATCCCAGACCAGCACCTCACATTCAGTCCTCACCCTGCTCACTTGCCCTACATCTCAGCCCCCTCGGATGCAAATCCCATTTCCTTGTTCTCTTGCCTCATTCCCAGACAGTTTGTGGCTCTTTCATCATTACAAGCCAATTAAGTCTTGGCTACCTTATCTTAACAGCTCCAAATAAGCTGGTGATCTTCCTGAAAGGTGATATATTATAATTGGTTCCAAATTGGCAGGAAAGAGAACAGTGTAACATGAGACTTGGAGGTTATTTGAATTAGCCCTGAATTTAAAAATGGACCAAAAAAACACCCCCACCCAAAGTTATCAAGGTATTTGCTTTAAACTTCCAGTCAGTGTTGCTTCCCAGGAAACAAGACTTGGCATCTTTTGTGCTAGAGGTCCTGCTTGGAGCAACCTGGCCTAGGGAAGGTGTCCCTGCCCATGGCCATGGCCAGGGGGTGGAAGGAGAGGGTCCTGAAGGTTCCTCCCACCCCAAACCATTCCATGACTGAAACAAGAAACACCTAAACAGCCATGAGAGACACATCCCAATTATGAAGTTTTAGATGGGTGGAGAGCACTTACACTCCTGCCCACGTCTCAAAAGCCCCTGATGAAATGCAACTCACACCAAGCTGTTCTAGACAATGATCAAACCGGTTCAGGTGTTCAAAACACATCAAGTTTATTTAACTTGGACAGGAGAACATGTTCTGGCTTAGCAGGAGAACTGCTCTGAGAGGACCTGTCAGTCCCTCCTAAGCCAGCAGTACTCCTTAAAAGAAGAGGTGGTGGAAGAATGTGTCTGAAGCAGGTGATGCTGAGCACTGCTAACCTGGGAGCACAGAATATTTAACACAGATTTCTGAGCAGGTAAACTAAAGGATTAAAAACTATTTCAAGTTGCCACATTGAAGATGATAAGCAAGCCTATTTATTATATAGTACTTAGAGCTACTTAATTCCAATCCACTTCTCATGTCAGATATATTTAACTGAGGCGTTTCTGACTTCAGTCAGGGAAGATTTGGATTAGCTGAAGAACCCGGGGAAAACAAGATGCCTGCTCACCCCAGCTTCAGGAAGGCAATGCCACACAGGGAGACTGATCTGCCCCAAGGGAATAACCTCTCTCTTCCACTTCCATCACTTGGTTCTGAAGTAAAAATACTACAAATACCAGGCCTACAGTCTTTGGTCACAGCCAAGCACAACCTGGCTGCTCCAAGGAAAAACAGCAGCACAGATGAATGGTGTGCAAGGCTGCCCAGATCCTCGGGGTCAGCCAGGCTTGTGGGTATCCAGACATTAAGGGATACTTACATTTGGCAAAAATATAAGGGGACAGAGAAATCTATTTTGATTCACCACCCCAGTTACCTTTAAAACAAGCACAGTCCCTTATTTAAAATATGAGTATTGAATTGTGTTGCCAGAAGCAGATTAATTGCAGCTTCCAGGAAAAAAACTCTGAGCTTATTTCACACTGACTTTATTCCCACTTGAATTAAGTTCCTTATGCTACACCAACTCATTTGAATTTTTTGAATTGGTTTTGCATAGTATCATTTACTGATGTACTATCTTTAATTACATAACACACATACACTCTCCAACTGCATTATTAATGAAAGTGTTTTTAATTAAATGGCTCTCAGCATAATATTCAGTCATTAATTTCTCAAGCTCAGGATGTGCAGAGATTCTATTGAGATGGTCTGGGGAAGCTCTGTACTTTAGATGAGGGATACTTGCAAAGCGATAGTTTCTGAGAGAAGTTGGAATCATTATGAGCACAGAATTACCTCCTCAGCAGCTGCTGCTGCAGTTCTGCTCTGCTGGGCATTATCTGTTCTTCAGCTCAAGTGCTCCTTTTGCTCTGCCACACTTCACCACTGGTAATTTGAAAATGCCTCTCCCTGGACTCACCAAGATTCCAGGGTGAATAATCTGAGTTATCTTTTAGGAACAATTTACACTTAGACAATGGCACTAAGGCTGCACCCACTGCAATAAAAAGCTTCCCACCCTCCTCCCTAATTATGGTCGCCCACCTGTCTCCACTCTGAACCTTTCAGTGCTCCCCGAAGTGACAAAGAACATTCACACTCCTGGGACAGGAATTTTTTTGCCCACATGGAGACACAGACACACTGGCACATCATGCAGTCATTGCTGTGAGCATCCTTCTCACTCACCTGCTGCAAAAATTGCCAATTATGGCCAAGAGGCACAAAACCAGCTTTTTGTTTGTTTGGTTGTTGTTTTTTTTCTGCAAACTAGCACAAATGTACCATTGATTCACACAGAAACAGCAGGAAGACCTCTTCTCCAGGCCAGCTGGGAAAAGAAAGCCCATCAAGGCAGTCCTGTACAAACTTTTCCCTTCCTCAAAGTTCACCAGAAGGATTAATTTTCCCCTCAGTTTATGCCTTCTATTTATTGATGAAAAAGAAATTCCATTTAAAATAATTCCTAGGACAGCATTTTCCAGGAAGACTTTGGAGGTCTTGTAATTAATTTTTTTCTTTTGATAGAAGAGCTCAAAGGGACTTGAGAGGAGCCCGACTGCACACCGTGGTACCTGCTTCATCTGTGAATTACACAGTGAGTTCTGTCCATCCTCCACAAAGGCAACTGCATGTGAAACTGGTTTTGGATAGGATTCTTCCTGGAACTCATCATTTAGTTAGTCTCTAATCCAGACAGTCCTGGACTTTTGCTTTTGACTAACAAAGGCCTTCTCCTTAAAAAATCCTCTAATTGCTAGGCTTAAAGGCCTTTCCCTCAGTGTTAACGCACACGAGGAGGGGAGTGGCTCTTGCCCACCCCATTCTCCCAAAAGCAGAACACCCTGGGTCACATCTCACTCACCAGCCCCATCTCCTGTTGTCAGGCACTCTCTGGACTCCTCTCTCAGCTGAGCTGCCCTACAGCTCTGTCCTCCCTGAGCTCAAGGCTGGCCCTTCCAACCCTGCTCCTTCAAAAGAAAAAGGGGTGAACACAAAACTTTACTCTGCCAAAAAGATACTTAACATGGACATTTCAGTGGATTTTTGAGAAATTACTAATATTTTTATATGACATGATTAATGATAATATATGCCCACATTCCAAGCACTTCATGTCTACATAAAACATTGTGCCATAATGAAGATAATTGAAAGTATGACTTCCATCAATATTTAATTAGCATTTGGTGCTAACTCATTATTTCGGTGCAATTAATTTGACATCTTGCTGTATGGCCTGCACAGATTTCCTCCTAGAGGGTTGTTTTATTGGTGGGACACAAGTAACATAAGACACGTGACACCTTCCCCAGGCATTTGAGGGCACTGTGAAATGTGGAGAACATGACTGACACTTTCATCTACTGCAGGATACAAAAGCACATTAAAGCTCACAACGTGCACGTGCATTCAGCTAAGGCATTTCTGCAATAGGGCAATATTCTGCTAAACCAACATTTTCAGAAAACAAACTGTACCATCATCACACCAGGCTCTTCCACGTGTCTCTGCTCAAATCCCTTTTCCAGGCTGCAGAAGGGTACACATGATGTCAGCACACAGCTCTGGGGACAAGCACCAAAGAAAGATTCTCTTCCCTTCCAAATTATTTCTGCAGTTCTTCCCAGGAGCAGTGAGAGTAGCTCTGCCCCCACGCACTCAGGAACAGGTTACTGAGCCCAGCACTCACAGCACAGCCAGAATCTCTCCCCTACTGTCACTTCCCCTACCCTCCCTACTCCCAGCAGCTGATACCTGGGGAGGGAACACCAAATAAATTCTGCAAGGTGCAAGTGGGAGAGAATACTTGGTGTCCCTTTCACATGGTAAACCAAATCCTTCCAGCCCAAATTCACTGGAAATGAAAGCACTCATCACCCTCTGCTTATCGATTATTTGATGAATCTTCCATTCTGAATATTTGACAAAGATGTAAAAGAAACAAATGACAACAGATCCAACTGCAGCTGCTCCACTGCTCGCTCCTGCTCCCTTGCTGGGGGGCCCTGGGGTGGGCAACACAAGCGCCCTCCTTCACCCCCAGCTTCACTATTTAAGCCCAACCTGGAGAATATTTAATAAAGAGCTTTTGGTAGCCCCACACACGAGTTCCAGCTGTGGGCAGGTGAGCAGTGGTGCCTCGGCTCCACCCTCTGCCTCCTCCAGGGCAGCATTTCCCTCCCAGCTGCTCAAACCCTGTGGAGCTGCAGGAACAGAAGCCAATTCTCACCAGATTTAGCCCTACAAGAAGCAAGTTAAGATTACAAAACTATGACAGCACTACTGATGGTTCTGTGGCAAGAATCTCTGCATACAGCTAAATAAAGCTTATTTTTATTACTGATGCTGTCCCAGTGGCACTGAACATTGCTGAGCCAGCCCTAGGTTTCATTCTTGCTTCTAAAGAATGAAGAAAAATATTCATTCCAGGAAAAACTTCTTTCCATCCTTGGTAATTCATGTAAAAACACAAACCAGGTTTAATGTTAAAGACAATCTCAGTGCAATAGCACCTTCCCCTACATATTTTTATTCAGGGGAATCAAGAACAAATATTTAGCTTGCTCTCTTCAAACAAGCAACAAGATTATGGATTCTTTTGACAGCACTGACAAAATAAATACAACTGTTCATAATATGACTATGACCAAGAGTGTTGATATGAGTAATTATTAAACAAAATGGGTGCAACTTCAAAATGCTCTTTGTTTTATACCATATGGAGCACCCTCAAGAGCTGACTATTAAAAAAAATAAGTAACTGGTCCTTTAAACATTCCTCCTTTAAAGTCATAAAATACCTGCACTTTTTATCTCTGCTTCTTTTTCTATCTGCACAGAATATTCCAATACCTCCTTGGAAAACTGCAGCCTCCTGCTGAGTGTGTACCTTGGTCACCAAATCAACACATTCTCAACACCCATATTATTTCTTTTCAGGACAATTCTTCCATAAATCCAGCTTTTATACTCTGCTTAAATACTTCAATTACAATTTGTACAGAATATTCAGAGGTGAATCTCACTGGGGCACACTGCCCCAGTAAACACCACACATTTAACTGGGTGGCAAAACAACTAGAATGAAGAATTTATTGATTTAAAAAGTAGCTGAAACTGCCAACACTCCGTTTCTTTGATGAAGTGTATCTAAAGAAAAAGGATTTCTAGAGCTACTCAAAGAGATGCTAATTTGAGACACACAGACCCCACCACTCTTGCAGGCTCCCAGAGCTGGGGCAGGTTTTGGGTTTGTTTTAATGAGTCAAATGCTGGACACCTGCAGAGCAGCATGGAAAGCCTGAGCTCCTATGCAGACAGAAAAGCAGTGACTTTCAAAATCTCCTGCTACTGAATTTAAACACAAATTTTGTATGATTATTTCTTTGGCTAAACCCCTCCATGTGTGCATGTCAGGGGTAAAACAGAATTAATTACCACATAAAGGAGGCATACAGAGACTCAAAACAAACAAACAAACAAACCAAAACCAAGCTCTGAAGAGCAGATGCCCTCCAGGATTTACCCAGTTTTACCAAACTGAAGCTGTAAATTTTTCTCAAAGGTGATGCAGGATGAGTTGAGCTCCTGACAATAACTTTGTACCCCTACATTCCCTACCTATCCACTAAAGAGAAAACATCTTTACAGGAAAAATTGAAGACCTGGGTTATGCCCAAATTATTTATGTGGAAAGAGCATATTAAACCCCCTAATGCATCCATCTTATTCCCTTGTTCAACTGGAAATACAAAGCTGAAAATCTGAGAAACCCCAGCACCCTGAAGAAATAACAGACAAACCAGCCTCGCCCACATACACAAATCTGTATTTTTTTAGAAACACTGGAGACTGAATATGCAAATTATAAGAATGTATTAATTATCATTAATCATTCCTTCACAAAGACTAGAACTAATTGGAGAAATAATTTGAGAAAATTGAAGTACATGACAGAAAGCATTAAGATTCATTAAGTTTCAATTCTCTGGTCTGTCAGCTTGTCAGAAGTAGATGCCTGCTATTCTAGCACCACTGGTAAAATACTGAGTATCTTCCTAATCTAGTACACAATTTAACCCCTTTTATAGTTTGTTCTGAGATTAACTACATCTGACACCACACATTTTTTGCTAGAAGGCACTGTCACAAGGAAATTTGCATCTCCATTTCTTTAAATCAGCAAAATTGAACTTGCTCAAATTTCACTATAAAGCATTTGCAGGTTCACTAGTTATTTTGTATTTATTTACATTTGAGAGGTGCCAACACACATTCAAAAATCCCACCAAGAGACGAACAGCAAGGCATTTGAAGAAAAAGTTTCATTAAAAAAAAATCCATCCTGCTCCATACCCACACCTCAAATTCATCTTGACTGGAACAGCCACTAAATATGCAAATATTTTATGTCCTTCTATTCGTGGTTCTGCAATAATCCTCCTCATCTGAGTTGGTACAAACTCCTGGTTGAGCACAATGATCCCCAGTCCTGCTGTGAGGGAGGAATGAGGGTTTGGCAGTGTAAGAATTGCCTCGTGTGTGTCTGACAAGAGCAGCCCATCTGCAAGAGGGACAGGATGCACCATTTCATTGGCATTTTTTCCCTCCATTTAAAAACATATGGTGTGGGCTTTACAAAGAGCACCACAGCTCTTAATCTTGGGATAGCACAAGTACCAGAGGCAAGATTCAGTCTTTGCTGGAGGCAAACATTTCAGTAGCAGACTTCAGTAGCAAGTAGGTGGTTTGTTTTAAAGTTTCAAGACTCAATAAACACAGCTGGGTTAGGAAATTGTGTACATAATACATAAAGTTAATTTCAAAGCTTACAGGAAAGTCACCAACTTAAAAATGAAAAATATAAATAGTTTATGTGGCAATTAAGGTTAAAATAGGTCAGCCTGAAGTTAGGGTGAAATCTTAGAGCACAGAAGCTCCATTAGAATGTTTTTGCAATACGCTTCAAAATTTACCTTTTTTAACTGAAACGGCTCAGTCAACTGTGCCGGGAGAAACGTGGGAAGTCACAAACTGTAACTGCTTAAAATGCAGCAGCAGTTGTCTCCATTCTGATCAGCAGCACCAAGTCTGACATGGTGTAATTTATTTTCTGCATGACTATCACTGCCAACGCATGAAACATGCATAAGTTGGGCAAAGCAGAGATTTCCACTCATTATACACGTACCCTTGATTGAAACACAGTACCTGCATGAGAATATCGTTATGCTCCAAACTCTGCTAAGAATGCAAAACAAAAATGTTGGTGTCAGGTAACATTTTCAAAGAAGGCCCTGCTCCCTGCCTGACAGGATGATGATCACCAGGTATTGCTGCAGCTCTGAGGCTCCTTCAAGAACACTTTAACCAAGAGCTCAAAGCACTCCTGGTGCCTTCTCTATAAGCCAAGGCCATGGAAATTCTGAGGTGTTTTTTCTTCCTGAGTCTCAAAATCACAAGTTTGTTTCTGTTCTCTGTACTCAACTTATGAGAAGACGATTTTACACTAAGAGCACCAACTTCACATCCTGTCCAAAATACACCTTATTGACACCCCCTGGAAAGCCATTCCAAAGCACTCAAGAATTCTCTCAGCTGAGCCTGGGTTGGGTTTTTTTTTTCCCTTGGTGTAGTGCTTGTAATGGAAAAAGCAAGTCCTTTGCACCTCACATCTGAAATGCTTCACTCGACTCCTTGTATTTTTCCCAACTTTCTCTGAGAATACAAAGAAGGAATCTTCCAAACTGACAACAAAAAACATATTTTTTCTAGTGGAAGATTGCCAAGAAGTTTGCAGAAAAATAAACTGTTCAAGACTAATTTTAAATGGCAATTAATAGCATTTCCTCCATTAGCATACTATCACAATGTTAAGTGCAAAGTTATTTGTGTGCAATGGAAGCAGCTGTATCTTTAATCTAATTCACTTAATAAACGTGGCAAGTCAAATTTGTAGTGGAATGGGTAATAATCTGCCTTGAATAGTAATTGTAACAAAAGCCATCTAAAACACAGAAAACCATTAATACTATGAAGTTTGGAGTAGTGGCACAAAGACTCACTTTAATCAACTTTAATTTCTCACCTGACTGCTCAGGCTGCACTCAAATGCTTCAACATCAAACCATCCTTTCAGCACAGGGCAGGACAGGCAATTCTGTACAGCAAGAGATGGGTTTTACTCTAGCAGCCTCCATCACCCAATTGAGGTTCAATATTTGAGCTTCCCCCTTTTAAAGAAAGGGCACATACACAGGAATGGACCAACACTGTAAAATACTTTCAACAATATTCCACTAAAATGAGAAAAAGTTTTCTTCATGTGCTCGGTTTCCACACAAAAAACTGGAATTTGCTAGAGAAGAAAGAAGGAAAAACAGGTGGTTTTTTTTAAATCAATGCTCAGTGAATCAATTCTGAATAACAAAGAAAACTTTCTATGATGACAAGATAAACAACTGGGAGGAAAACCATTTTCAGAAAGGATAATATAGCCTTCTAAAAAAAGAAATAATGAAGTTTAATATTCTTTTTATCTGGAATTTGAAGTTCAGATCAGACATTTGGATTGCATAAATAATTCTGATACCACTGGCAGTGGTAAGCAGTGCTGTTCCCCTCAGAGGTTACTAAACTGTGGGGATGTGAGTTATGCCATTATTGATATGAACCCCATGAGGAACCTTAGACTGGATCATTGTGGAGTCAATTAAGGGAAGCAAGTTTTAAGCACACCTGGAAAATTTTGCATGTACCTACCCAGACACACACTTTTTTATAAATAACTTACCCTGACATGATCATTTTCAGGAGTGCAGCATGTCCAAAGCCATGTACACAGAGCAGTCTATCAGCAATCCCACAATCACTGCCAAGTATTTATAACCATATTGAACCCCTGTGCTCCCCCTACAGATTCCTCTTACATACCACTTCTCCTGTAACAAATGCCAACAGCATTCCTGCTGGATGTGCTCATCAGCAGCCTCTGCTCTTTGGCAGGACAAAGGATGATGGTTTTTGATGGTGGGTGGAAGAGTAAAGCAGATTTCAAACCCACCAATCCCATCTTCGTTATCACAGCATCAACTGTTCTTCCCACCCGTCCTGACAGAGTCTGTGTAAAGGGAGACACTCCTCAGGTAGGCAAGTTAAGCTGTCCAGAGCTTTAAAGCATCAAAACAGAAAAATAACCAAGTTAATGGAGATCAGAGCAAGGCTGCAAAGATGATCCTCCCCAAAAGAGGCTTACAAAAGCACAGCAGCATATTTGACACCAGACTGACAGTGCTGATAAAATACCTTTCTCAAAGCAAAGGTAGCCATTGGGAACAAATGCAAGTACAGACAAAACAAATAAAGACAGACACACTCTGTATAAGTAACAACTTTATTGTAACTTGATGTGCTGAAACGCAAAAATATTTTCAGCAACAAGGTACAAAAAGTATTTCACCATTAACATCAGCTGATAAAAAAAGGCTGGATGGTTTGATACGACTGTTTACATATCTGAATTCTCTTTACCATTTCCACCCCAAAACAGATCCAAGTCATTTCACTGGTTTAACTTCTAAAATAGGACTCATTGATCTTAAGCCTTCAAAAACCAGGTTACAAACACAGTGAAGTTCCTTGCAAAACACTTGAAATAGTGAATTCCCTTTACAAACATAGTCCATTTACTGTAAGCAGAAGCCACGATATGAGACTGAGTGTCTTGGCTAGCTAAGGAGCTAAGCTCTGCACTAAATAAGCTATTGACACCAGACAAAGAGGACAGGTAACATTCCATTTGTCAATTACAAAAAAAAAAAAATTAAAAATAAATCAGTTAAGCTTAGGAATTTTAATTAACTGTAAAATTCAACAGAATTTGACAACATTTCAGGTAGCAGTACCTCACATTTGCAATTCACTGCCTTCTATGAAACACAGTTTCAAATACTGCACGTGGCTTTTATTCTCCCAAAGGAGAAGCCTTGCCGTGAGGATTTAAAAGGAACACAATCTCCATGTAGGTCTTCTACTGATCTCCTGTGCAAAGGTGAATTTTATACTAAATATTCAATGTTTAGAAAAACATCAGAACTAGAGTAACGTTGTGTCTGTGATTATCATGTTTTGACATTACACTTATCTTGTAACAGCAAATATTATCACAATTTCACAAAAATATACCATTACTCAACTTGTATCTGTAATACTTATTTCACTTGTTTGTGTAGTTTGTACCTCAGTGAAATTGAATTTAGGAAGCAAGAATCAACATGCAACAGAGGTCAGATGCAACTTGGAACTTTTCCATCTCAATTGTGTACCAGAGTATTCTTCTTCACCTTTAAAAATACGTTTTACAAAGACCTTGCACCCTGTTAAATCCCTTCATTGCAACAGTTTCTAAAAAGGCACAATGTGTTCATACTTCTGCATGCAGTAAATGGACTAGGAAATAAGGATTATTTATTGAAGCAACTTCCACCCAAAGCATCTCCTTAGGAGAGGTCTGAATGGAGGAAAAAAAAAAAAAATATATATATATATAATACATAATAGCATTTTAACAGCAAATTGAGTCCTTATTTTTAGAAAGTCACCCTTGACAAAAACACCACACAGTCACACACACACACACACACGCACACACACACAGGACACATGCAGGGTTCTCCCCAGAAAAGCATGGAAGTGGTGGTTCACATCTATCTGAGAGAGTAGTGTTGGCAAGCCAAAACATGGCACCTTCATACGGCATTTTCCTAACCTGGAGGGAAAACTAGGAAAAACCCCCAAGATTTCAGCCTTGGAAAAACCTGACCACTGATTATGGGATCGTTCCTGATCTGCTGCACTTCCAACTGAGGCTTAAAGGGCAAGTTCTTGAGGTGTGGGGAATGAAACCGAGCTACTGAATCCAAAGGGGAAGGTTGTAATTACCAATGTCCCGTTCCAGTGAGAACGCTGCACGCAGGTAATTAAAGAGGTGAATAATTAGTGCACTCACATAAGAATACAGCAACTGCTTTACCTTCTTCTCAAGATCTGAGAGAACTTGAAAACATAAATAAATAAAGTCCAACCTAAGCAGATGGATCAGCAGAGGGCTCTTTCCTGTTAGTGTAACACACAGCTCACACTGCCTGGCTCCAGGAGGGGACACTCTACGATGCAGATGATAGCACAGTGTCTGACATTTTTTTGGTACAAAGTGTGCTATTAGGCATCAATAAAAAAATGCCTAGAAATCCTTAAGCTTTCCATCTGATTACTGTAAGTTGTTACAGAAGAACAGGCTGACCTGGGCAATCATTACAGCATTAAATATTCAAGTCACTTTGCACGTGAGCGCTGTGAGTTTTACAGTGATGAGGATGAGGAGCTGTAGTCCCGACACATTACACAGTGCAGCAAAAACATCACGATTTTGGAATAAACACATTCACCTCCTGTTGTGGAGAATGCTTGTAAGACCTTATCTTAGATAAATATTTAAGAATTGATAAATCCCTGTAAATATGAAATCTGATACCTTGTCAATTATTAAAATTTCCAATTTTACACTTTAGCCACCATAAAGATTTAATTATAGGCTAAGAAAAAAATTCATGTTTAGAGGTTTTAATCTACGAAATTGGACTGGGAATTTTTTTCCAATTTACCTTTGTAAGCAGTTCACTAGATGCCAAAGTATAAAATTATATATTCTTTCCTCTAAAAATTTCATTCAGAGCAAGTCAGATGAATGTCAATGAAATGAGGATGGAGAAACAATCTGAAATTCTTCCTCTCTCCTCTCTGCACGACTTTTTTTTAATAGGCAAATTCAAACCCTTATGGAAAGACATGTATAAATTAGCTGAGATCTCTTCCCATTCCCCACTGCAAAACCCAAGTCTTCCCCCCCAAAAAAAGAGAAATACAGCATATTATCACTATTACAGTAAACTCAATGCAATAACTCAGGGAACATTTAGAGTGTGCACTACTGCAGACTTTTCCTCCCAATTGTAAACAAAGCTATCAAACACTGAGGATGTTGATATTAAAGCTAAGGTTCATATAATAAAGAACTGGCCCGTGACAAGCAGTTTACAAATGTTTCATCCTTTTCACATTATGCAGAATTTCAATACCATCCACAATGCTAGCACAATAACTGAAATGCAAGACTGAGCAAGTCTCTGCTTGCAGATACCATCTGACATTTCAGGGAAATACTCCTCGATGTGTGCACAGCCTCCCCAGGTGTTCGTGGGAGCCATGCACGTACGTCAAGATGGGAAAAATCCCCTCGAAGTTTTTACCATTCACATGCCTTTTTCAAATAAGCGAAAATATTCTGTTACTTAAATATGAAAGCTCGCAATAGCCACCTTCAATTGGGTCTTAAAAAGACATGCCTTTCTTTTCTAACAAAACTAAATCCCATGTGGCTGTGGGCATCTTAAAATGTATCTAAAAAGTTAAGCCACAATTACCTGTACCTCATTAATTCATCAAAAGCAAAATATATATGTACCACACAACATACAAAAGTTACACATTAAAAGTGCATATTCAGAATCCATTTGGCCCATTTCCTCAATTTACATTTGGTCATTCTATGCATCCTTGACTTTTCTATGCAACCATACACTGGGATATATTTATTCCATATACAACACTATTCCTTTTCACAATGAACTCTTTCACCTCTCGTTCAGTTCTGCATTAAATGTAAACTAATGATGGACCATTAAGAAACACAAGCAAAAGGTTTATTCTGTGTTTCTTTTCACCGCTTGGACAGCTTTGACACACACACAATAAGCATTACAAACTGTAATGAAAATACATTTTTGGGCCAAACCATTGCATATTTGCCCCCACAATGAAAAATAAATTATGTTCAAAGCAGTATATTGCCATAAATAGCCTGTAGGCATTTGCTGAAGGTAAACAGGCTCTCCCTATATTTAGCACTTGCCTAGGGTACATGATGTGCCTCTGGTTCAAGTGCTTTTGAAGAGAGGCCAGTCAAAACCTTCCAGTTAGCACAGGACCAAACTATAATCTTTTTCTTTTCTCTTCTGAAAATAATGGAAGATCCCTTTCAAAAATTAATCTTCAGTTATCAGCTTTACTGCATTATGGAGCTAGTGCAATCCTGCAGAGCCTAGTCAAAAAGACAAGGCACATTAAAAAATAATAATAAAAAAATCAAGATACATTAGACTATATGGACTAGAGAGTCATTGAAGATAATTTAAGGCCTTTCAGTGAATTAGAGTAATCAGTCTAATTTAAAGCTGAGGATTAAACCATAAATTATCCATCTGAAAAGCAAACAATAGGCTTTTTCAGCTTCTGTTCTGTGGACAAGGATAACAAAAACTCTTGTTATGGTTTGTGAAAACACCTCTGGACAAGGAGGAGTGGAGTCAGTCCAATTTCTCTAGAGTTCATGGAAGATTTCAGGACTGTTTTAGCCGCTTGCGTGGAATGCCAAACTGTGGACACTGTGCAGACGCCAGAGCGCGAAAGGCCTCGGCTACTAAGTGAGGGTGGGAGTGGATCATGGACTTCCAGCCTGCAGTTTCCATTATGTCTGTTGCTTGGCTGAAAACAGAAGCATTAACAAGAGTCACACAATTTTACAAACCAAATGCACAGTGGAGAAGAGCAGGTAAGGCAGAAGTGCTGCAGAAAGGCAGTCAAATATTGTGGAGCAGACTGGGGATGCCAGCGAGGGTGCCAGCACAGAGAAGCAGCAATTTGCAATTTGGGTACAGAAATATAATCAGATTTGGGACAAAAGGTACTTGTTCTGCCCTACACAGTACCAGCCAGACCTCACCTAGAGAACTGTGTCAAAATAACCACCTTGAAATTGTTCAGGAGAAACAATAAAGAGGAAAAGTAGAAGAAAATGAGGTCTAGTACAGAGATTAAAAGCAAGGGAAGACACAATAATCTCATTACATAAAAGGGCATGCTCAATCTGGGGAGAGAGAAGGATGACAAGATGAATCAGCTGAAACTGCAGCAAAAATGATGTAGTTCAACTCCTAGAAAGAGCCATGAAGGCAGATTAGCTGGCTGGCTCCAGACCCCTTGACTGGGAGTCTGCAGTCTCAGTACCAGTGGAGAATACTGAGAATATTCACTCTTTTTTCAGTGCAGATGATGGGCAACATTCAAAATAGCTTTCAATGGCCACTGTTGATTTTTAACTAACACAAAAGCAACAACAGATTTCACCAAATATCACATTGACACCCAGGAGATTAAAAGCAATATATTACTCTGCATGTATTTACTTTTGGGTGAAATAATACAGAAAAAAAAGCAGAAAATTCACTCTGCATATGAAGAATATTATACTGGTTGTGTTGCATGTCACACTGACACAGAATAAATTTGTAATTTGGAACTACTATGGGTCAGTCCCAGGTTCCCATTGCTCTGCATTTTCAAAAGCCTTTCATGAGCACCCTCACACTGTTTCAGGAACATTATCAAGCACGAAGTTATCGGCTGACCTCTACGCCACATGATCTCTAAAACACCTTTGGCAGATTTCTAATGCAAGTCTTTCATCTGCTGCTGCAAGTTAGTGAAGGTAAGGGCCTTGAGAAACAACACCAAAGTTCAGACTCCTCAGTGCCTAGAGTCAGTAAATTAAGCCAGGCCCTCTCATATTATTTCCCTGAATTACTGTAGATGTTTTAGCTGAAGCAAAGATGACCAGCATGTTAACTAGCAAACATTCAAGACAGAAGTCAGCTCAGGGACTTCCAAATCATTTGAGAAGAAATACATCAAGTAGTTACATAGTTATGATACTGACTTATCTCTATTACTGGTATTTTACTATTTACCTTTCAACACCCACTTCTTTTCCACATCATGCTCAATCATTATGCCTGTGGAACCTTTTTTTTTTTTTTCAAGGAGAAACAATAATTTAAACTAAGTGGTACAACACAGCCTTTAAGTTCTCTGGAGATTCTGATGGTAAGAAATAAGTGCTCTGCTGCCCTTACACTGCTTGAACCTACCACCAGCTATTCTGCAGCTGGCTGTCTTCCACTCTGTGATTCACTTGAGCTGCTGCAATCAGTGCCAGAGCCTGAGCCACACAGTCTCAACCTATTTCCAGTGTAGGCAGGAGCCCTTAGAGTCAGAGGGACCTGACTGACGAGTTGTGTGGCCTCCAGAGCACTTGTGCTGGCATGTGGGAAGATGCACAAACCCATCCCCAAAGGCAAGACAGCAACTGCCCTCCTTTCTGTGGAGCTACTGCAGGCTCAGACTGACCCAAGCAAGTCTCAAAACCACACTGGGGTTATCACTGCTCCAGGCACAAACCTGGGTACTCATGGGAATGGTTTTCTCTATAAAGGCTGCTTCCATCATCTCACAGCACTCTGCCCCTGGGAGAGGGAATGAAAACCAGCTATTGTTAGGATCTCACACCGGAGAGCAGTTAACATTGCCTGTCATTTAAAGGGGGAGTCACAATCAGAACTGGGGTAGCATCTGCTGAATCCTACTTTACTTACAGTCAGTGACAGGCCTCAGTAGTGTGGAAATGAAGCAACAGTTCTTAAGATCTGCAGTCTACTTAGCAGTGTTTGTACAGAACATCGTGGGGCAGGGAAACTTACTTGCTATTCCAGTTTTTCCCATCTTTACACCCAAGTTGTCTAAGAACACTGCACCTGCAAGAGAGAAGTGTGCTAATATTGCAAAAGTACACCAAGTATAAACACAAATATATTTAGACTCTCGTAAGTATTACTTGCCTGTTAATAAAGTCTATTGCTTGTGCTTTTAGCTGTTCAGCGCTGTGCAAATCTGCGAGGATAAGAATGTCAGCAACATTTTCTACCGAGAGGTTACTACAGAGTGCCTCCTCACACATCACCTTCAGCCGTTCCAGTGCATACTGGAGAGAGAGAAAAACTGCACTAATCATTCCTCAAACTCATTCCTTCTGTCCTCATCTCTACACTTCTTAAGAAACTTCCAGCCAGGCTTGGTGCCACCCAAGCTAAACATCAAACTGCTTCCCCACAGGTACTGCAAAGCACAATGTACTGCATGAACACTTCTCAAAGGTAACACAGGCATTGTGACAAAGTTCTTATCAAAACAACAAAGAATAACTCATTCAGCATTGAACAGGTTCACATCTCTAAGGGGCAAGAACTGATACAATAAATACATTGATTTAAACAAACTTTAGTTTAGCCCCAACCCATCTCTGAATTTCCTAATTTCCCTCATACCTTTGATACAGCCTACAAGAAATTTGATGGATAATAACTGCATTCCCATATTACATTCTGCATGAATAAACTGTGCTTCTTTTTTGAAGTATGTCACAGTCTGAACAGGTTTCATTTTTATTTTCTGGTATTGCAGACAATCATATAACTCTACCTTATAACAGTCTCTACATTTATCAAATATGCCCTAAATCAAGGCCAGCATTCAAAAAAAAACCTTAGTTGCTGAGCTGCCATAAATCCCTTAATTTCAAAAATCATAGTAGAAAAAGCATTTTGAAGAGCTACAATTTTAAGATTAGACAAGATACAAACAAAGAAGAGATGAAAGATTAGAACTATTATATTTGCAGGGAAGACAAAGATGAAAGTTCTAAAGTAGCAGTACTTTAGAAAAGTACTTTAGGAAAGCACAGTAAATTCAAGACCTTGGATAAATCTTCTTGAAGAAAACAAAGATCTAGTATACATTTTATCCAAAGCCCTATTTTCCAAATAATATTAATGGTCTCCAATTTCTAAAAAAAAATTGGTACTAATACCTGAAATGCTTCTCTTTAAAAAAAAAAAAGATTTATCAGCCTTCTACTGCTAAAAAATGTCTATTCTTTCCTATCTCACTTCATTTCTCATGCTTCTCAGGTTTTAAAAAAGCAAAATATATATCAAACATTTCTAAATAAGATTAATAAATAAGAATAAATAAATAAATAAGATCTAATAAAATCTAAAGGTATTTTTTTAATCAACATTCCCCAAGCAAACACCAGGTTTGGGAACTTTGGAGTCAATTACTTACTTTGTCTGCAGCTGCCAACAAATTGTCAGCCATTTTTTCAAGGTTTGGTGCTTTTCCTGTGTAAATGAATCTCATCATTTCTTTAAAAACTTCAGGGTCTACATCATTTATTTCTACACGATTCTAGTAAAGAAGAAGAAGAATAAAAAAAAAGTATTTGGAATTTAGCTACAATTTCAAAGTGAGAATTAAATATCATCTGCATGCATGCTACACATTTTCATTCACCGTTCATCATACAAAATCCTTACAAATTTAAGGTAACATTCAACAATGTTAAGCCGAAAGCAATCAAAAAAGCTCTCAGAAGTTAGGTAGAAATCAGCTGGAAAAGCTTCAGCAATAAAAAGTAATTGCAATTTTTTTCCTAGAAATATACAACTCTGGAGTCTATCACACAGACCCTACATAAAAATCAAGACAGTTTCAGGAATATTTAAAAATGTTTCCAACACAATGTGTTTGGAATATCAGAAGTCAGAACAGCAGACAGAACAAATTGAGCCTTTCTTGGCTCAACTTAAACTGAGTCAACACAGCTCAGAATCCAAAAAGCAAACACGCAGAACTGACATCACACAGCTGAAGACTGCACTAATACAACAGTGCCACTGCAAGCTTAACCAATCCTGTAACAGCACTCCCTGTAAGCAACTAATAAAGGAGGAAATGATGTCAAAGATGTAGAAGCAAACACCAGACTTTAGAATGGAAATGCCAGGCACAGGAGATGTACATGGGCTGGTTTCCTGACAGTATTTAGGAGTAGGGCTGCACTGGAGATCCACTGCTAACATGAAGGCAAAGGCCTGGCAAGGCACATTACTCCAGCTGTGACACGCTTGGATTTCTTTCAGAACAGGAACCTCAATAAAATGCCCCCAATATTCCAATTCCACCTGGGCCAGTTTCCAAACTGGAGAGGTGCTGGGAAGGACAGTGACCCTCAGTTGCAGCACAGCACCACGTTCACCTGATGTTCACCTGATGTTTGTGCACACAAGTGGCATCCTGCAGTTTTCAAGACCAAATGATGATCATCTATCACAGTCCTTTCGTGAGGTGATTAGTTCCTCACCTTTTCATGGATTCTGCCTATAACCAACCCATTTTGATAATTCTTCTTCAAGAAAGACACAAACAGCTCCTCGCTGTGGGAGACATCAAGTGCATAAAAGCAGAAGCAGCACTCTGCTGATTAAGTAACCACCCATCCAAAACACTTACACAGGTCAAGTGCCTACAGAAGTGAATAAAAAGAAGTGTTCCACTGCCTGAGGCCCTAATTCCAGTCCTAATTCACCTCTTGTTTCTTAGTTACCATAAAAAACACTTTAGTGCTCTACAGCAAAACCTGAGTCAAGTCAATCAGCTGATAGGGAGATACAAACTGAGGCACAAGGGTGCAGAGATCACCAGGTCAATACACCAGTAGCTAATGTTTAAAAACATTATCTAGGGCAGATACAAGTACCTGAAAGAATCCAAATCCTCCAGCACCTCTCCACTCTTTCTACACAAATTCCCTCAGAACTCACCAGGAGAGGTTCCTCCTGCCTTCATGTACTGTAAGAACCCTCATCCTCCTCAATCTCCTCTATCTCAAGTTTTCTGCAATGTCTTCCTCTTTCACAAGGTACAAGTGTTTACACACAACATTTTCAGTGAAGCTTACCTTTTTGCTTTCCTCCATTTCATGTTCAAACATTGCATTAAAAACTGGAGATCTTGCTGTATCAAGAAAAGTAAATATTAAATAGAATCAAATTTTAAACTTATAGCAATTTAAATTACAAAATAATAGCATATACAAAAGTAGAAAGTACCTGCAAGGACAGATTTATGAGCTTTGAATTCTTGTCCTCCTACATAAAAACTGCAATCTGTAAATCTTGTTGTTTCCCAGAGATTCCCTAAATCTTCTGCTAGTCGACATTCAGGTACCTTCAAAGTGTTTGTATTAGACTGTCCTGATATATTTACTGAGTCTTGGACCACGCTTACCTAACAGAAAATCACAGCAAGACAACTCCTTCATAACTGCATGCCAACAATAATTAAATCACAGTACCTATTGCTAGAATTCCAACAATTCCAAAGCAAAGCAAAAAACAGTAAATCTTCTGGCATTAGGCCAGAACCATAAACCAGTGCTTTACAGTTTACTTTTAAGCAACATAAAACAAATAGGTCTTACTTAGAGACTAATATTGTGTACTAAACCAACCAAAACAGAAAGAGAGAGCACAATACCACATGCCACCTAACAGAAATGCCAAAGTAAATAAGGACAGATACAGTTCTTGGAAAACTAGTGGGAACAAAAACAAGTTAATGCTATTTCAGAGTTGAATTAACAGGTCAACACACATCTGAGTAAAATATACACAATATAAAATTCTATACAGATCATCAGGATCACATGGTCACAGAAAAGTTTCAGAAGAACAATCCATATAATTTTTCAATAAGCTATCCCTTATTGTACTGACAGTTAAGTTTATATATAACCTGCAGTCTGATAATGCAAACTAAATGCACAAAAGAGCTCCTTCATTATTTCATTTTACTTAGTCCAGGAATCACACATAATTGGTTTCCAAATAAGACTAAAAGCCATTACTTTCAAAATACAAGATGTAGCAGGTAACTTCAATAATGAAATGCATGCTCACAAGATGTAACTTCTGTACAGAACCAGTTAAGAAAACTGAAATATGTGCATGTGAAGTGAATATTCTGCCATTATTCCCTATGTTTAAGTCTTCCATACAGGAACTGAACAGGACAGCAGCACTCCTTGCTGCTTTTTCAGTTATCTTCACGAACTAAGTCCTTAGAATCAGTGTTAGTAAAACAGAAGAGTTAAGCAGGTTTTACTTCTCTTGTGTGAGATCACAGACTTGAGAATAAAACCTTTGTAAGGAGCCATACTACAAGATCTTAATCACTCCATCTCCCAAATACAGAAAATTAAGATTAGATATTAAGAGAAAAAACTGATTCTGTTAGGATCAGGGCTTTGGTTGATTTCCAAAGGCATCTGGAATAAATCTGGCATAAAGCAAAAACAGCACAGCTCAGCTTCACAGAAAGTTGGAGCACTGCAAGCCAAACTCCAGACCAGAAGAGGAGGAGGATGATCCAATTATGACAGCAGCTTGGGGATTTGAATCACTGCCTAATTCCCTGTATCATCTCATACCCCCTTGTGAATACAAGAAATTCCTTTATATTCTTTCACCTTAAAAAAAAGAGAAGAAACCCCAAGCACAGCAAAATTTCCCTTTCACTGTTAGACTGTACATTTATAACAAAGAAAAAAAATCTGTAGAGCTATTTTCCAGTTTTCATACACACAGTGATTTCAGGAGATATACATACACACAAAGGAAGTTTTATTTTAGCCAAGCTCATCTTCTGTTGTCAGAGAAGAGTTCTGCTTTTCCAGAGCCTTGACTCAAAGTTCTTGGTCCCAGTTGTCCACAGAGCATCCTCCAGTTAGCTATAGTGCCTAGGGAAAGTCATCTACACACTCTTTATGTGCACTTAAACTGATCTCTGACCTTCCAAACTTCTGTTCTAGAATGGTTTCTGATGTGTATTGAGAGCTGTGCAACACAGCAATTTCCTACATCTTTTTAAGATGTAACCCAAGCAAAGTTTTAATTTAAATCTCCCCCGCCCCAGTGACCTGGCGTGTATTGTCCTTCAAAGATTCTAAATACAAAAGGATTACAGGGGTCTGATACTTTATAGCTCACTTGTCCAACAGGCATGCCATCAATCAAGTGCATCCTCTTGTTATTTGTAATTTATTTTAATAAAGCTGAAATCAAATCAAGTTAATTCCATATAACTATTGAAAACTTGTCAACTTAAACAAATTCTGTGTGATGACACTTAACAAGGATAATGCTCATGATTTTTTTTTGATTTTGAATCTGTGGTAATCTAATGGTAAGGGTATAAATGACTCTTTTGACTACTAAGGCAGGTATGAGATGTATGAAAACAGAGAATATGCAATTCCATTAGCAAATGGAACACCTGCAATGCTTCAGTACTTTTAAGATTATATGGAAAGGGAGAATTCAGTCAAACAGATCAGTGTGCCCAAAACACTGAGGTTGTATTTAATCACTAGTAGTTGCTGGCAGCACCAGACTTTACAAAGTATTAGACTTAAAGAGTCCTTCAGGTCCAATCCAAGGGCACATCCAGCTGTTCTTGAGAATCTTTGGCAACACAGAATAAGGATCTTTGTTCCCAAAGACAACCAAATAATCTTCTTGCAAGCCAAGGGGAAGAAGGGCCAACCAACAGTGAGTAATCAGTGACCTTCACTAAATACCTGCTACATCTGACAAGTTTTATCAAGCCAAGTGCAATATGCTGAAGAAGTGGTAAGTCAGTTTTCCCAACAGGAAACGAGTAGGAAGGCAAAAATGGAAATTAGAGCTTAAAAGTGAAGTTATAAAAGGACATAAACTTCAGGCTTGTCTTTAGTTCAGGTCCTTCAAACAACACCTGTCATTTCTAAGGACAGCTGAAGAGCTGGCATCACACATCCAAAGAAAGAAATTCTTAAAATATTTGGGTTTCCAAGTTTTTCCTTCACCCTGAAACAAGCCAGAAGTTATTTTAACATGCTCACTGTGAATAACTAAACATTTTACTTGCTTCCACATTTAAGATCAGGGTAGGTCCAACACTTCACAAAAGCCACTCACATTAAAGCACCAAGACATTTTGTAGGGAAACACAGCTAAATTCAGTGATTAGCATTAGAATTTAAATAACAGCATTTCTCTGTGGAAATTCAGTATTTCTTCTACTTATATTTTTTAAACAAACCTAATCTCTAAAATTAGAGAGTGATCTATTCTAAAACCAAATGATTCTTTTAAAAGCTGTTCATTTACATCAAAGTGTTCATTAGAAGGACAACTTAAGAAGAGAAAATACTCAAAAGTATCTTTACAGAACCATAAAACACTTGTTATATCTGCTTTTATCACCCAAATATTTGTATTCATAACAAATTTATCATGCAGCTAATTTAACTTGTCTAAGTGAAAATAAGATGCACTATATTTGCAATATCTAGTCTCAAGGGCCACATTTCAATTATTCTTCCTACCCAGCATAATGACGTATAATTAAATTGTAATCTTGCCAAGACAATTTTACACATTTCCTGTAAATACACAGATCAAAGCAAACTTATTAGCAGTTAGAGCATCTATCATCCTCCTAAGTCACTAATCACTTTATGGCAGCCCAGATAACCAGCCAATGTATATTCAACATACACTCCACTTACACTGCTACTTTCTCTGCTTTCCATTTTTAACACTGAGTAAGCTTTATACTGAAATTTAATATGAAAATTTAGGTTATGAACATAAATGATATTATAGAAGAAGGGACCCACAATGCACCATGAAGTTAAATTTATACCACAGCTCTCAGTATTAATTTTCAGTATAAAGCACATCTTCTACAAGATATTTGCACTTGCTCAGAAAACAAAATGTAACAATTAGTCAAAAAATAAAGTGTTTAATTTACTGGAAAGACCTGTTCATTGGTTAAAGACATATCAATACAGGTTTAATATTAATGTAGTAGATATTAAAGAAATATAGATTCTGACAATCAGTTGAGTTTTTCTTTTATAATGTGAACCAGTATGTGAACATTCCCTTCTGCTTATCCAGTGAAAAACAATCTTCTAATTCCAAACACAACTTCTTTAAATACAAGTGACGAGTAAAACAGCATTTCTGTAAACAGCACATACCAGCTACCTCTGGCATAAATAATTCTACAGTCAATTCTGATGTAACTGTGGCAAATTCATGGGGAAGTCCAGCAGTTTACAAGTGATCAATTCAATATTCTACACTTCAGTGTACAAGCACAAAAAGAACAATATGCAATGCAGACAAAGCCATGTATATTTTACCAAGCTTATACTTTTCAGAAGACAATTTTAGAGTATGTTACTGTTAAAATCAACATAAATCTCTATTTATTAGAGCAGGAAACATTTTATTTAAAACTTTATTACTTAAAAACTAATACCCACCTCACAAAATAATGTAAGCTTGTCATCTGGTAGAAGACCATTAGCTTCATCTAGTAAAAAATCTCTTCGGATAAATTTCTTAAACCCCCAGTCCTTGCCTTGCACAAATCGATATGCTCTTTGGCTTTCTGATAAAAAATTGTGTACAAACACAGCAAGTTAAAGGAAAATAAGAACAAATAACACCTAATTCCACATCAAGACTAAGTGTTAATAAAAAAAATTAATTGGTTCCACACATTTGGGTCATGTGTCACATTTCTAGAAAACACAGAACTGATTAAAACCTTTTTAATATTGTAATAGTGTTATTTTATAAAACACTTGATAGAACTTAGCAGAGCACAATTTGCAATTCAAACCCTATCATCTCCTTACATCTCTCAGGCACCATCCAGCACAAAGAGTTTCTCAGTGATTTTAAGAATGCCAATGTGTCAAAACAGGAATTGTTCAGAGGGAAGCACCATTACAATGAATTTGTCACCACAAACCCATCCTGACAACGCTCTGCAGTTGTCATAACAATCGGTTTGACTTCTTCCAAAATGGGAAATCTTGTTTCACAGGTTGAAATTAGTTTGAAATACAGTAAAAGCACTAAAATAGCAAAACAGAAATGAAAGCTTTCAAATACTAAACTTTTTTTGGTCATAAAAGATATTAATTATAGTTAATTTTTGACTCTAGTTATGAGAATTAATTTTTTTAATCCATCAGATTTACTGTGACCAACTTTTTTTTTCCTAACGTTCACAGCCAAAAAAGAATTCCCACAGTCATCTCAGTGCAAACACATGTAAATTCAGTAAGATCACCCATTTTACATGCTTGGTTGACTGAAAAGTGGCCACTTGCTGCCCAAATTAAACCACAGGAAACAGCACCATATACTTTAAGTAAAATACGGGAAAGAGGTTATTTGGGATTGGCTTTGAGAATCTTAGTAGACTAAAACACATTCAGAATTAACTTTAGGAAGATTGTTCAAAATGAAGACAGCAAGAATACTGAAATAAGAGCACAGAGGGAAGTGGGGAGGGATCTTACGAAGAGTTCTTTAAGAAAGAACTTTTCTTTCATTCCAAAAAAAGCTGGGCAAAAAACACATCACCATCTCATTTGCTGTTTGCAAAGATGCTTCAGCCTTCCAGAGAGCACTTTAGAAGTTTAAGTCAGAAGTTTGTAATAAAAGCAAAGTGTTTTTCATGACAGAATCTGTTAAAATATCATTCCTTCTACAGCCTCCAAAATAAAGCCATCAGCAAAGCCAGACTTCCCTACACTATTGACCTTGGCAGCACCACTGGAACACGCTTGAGCATGTACCACAGAAAACACACACGTGTTACACGCTGCCCTCATCTCCAAGAGCTGGAAAAATTACATGCAGAACAGTTCTTCACTAGGATTATATCAAGCAAAACATCCTGCAGAGATTTTCATTGCATTTTCAGAATACACCGAAGAGCAGCCAGGAGCTGACACTACAGGAGGTGTGAGGTCTCTGTCCCTGTTCCCTCACCACACTCCTGTATCAATAACCCCTTGCCCATGCAGAGCACAGCAGCAGAGGGAAATGCATTCACTGAAGTGCAGTGTGGGCTTTGAGGGCAGCAGAACAAACACACAACATTGTTCACATCTGAAAATCTATATACCAAGGAAGAAAATCACATTTAAAAAAATATTGTCTAGCTTTTTCAGCATCTGGATTAGCGTTTTCACACTTTCACCAACTTTTAACCTCATTACATCAAATTAAAAAAAAAATAATAATCAGAAAATAAGGTTCCCAAAAGAATTCAAAAATTTCTTCTCTAGATTCAGCCCAATTATTTATTCTGCAGACTTAGATTTTAGTCTAAGCAGCAACAACCAGTGTTAACCCCCAAAATTAAGAACCAAAATTGAGCAGCACTAGAGTGCAAATGTATTTTTCTTCTAATAAAGTAAAAATGTTAGTTCACAATATGTTTCATACACAGCTTCATCCCTTGAAGCTGCAGCCTATGCATGAATTATCAATTTAGAAGGGACATTGGAAGTGGGGCATCATTTTCCTGTCTCAGTAAATACACGGCATCTACAGAAGCAGATGGCAAATGGCTGGAGAGCCCAAGAAATAAGACTTCCGTTGGTAATTTCCCAAAGTGAAAAGATATTTGTAACTCCTGTGGTGCCAAACACAGCACAGCTACAATTGCAGAAGCTGAAGACACACCCACTCATGGGATTTTCAGCACTGCAGTGGATGATGAACCAGCAGAGCTGATGGGACAGGATTTGGGTGTTTGCTACAGATCTACTGTCAGGAATAAACAGGTCACTGGAGATCAGGGTCCTGAGAGACAACAAATCAACAAGAACCCACAATGAACCCCTAAGGCGAAAAAGGGCCAGCAGGACCTGGCTAAAGACTAAAATACATTGCCCAGATAAGCTGTGGAGTGTCCATCCTTGGAGACCTCAAAGCACCACAAGTCCCAAGCAAACTGCTCAGGCTGACTGTGCCTTCGGCAGGGGGCTGGGGCCAGCCAGCCTCCAGAGCTCCTGTGCAAACTCAACAATTCTGTGCTTCTATAATTATCTCTAAATAGTTTTTGATGCAGTTTCACATTTTATTACAAATACCATTGCACTCCTGGACTGTGTCAAGTCCAAATGTATACATTCTCCAAATGATTCCAGCTTTGCTCATATAAGCTCCAAAAGCAGGAAGTCTGCAGGGACCGAAGAAACCATCACCATCAGTGTAAAAGGATTAGTGGAGTTAAACATGCATATGAAACACATATATTTACCTTCCTTAGCAAGAGCCCAATAATTTAATTTTTACATTTGAACCCAGTTCTGTGGATTTAATTTAGAGATTACAAGTGGGCCTAGGTACTTAAGGAGAAATAGCGTGACCTTAGGGTATAAACACTGCAGAACTACAGACTTTTTGTAAGAAATGCAGAACTTGCAACAAAACAGGACCTGAAACACCTCTTAAGTCCTGGAGTAGAAGAAAGGAAGAAAAATATATTCTTCATACACAGGACTTGCAGCAGAACAAAATCAGTGCAGATCAGCATTGAATTATTAATTTCCACAAGAATCCCAGCTTTCCCAAAAAGCATTTCCAAGGAAGGTTCTGCTCACAAGTACGGAACTAAAAGCCTTCCATACATTTTTCATATCAACACAACAATTAAATCACCAGTTATTTCAAAGTCTTCTAACTCCTTGGATACACAACACACATTTTTAAACTGATTACAGTGTAGATCAGCTGAAATAGACCAAAATATTGTAAAGGATGCCTAAAAAAACCCAGCCAAGTCTGCTTATCCGATTTAACAATGGAAACCAAACACTTCCACTTTAGCTATAAACAAGAAAATAAACCTCTGTTAACAGGAAACAAGAATAATCTGCAGAAAAACTAAGTGACAAGGACCTGGAGTGACAGCAGTTGGCAATGTGCTGTAATTTATACTGCTCAGGATAGAATTAACATAGCTCAGTGATCAGAAACATGCAAAACATGAACAGGTTTTTATAATTACGTTTATAAAAGGAAATTAAAAAAAGTTATTCTAAAAGTTTATCTCAATATTAAATTCTGTTCTCAACTGAAAAAAAATTACATTGCTGATGATGTTCTTACAAAACCACATTAATATTCCCTTACCCATTGCTTTTGTTTCTTCTCTTTTAGCATTCAGCAGGGAAAATTTGAATTTTGCTCTGACTTCACTTTTTGGACAACTGACTAAAAGCAAATACAATGACAAGTAGTCTTTGCTTTCATCATCTAATCCCTTTGGATTCACTCTCAGGCACCTGAAAATAATGGAGAAATAGTAATTTTTAAATGGCACCCAGAATAAATTCAGAAATACTTTTACAAGACATAATAATAAATGCTACTGAAATAAATGTTTCCTTTGTGATTCCTGACATGAAATTAGAAGCAATCCATACCTACAGTAACCCTTCAGGAAGTGTCCAAGTCTTAATGTTTATTTGTAATTTAACTTTACAGTTGTTGTTAGCAAAATAACCCCAAAACAAAACCAAAGCATTTGCTCAAATAAAGACCTTACCACTTCATTTTGTCATTTGGCCCTGATGAAAATGTAGAACTCTTTAAAACTTCACCCATTTCTTCACGGCAAAAACTGAAGTTATTAATGGTCCACATGTATGAAAATTTTACTACTTTAACCTGAACAAAAGATCAGAAAATGTTAAGAAAATTTAACTTACACATCAAGCATTAACTATGAGAACTACTTAGACTGTCAGTTATATTTTTTCAATATGTCAATAACTTTAGTTTAGGTCTTTTTTAAGAATTATTATGACAATAAGAGAAAATAAAACCATTGGTATTTATGTTTATTACCTGTGTGTAACACCAGCTTTCAGCCACAGGTCCACTGGACATCTCCCCAGGAGGAGGTGGGGTGGGAACCCTTGACATTGCCACTTATTGCAGGCTTATAGTATCAAGAGAGCAATCCAAGCTTCAGCAATTCTCCTAAAAAGAGGAATTCATACATTATGTTCACACTTTTTAGGTGTGGGAAATACAAAAACTCCTATTACTGTGTTTATTAAATGATGCATCTGAAAATTAAACCTGAAAAGAGGACAATGGCTCTGCTGGGTGTCACACATTAACAACCACTGGTGCTCAAAACCTGCAGGCTGAGCCCTCACGCAATAATATATAAAAATAAGCACCTCTGCATCACACACCACCACTAATGGTGCTAATGACAATATTTCAACACCCCCTTTGCAAATTACCACTTAGGCCACTCTAGAAGTGTTATAACTTTCTTCAGGCTCTCCTCCTTTGATTTGCAGAGTACCTGGAGCACTCGGTTATTAGTGCAATGCCTTGGTTTGTTCACCCAGACATAATTCACAAGAACACTCAACCACCTGGGAGTAAAACAGGCTCACACAACCCTGAGATTTCTGAATGGAGGGTAAAAAATCAAACCTGCATTTCAAGCACTATTTTCTTTCACAGATGCCTTCTATCTTTAAATGAACAGACACAGATGAAGAACTATAATCACCACACCACATGCTCGTTCCCTCTTGAACGACAAAGCCAGAAAACAGTTTCAGTCAACTCCCAACAACAAAGTGATTTTGTTATGAACTACCACCACCTAACAGAGCACTGCAGTTGCTCCTGCCCATCAGGAACTGAGTCACTTGCCCAGATCCCTGACACTTGGCTCCACAGCAGTAATTGGGACTGGCTAATGAAAGAAGGTGGGTAGTGGGAGGGCAGCTCTGGGCTCCTGGCTGTCTCTCTTTTGAGGGAGGGCTTGCTGTCAGCTGTGGACAGATTCCCATCACAAGCACAGCCTCTCACTTAATCCGCTTCATTAAATTGCTAAAAAGTGAAATGAACCCTAATCAAACCAGAAAAAAATCAATTATTTCTGCCACAAAACATTTTCTCTCAGTACAGGAAGTTTCTTTAAACATATCCTGCTATCACTCAAAAGCAACCATCTTTCTGCAACATTTGATTGCTTCACTGTACAGCTCTTTTTAGCTGTGATAGAACAGCATTAATTGTCTTCCTCAAAAGATGTGATTGCACATCACTAATCATGATGGAACTCTCCAGGGATGGAGCAACCCTTAGAAACAAGGTTTTATGCAAACATTGGTAAAAAGACTGCAAGAGCACATACAATTCAGTCATGATGTGAACAAGTTCATTATTCCTACAGGAAGAATTCTGCTCTGTGAAATGCTATGATCCTTGCTGGATACTTTCCCCCTGCCTTTCTGGTGCTGCTTCTCACTCATGGTATGGAGCAGCCCTTCCACATCAAAGCCTGCTGACAGGTGATTGCTCTGAATCACACAAGTGTAAGACCTTGAAAAGAAAGCTAATTCTCAGTTTTTACCAGAGGAGGAAGCAGATGCTTTATAATCATATCCCTTAATGAATCTCTACCAACAGATTTGCTATGACAGGGTGAAAATAAAATACTGAGTAGGTCTCCTGTAAGATATTGATCCCTGAGACACTGAAAACTAATCATAAATACAATTCAGCTGTCTTTAACAAATGAGTTTTCCTCAAATACAACTTATATTTGTGGCAACATTCAGTACTTCATTAGTACTTTCCATAAATGAAAAACAAACATCATCCCTAAATTTAAGATAATTGAACTTATTTGCTTCATGTTTTTTTAAGCAGGAAACATATATATTGTGCATATTGTGCATACATGGTTTTTGCTTACCTGTTTAAAATTGGTTTTGATTCCCTGTACAGAACCACCCAGAGTAAAATTCCTGGGCAGGATACATATGAACTTTTGCTTTCATAAAGCAAACATTAGCACTTATATTACCACTATTTCTAGAAGTACATCTTACTCAGTGGTGACAAGTGAGGCTGTGCCCCAAAAGCAACAGATTTTGACACAGAACCATATCCTGAAAGGGTTAGAACAGCTTACCTTTAGCCTTACTGAACCTGCTTGCTGCACCTCCACTCTCCAAAGCTAAAAGCAAGAGGAAATGGAGCTCATTCCTTATTCTGTCATTTGCATGAGATGCACAGGACTGTCTCGTCTCTCATCTGCACCTCAATTCTTCAGTCCATTAGACCAGTCAGCTCCCAGTAACCATGAAGGAGCAGCAGATCTGAGCCAAATTTGCTCTGAAGGGGTTTCTAAATTGGAAAAGCCTGAAAATAACTGCTGTACACAATCTCTTTTAAGAAAGTGTTCGGTGACCTTGGGCCAGCTACCAGTAGCTATCTGCCCACTCCCGTCTCACAGCTAAATCAGCTTGATTCACTGAGAATTTAACTCTAAGCAAAGGTAGTTATTTGCAATTATTTTCAGGACCATCTGTTGCCTTGTCTCTGTACCTGTTCTACCCATAAGCATCTGTGCTTCAGAGGCTGCTTCCACCTGCTGCATGGCCTTTATTTAAGGAAGGCCTGATTTTACCTAAGTACATTTCTCAGGTCCTTCTGAATAGCCTCAGCTTTTTGTGAAGTTTCCCCTTTACAGCACTAGCACCAGACAACTGATTTTCATGACCTCCTAATACATCTCTGAGGAACAGATTTACACCCCACTTTTTTTGCATGGATTTACTAATCACATTTTTAGACTGGGAAAACTGGCAGAAAGCAGTAACTTTAAATCCTCATACTGTGTGTCTGTGTTGAGGAGATGTCTGTATTTTTTAGTACGCTTGAGCACACAGTTTAAAAACAACAAACAAAGGCCCAACCAAGACAAACTGAAAAATGGGAGAATGAATAAACAGAGCTTCTGATGCTCTGTTAACATGTACCAAAAGACAGGTAGAAGGATGGAAAGGGTTTAGCAGTACTGCAGATCTGCTGTTCACTTTACTTAACCAATTAATTGAGATTTCAGTGGGGTCATGGGGATATTTACCAGAGCTACATGGTGAGAGAGAACACAAGCTTTCAAGATTCTGTCCTGAAGGGTAGAGGTGTTTGGAGAAAGACTTTTGCAGTCCTCAGACTGACACCAGACCATGCTGAGTGGCCACCAATGGTCACCAGGGCAAAGTGGACCCTGCACAGGCAGCCTGAATGTGAGAGCAGAGATGCAAACTACACCCTTTGTTCTACCACACTCCGCCTGGGGAGGAGACTAAATACTACTCTGAAGAAATTGTTTATGAATCATTGATTAGCCACTGTCATCAGCTCTGACAAAATGGTTTTCCAAGTATCAACCCCTCATCACAGCCTATTAGACCAAATGGTTGGGAACAGAGAGCTGCAGTTCACAAAACCAGTCGGAGAACAATTGGGTGGAATTAAATCAGTGGAGTGCAGGAAGACAGGTCTGCTATCTGCAGGATGAAACAACTTAGAGGGACAGTTTTCATGCTAGAACCTGCATTTATTACTCTACAGGCTCTCATGAACAAAGCAGCAGAAATGATGGAACATTATCAGACAATAGCTCCAAGAGTTTTCAGGCAATGCTGTGCCTGTCTGGACACAGCCCAACAAACCAGTCTGTGTGGCCATTCTGCCAGGCAGAAGTGTCTGACCATCAGGGCAAACATGCACTGGGAACAGGAAAACAAGCTTCAATAGATAGGGTGAAAGAAGTTTCTGGTTTTCAAAACGAAAATAAGATGTATTTTTAAAGGGTGTCAAGTTCCTTTGTTTGGGTTTTTTTCTAATGAAGTGATATACTGAATGTTGTACAGCAGTCAGTGCTGATTTAATTCAGAGTTTGTGTTTATTGTCTTCATTGAACACTTCCTTGTGTTCATTAAAAAAAAAATAAATTTAAAATCGAAGGTTCTTTGCTTGTACTTCCAGACCCCAAACATGATGGACTTATCAGTTCTACTGGTCTGTTAAGGAAGGTACTGGTTTCACCTGATAATTGCTCTGCAAATAGACCAGATTCTGTTAAATTAGAATCTTTGAGGAGCTGATCCCACAGTGAGCAAGTAGGCAGAAACAAGATGAAAAAAGGAGATTTCTCAAAGCATATTTTATTTAGGAATTATATTAAGTGCTCTCCTAGTCAAATACTTATGCTAAACTTAAAGCCATCTGAAATTGATTATTGTTAATTAATTACTTGTACACACAGTGTAAAGAAAGCACAGCCTACCTTCCAAAAATGTATTTTCACAGATTTTCATCAAAAGCTGTATCAGATCTCCATTTTCCTAACTTTTAAGAAGAGATCTTAAGATTCAAAGTGACCTCCTACATCAATAACATGACTTTCAAAAATATTATCTTGTTTCCCCTCTCTGAAATTGAGTATTTATCAACATTATTCTAAACAAAGTTACTTTTCAACCTCTCTGAACTAGACAAGAGCACATTCCCAGTCTCTTACATCTTGTGCTGGAATCAGCTCAACTTTTTCAGTGAAAAAGTGACTAGCTTGTTAAGAAAGCACCACATACAAAGGAACATACAAAGTATTTTCTATGTCCCCAATAATAAAGCCACAAAACACTTCATAAACTTATTTGAAGAGCTGCCCTGTTAGGAGGATGCTGGTCCAGCTGTGTCTGTAGGAGCAGCTCAGTGCAACAGGCAGGTCCCAGGAGTTCTGCCAGGGCAGAGCAGGTGCACACCAGGAGCTTCACATTAACAGTGACCACAGCAGTGGTTTACCTGGGCACTTCACTGAGGGATTGCAGCCAGCACGTCCCTGCCAGGAATGGCTGAACAAACTCTTCTGCAGGGTACCCAACACACCCCAAAATCAAATCCAGCCTGCCAGAACCCAGCCCAAGGACAGCTCTCCAAGCAAACCAGTGACTCTGTCCTGCTCCCTTCAAGAATGAGAAGAAAAGCACATTGTGAACTCGGTGATCAGTTCCTGCTGAGCCTCTTCCTTCCAGCATCCCTTCTTCCCAGGGCTTGGGCCTCCAGGATCAAAGTGGTTCCTTCCAGGGTCACACCAACAAATTCCAAGTGCATGTACTGCATATTGCACTCAGATGGTGACAGTCTTTTCCTGAGCTGGGCTCAACATTGCACGAAATGCAAAGCTGCTATGAATTAACTTTTTGTCCCCTCTCTGGAAATACTGATATTTCGTCACTGGCTGATATAAAGATCACTGTCTGAAGTCTGGTAAAAACACTGTGTTCCTCCAGCTTTTTATTGCTAGTAAATACATAATTCAGAAACCAAATATAGTTTGTGAAATTTGAAGGGCTGGCTGCAATAAAAAGAAAAATCTGAAGTAAATCCTCCATTCAGTAAAATCAACTCCCAAAAAAACATTCAAAATAAACATGGTGTAGTTACAGATACTTATTTAATTTCCTCTCATTAAATGATAACCAGTGAATAAAGTATTACATAGTATTATATAATTAATACGTAAGTGCTATATATAAAACTATCAATATTTGTTCCAGGATTCAGCTTCATTTTTCAAATTACAGAAAAGGCAAATTCTTGGGAAAAACACCATCTTCTCACTTCTTGGCTGAGAAAGAATACATTTATGAATATAAAAATGAAGGAAAAAACCAAAGCCAATCAAAATAGTTACGTCTGAAGTGAAAGACATTCTAAGGCCAAAGACAGAGTTATTTCTGCACTGCCCCTGGATCCAGCTGGATCACACAGTTCTAGGCAGCATCTGCTTATGAAGGCCTAAGAATGAAAAAAGCCATGTCCCTTTCTCATTGATCACAGAAGGATTTGTGTAACAGCCACCCACCACCCTGGGTCACACTAATTTGGTGGCATGAAATGCCTCTGGCTTGAAATGTAATTTTTTTCTGTTTAAGACTTTGTCTTATAAGCCAATCAAGCTTACATAAATTCCTATGATTTTCATTAGTAAGTAGAAAAAAAATGAACTTAGCAAAAAATAGGTTGTTTTCTTAATTAGGAGGATTTGCATCCCTTCACAATTGATCTTTTTGAAAGAATTGCTGTCATATTTTCTAAACAGCTAACTATTAAACTAAGTTTCCTGTTGGATGATCCACAACATAATAACAGATGTCTAAAAGGTCTATTAAGCTCAGGCAGTTTTCCAATTTGTTCAGTTATTATCTCCTCTGAAAACATACTCAAGATATACCTACAAAAATTTAAATACAGTGTTTAGCATTTATTGATTTTCATCCCCATCCATCACTGCATCATTTGAGTGAACAGAATTACATATATCCATCACCTAAGATAGAAAACTTATAGGTTAAGGAGGTACTATACTTTACATTATCTGTAGTACTTCTAACATGAAAAAATTCTCCTTTTTGGGGCAAAAGAAGGGAACAGCAGTTGGGCTACACAGAGGAAACTCCTATGACACTGAAGAGGCAGCTTATATCAGTTAAAAAGTCCTGAGGCTTTTTAGAACATGATATTAAAAAATGTTTCTTTAAGTATATATGTTTGCTCTGGAACCACCAGATAGTAACCAAGTTTACACAAACCCAAGCTTTGGGGCTTTAATCAGAAGCTCTGGCTGACCCTGTGTGCTTCAAGCTTAACATCTCACCCTTGCCATCCCACAGCTCTGCTGGAAGCCTGTCCCTGCCAGGAGACACAATCAGCAGCCACACCACGAGCCAATTCATGACTCTCTCCACACGTTTCCAGTGAGAAAAAAATACTACCATGGACTGGGCCATGACAGCTGAGGAACTCCATATACACCCTGTCACCCCTGCCCAGGGACACTAAACTCCAGCAGAGAGAGGGCAGGCAGCTGGGGTCACAGACATCTCAAAATAGCTGCAACTTAGACTGCAGAATTTCAAAGCACATCCTTCCTCGTGGTGGTTTTGGCAAAAAAGCCCCAGCAAGGCAAAACTCAGCACAAGGGAAATGCCCAACTTTTCAGAAAGATGATGGTGCACCTATGACTGATGACACTGAAGTCAGCAGCTCAAAATTAGCAAGATAATACTATTAGTTGTAAAAACTGTAAGATTGTGTACATGCTATTTTCAGGCTTTTCTCTACATTTTCTTTCCTATCCTAAAGCTTTGAAAAATGAAGCTGAATTTTACCTCAGCTGTAAGAAAGCCCAAGTACTCATCAGAGCTGGAACTGAAACTGTTTAGTTTACATCAGCCAAGCTCACTGATAAAAATCCCTCAGCATTAGCCTTGCATTATTGTTCTGTAATACAGGAAACACACTGTGCTCTGTATTAGACGTCCCAGACCATTCCCTACAGCAGTCATCTATGCATTTCCCTGGAGAAGAAATGAAATATTATTTCTTACAGCATTTTTCATTTTCATTGCCCAGTCGAGTTTTACAGGACCCAAAAGAGGGGTATTTCCACCACAATTCCTCTTGGGAAACTATTCTATTCAAATAATCTATTGCTGTCGGGTTTGTTTCCTGGTATACAGCCAAAGTGATCTTTTCCCCTCCTTAGTTTCACTCCATTACTCTTACTCCAACAAATCACTGGCATGTGAAAGTATATTAAATGAAGACATTTTTTCCCTAAATGCTTCAGTTACACACAATCAAGAGTTCACCAAAATGAAAATACTAATCTTAACTTTCTTCTTTGCACTTGGAACAGGATTTTGTATAAGCCAACAGAAAGTTAATTTCAATTGTAACAAAAAAAATAATCTTTCTCTAGCAGATTCACAGCTAGTCTGGGGTGGTTTGGGCTGTTTTGGCTTTCTTTAAAAATCTGTAAGATTTGTGAAAAGCACTGGCCTACACTCTCTGGAGACAGGCGCTTTCATTTGCTGCAAAGGAGCTGTACAGGGCAGCAGAACGTTCTCCTCATTAACTTCTGCAGACTGGCATCACCTGCAAAGCTCACATGGCATTGGTACAACTGCTTTCAGCAGGCAAAAGCTCATACTCACAGATGCTGCCAGGAGGAGGTAGATCAGCCATTTGTTGCCCTGTTACCTCTCATGGCAAAGCAGTGGTCACATTTGTGCACACAGCTGCACCTTGGAGATCCTGAGTGTCACAGCTCATTCCAGGCCTCCTCTGTGCCCGAGTGTCAGACTTCGTGCAAAAAACAACTGATGCTTTAAAGCTAGGAAATTGAGAAAAAAGGCCTGAAACTCACTTCTGCCAGAGGACCAAACTGCATTTGATGCTAATTTGCCCCAACAGTCTTGAACTAATCCACAACAGCTGATTAGACACATCCTAGGAAAGACAGGCAGATCAAGAGGTAGAGCAGCATACACACTTGCTTTGGTGAATATGAAGCAGTAATCTCTAAAAGCCATCAATACAAGCAAAACTTGACATCTCAGGATTTGACTGCAGCTAAACTGGTTTAGACCCACAGAGATAAAGAAAATCCTAAAAGTTCATAGAATATCTTGAGTTGGAAGGATGATTGAGTCCAGCTCACAAACTAGTCCAACAGAAACTGGCATCTGAATTTCAAAGACAAGTAGACAACTCCTATCATTCTATTGTTCAAAAAACAACCAGGTACTGTTTTTCTTATACCTCAGGATTTAAGAACCATTCTGATATAATCTGTTTAAGATCATTTTTTCCACTACAAAAACAATCCAAAGCTTGGCAGTCTCCTGTAAGTTTCCCCACTTACACAGTTTTAGTTGCTCAAGACAGAAGAAAATTTCCCAAGTAAGTAGCACGGCAAAGAGGCTGGCACAGGCCTGTCGGGGTGGCCTGGCTGTGGAGTAAATAGATTTGGTTTCATCTTGGGTGCTGTCAAACAAGGCAGACCAGAAGCAGATCTGAGTCTGCTGCTTTTTGCCTCCATCCGCAGGAGACACAACCCCGCTGTGAATCATCCCGACGAGGCCACCTCGCACACATGGAGCGGTGCCACAGTGAACAGCGCTCTCCCGGAGCAGAGAAACAAACAGCGGGGAAAAAGGCAATTTACTATCAGGAAATCAAGAAGTCAGCCAACATCAAGCACTGAGCCCTTCTTTACAAGTGACTCTGGAAACCTCTGAAGGCTCAGACACTGTAATTTATTAGTAACCCAGACTAACACTTGATGATGTTACTGCCATATATCTTTCCCCTCAGCACTCGGTGAGCAGTCTCACGCTTGTTGGAGGGGATGGCACATTTCCAAACACAACTGCCATTTAATCATTAAAAATGATGCCTGGCCTGTAAAACAATATTCAAAACCACTGACTACAGAATAAAGGTGGATTTTGCTTGATGATCTTATTAATATAACTAATCATAGCAATTAACTCTGGATATAGTTTGCCACACACAAATTTTGAGCAGGTCACTGCATATGGAAGCTTTTCTTTTTCACTTCTGCTTATATAATGCTCTCTGCCTTCTCTCTTCCCTCCCTCTTTTTTTTTCAAAAGGGAAAACCCATGCTTTAGGAGAACCTTACTAAAAAGGCTTTTTTTTTTTTTTTGCCATAAGCAAGGCAGGAACTTGCCTAATCACAAGCCTCTCATGAGATGCAACAGTATTAATTCAAATCTTTCAGATTTATTTACTGTATTTTTTCCCCTGGATCAACCACCTGCCCAGTGGATTTTGCAAAACTTGCATAAAATGTATTTATGCAAACTTCTTCAGTATAAGAAGTTCTTACAAGCTTTATCACCCATCACAACCCAAATATCATTCTGCTGCCATTTTTAATTTAAATTAGCTTGCTATATGCACATAAATAAACAAAAAAAAAAATCTACCTTGACATATTCTGCAGAGATCAGAAAAACTCACTGAAAATAGATTTCATACATTTTATTCCTCTGAAACCACCATATGCCAAGTGCGCTGCCAGACCCAAGAGTGAGATCACACCCACTTGGACAGTGAGTACAGCAGTGCATTACATTAACCTGCAATCACACAAATCAGCCAGAGATTTCAGACAACTTCATCTTCAGAATAACATTTTTACAACTCAAATAATATGACTTTAAATAATTTCATAGACTTTATGCAGAACTTCCCAAATGCATGGAAAAAACACCTAAAAAGAGGTATAAATCCAGATGTACACAAATAATTGCTTCAATTAACTTTGCACATAGCACAGACGTGTTAGTTAAAATGACTGTTTTGTCCTGTTACAAGACCAGTTACTCAGCTTGATATGTAAATATCAGTATGCCCACTGCTACATCTGACACTTACAAAAAGGAGCTAAAATTAAATATTTTCATTATATACTGCTCCATCCCTGAAACTGAAGAAACTATTAACCACTCATTATATAAATTTGTTACAAAACGTTCTGGTTTTATCTGCAAAAGTTTTGATTACAAACAAGTAACTCTCAAATTAATCTGTTACCAAGGAATCTGTTTTAAAATTTAAGAAAAATTGCTCCTAAAGAGTGATAGTTTTGTTGCTGAGGTAATGTCTACAGATTAAGTAATTCAGAGACCTATTGTCTTCTGTGAAGACAGTAAACATGTGTCTCTTCTAAAGAATTTAGAGAAATTATTAGCTAATCTGAATCACTAGATTAATTTATTATGCATTTGAAACAACAAATAACTTGTGTTCAGATTTTACTTCTACTTAACCCATTGACTTTAAACTCTGTGTACTGAAATCATCTGTCCTTCATAGGCTACAGGCCACACTAATGGAGAAAGCAGATTCATCAATGAGAAACCGAATATGTATAAAGAAAGCCAGGAAAATGAAAGCTTTTGTGAACTTTTCCAAAGAAAAAGTCAGCATGGAACAGAGAGCTAGAAAGTAGGACACCAGAGGAGAAAGTTACACCAGCTACTCCCCAGGCCAGAGTTCTGCACCTACACCTCATTTCAGTTGTTCAGGAAGCAAGCCCTGATGCAACCACCCCAAACCCTTTTAGAGACACCCAAGTCTAATTTAATTGCTGAACATTCAGCACACAAGAAAACAAGGCATTTGAAAGAAATCAAGTCATCACCCCCCCCATTTCCTTCATTTCTATTCGCAGCCCTGCTCATGAATCGATTTTGCAAAAGACTTGACCAACTGGTAAGTGAGCTCTTGGGAGGGGACGAACATTAAAGGAACAACCAGGAATGAGGCCAAGAGAAAGCTTGGCTCCCGAGTTTCACCCAGTGATCCCTTCCACTGCACAACAATAAGAGGTTCCCACCCCATGAACTTTGGAAGTTTCCCAACTGCTGGAGACATTTACTCCACCAGCAGCAGCACTGCCTATGCCAAGAGCTACTATGTTGCATATTCCCTGGCACACAATTGTTTTTTCTTTCTGTAATGCACACAGGTAAATTACACATCAAATGATACCTCACCTTTGAACTACTTAAGAATTCAAGTCACAATACAGTGCAAAGAGCAAATGTCACACGACCCGCCCGCAGCGGATGAGCTGATGCAGACTGTTAAAATTAAAAGTAGTTCATATAATAGTTTTCACCAAAAAATGAAGTGATAAATGGCTTCTGGGAGATGCAAAGCAGTATCAAGGATAAGTAATCTAATTCAGGGAATTTGGATATGTGAGCTCTCTGGATTATTCCATGCCAATGACTTTCTGAATCAGCTGAAAGACTATCTGACTTTCCACTACATTTCCCAAATGCTATATGCAAACACTCATCACAACAACGTTGACAGATACATGCATGGTTGCAAAGTGATTCCTTGTACAAAACATAAAAAAACCTTGTAGCTGATAAAGAATAATTTTAAACCAGGCTACCAAAATACACATTGGAAAGCTATTAAATTTTGATAAAATGGAACCAACAGAGTTGAAGTTTATAGCCAAGAGGTTTTAGGTTAAGCTCTTTCCAATACTGAGCATACACTCCTGCCAAAATTCCACCACACAAGTTGAATAGCTAAAACATTACCAAAACCCCACATTTATGGAAAACTCACACTGTAACACACCTCTTAAGAAACCCACTGAACTAAGGGAAGTGACCCCCTCTCAGTTAAGAACTACAACATCTAAATTCCCACCACTCAAATACCTCCACTTCTCACAGAGCTGCAACAGATCCCCACTAAGTACCGAGCACAAACTGAATGAGAGATTTCCTACTTCCATTTGAAGGGATAATTCCAGTAAGAAGCCTTTTGATATGAGTGGGACAAGAAGAAACAGAATGTCACAGGAACATAAATTGGACATTTTCTCAAGAAATCTAAAGAAGGAAAGTCTCTTGTGAATATGCGCGTTATTTTGTAGAGGGGAAAGGGAATCGTGGAATGGCTTGAGCTTGAAGGAAACTTGGCAATCATTTCATTCCAAGCCCCCTGCCATGGGCAGGGACACCTTCTCCTATCCCAGGCTGCTCCAAGCACCATCCAACCTGGCCTTGGACCCTTTCAGGCATGGGGCAGCCACAGCTTCTCTGGGCACCCTGTGCCGGTGCCAAGAGCCAAGTTACAAGAGGCTTTTGGAGACCACAGGCATTAGTCAAGCACTGGATCAAGTGCCTTCTATTTCATCCTAAAAATACAGGGCCCAGGACACACACACCAAAATGCACGGTCTTTATGCTTTGCTTGGGAGCACAGTTTTTTGAAGATCCCAGGATTTTATGACTACAAGTATCAGGTTGCTGCTTCTGGGAAGTGTAACAGTCTCACTCAAGACTTCCTTTAGTCTCAACCAGGTTTTGCTAAATACACAGGAAGCAGACTGCTCTTGACAAGGAGACAGAAATGCCCATAAGGAGCATATGAACCTGTCACAAAAACTGTGAGAAAAAACACCACCAAAAATATCCACTTGTCATCAACAGGAAAATATAACAAAAGAGAAAAAAAGCAGGCTGAGGTAGTTTTGTAAGGCAAGACACACAGAAGCCCATGCCTGGGTATACCACAGCGCCTGGAAACATTCAACAGGACAAATTTCTAATTACCACCACTTCTAAAAGGGCATGAGAGGCAAAGAGAAAAAAGTGAACAGATGTGAAAAGATTGTATATGCAAGGCTGGAAAAACAACCAATGCAGACAGAAAACCTGGGAAGAATGAATGAAGAGAGACGTTAGTGAGATTTAAGTGCTAGTCAACTGTTTCTTATTGCTATCCTCAGCTATTTCTTCTCCACTCTAACTTATGTTGATAATGACAATTGGTTTCATTCTCTCTCTTGTATATTTATGTTTAGGTGCTTTCAAATGCATAAAAATCAACAGAGAAACACAACCCATAGGAAAAAAAAAAAGAAAATAAAAAGAAGTAGTTTTATGTGATTTCAACTCAAAATGCAAAACTGTAAAAAGCATGCACTGAAATCAGTTGAAATCAATGACTAGGGCCAGAAAGAAAACTTGGTGGCCTTTCAAATTCATTTTATATTTGTCTATAGCATAAGTAAGTTTTTAATAGCAACAAGTAGCTTGCGCCGCCTATGCAAGTACAGAATGTAATTCTTTATTTTCACTGACAGTTTAAAAGCAGGCTGCAAAGTACCAAAGTTAAAAGTTTGGCAGAAAGCTGTTTCAAGGGAATATAACACCAAGGATATTTCTGGATATTTAAAATCTCAGATTTCCAGAAGAGAGTTAAACGCAGTTTCTGCTGATGTACCAAAGCCCGGCAAGTCTGCAGCTTTATATACAAAAGGCATATTATGTAAAAATTACTTTCCCTTTCCTGAGTAAATATCCCCTTACAGAGCGAGGGGGAAATACCATGCAATAGGCACACACTGGAAATCCTTCACAAACATTTCTGGTTGTCCTGGCTACACATCCCAGAAGGCCCAGATAGAGAGGCCAGGTAAAATAGTTTCAGAAGGGACAACAAATGCTAAGTGCCCCTCTAAAAAGAGGTATTTATTTCCAGAAATAATAAAACTTTTAGTAAAAAACAGAAAGGGACACTTTTTTTTTTTAACCTTTTTTTCTTATGGTTAAAACAAAATGCCTTGGCAGTCATACAAATGATTTTACTCAGAACCACTGTGGTAAAAATTCCTGTAACCATATGGGATATCTATCAAAATAATGCTTTCTGCAGAACTGGTAACAAGAAGGACCCTGCTTGACTCTGTCACAGATTGTTCTTCCTGGCAGGAGGTTCAAGACAATCCATTTTGTTCAAATACTGTTTTTATGACCCTTAACACCCCTTTAGAAAAGAAATGAAGACTACAGTCACAAAGCAAAGATATGTTTTTAAACAAATTTCTGATTTCAGTATCCTACAGTTAAAAAACCACCGAGAGCTCGTCGATATCGCTCATGCTGTTTCCTTTGTTTTGCCCTTTTCCTTTCTTTATGGTCTTTCTCACCTACTTCTGCCCTCGAACAGCCTCAGTGTGATGCAAATTTCCCCGGACTCCCGGGAATTTCAGCAGACGACATCATCAGGTGAAACCCAGCCTGAGTCAACTCCACTTCCTGACCACGTCTAAGATGGTGCGCGCAGCCGGTGAACCGAGGGGAGCTCTCCTCACACACCATTCACTCCCTGCTACAAACTTTGCCGCAGCCTAAAGACGCCAAACAACCCCCGACCAACCCACCGCTCCCCCCCCGCCCTTTTGCTTTCTTACACGACGCGAACTTCCCAAAACAAACTGCACTTGGGGGGGTAATGAGGGCACGGGCGGCGAACACGGCGCTGTTCCGCGGGGCTCTCCGCGGCCGAGCGGCGGGCAGCGCTCACCCAGGGCCTGCAGGAGCCCCGGGAGGGACCCCCGGATCCCGGGATCGCTGGATCCCCGCACCGCGCAGAGCCGACACCGCCCGCCCCGGCGCAAAGCGAACGCGGCCCGGCCCGGCCCTCCCGCAGCTCCTCCCGGCGCTGCCCCGGGCCCGAGGGCACAACAAAGGCTTTTCCCCCCGCACCCCCGGCCAGGCACGTACCGGATCGCGGCGCTGGCGGGGCGGCGCGGCGGGGCTCATTCCGCCGGGGCGGGGACGCTGTGACGGTCACCGGCGCCCGGCGGGAGGCAAAGGCGGCGAGCCCGGGCGGCGGCGGAGCCGCATCGCTGCCCGCGCCGAGTCCCGCTGCTCCCGGCCGTGCCCGCCCCGCGCTCGGCACCTCCCGGCTCCGCACGGCCCCGCTCCCGCTCCCGCCGCACTTCCGGGAGGGAGCGGTCACGCGGCCGCGGGACGCGCCGCTTCCATCCGGGAACGCGCGGGGCGGGGCGGGGCGGCAGCGCTGCGGGCCGGGCCGGGCCGGGCCGGGGGCTGAGGGCGCTCCCGGGCTGCCGGGGGGCACAGCGGCACACAGAGCCATCCCAGAGCCATCCCAGAGCACATGGCGCAGCATCGCGTCCAGATGGTTCGGGAATAGCTCCGCTGAGGGAGACTCCGCGCCCTCTCTGGACAGCGTGTTCCAGAAAGGAGTTCTTCCCCATGCTCAGGTGGAATTTCCAGTGCCTTCCCGTGGCCTCGTGTTCTCTTGCCCGTCCAGAAGGATGGAGCACCTCTCCCGAGGGGCTGAGGCGAAGGAATTGTTCAGCCTGGAAAAGAGAAGCTTTGTGGTGACCTAATTGCGGCCTTGCAGTGCTTGAGGGGAACTTACTGGAAAGATGAGGCAAGGCTATTTACAAGAGCACGTAGTGACAGGACAGGGGGGAATGGGTTCAGATGGAAACAGTAGGTTTAGATCAGATATTAGGAAAAAAAAATTACTTTGAAGGTGGTGAGGCGCTGGCACAGAGAATCTGTGGCTGCCCCATCCCTGCAGGTGTCCAAGGGCAGGTTGGATCGGGTCTGGAGCAGCCCGGGATAGGGGAAGGTGTCCCTGCCCATGGCAGGAGGTGGAACAAGATGATCATCAAGGCCATCTTCTAACCCAAACCATTCTATTGCTTGTCACCAGCAAGAAGACCCTGGTGACATCTTCTTAGCACTCCCCTCTTGGTATTTATACACATTTATGAGGGCCCCTCTCAGCTCTCTCTTCTCAAGGCTTAACAGGCCCAGTTCCCTCAGCCTTTCCTTGTAAGAGAAATGTTCCAGTCCCCCAATTATCCTCACTGCCCTCTTCTGGACCTCTGCTCAAAGGGGTCAGCAGGGCTCCTCTAAGGACTCCTTATTTACTTATTTTTTATTTTGTTTTGTTTTTCACACGATGTTGACCTGAAATTGACAGAAGTTCCATGTGCTCCCCAGTAATGGGGCTGGAGAGTCCTCAGTGACTGGTCCCCCAGATCCAGGGCTGGTGTTGGGCTCTCAGCTTCTCACCCTGCCCACAGATTTGCTCCTGGATGGCACAGACATGGGCTTCAATATCTTCAGTCCACAGCCCCAGACCAGGACTTTTCTGCTCCCTCCACACATGTTCACCACCCAGCAGTTCTGAGAGCTGTTGGTCAGATCTGTTTCCTTTAGAACCAGGTGAATTTCTCTATGTCACTGAAGTAGTTGCTTCTAAAAATAAATGGTGTGATAATTTTTAAGTTACATGCGCAGTACTGCAAAATTCCCTGTGGAGGTCTGAAAATAAAACTTAAGCAATATGTTTTGCTTTGTTTTTCAAACAAACAGGTCTTTAAAGAAAACATCCTCTATGGAGACAATTAAGACCCAGTGACACTTTAATTGCTTCTCTTGAGAATGACCACTAAGAATACACGCTAACAGAGCATTGTGCTGTGTCAGGATACCCAGGCTAGCAAGGTCTCAAAATCGATACAACTGCATTAGTGAGGCTCAGAGCCCTGGATAATTCATCCTGCAGAGAAAAACTTCACTGACATGGCCATGGTGCCTTTGGTAGTACTAGTTCTCTCAGAACTATTTCATGAACCTGTTCAGCACTGTATTTTCAGATGTCTCAGCTTTTTTTTGTTTATTTGGAGTCTTTTTCACAGCAACCCTTGTAGGAAATAGCTTTACATCCACAGCCAGTGCTTACTCCACTTAGTGAACAGGATTCTGGCAGGCTGCTTTCATGTGGCCCACTACTTAGAAGAAAACACGGTAAACCTTTATCAATTGTGAGAAGCACAAAAAGAACACAGAGTATCAGGATGTTTGGTCTTGTGAGCTGAACAGTTGAGTGATTTGAGACACTGTTGCAGCTGGGAAGTGAAAGATGAGCATTTTTTCACAGGGCAGAATTCAGTCATTCTTATTGAAAATGAGGGGTGCATTCCTAGCTGTACCTGAAGAGTCTACAATGGGATTCTTAGGATTTAAATAGAGTAACTTGGCACATAGGAAAATCAGTGAGTCAAGTGAATCTTTGTATATAGTAACCATCATCTCCCTTAAATCCCACTCTAGAGAAAGTCTACAAAGATGAATCATTAGCAGAAATTGTGGAAAACATGCGTATTTGCCAGCAGTCAAAAGGTGAGATTAGAGCTCATGCATCCCTTGGGCTGAAAAGTTCCTTTGCTCACCCTCAGAGATAGGATATTGTGGGGGGTGTGGGCACATGCCACAGCAGGGTGTGTAAATGGTGGCCAAGCAGAGCAACTGCCACCTGCCAGATCTGGAGTCTCCACTTGGTTTTAGCAGAAGTTGAACTTATTTTCCTGAACTTTTCATCCTCTGCTTAGTCCTGCTTCCTGCTATTCCCCCTCAGATTCCCATTCTTGCACCCTCTCAGTGCTAAATTAAAGTGCCCCATATAGTGTTGGCCTGTAACGTTGAGGTGAAATTCTGTCACATCAGGAGACATCTGTGTGAAATTCTGTCACATCAGGAGACATCTGTGTGATTTGCATTTTGGCAGCACTTAGTGGGTCAAATGAGATAAGTGACCCTTCATGCCAAATGTTACCAAACACAGAGTTTGTAATCTAATTATGATAGAAACTGTAAAGAAAACCAAAGCCAGGTGATTAAGCGCACTTCCAGAACAAAGATTTTGGCAGAGACCAGAGGGGGGACAAAACTTTCCTGGGTCCAGAGTGAATTCCCTGGATCATGCTTCCTCAGACCAGGCAGGAGAACTTACAGGAAAATATTCTTACAACATCATTTTCTGGCAGGACCCTTGGTGGTATTTATACTTTTCAAAAATTTTCACAGAAAGAGCCTATGCTAGTTTATTTTCCTAAATAAAACCCAATACTAAATGTATTTAATTTTCAAATTACAGCCTGGGAAACTGTATTTCTAAAGACACCTGAAGAAAGCACAATGGCTGTTGTAGTTGTTTTTAACTGTACACACACCCAGCAGTACTGACTCTATTTGGACTGACCATCACTTTTCATTATGAAAAAGCTCTCATTGCACACATTTCTGTGTTGGGAAGGGTTGTTTAATGTGAAAGACCTCTAAAATAATTTTACTTAAGAATGCTTCTTGAAAGATTAAGAAAGCATATTAACATATAGCTATAAAAGGATTAGTATGTGGAGATTTAAGTGCTCTTGTCTGGGCAGGCAATACAGAATGATCAAGTTTCAGGTTGTTGGGACTTTCACCTTAGATAAACTCTTCAAAATACAAATTCTGTCTGCTGTAATATTAAACACATTATTTCCTGTGCTTCTATGTGAAATAGAGAGTTTATTCTAGGTTGTTGGTGAGATTTCTTCACCCTTGTTTGTGATAGGAGGTGAGTTGAATTCAGCTGCTGTACACAGTGATGTTAACTCTTAGGGCCTGTAAATAGATTGGTTTTAATATTACTCCCACATATTTAAAGAAAGTACATGCATATGGAAACGTGAATTGAAATGATTTGCAAAATGCATTTGTGAGTGGAAGCCATTCTCTACCCAGTAAGTAGTCACATTTCAATGGTGAAATTATATATCCTAATTACAGATTCATTATAAAACTCTGAGATACTTCTGCTGAAAGGACCCATGTATACATGCATGTAAGCACATTGCTGCAATAAATTTTCAAGATCCACAACAGGATTATGTCACTAAAATAACATTTTTGAAAGAAATTAAAGACAGGAATATTAATTTAATCTATTTTCTTAATCAGTGTAATTATTTTATTAACATATTGTAGAAAAATCCATTGCAAGAGAGGGCAAGTATTACATTCTGTCTGTTGTCCAAATGTAAGCACTTTCTGGAGGAATCATGATAAATCCATAGCATCTTATTTCATTCAACCCTATTTACTTTTAACAGAGCCAGCAGACAGCACTGCAAATGTGCTGCCAAGATATATGGGTGACTTTGCATTAAGTAAATGCAAAGGCAGATCTAGCTGATATAAATCACAATTTTATGGGCAGTTTTAAAAGAATGAAAAAATTCAGCAGGAAAGTTTTTTGTCTTTTTATAATATAGGGGTTTCAGAATTTGAATTGCTTTTTGGAATTTAAAGTTCTAGGGCATTAAGATATTACTCAATTTAGAGTAACTTTTCCACCTTAAATTATTTTTATATTTTCCTGGACTTCCTTTCTGAAAAAGAAAAGTAAATAATAAAACTGTTAAGCCACGACAAACAACTAATTTCCTACAAGGTGGTGACACAGCCCTGAAGTTATTCAGTAATGTTTCAACAGAATGGGTCTTCACTTGAAAAGGTCAGTGTTTTGAAGCCAGCACTCTTCACTTTGAAATATATGCTAGTTTTAGCAGGAAGGTTTTAGTGAAGATGCAGCTTCTCCTGAGAGAGGAGGGTGACACTGGAGGAGTGAAATGTTCTTCCAGTGGCTGTAGCACAGAGCTTGACAGTGGGGGTGAGTCACAGCCAAGTCTCTGTTTTTCCTGATTCAGTGTGAGTTTAGATCTATCTTTCACTGCAGATAAAAACCAACAAGCTTCTGTAACCACCAAGTCTTCTCCGTTTACACTTTGTATAAACAAACACTAGCTTTAGCAGGGGCTTGAACTTGGGGCTTCCAAACTTTGCCTGAGCTCAGCAGCTGTTGGGTGTGAGCTTCCCTTTCTTCTTCCATTAAAACTAATAAATAAACACTGAAAAGATTTTCATACAAAATATGAAAACATTTCAGTTTTCTAACTTTTACAAGACAGGTAGATGTTTCCCCAAATAGTTTCAGTCAGTTTTTGAACACATTTTATTTCAAGAGGTGCTTTTATGTTATTAGCGTTAAAAAAGAATTATTAAATAGAATTTGCTTTGTATTGTCATGTCCCTTTCCATCAGTTTCTGTGTTTGCTCTCTTCACTGTTATGCCTTAAAATAGAGAGTGAGGACTTCAAAGCAGGTATCCTATCTTCCTGAGGGTATTTCTTTAATTCCTAATGGCAGAAAACTTCCTGGAAACTGATTGCTGCACTGCATGACAATATTTTTTCTGCAGAATGATGAGCTGCAAATCACTGACAATCCTTGTTTTACTCCTCCTCAGTATTTCCTAATGTGGTATCATCAGTTTCTTGTGAAAAAAACCTCATATGCACCCCAACAAATCTTCTGATTTTGTACTTAGTTGTTTTTTCTGGCATATTTGCCAGAACTCCACAACAGAATGGCTGTGTAACCAGGTGCTGTGTCCCAGGTTTTTTTCTCCTTTAGTCTCCCTTTACTGCCACTGCTGGGTCACTGAGGGTCACAAATGAGATGGCAAACCATTTGATCTGCTCAGTAAGTCACAAACCTGACAGCCACAACTGGAAGAGGTAATATTTTTTATAATATTTTCTTCAGGGAAAGATGATTTTTTTTTTTTCATTTCTTTGTAAAATTAATACAGCCTTTTCAGGTCTTGCTAAAGGATGAGAAAGCCTTGTAAAAGTTCTTTGCAAATAAGCATTCCTCTCCTTTAAAAAAACAAAAAAGTAAAATCAAACCCTGTGGTTTTAAATGTTATGCCAGATTTGTCCTTCTCGACTTCCTTCTGCTTTCCAAACTGCTGAAACACAAAGGGACTTCCCTTCTAGAGACTTCAGAGAGTGGAAACTTCTTTTTGTACCAGAAAGCAACAATAAAGAGTAAATGTTGCTTTGTGGCTTATAAATTTGATAATGAAGCCAAACACAGTCTTTTCCTCATTTCAATACCAAGTAGCTTTTAAAATATATTTAAAAGTAACTTTCATAGAGGGAAGAACAAGCATGAAGTTCTGAATTTTATGAAAGCCCCAAACATGATCATTTATAAATGGAGATATGCCCAGCATCTGAACATGATTCAATTGGCTCAGAGAGCCCATGAACAGACTCTCAGAAGAATCCACAGATTCTTCACTGAATGAAGATCAAGCTGCTAAGGCACATTTAGAGGAAAAACCACACCTCAGTTCAGTTCTGTCAGAATGCTAAGTTTTTTGAACTTTATTACCCTTTCTGGTTGTGAGATTCTGTGGTGTTGCCTCTTGAAACAGGCTCCTGGTTCCCAGCTGATAAACAAAAACCTTAATTATGCTGTTCACAAGAGTATATTTCAATATTAATATTCCCCAAATTCTTCTGAGTTTCATGACAGGACTTGGTGTAATTGTCTCCATGCATGGTAAAAACCCTCATCTTCCTTCTAATGTAGTATTTTGTAGGACTGAGCTCTTTTGCCATACTTGGAAATCAATTTTTCTAGCATGGAAAACTAAATACATAACTTTTAATAAAGACTAAAATAAAGCAGCATTGTCATTCCAGTAAGTGCCTATTTTTACACCTCCCTAATATGCATAACAGGCAATTGGATATTTGCTGATTGTTGCACAATAATTTACCCATGGATTTTTCGGTTACACATGAAATTGCCTGTTTTATTCAGTTCTGCATATTCCACCAAAACATCCTGTATTTTCTTATTCTTTTTTTCCCTATTACACATTTTTTTGGGTTGGAAATCATACACTGGGAAAAAATGGATTGAGGGAGAAATATTAAATTTAAAGCTCATGCCTTCATGTTTTACACATAGCTTGGCCTCTGTTAATTCAGGAATTAATTAATCCCTAATGAAACATGCTTTTACCATGTATCAAACAGCATTTTTGTTTGACCATAAATTGTTTTTCATATTTTTTTCTGGGCAATGAAAGCATTGGCTGTTTTTCTAATTTTTCTAATTTTTCGATTTCACCGTCCCCAAAAAAGACGTGATTTACACAGCTTTATTCACCACTACTATCTATAATTAATCTGGTCATATGGTTTTAATAAAATTTAATTAATTAATGTGTAAGACTGTGACTGTCCTCCAAGTTAATTTTAAAGTGTGGTGGACCATGTACACTAGATAACAAACGATATTAGATGTATATGTATATGTATATAACAATGTCTTCAGTTGTCAAAACAACATAATCTGTGCAATAAGTTTGAGTTTTTGTAGGAAAATCTCCTAAGCAGAGCAATTCCTGAATTTTACTGAAAAAGATGTGGGGTCACTGAATTTCATCTCTAAGAAATACTGGAGATTTGTATAAATTCCCCATTCCTTGTGAATAGATGTAAGGACAAATGGTATATTCTGAATACCAGAAAAAAACACCAAACTACTTTCAGGATTATTGGAAGGATCCCAATGCAAATGCTAAATATCAAGCTGGGAACACAGAACAGCCCTTGGTAATTTCTAACAGAATTATGCCAGATATTTGAAATTTTGATGAAGCCAATCTTTTCAGTTTAAGACAATACAGGTGTTTCTTACTTATTTTTTATTTCTTTTGGCATCTCCTTAGATTTAACCCCTTTTTACATATCAATGTGTGCCATAAGTGCTGTAGTTCTCCTTAGCACAGATTTTGTACTGTTGATGTTTTCATCCAGTTCATTTCTCCTTGCTGGCAAGCATTTAGTGTCTCTAGACATATTATGATTCATAAGATGAATAGCTTCCCCTTGCTCTGGGATTCAAGAGACCAGCATGGAAGTATCCTATTCCTAGAGCAAAATCTCAGATGAATAATGTAGTATGACAAGTGTATTACTCACTGATGGGGATCTGCTGCAGTCTCTTCAGCAGCTTAAAACTGCTGGTCAGGAAGAGGTAGATTAAGGTAGATACAGGTCTTCTGAGTCAGATTATGTAGTGGTAAAATATTGTTAGAATTAGTTTGCAATACTGTAATTGGATGCAAACTTCATTTGAGATTTCAGCTTTCAACTGCTGTACCAAATTTACATAACACAAATGCTAATTAGTGATGGATATTATGCAGCAGACTCCTGTGCACATTATGCTTAGGTCAAAATTCCACTTATATCAAAAGGTGAAAGCAGTTTCCTTAGTATAAAAAAAAAAAAAAAGTCTTTTGACACCGTTGATTTGGAAAGATGTGATATTTTCATATTTACATGTGGGTTTGTTTTGTATCCCTTCATTTAAAAAGAATTTGCCACAGTTTTCCCTATATATTAAAAGCACAACTTTTTGTAACCCAAAATTCGGGTGCCTAATTGCTCTCAACTCTTTCTTGGTTTATATTTTGAATACTTAAAATTAAATACTTGATATTTAGAATCAGATATTTTAATATGGCTGTCTTCTGCCTGAGTATCTATTCTAAATTCAACAAAATTATTCATAGTGGTACAGAAGGTGACTCAGATATCCAAAGTGATTTTGATAGCCAAAAAACAGGAATTCACAGTGGAACAACTGCAAGATACTGTGTTTAAATTCAGAAAACATAAATGATAGCTCCCTAGTGAGTCTTGGTGAAAAAGACCAGATAGGTACAAATCCAAACAGATATCTTTCATTTCAGTTGTTCAGTAATCAAAAACTGGAATATCCTTTGAATTTTAGTATTTCAAGGTGTTTACACAAGCATATAAAGTAGATAATTAAAAAGGAAGAAGCTAAATATGATCATCCTGGATAACTACCTTGAACTTTCTAAGTGCCAACAAAACTTCAAGTGTGTTATCTCAAAGCCATTGACAGCCATGGCTGCAAATCTAAAAATGTCTTCTAAGAGCACAAGGATCGGATTTGTCATCTAAACCACGTGTTTGGCCCTGCAAGTTTTAAGATCAGAGAAGATGACAGCAGCATCTCCTCAAATTGAAGAGATTCACAGGGAGCCGTGATCTCGTGGAATACCTTGAGGCTTTTCTCTGAGTCATCTCTCCCTGATGGCCATTTTAAGGTCACTCCTGAATATGGACAATTTGTTCTGGAGACAAGAAACAGTACTTGGCAAGAAAGAAACAGAGATCAATTGGTACAATACATGACTGTAGTCCAGTTAATCAAAGTGCCTTTGAAATACTTCTGATTTGCAGCTTTGATAATACGTTGTTCTAGAAATCAGTTCAAATTTTTCACCCAGTACTTTAGGAAGAAGTCTGAATTCCAAAACATCTGGATGGAGAATGATTTCATTTTAGTGCTTTGATCAGTCCTTGTTGACAAAGCTTCATCAACCATTACAGAGATTGATTTTTTCAGTTTTTATTTCAAAAATTTTATGCAAAGAAGACCTTTCACGAATGCTAATTCCTTGGAGTTACAGGCTAAATCAGAACCCAAAACAGAGATGGAAATTTCCAACTGTTGATCCCAGTTAATATCACCTCCACTTGCTTCTAGTTCCTTGGCTGCTCATGTGCAAGGAGGTGGATAGCTCTTATCTCTAAAATGTGTGCACCTTGTCTCAAATGCTATTGCCAAAGCTTGGGAATTTGGCTCTTTTCTACCTAAATGAACAATCACAAGAGGAGCTTAAAAAACTGGTTCATGAGAGTTCCTCACCAGTGGCAAACTTATGAGAAACATGGATGGTGTTATTGTGTTTCTGTTTAATTTAAAAAGATAAGTCTATCAATATTTTTCTTTGAAATAAGTGGAAAGCTGTTTTCCATTCAGCTGGCCTCTTTATCAGAGAATTAGTTATTGAATGGTCAATATTACTTGTTTTTCTCTCTGCACACTGGATAATAGAGTGAAAATGCACAGCAGGACCTTCAGAACAATGCAAGAAGAGAGGAAATTAGTGCAAACTCATTTGCACAGATAAGGGAAGCCTCTGAGGACTTGAGCCCAGTACAGAACTGCCAGAATGGGTCCTGGGACCGGTTCAGGACAATGCTGAAAAAGAAAAAACTTGTGCTCCTGACCTTACAACATTTTATTTGTAGCAAAGTTGCAGTTATAGAGTATGGCATGCTGGTTAAAAAAGCCTTAATTAGCTGTTTCGAGTCTCAAACAACTTTAGAAGTGCAGTCCCTGTTTGCAACTATTGCTGACCGTGGTGACTCACCTGAGAGAAAGAAATTACCATGGTGCTAGTGCTACCCATGAAAATAAGGCTGAAGTTGAGCAGCAATTATGGCTGAAAACCTGCAGCATTTGAAGCCTTTTCAATTCCTGTGCTGTAAGGAGTCTTTCATTCAAGTAATAAATTGGATGGCACTTAGATGAGGAGTACAAGTTGAAAGACAGAAGAGTGTAGACCAGACAGTACAAACCTAAATGTATGGCTCAGGCGTTTGCCACAGTTTGGGGATTTCTGTAAGCAGCAGATAAAAAACAATTTGATTGTAAAGCTTGAGCTGTTACTGTTCAGCATTCCCAAGACAAAATTTGATGTCACTGTGCAGATTTATGGCATCCACAATGTGGCAGGAAGTGCAATTAACAAGGCAAAACTGCAACACCTACAGAAAATTGTGATGAAGAAAAAATGAAGATAAAATTGTTTTTATTTTCAATTTTTCTTATTCCTTTATTTCTGTACTTTCCCATTGTGAAGGAAAGACATAAAATGATTGACACTGTTACTAGGAATAATGTCTGAAATACTGGAATAAGTATTTAGTGGCTGGTGAGAACTGTGACCTGAGACACAAAGAGGCTTTAGAGTGAAAGGGATCAAACCTTAATAGCCATTAATGCACAACAATTACAAAAGTTCAGGGTAAGGGAATGGGGAAGCAGAGCAGGCAGGCACTGTCTGAGAGAGCAGACATTGCCTCTTAAGGTAGAGAAAATGCACAAAAAGCAGGAGCTAAAACACTTAGCCCAAAATATTACTGAGTGTTTTGTGGGCAGAGGAAATATCCCAGTGTTTGTTCCCTGAAGAAAATGGAAGCTGGAGCACATGTAAGCACCCACAGAGGCTACCAAGAAACACAAGTTGTGTGACAAGATTCTCAATGGACACTTCTTATGCAGAAAATAACATCCAGGATGTCATTTTGCCACTTTGCTGTGAGGGCAGTAACAAGCTGGGTTCTGCCTGAGCAGCAGAGCTGCAATCTTACTCCAGCACCACCGATAAGCAGCTGGTACATGACCATGAGAAGAGAACTTCAGCATTGCAGGACCAGTGGACTAGCTATCAAATTCATCAAAAGATGATACATGTTGCCTGAATTTTTTAACAGAAATACCCTCTCTTCCAAGAAAACTACCTCCCAAAACAGCTGAGTAAATCTCAGATGAGCCATTAACTTGATCTACCATAGAAATGATACACTTATTTTTCTAAAATAAAATTGAGTTAAATTTTCTCTACTTCTTTCTTTTACATTAAAGCAACTTCTAAAATGTTTCCTAATGAAAAACCAAAATCAAATAATTATAATATATTATATAATTATGCTTATATTATAATTATATATTGTAATAACCTAGACACAGAATATTTCTTCTGTAATATGTTGACTTCTCTCATTACCTGCCATTTTTGACACTTACCCAGACTAAATGTAACTCAAAATCACAAATAATTTGGGTTCTCATCAGTTTTATGGCAAACAAAGTATTTGGCCAAGGGAATCAAGGAAATTTGTGCCACAATAATGAAAAAGTGTGCATTGATACTGAGTAGCAGGCAGAACTCACTGCTCTGGAATCAGGAATTGGTTCCACTTTCCATGTGAGAGAGAGGACAAAGCCTGAGTTGGCAAAGCTGTTTAGGAGAACCAGAGATCTTGCACATCCTCTGTTTGGGAATTCTGTGAATACAAAGCTCTCTGTGAATTCCTGTGTTACATTCACACCTCACATTTTTGCAAATCCCAGTCTTTGTTCTAACAGAATATCGCAAGTGACACAATTACAAGAAATAGACTAACAAACATTAAAACTGACAGAACATAAAATGTTCTCAGTTCAGTGGCTTGGATATAAGCTAAAAAAGCAAAGAACACAGCACATGTTTCTGCACTTGAAAAGCTTCCCCCAGAACCTTCTTTCAGGGACAGCTTGAAAAGACAAATTGTACTGGAGTTTTCCAATCTGTCACAGTAAGGGAAGCTTCTGAGCTGTAGAGAGATGCCTGTGAATTAAAAATATATCATTTCATCTGAAAATTTATAAACCTTTCTGGTTCAGTTGGGTTTCTTTCCCTTTGAATATCAGAAATACACCCTCCAACTCTTATCCAGATACAAACTACCAAAACAACTCTAACAATCCAAAACAAGTGGTGCAGTGTTGATTTTTTTTAATATATTTTAAATGCTAGTTATTTCTTCAAAATGTAAATGTCAATCTAGAGCAAATGAGGAAGTGTTTTAATGGGAACTCCAAGCTGAAGATGATCCTCATTACCATGGGAAGCTGGAATCCATGTTTTTTTCTCACTGAAAAACAAAACAGAACAAGTGAGAAGGTATTGTCTGTCATGCAAGAAAAGAGGTTTTTTAAGACCCTACAAAACAGGTTTAATTTTAAGGCTAACAAAAAACTCAACTAATCTCTGACTTAAGATATGTGGATTTAGCCTGGGAAAAGGAGATTTTCCTTTTTGTTAGAAATCTGCATCAGTGCACAAGAACTGGTGGAATCTCATCGTGCTCCGACATGATACGCATGAAATTGAAAAAGAACACTGTGTTTTCTGATCAAGTGATTCCTATAAACACAATTTCCTTGTGGTTACCTGTTCAGTGCTCATCAGTGATCATGTGTAGAGCTGTATTTTCATATGAACTCTGTTTTAGCATGATGTCACAATTTATAACCTTTACCCCTTAAAAATTATAATTTACAGTTCATTTTCTTCTTGCGATTCTTCTTGTTGGTAAATATATCAACTGCACATTTTATTTTCTTTTCCTCAAGGAAGGTTCATATGTATTTTTCAGTTAAGCATTTTGATTAAGTGAATTATGAAGGTTTTCTGTGAAGTCAATCATGATATTCATGTTTTACAAATGGGGAAGTTGAGGAGCAGAGAAGGAAAGTGACTTTCATAGTGATACTGTAAGTGGCAAGGCTGGGAATAGAAACTGGAGATCTCTACTGCCAGATCCACTCTGCTGGATGGAGACCATAACTTACTACTCCTTATTTTTCCATAATTTGCTTTTTTAAAGTCATTATCCTTGAGAGTTTGCAGATAGTATGATAAGCAATGTATGAAATCACCTTTATCAATGTCATGCAATTTTATTGCGAAATAGTAGAAGGGGATACTTGGGTAGTGTTTTGGAGATTTTTTTTTAACAAAGCAGATCTTAATTCTGAATCTTTAGAATTTTCAAAAATTAGAAGAGAATTCAAGGAATGGACTTGTAAATTTCAGGAAATTATCAAAAACATTCAAAGACATTGTAAAAGTGAGTGTACAAAGGCTGTAATGCCTCAAGAAGAAGGAAATGTGCAGTGGATTTGATGATGTAGTAAATTAGGATTTTGAACTCCTGTAGCCCAATCAGAAAAGTCTTGTGTTCCATCTGCAAACCATCACCTCATATAAATTTAATTTGCCAGTGAAGATGCTCTGATTTCACAGCATGGTAGAAAACCTTTCTAAGCATCATCATAGTTCTGGATAATTCAACAGGAGTGCAGTTTGCATCTGTGGCTGGTGTGGAACAGATTTACATGGCAAAGGGGTTTGATCCTGTGCAGATCTGGTTTTCATGTTTGCAGTCACAACCTGAGCCAGAAGGAACAGCAATGACCAATCTGGAAAGAATCCCAATGTCATCACTTCTTTTACATGTCACCAAAAATTATTCTGTTTCCATTCTCTCTCTGGCTCATTTCTTTGGCCTGTCCCTGAACAGGATCATTCTCTAGTAGTGTTTAAAGGTTTTAGATAGAAGAACCACTCCTGAGCTCTTACCCCATCTGCTCTTGGACAGACCCAGCTGTTTCTTTTAAAAATGCTCTCTTGCTAATTTTACACCTGAGCTTGCTGACCCCTTACCAGCAGGTAATGTTGAGGAACCCATATCTGTTACTCTTGGCCAGTGGGAGGTGAGCTGGGTTGTGCAGAAAAGCTGCATGAAACAAGTTCAGACACTAAATAATAACAAGTGTCAGACTAGAGTAAGACTTTTATGCCTGAATTATGAACCTTCTGTAATAGAAACTATAAGGGAAATTCAAACAGGCTATTAATTGTAGCAGTGCCAATATATTAAGATGAGTAAGATTTTCTAAAGGTATATACTAAGCAATTTCAGTTCTTTTTACTTGTTTCATTAAGAGGAAGCTCTGCAGATGCATTTCCAATAAATGTGAGCGCTGATTTAAGAGCTCCTGTATTGGAGTCAGTCACCCCTGCCAAGGCTCAGAAAACACCACCTTCCTAAAGCCATCAGGGTTGTACTGTGGTTACATGCTCCTCTCTGCCTTTGGCTTTCTCTAATCTTCATCTGACCTGTGGTAAATTCATGCTGACTGTTCTCACCCCCAAGGAAATGAAGTAAGATTAAGGTTTCTAAGAGTATAAAGTTCTGAAAATGAATATCATGGGCTGAAGCCTCTTGGCTGTTTTAGGAATTGGTACAAGTCCACTGGTCATGATATTTTCTTCAGCTGACAGAACTGCTTTGTGGAAAGGCTGAAACTTCTCCTTTGAGAAAGGTAGTTTCAGTGCTTTTTGGCCAATGAAGGATTCCCTGAAATTCTGCCTGAAATTTCAGACACAGAGGGAGAGAATCAATCCAGCATTATCCATGGCATGGTGGCTCGGTCACACCGCAAGAGCAGAAAGCTGGCTCAAGCCTGTTCTCTGCCTGACTCAGGTCAAGGATTTGAGTCTCAGTTGAGATCTTTTGTTACAGCACTCACTCCACCTGGTCCATTTTATTTTTTTGATATCTACATGCACTAGAATGATTCTTTGGAAAGATGCAGAAAAAAGGGAAATAAGGATTGCCTTCTAATTTAAAAAAAAAAAAAAAAAAAAAATTCTCAGAGTCAGAACTCTTTAATCCAGGTCTCATTCTTCAGGAGTGGATTGTGTGAAGTTCACAATATATGTGCATAAATATGTTAGCCACAAATCAATGTGAAAACCAGAAAGGCTTTAACGTAAAAATGAGAACTCTAAGCACATTTACAAAGGACACCCAGCAGAGTTTTACACTGAAGCAAGAACTGCATCTACAAAAGTAATTCTTGTCACTGAAAGAAGAGTACAATTTTATTTCTTATAGCTGTGCATGAGATATTAAGGTTATTTTATTCCATTACTGGTTCTCCTCTGTTCTTCCTGTGCCAAGCCTCTGTGTATGCTACTGTGAACACGAATTTGTGTTATATCACTGTAGAAGTGCTTGCCATTGTGTACCTGGATGCTGAAGTGTATTTGGGGAACAGGCACCTCTGCCAGAAACAACTGAGTCAAAAAATATGTATCATCATAAATAGTCCCCTATTTTTCCAGAATATTCATAATCTCATGGGAAGTATTTCCACGCACTTCCTTTAAAGGAATGAAGTGTTTGGAAAGCCTAAAGGGACAAAAAAATCATTTCCTCTGACTACGCATCCCTAAAATGTTAAACATAATTTTCAGAATACACAAAAATATCTGTTACTTCATTTGACTTGCTCCAAAACAAATTGGTCTTCTGCCAGCCTCTTCTTTCCTTAGCTTCTCTTGAAAAGATATTTCCATTCTGAGACCAGTTGCAAAAGAAATTAAGGAATCTTATTGAGGGAATAAAATCAACTTTATAATGGATGAAACTGGACTATCACAAAAGAAATAATTTTTTTTATGGTTTGGTTTTTTTTTTTTCATGTTCTTCAGCATTTAATGTATATTGCTATTGAGGTAAATCCAGAAAAAATTCTTATTTCTGTCTGTCCAGGAGCACAAGGCAGTAACTTCTCACTGTTTTCAGCTGCAAGGTACCTGCGACAGCACTTGGAGCTCCAGGTGGCTTTTCCCAAGATATCTAAGGACTCAGAAATAAAAACTGTGCTCTGTAGATACCAGGCTGCCAGGATCAGTGAAGCTGTTCCAAAATACACAAGCTGAGGCTGTGGCCTGTGAGAGGCAGTGGTGTCCATCTGTACCAGAGCACTGTCGGGAGGGTTTTATACCGGCACCAGCATAAAGCACCTCTGCTTTCTTTTCTCTGCTCTGAAACTCTTTTTCTTAACTGCTTTTCATTACAGTTCTCTCTGGAAAAATACCAGTAATTTAAAGGTTAATAGAATGCTGATGTCACTGTAATTAGAGCAGAGGAAAAACATTTCTGTAATTACTGCTAATGCTTTCCTGCTGTTCAGCCAATAAGATATGGCCCCCAGTCTGAGATGGGAGGTGGGTGTAGAGATCTGTGTGAGCGAGAACTTGTGACAGGTTGATCAGACTAGTGCAGAAATGATGTCTGAGTCACTGGAAGCATGTTGGAAATTGGTCATTAAGCAACCCACCTGGAAAAAATAGAAGTCAAAATGTCAAGGATGTCATAAAAATGCAGTTCATGGCACTGGCTAGCTAAAAAAAATGTAGGACATGCACTTAATCAAAATTCATGTTTTGATTTCACTTCACAGCATTACAAGTAATCCCATTAGTGTAGGAGTTCTATATTTCCAAAAATAGCTGTGATGCTGCAGAGCTGACCCCTGGACAGGGCTGGCAGTCGGTCACACCCGGATCATTATCCCTAAAGTTGGTTTGTTCTGTGCCTGGTCACTTCCCATGGAGTGACTTGGTGCCTTGAGGTGCACGGTGGGGTCTCTGCTCCACCTCCCAAGGTGGGAATGGCACTTCAGAGCTTGCTGAAATAGCTGTGAGCAAACAGAGCAGCTCAGCTTGGGAGGTTTTCTGTTCCGCTGATGGGAGACCTCTCAAAATTAAACTTATAGTTATTCAAATTTCTGTATTGTCAAAAGACCACAAAAAGAGGATAATTGCTGCATTGTAGTTGTTTCCAGAAATGTCAAGGAATTCATTTCCTTGTTTTCCAACAGAAGTTCAGAATTTTACTAGAAGAAACATTTGTTTGCCTGTGCCTAAGACCTTAAGGAAAAAACCTCTCTACAAATAAGGCATTGTGTGAGTTTTGCTAACTTTAATGGAATTGCATTTGCTCAATTGCTAATGAAATTCTACAGTCTGTTGGATGCTCTGATGAAGACACACTAACTTCCTTCTCTAACCCTCCTGGCATGGCACTGGACTCAGGCTAATTAGCTGTGCCCCTCAGAGCTGCTCCATCCAGTAGCAGCTCAGGCATCCTCAGGTGTCCTGTAGTATTTTACAGTGCAGAAATGCCCTAATAAACTCATCAATGAAGAATAAATTTTGCGATTGCTCTTTCTACTACCACGTATTTCCCAGATTCCCTTTGGCAGATCTGCCATTAGTCACCTCATTGTTTCCATGTGTCACAGTGGATGTGGATTTTAAGAAAAAAAGGAGTTTACAAAAAGGTAGCTACATGTTTCAGAGCAGAGCTGGCATCCCCCAGAGAAGCAGGGATGAGAGAAGCAGCACATGCAGGTGAAGGTCAGAAACACCAGAGAGGAGTTGGAGAATGTGATAATAGACAGGAGCAGATAACAGGAAGAGTTTCACTACATCGGGAACAAGCAGGGCAGATTAGGAGGAAGATAAATAGGCCTTTGAAACTTCAGATCTTCCCCTTTCCAATTTAACATATGAAAGTGAATTATATCTGAATGCTTATGGGGATCTAAAACTGAGAAATAGCCAAGGTTCTTTTCTGACTTCTTTTCAGTGTTCCAGCAGCTCTGTTTTCACTTTGAAACACAAGCGGCAAGCGAAATGCTCTGAATGGGAGCTGTTCAGTTCCGAAAGGCATGGCCTCCAGAGATAATCATTACAACAGTGTTCCTTTCTTGTACCATCTCTGCAGTGATCAGGACTCTTGTACAGGCTCTGAATGTTGTACCAAACTGCCCCTAAGTGATTTTAGTGATTTGGAATTGCAAATAAGTTATAGTTCAGCTGTAGTACCTCAAATGTAATACTGAAGCTGCATCCTTGAGTATTTATTTCTGTACTTCTTTTAGGTGGGCTAGACTATCTGATTTTTACCTGATACTTGGTATTAAATTGTGATCATGGTTGAAAAGCTGAGAACTGAGATCTTCATGGTCTCAGGCTTAGGACAGGTTTTTTTCCATACAGGCCAAATTGATTAATAAGAATTAACACTTGAAGGCTTAGCATAAATTTATTCTCTCTAATTCTTTTCAAGCTGTTTTCACTGGGCATGACATGGAGTCTGGACAAAATAGGTTAGACATTTCAAGCAAAACCAGAAATCAGAGAAATGGTATCTCTTTTATAGAGCAAAGAGTTCTTGAAAATTCAGGTAATAAATACATAGGAGAATTAAGGATATAATTTATATCTTGGATCTTCAGAAAAAAAGACTCCTCCCCTTCAGTTAACTGTAATTGCTGTGATTCAATGCAAATATTAAATTAATTGCTTTAATACAGTGGGAAGATCACTGTTCAAGCAGTGTTTCATCCCCTCACTTTTAGGTTCAGTCTCCAGCTTTTTCTAGCTGTCACTTCTATTTAGACTACATCAGGCTAAATTGAAACTAATCACAGACATGCAGTGTGGCAAATCTGCTTGACCAGAAATTTCTCTTCACTCTTCTGGCAGGATTAGATCCTAACACTGTGTTGATTCAGCCAGGCTTTTCCTCTGATCAACAGAGTGACTAATGGTCCTGACTGTGGTGTTTGTCTCAAGGGCAAAGCAGAGCAGGCAGGCAGGAGCTGGACCTGTCATGTTGGACAGTCAGCAGTGTTTGCATTGCTGGAGCACTCAGGGAAGCTGTGGCCATGCAGAGATGGAGGGGAGCATTTCCAGAGGACCTGGGCTTTGCTCAAGCTCATGGAGAAGAGTTGGATTCTTCAAGCTCCAGGGGAGCACCCCTTGGATGTGGAGAATGCTTATTTAGACTGTAAGGGACAGCTTGCAAGTGATTTGGAAGCCATGTTATGGGTGCCAAAGAGCTTTTAGGCCTTTTTGAATCCTTTTAAAACATGTATTCCTTCTCCTCTTAATTCTGTTGTCATCTTCTCCTTGTTCCCCTTGCTCCCATGACCTGAGATTGGTGAAGACACGGTGATAATAAACAGCAAACACTTTGTCAGAAAAACGTGCACGTGTCTTGTCCTCTTCACCAGATATTTAATTTCAATTTGTTACAGTATGGAAAACAGTGTGTACGGAAACCATATTGACTGACATAAGCTTCTCAAAGGAAAATCTGATATGGATTTCATGCACATATTGGTGGAAATGAGCATTTCATTTTCTCAGCTAGCTAATGGCATGGAACTCTCAAGGACATTTAAAACAATGAAATAGTTTTGTAAAAAAAATTTTAAAAAGTGTGAGTTAATTCACCAAATACCTTTAAAACCAATAAGTACTTATTATTGCTTGTTCTGGTTTTGGCTGGGATAGAATTCATTTTTTTCATTGCTCATCCTCTGAATCTGTGAATAATGTTTTTACTTCTTTTTTAAATGCCCATACTGTACTGCACAATTATTTCAGTAACTTCATGTGCAGTTTTTTTATCGAGGGGCAATTTGCCCACAGCAGCTCTGGCACTTAAAAAGAGAATAAGAGTAGTAATAAGGCAATAGTTTTGCTATTGCAATTAAAGGTGAAAATTATTTCTTTTAAATTTGCAAATACTTTCAGTAAATACTGGACATAAACTTACAGCTATATAATCACTCCAAGAATCTACACTAACTTTCAAAGGTCAAAGCACTAGAATAAAGAAGGAAAATGAGATGTAATATACCAGTTTCTGTAATTGCTACCTTCATAAGAGTGCTATCAACAGCTATTGTAATACTATAGTAATGAGGAGAATTGTCAACAGAGGCAAAAGATTCTGTACCTTCTATTCTAATATGAAATTCATCTTCATAGGTATCTTTGCATGCCCACTTGCTAAATGCAGTGGTGAATCCAGCTGAAATGGTTTTCTCCTTTACCTTTTCCCATATGTCTAAGCACCTAAGGAAAAAAGTGTTTTCATTTGTTTCTGTCTTATCACAAAAGTTACATAGTATTTTTCATGTCAGAAACTCACAGGGCAATTAGTAATCTATTAAAAAGAACTTTAAAACCACTACAAACCAGGAATACAACACGGAAAAGAGGAAAAATTAGCAAAAAATGTGGGATAAAATCCTGTTAATAACACTTCTGCTATTAAGTGACGCCTTCTGTGCCTTTAGACTTGCACTGTTCCCTTTGCCAAATGGCTGCTCTTTTTGCCTGTGCTGGCTTTTGCCTCTCTAGTTAAAAAAATACTACTCTGGTGTATTAATAGTGCAGGAAAATGGTTTAATCTCAGAAGGGGACGAGAAGTTTTCTTGTAATTGGATAAGAGTACCTTTCCCTGGTTGAAAGTTTAGCTTGTGGCCATTTATAACCTTTCTATTTCCAGCTGAAACCTGAATCCTTGTTCTTTACATGGACAATGCTGCTTTCTGATAATATTCCCCTATAACTGAGAGGAGGGGTTAAGTGTTGAGCTTGTAATTATGGGTCAACATTAGGCCTCTCAATTTCTCAGGGAAACATTCACTTCTGTCAAATTCTTTGCTGCAAATACTGAGTATGCAGCTCTACAGATCCCCTGGTATGACTTAGCTGGCTAACAGTGATCCACAGACCACACCTCAGGAACAATTACCCAAAAACATGGAACGAAATGAGGGGCAAACTGTAGTAGGGATTTCTATCACAACAGTGTTGTGTTGTTCAGTACTGTAGTACCATGCTGTTTCTTGACCCCAGTTTGAGCGAATTTTCTTATCTATAAAATAGTAGTAGAAATGTCAAGTACAACCCCTGTACTTGGAAGAACTGTTTTACTCCACGCCATAAGTGTTACACTGAAAAAAAAAGACGGTGACGAGCCATTTCATATTTTTCTAGGCACTAGTGGATATTTGTTTCCACACTTTCCACTGCAGAAAAATGCTTCTTTCTTAGTATACATGGGTTTGCATCTGACTATTACAGAATAGTTTTGAATTTATGTTCCTGGTGTGCTTATTTATTATATTACAAAGGTTCAGTCTGTGTCATGGAATTGCAGCCTCTTTGTCTCCTCAGTTTAGTGCAGCTAAGAAGGGGCAATTAGGCTGAGGAAATTAATGTGTGTTTCTCATGAAACTGCAGCAGCTTGAAGTGCCCTCTGTTCACAATCTCTTAACTAGTAAGTTTTAATTTAGGGAGGTTGTAATAGGTGCACAGCATGAGCTTATATCATACTGAAGTGTCCTTGTTTGTACAGGTAGGTGGCTGTTGTGTAAATATTCTCTCATTTTAAGATGGGATCAAAAGTATCAATCTGTGATCAGATCCTGTTAAATGGCTTCGTGCTATTTAAATGTAGCTAGTTACAGATTTTGATATTTGCAGTGCATTGTCTGTATTTTACCTGTGTCACAGCATGAAGTAAGAGAGTTTATTGCAGGACCTAAATATGATACACATGAAACTTGTCTGGACCTTAATTTCAGTAACAATTCTGTCATTACTTTTCCTATGCAAAGTTTTACTCTTTCACCCAAATGAGTTTTGACTTGAATTGACACTGTTTCTCAGGAACAGATTTGCTTTAACCATCACTTTCATTCTCTACATGTGTGTGTTGGACTATGGTTTTTTTTTCAATGGCATCTGGCTACCTCTCTCACTAGGCATTTAACCTTTTTTTTTTGAAAATGGATGTGTGAGAAGGCCTTCTATGAGCTACCAGAGCTTGCATTCAAAACTCAATGAGTTCCCAGTTGTACTCTGCAAGATTAATTCAAGTCAATAGAGGATTTAGAAGTGAAAGGGGAGAAAAATCAGGTCAGCAAAAAATATGAATAGACTGATTGAATCAGTGGGAAATGCTGTGGTAAAAGACAGAGGATTCCAATTCCATTTATAATAAACTGGGAAGCTGAGATGCTTAATAGCAAGGAAGGGCAGTATTGCTTGAGAATTGGGTTGGATTGGCAGAGTACATCCAAATGTTCTCCTTCCAAAAGAATGACTGAATATGTAATATGAACTTGGTACAAGTGCTTGCTCTCTCTGCTTTTTTGTGAACGTAACTCCTGATGAAAAGATCAGTGGTGTTTCCTCCCACCAAGGGAACGAAGTAAGAATGCATTTGATACTGTGTGGCTTTGTGGTTTCTGGTTTAAAATGGTGGTGACAAAATCTGGGTGGACCTAGTTCATCATGTCCAATTCAGAAAGGTCAGGATGAAGTCCTGATCCAATGATCCATTCCAGAGTTCTTGTCACTAGTTACATAAAACTATCAGTACATTCCAGAGTATGGTTTGCTGTCCTTTAAGTCCTAGCTTTTACTGTAGTAAAAACATTTCCCACTGCACTGAAAACAGATGCAGGTAAGAAGGAGTGTGTCTTGGTTACTCTAAGAAAAGTTAAATTTGAAACAAAAATCCTAGTTTCCCTTTAAACCTATTTATAGGAAAAGTATCCAGTGTTGCTAAAATGTGCAACATTGTGTGGGTTTTGGATCATGAGAGGGAAAGGTTCCCTGGGATTTTGTCATCTCCAAATGAGATAAATATTTTAGGCCTGTGATTGACTTTTTATGGACATGCAAAAAAACACAAACCCAACAAAACCCCAAACTTCATTGGGGAATCCAGTCACTTGTTCTGTATAAATATTTAATGGTAGGAGATGAGAGAGAATTTCTCACTATGGCATTATGCATGCACCCAGCATGATGGCATTTTAATTCTCTTCTTAGATGGTACAGTGCTGTCACCCCACAGAAACTAGAAATGAAAAAGTCTGTGCCAGCCTGCACATTCCCCATGCTACACAGAAGAAAAGCTATCTGAAATAACTGAGGGCTCAGAGCTGGCAGAGAATGTCTGGATTAAAGTTTGATGACAAAGGCACATATACCCTGAAGATCTGACTGTTATCATTGCCATTTGACACTTCAGAGTGTTGCTCAGCAGAGTGTGAATTGATGACATGCTGTTTATTTCTCCTTATGCTAAATCCCTGTGTGGGCATGGCTTGTGTGTGTATATATATGCATATATGTGTATTTTTATATATTCATATATATATATATATATGTAAAAGTGGGCTCAGCCATCATCATTACCTGGAAGTGAATGTAAAGCCATCAGAGATTCAGAAATTCATAGCTCAGGTTTGTGTAAAGATCCTTTATGCAGAGAGACCCTCGCTAAGCAAGTTAAAGTCACTGATTATAAGTGCCCATGGAGAGGTTTCATGAAGTTAAATAAACTGCAGTAAAGCGTGTCAAGTTTCCCATTTTTCCCTCTGTAGGTGAGCTCTAAATATCTTCACCATGTTTTCTAACAGCCTTCCCAAATCCTTCATGAGTCCAATTTCCTGATGTCGGAACAGGACTGGGATCTGCAACCACATCAAAGTTAACTTGTGGGATTTTGCTTTGCTTTTCATAGTTATGGATGCTAAGCTTCAATAATGTGCTTAGTGCTATAAGAGGCAGTGAAATGACACTTGGTGGCCCTAGGAGTGTGGAATCCAACGACAGACAGACAGTGCAGAGTGTGCTGGGAGACCTGGGGAATGTACTTCTGAGAGAAATGGTACTTTTTGAAATAATGGTTGGGTGCCTGACAACATTTACATTAACACTGGTGAGTATTCATGGTTTCAAGAATGATGAGAGTTTAGGGAAAGGATTTGGCTTCAGCAGATTTTATTCTGCCACATACAGAGGGATCAGATCAGTCGACCATTGATGCTATAGTCATATACATTCCTTCTTTACTTTTTTTTTCCATGTGGTGTTTGAGCCTGCTTTTTGATCTGTGCCCCTTACATTCTGCACTCTGACTAACAGGCTGCTCACAAATGCAGAGGAGTTTACGTCCTGCCAAATGTGTAATTACTGCAGTACTCCAGGCACCTCACTGCATACTAAGGAAGTTTCACTGGCCCTACATTGATGTCAGATACTGCTGTACCAAAAAATCATCTCCAAGAAAATAAGCTTCTTTAGTCTATGATTTTTAGTAAGTCCTTCAAAGTAAAATTGATATATTTGGGCTCATACTTCCTTTCCCTTAGTTATGTGGATATGTGTAGGATTAAAACTGCTTTCTGTATTAGTGATTTTCTCTCTTCTGGTTAAATAAGTGTATTTATTGAAGGAACAATTCTAATAGTAGCAAAAAAGTGTCTGAAGACAAAAAGTGAGGAACTTTCAAGCATGCTAACAATGCAAATTGCTAAGCTGTTTTGGGGCTGATTTTAGAACAGAATACACATGAGAAAATAATTTGTCAAATGCTTAACTTTTATTTGGAATAGATTAATGAGCATGGTGTCTAAAATCTGGGTCATGAGTGAAAAAAATTGACACACAGCCCAAGTGAAGTCAATGAAATTCTCAAGTTAGGAACTGGAATAGGCCTTAGGAGAAAACAAGAGGATCTTTAGGGTAAAGCTGATGAATATGACACACTTCCCTTTGCTCCAATTCTTTTGCCCTGCCTGAGCTTTTGTTCCAGGTACAGATCCCAGGCTTGCCTGTATTTTAGTCTTCTGATTCTAGAAGCAGTTGAAAGCTCATTGTTTCCCATTGCAGATGTGTGAGAAATCGGTTCTCAGCACACAGTAACTGTTAATTGCTAAAGCAAATGGACCTCCCCATTAGAGTAGTGATGCAGTCTTCCACTAAGCCTGAAAGGACTCATCCAGTCCAGGCTCTAACAAAGGAATGTGTTGTTGTGTAAGTGGCAAATTAGTAGATCTATAGCTTTACTCAGACGGCAGTAATTGTTGTAGTCATGATTTGTCACGATTAGTTTGTGAATATTAATTATCAGCTTCTCAATCTATTTCCTCTGAAATAGGCACTGATGATGACCAATTTCTGATGGACTGGTTTGGGTTACCACTTTTTCTTATGTTACTGTCACTGCCTTGGGGCTCACCTGCACTGGGTGGCTTCAACAGAAACATTCTTGTTCTTTCACAAGAGCTTCTATAACTCATCTGTTCCTGGTTCAGAGTCCTCACAGAGACTGGTTCTACCTGTAGATATTGTGCAGTGTTGTAAATGAGTGTTTTGTTGTCTCCTCTACAATGGGTGAGTGGGAGTTCATTTACAGTGTGCAGGTGGAATGCCTCTCTGGGATTGTGAAATCCTTAGCATCAGTGCACTTGGTCCTCCCCATCAAACTTTGTTTCACAAACTTGGTGATAGCTTTAAATTTGTATATTGGCTTCTCTTTGAAAGAAAAAAGTGTCTGTACAATTGGCTTTTTGTTTCATACTCTAAGCTAGACTTTCTTGTGATTTTTGACTTGCTTTTTAGCAGAAATGGAAATTCCTGGGAGGCTGTGGTTTCTACTTAGAAGCAGCAAACTGAATTTAATTAGAGGTGAGTGCGATCTGGTGATGTGATAGGCAGGCTTTGCCCAGCACCACCGGCAGCACAACTTCCCCAGCTCTGAAACAGAATGGGCAGCAGGTCAGGGCACCCTTTTTCCCCAACATCCACATGCCTCAGCTTGTAGCATCTCACCTCATTGTGCCTGTGAGTGTCTCAGCAGTTTGCAGGTGGGGACTTGTTGAAGCTTTCCCTGCTCTCAGGCAGCACCGGCTGCTCTGCAGATTTTCCGTGAGTTCCGCACCCCTGGACATCCAGCACCAGCAGCCCCTTTGTCGGCAGAGGCCAGAGAGAAAATACAGTGTGGGAACAGAGCTGGTGGCTCAGCTGTACAGGAATCAATCACCAAGGTCAGCCCCTGGCAGGAGCTGTGAGGGCTGATAAGGCAGCATCCTCAGCTGGAGCGAACGTGCCTCATTTCACTGCATCTCAGCTGCTCTCCGGAGCGAGGCACATCAGGCTTCCCGTGACTGGATTGCTGATTCACTACCAGAGTTCTGTGGCCTATGTGCAAAGGGGAAGGCCGAGGCTGTCAGAGGAAAAGGAGGAATCTTCATTTTTGGAAAGTGGCAGGGAGGACAGATTTTGAGATGTGGTAATAGAAAATAGAAGGAAGAAACACTGTTTGCTGTGACAAAATGTGGATCTTCACTGTTCTCCATTTGTGAGCCTTCATTTGAGAAGAAACTGATAGATGGGATTTGCAAAGTGGCTTATATATAGGTTGTGGTTTTACTAAATATATGCTATTGTTGACCAAGCTTTCTTATTTCATCTGAAAAAATAAACAAATTTCAATCTGTAACAAACTAAATTCAACATGAGATCAGATCACTGCAGCTGCAACTTTGCCATGTATATCCACAGAGTCAAGAGCTAGTGCTTTAAAAAATGCATATTTTGTGGTTTTCTTTCATCTTGAAAATCAACAGGATAATAAAGATAACAAGCATTTTTCTAAAGTAGTTGTTAAAGTCTAAATGTCAGAGAGGCAGTTAGGCATTCCATAATTAGCTAGAGAAACACATATATCTTTATGCATTGACTCTTCAAAGTGTTTTATTACAGTCTGACAGTCGAATTGGGATACTGAGTAAAGGTGTTTACACCCTCAGCCTTCATGGCCACACCAAAGCAGGAGCCAGCAGGAGGTTCAAGAGCTTATGGTGTTGCAAGTGAAGGCAAGTACTTTGCAGCTGAGTTGTTTGTTGCTGAGAACACTTTGTTCATTAATTCAGAGACCATAAAATGGTACAGCAGATAAAGTATTTGATGTATATAAAAGATTTAGTGGGATTCTGCAGTGTGGGTCAGTCTGAGACACATGCACAAAAAAAAGGCATGGCTGGATGTGGCAGTAATCATTTTTTCTTCAGGTGATCCTTACAAACTTGCCTGGACATTCTGTGGGAGAGAAAAGAGCTCTGTTGATGTGAAACTTCTAGAATTATATCTCTGAGCTTCCTAGATCACCTAGAGCTGTAGTGGATAATGGGTTGTTATCTTCTCTCCCTTGCCATTGATCTGCAGTCTCTGCCTGTCCCTATGGAAAACACCAACCTCAGAATCTCAGTTTGCTTTTTACTCCATCCCAGAGTGGAGCAAAGTGGACAGTGCAAGTTGTTATCTGGGCATGTTTTGTTTTAACCAGCTGGCATCAGAGGAGATTCAAACAACCGAATAAAGCTTCCAGTTGACCACCCCTCTCAGTTTAGGGAATCCCATTTAAATGATTCATAAGCTGTCACCATTCTGTATGGTTTCCAGCAACAAGTAGGTAGAACTGTTAGTGTGGCTGCTATTCTATTACATATCCTGCTGGGCAGCTGGTCCCTGAAATTTTTTGGAGGCCATGCAGATGGAAGCAGAGAAGTTGGAACAGCTTCTGTGCCCAGAGGATTAGCCAACCTTTTGATGTCCAAAACCTCTCTGTCCCCACCATTAAATTTCTACAGTGGTTTCCAGAATCCCAGATTGAACACTCATGCTCTCTGCTTCATAACTGTCTCCACTGAAAATCCAATTGATGCTGGAAATTGTGTGTGTGCATGTGCAATGTACTATATACCTGAAAGAAATGGGTCTATAAGAGAGACAGTTGTAAGATTTGCCTTTTGAAAAGCCATTTTCAGGAGAAATGAAGGGTGCTGATTTTACAGCATTAAGAGATCGGGCTGAATGGAGGGAAAGCAGCGTGGCATGAACCTGTGAAAAGCTGGAAAGTTTACAAAGGACTTATCCCACAGCTCCTAGCGACAGCAGCTGTGCTGTGACATACAAACTGATGTACCAGTTGTCTGATCCATAGGTTTCACTTCTAGGACCATTATTTCTTGGCAGCCAACCTAACGTAATTACGTATGTTTTCCTGCAACAAGCAAACACTTTATGTGGCTGAGGAAGCAGCTGCACTACACTGAAGAGCTCATTTGCATAAATATGAAAGTATAGTCACAGAATTGCAAAATTACATATTGGGTAGGGTTACGTGTTAATGTCAAGGATTATAAATACCAATAGGGATTATAAATACCTATAATGCCCTTTTATTTAAAAGGAACTAATATTTAGCCATTTTGAACATTGAAAGACAGTTTGTCATCTGAGTATTTAAAAGCGTGACTAGTCTAAAAAAAATCTGTATGTGACTCTGAACTGGAGATCTTTGCATTTTTCCTTATTTTCTGTCATGAGCTACTCTTCAGAGATTGAGAGGCAGAGAGATACCTTTAAAAAGGATTGCCAAGCCAGGTAAAATTTGCCTCATTTTCTTTGAACTTAAATTAGGCTTGTTGTTTGTAAATTCTTAGGTAAGTTTCTAAAGGAACCTGGTAAAACTTCTTGTGTATGAACTACATTATACAGGAACTAAACTCATAGGCTGCAAGTAACATTAGTCAGGGGAACTCTCTGACTCATAACACAAAGTGTTTCCAGAAGAGACCTAGTGACAGCACAAGCATTTGTGCAGGTGTGTGTCTAAAAGAACAGATTTGGTGGAGTAAAACATAAAAGGTTTGTTTCACCTGCTTCACTCTGTGACCATACAAGTGCTCGTGCTGTGCAAGAAAGATGTACAAACCAGAAAAGGAAAGCTAAAAATGTGGCTGATATAGACACAGCACCAGCCTATTCTGCCCTAAATGATATGTGGAATTACAGCATCACACGGGGAGAGCTGAGTTCCTGCTCTGTGCAGGGGCAGCTTGGCAGGGAGACCTTGTGGAGAGAGTGCAGCTTAGGTGGTGTTTAGGCCAGTGCTTTAAAAGAGATTTATCACCCATCCTGTGTTACCATGAGACAGGGAGGCTGTGAACTGCACACACTTCTGCAGTGGGGACAGAAACCCCTGGGAACAGAGTTCCATGGGCTGCTGGGGCCATCTCAGCCCTCTCTGCCCCCAGAGCCCCTGTGCTCACAGCACAGTCAGCACATTGCAGTGCTGACACAGTGAAATGGGTCCAACCAACGCTCTCGGGGCTGGCCCCAGAGTGATGTGTTGTTTTGATTTCTTGGGTGGTTTTATGCAGATTTGATTGACGTGGTTGGTTTCAGCTGATGGATTCGGTTGTGCAATTTGTTCAGCTTTTAATGAAGTAAGAGCAGAAAAATGCTCCAAGTGTCATGACAGCATGATGAGATGAGCTCTAACTCATCTTCTCTTGATATTTCAAAATATGTTGCTACATTTTTCCTCCAGCTGTTTATTCTGCCCATCTGCTGGATGTTGCATTTCTTGCTGGCAATAGAAAATCCAGTCTCAGTGCCCAGAGGGTGACGAGTTTTTTCTGTGTTGGTTTTTGCTCACAGTTTTGACGTTAAGACTTGGCACTGAAGCAGCTCATGAGCATGAACATGGGCTATTGAATGATGCTGCATTTCTCCAGAACCTGCTGCATTTCTCAGAGCCTGCTGATCTCCAAGAGGAAGCCCTGATTGGTTTCATCCTTTGCCTTCCACCAGCCTTTGTGAACAGATCAAACATTAACCAGGAGGAAAATTAACGTTGTTTTGGCCAAAGCAGCGTGGGTGCAAGGGCTTGAGGGCACAGTGAGAAGCAGAGGAAGTAGGAGGAAGAGGAGGGTACCAGCCCTCCTGTGGGCAAACTGTCCAATTAACTTGTTTGGATTACTGATTCACAACATGACACCTCTGTCACCTCCAGCAAGGAGATGGTAACCCAGATATGGTGGGTGGAGATGTCTGAAGCTCTCAGGGTCATCTTTAGCTTTTCTGGCAGCAGATTGTTGTAGCTACTGGATGATTGGTTTGCATCAGCACTTTGGGTCTGGAGAAGATAAGCTATTAGCTGTATAGCCAATACATCCTTGTTACCTGGGGAAGAAGGTGTTGGACTGTTGCCAAAAATTCAGTAAAAATCAAAAACTCCTTAACATCAATGTACCATTAAGAAGTGGGCATTCTTTATTTCTCCAGGTGCACAGGAGGATATCTCCTCCAAAATGTAGAGATATTCATAGCATGCCTGTCCTCTCTGACCACAGAAATCATACATTTGGAAGAACATAAGAGAGGTGCAGGAGTGCATGTGTTGAGGGGAATGTGAACTTTTTAAACTGGCTTTGCTATTAAGGAAGGGTAAGTTTGAACATCCACATCAGCTCACATTCATCAGCTCTGGGCCATGCCCTCCCACCCATATATTCCTTACCTCTTTCATCACCAGTGATGCACAGGAAGCTGATTCATCTCAAGTTTCCTGTGGCGAAAAAAAAAAAAAGAGCTTAAGGTGTGAAGGAGATGCTCCCTTGTTAGCATGCAAGTATGTGATGAGCAAACCTCTAAGCACTGCTGATACCTCTGAGACAACAGCAATTGGATGAGACAATCCATGGGGCTATCTCCTTGGATCCAAAATTATTTTCTCAACACATGGTTAGAATGGGAGGTAACTGGGATTATTTGGAAACCTGCAAAGCATCATACATGAAGATTTTGTACTGAAGCAGACATATTGGAACCAGTAGGAATTTATAATAAGCTAAAAAGGGCTTTTGTTGGAAAATAGTAAAAAGATGTGGAATTAAAGAGAACAAGTGATAAATATGAGAAATGTGAGTTGGAGTCACATGTATGGAAGGTATATGAAATAGCACTAAGCACAATGCCAGTAACTTAGACTAATCAAATGTCTGTATAATGAGGAAAGGTGAGTGAAGTCATAGCAATATTCTTGTTGCTCAAAAAGAGGAGCAGAAATCTGTATCAATCTGTATCAAATCTGTCTCCTGGGTACTCTTACAGTTCTTACAAGCTGCAGGAAAGTGTCTCCAGCTTCAGAAGAGGATGTTTGTGCTTTTCAGGAGATCTTGCTGAGATGAATAAACAAATAGGGCCAGGAAATGGTCTTTTTTGAATTTAAACAGGCATATTACTCAGTATGGGAAGACTGTCTGAGAATTGATGGAGCCCTGTGGACTTGCAATAAAGACTGGATGATGAAAGACTGATAACACATGTGAGAACTGAAGCTGGAAAGGCATGTCAGTTAAAAGTGAGGCTGGAAATGCAACAGGACTCTGTCTTGTTCTCCAAGTTGTTTGAAATTCTCAGGCATAAGCCTCTTAACATTTGCTGGAAGAAGACATGCTAAAGATTACCAGCCTGCAGGTATTAGGGTATGCAAGGCATTAGGAATGGTAATTACCGTGACCTCATACATAAATAATCATTTAATAACACAGCTGATTTCTGGAGACTTAACAGGGTGCTGTCAGTGTAGAAAACACAAAAAGGAAATTTCTTGAAGCAGGAAATGCCTTCAGTCTAAGAACTATAAAGGAAAGAAGCTTTGAAAAACAAAAAAGCAAGCATTATCATGTTCCATAAAAAGGCAGTGGAGCTGAGCAAGAGATGCTGCACAAGAACCTGTCGGCAGGTTTTCAGACTTTGCAATGTGAAATACTAATGATAAACCCCTAAACAGAGCAGGCCAGGGCTGGATGATACTGCAAAACATCAGCTCCCACTAGACCAGTGTGTTTTTTATACCTTTTCAGATCAGCTGTTTTCCAGTTAGCTGAAATTTGAACATAAAGTCTAATTTTAGATATATTTGTGTTTGAAAAGTGGGACTTTATCCATACAATTACTTAAAATGTCTGGTTTGTTATCTTGTTTATTAGTCTGTTGTCCGAAATCCCATCAATTTTATGGTTAGCATCAACACTGGCAGTGTTTCCAGAGGCAAATAAACTGCACAACAACTTCATGGTGTAAGATGTGTAATAACCTGTAATTCATTGTGCAGTTTGACAATAATTATTCATAAATTTAGCATTTGTAACTTGATAGCCTATTTTAACAGTACTACAAAAAATGTTCCCGAATAAACATTTCTGTAACTAAGCAATCCTAATGAATTTACATCATGTATGGTAAGTACTTTTAATTTTTAATTTAAATGTAACTCCAGTTGGAATACCTCTGAAATCATTAATAGAAAGTCAATGAAAAGTCATGAATGCTATTAATTGTGAGTAGGAGACTATTTTTATTCTCTGTTCCCCATGGTCACAGAAGACTTGTTCTTAAAAAGACTTGGTTTTGAGAATGAGTCCTAGATCTGTGCTGCAGATTTCTACAGGCAGATATTTTTAAAGGGGAAGGTCATGTCCAGTTAAGATATCAATCAAATAGAAAGTTTTACTACTTAATTGCAATATGTAGATTTTGATTTTTAATATAGAAAATTTCTCAGTTACACAGGAAGATTTAACCAATGAACTATTGATTATTACAGACATTTACATGCCTGCACTCAAATTTTTCCCTCTTTCTCACCCCACATTTAAGAAGTGTCCTTCTGAGGGCAGTACTTAGCTAGAAACAAATTATCCAAAGCTGTGGGTTAGTTTTTGGGAAGAATTGTTTTTGTTATTTACACCAAAGAAAAGGTTTGTATGAACACATTCTCACGCTATCTTGGGAGAAGTTCCAATTAAATTAATTAAGTTTGTTAGATCCAGAATTATGAAATTTGGGCCAAATCTAGTGCTAATAATTTCAGAATTTGTTTCCATAAACTCTTAACTGAGAAGCCACTGGGAGGGTTGGTGACTCTGCTGTTTAAATCATTTTGTTTCAGGGCTCGAGCCATTCATGTCTGTTTAACACTGTTCAAGAATTCCCCCGTTTCCTTGCAGGATGGTGAGGTTTTTGAGGAGCTTACGTCATACTGTAGGAGTATTTTTTATTTTTTTCTGAGGACACAATTTTCTGTTGAAGTGTAACTTCTTTATCGTTCCCATTGTTCACTGAATTTTCCAATTAATGTCCACAACAGCTAAAGCCTGTGAGAATTCCCTGTGAATTACAACGTCGTGCGGAACTGCAGCAGAGATGAAGGTGCTGTGTCAGAAAATATGAAACACTTTCCCCAAGTATACATCTGCAATTGCATTTATTTTAAAACTTGAAAGAGAAGTTGATATTGAGGTTTTCTTACCGTGTTTTTCTAATCTGTGTTTTTCAATCTTCTCTCTTTTCGCCTGAGGATCGATAATATGTATTGTGCCCAGAGGGTACATTTGTTTGTTACAGAACATCTCACGAGCCATCATTTCCAAGCTGCTGGACTGCAAAGCCAAGCTGAGTAGATTCTTAGTTTTCTTTTTAAATGTCACTGACTTCATTTCAGGTTTGTAGAGGTTTTTTTCCCTACTATCTCAACAGCGAGCTTTCTCTTTGTAAGTGTCTCTTCATTCTTTTACTATTTCAGTATAACTTACAGTTTTGCACATAAAAATTGAAGGGCTGTGCTCCTCTCACTCCTTCCAGATAGAGAATTCCTGTGCTGTGATTCAGGGAACTCGGAGGTAGGCTGTTAAATAAATGACTGAAGGGGCTGGATGACTTTGGATGTGATCAGTGGCTTGTGAGTGGCTCTGAAAACATGATCATTGCTTCAGCTCCCACTGGCTTGAGGGAGGCTGGGTCAGATCTGTGCAAAGCAGCAGGATGAAGTCTCTGCACTCCTCCAGGATGTGGCAGGACCACCATAGTAACCATCCTGTAGGAAGTGGGCAGCTGGATAATCCTGGCTGTCCTCAGAACCCAAGTGGCAGCTGCAAGACCTTGAGGTGAGGAAGACTCAGCTTTGCCTGATTGCATGGAGGTCTTTCTCTCCAGGACAACCGAGACACATTCAAGGGGGACAGAGGGGTGCCTAAAAGGACCATCAGCAGAAAATCCCTGGCGTTTCTGCAGCCCTGTTTAGATGAGTCACACCAAATATTTCCCAAAGTGGGGATTGTGTTCATGTCTCATCTTTCTCTGCAGTTTGCATACCATGGTAGTGCAGCTTAGTTCACAGTTACACCAAATTCTTTATCCCATGTTTCACCGGAGCAGAAATGGATTAGAAGCAACCTACAAATCACAGAGAGCAGCAGAGGGAGTTCCAACCCCTTTTAGAAAATATCAGAAGTCCTCTTCCTCCTCTTCCTTCTCTTCCTCCTCTTCCTCCTCTTCCTCCTCTTCCTCCTCTTCCTGCACCTCCTCCACCTCCACCAGGTATCAGGCACAATACAAGAACTCATGAAATGGTATTTGTTGGTGGTTGGTACTAAATAAGTCATCACTAACATTTAGTCAGTTTTTAAAGTCATGAATGAGACTACTAATGTCAATAATAAATCTTTCATTCATTTCAGGAGTACTAAATCAATTTTTCTGGAATTAAGCCTGCAGAGGGGCAAATGCTAAATCAGCTGTAAAATACATCACTACAAAGTGTAAATTGGAATTCTAAGTAGGATCCTTTGTCTTAACTTGTATTAGTAATTGAGAACAGGGAAAAAATAATTGCACTTTTGACTCTAGTCCAAATTCTCCTCAATTTGAGATAGCTGTAGGTTCTGACACAGCTGGAAGAGGAAGGGAAGAAGTTAAGTGATAATCTGGGAAGCTCCAACAGCTGATCTGTTCCTGCCAGTTTCTGTTTTTTCTGTTTTAGAAGGTCCTGTCCCCTGCTCTCTGCATGGGGCTGTTCTAACCATGAAGGGCAGAATCATTCACCAGTGGGTGAAGGGGGAAAGAAAGGCTCCTGAGAGTGAGAAGTTCTTGCAATGCTAATACAAAGCTAAACTGATCCTTGTACTGAAAATAGTAAAAGAGTCAATACACAAACTCTGACTTTTATCCTTTCCATCCTGGATAATTGATCCTTTTCTGAGAAATATCTTTGAATCCTGCTTAATTTAAACTGCAAGCTGTATTAAACCTTTCTAAAATACCACCCAAGACAGCAGGATTCTCTTGGTGGGTGAGGGAAAAGAAAGTTGCTTATCTGAAGACATATTCTAAGTACAAACTGTTTGAGTGAAGCAAGTGGAGCGCAGTAGATCCCACTTTAGACACAAGTCTTGTTATCAATTTCCTATACCACTTACCCTGAGAGAGCTCTTGTTTTCTTTCATTGCACCCTGAAATCACAATTACAGCTCAACATCCGGTGTAGAACCTAAATCTTAATTCCCAGGGACTGGAAACCATCCTCTTTATAAACAGAGGGACTGCTGAAATAGTTGATATATTCCCTTTGGCACCTGAACTTGAATTCCTACAGCATTCATTGACACCAGGCTGCAACTCCAGTCAGGTCTTGGACTTCAGTGTAAACAACATTTAGTTTTTAAATTGAGTTTGTGTTTAAAAGGTGGAAAATCACAATTGAATTTTTGTGTTCAGGTTCTCCAGTAAAGTGCTTTCTAATATCTATACATCATATTTGCTCTATTTATAGTATTTACCCATTTCTGAACTTGAAATCCCAAATAGTTATATTTCTTCTAACTTCTGAAGTTATTTGAGATGCTGTAACAGCGTTTTGCCTGTTTTCTTAATTTTAAATAGGAACAGCTGATGAGAAAACATCCGAAATCAGAAAAGCAAAAATGATTTTGTCATGTACCTGCATCATTTCAATTGAAGCTGATATTTGAACACTATCAGTTGCGACTGGGACCTTTTTTAATAGAAATAACAGAAAATAAGAGATATGGTAATTTTTACCTAGTTAATTTTTTTACTATTTGGGAAAAAGGTATTGAAGCAAACAGGATTATCTCTGTGCTTTAATAACTTCTGTGAAAGTGAGTTTAAACTACTTTAGGATATTTAGCATTTAAAAGACTTTTTAGTTTTGTAGGAATGCTAAAATACAATCAGTTTCATGCTCTTGTTTGGCAAGTTTTTGACCTCTCCGTGTTAACTAGATGCAAAAACTCTTCTGTAACCTTGCATCTGAAACAGTTTTCTTTCAAGCATGTACTGCCATGTAACAACCCAAGAGTTAGTGAGGAGGGAGCAAGATAAGCAAGAAATTAATTTCTCAGAATGGTTCTAGAATTACCTAAATAATTAGCTAGGTAGAAAAATTACTATTGATTTGAGCAAATCTGGCTTTGGACAGATGTAGGCAGCTGCCTGAGGAAGAAAATCACAGCTTTGAGCTGCAGAAATGAATTTTGCTGTAGGCCTGACCTGGATTGGCTCAACAGTGGTAGAAGGACAGCTTCAGTATTGGGCTTGGCTGGCAGGGATTTGGAACTGGGGTGCTACAAGGGGATTTCTGTGAGGAGCTGCCAGAAGCTTCTCCCACATCTGATGAGGGGTGGGCCCACTGCTGGCCCAGGCTGAGCCCATCATCAGCTACAGCAGTAATGCCTTGGAATAATGTAGTCAGGAAGAGGGAAAAATGTTGTGCAACTGCAGCCAGAATGAGAGGAGAGAGAACAACCTTTTCCCAAAACAAACTGCACATGCTGCCTCTTGACTCAGCTGTCAAATCACAAGTTCTGGTAAGAACCTCAGAGAAATGCCCATTCTTTATAATCATTCAGTCTTAAGGAAACCGTTCTGTGACACTATACAGAAAACTCACCAAAGACAAGATCTGAGAGTACAAACCCCTTGGTATCCACGAGTGAGAAGCCTGCTCACCATGAATCAGGGTAGAGATTTTAAGCCTGGGTCTGTTTCATTGCAGATCTGCTTTTACAGCTAAGCTCACACAGAGAGCTTGTTGCAGTAGATCATTCTCTCTGTTAACATCTTTAGTCCTGTTCTGTTGTACATAAGACTTTGCAATTCAAAACTGCTCTTTTTTATCATTGTAGGTGAGGAATGAAGTAAGTTCACATTGGATGTGTTCTTTCATCTTTCTGTTTTGACTCTCCAAGATGAGTCAGAGGACCCTAACTATACTTAAATCAGATCCACTTTGTGAATGCATTTGGACCATCCATTAGAGAGGAAGACTCCATAAAGAGGCTGACAAACTAGCCAGGTATCTGATTAGGCACAGAATAATTTCAATGGCTAATCAAACGAATGAATCCTTACTTGATTACACTTCAGTTTTGTATCAGCTAATCATGAAACCAGAAAATACACTAATGGATGCTAGTTTCTGACAGCACCTGTTCACAGGTACAATTGCTGTAATTTGGGAAGAAGAAGGGAGGGGGCAGCACTAATTTCCTAATCAAGAGCTGAGACAAATATCTAGCTCTAATATTTTTAAGCAATGGTTTGTTTTTCTCTAGAAGAAAACTGGAGCTTTTCCAGGACTTGGAGAAAAGTCAGCTGGGATCAATCCCCCACATCCCCCAGTGCACATTTTTTTAGTGTATACATTGATTCTCAGTAGATCTTCTCTATAACATGGTGAAAAGAGACCTTTTTGGGACATTCTTTAAAAAATGAGACAATACAATATTTCCCTCACCCCTCAGGTCTCTTTTCATACTGACTGCTCAGCAGTTATTAGCAGGGGCAAAGATGGTCCCTGCAGAAAAACAGAAAAAGTTTGTTGTGTGTGTGTGTTTGCAGAGGTTCATGTTCTTTTGGTCCTCCTGGTGTCTCAGGAGATTTGGTCTCAGATATAAAAGCCGCAAGTTATCATATGGGGGAGATACCTCTGAATTCTCTCCACCAAGCTCTCTGACTGAAAATATATTAAAAGATATAGGAACTATTGCTTGGAGGAAATCCCATTGTGCTCTGTGAATGTAGAGAAAGCAGCAGTCCCTGGCCCAGCAAGCCTACTGTGTAAAACTGTGTTTTCTTTTCATATAAAAAGGTAACAAAAGGGAAATATTGGAGCAAGAAAGGGAGATAAAGAACATTGGGTTCTGCTTTTAATATAGCCTGAACCTGTCAGTCCTTTGTTGTATGCAGAGAAGAATTTTGGTACGGAGTTATGAACGAGATCTGACATCTACATTCACAATGAATCCCACAAAGCAAAGCCATTCTTGAAGCTCTTATTGTCACACTTCCTCTGGTGAAGTATCTCCTGAGAAACAGACTGAAAATAAGGCTGAATCCTGAAAAGTGGGTCCTACCTTACAGAAGTCACCCTTCAGCTGCTGTGCAGTGTTAGTGTCACCAGTGCCAGGAGAGCTCTGGGACTTGGAGCTTGCATGCATTAGGCTGAAACTATTGCTAACAGAGCACAGTCCTTAAAACCTCTGCCAATCAATAATGTCCAGTTCTTTGAAGAACTCTTAATTTAATGCTGCTTACCTACACAGTAAATGTCTCTGAAGTCTAAGCAGAGAAAATAGAGAGACCAAGGGCAGCTGGATTAGCAGCATTAAGCCATGGTCAATCTACTGCTTGCATTTTAATAGCTTTTGCAAAAGTGGAACACTAGATTTGCTTCTGTGTGAATCGGTGTAGATCCACTGAAATTGCCAGAACTGTGCTGATTTATGCAGGCTGAGGACTGCTCACTAGACTTCCAGCAACAGCTGTTTCAAATAGTTGTGTTTGATCTCTCTTTGGAAATACAAGACCAACAGATAGATTGCATCCAATTTATCAATGCTGGTTAATATATGTGATATGTCATAAATATCTCCTAGACATCACTCAGCTTCATTTCCTCATTGGCTTAAAATCCTGGATCTTCTTTAACTTTTCATAAAAGATCCTAAGTTGCAGAAAGAAAGCTTGGAAAAGACATAGATAAACACTTCATTAAAGAGGTATGGTGTTACCATTTGTCATTTCATTGTTCACATAATATCTGTATCTGAAATAATAATACTAATAATAGTAATTATAATAATAATCCTGAACAACCAACCAAAAATGCACTATCTGAAGTGCCTGAAGTTATTCAAGGGTGAAAACTCAGTTGCTAGAACCACACCTGGTGTTTTTATTTAGGATTTTTCCTACATCTCAGTTTAAAAGAGGGGAATGAAGGGTCCATCCTACAGTGAGCTGAGCACTTTTTCAGACCTTCTAGCCCATATCAAATCTCAGGATCTCTACACTGTATGAGCAGAACAATAACTGTGTTCACCATCACAAACAGGGTTTTTTTAATTTGTGACTTGAGTTAGAGGTTAAGAAAATATGGATAATATTTCCTATCAAAAAAGTAGTGATGTTCTGGAGGAATTCCATAGGTCTAGGAAGGGAAATATTTCTTTTCATGCTGTCATAACTCATAGTCCTCTCTTCATATTCCTGGCCTACTTATTCTTCAAGTGTGGTCTATTGCCTCTTTTCTCAGCTGAGGGAACACAGTGTTCTGTTCCGTGCAGGTCACAGCCTCGTGCATCCTGAGCACCACACTTCCTCCTTTCTCTTCTCCCTTTCCTTTTCATCTCTGGATGCCTCCTGGCATGGTGCTCTGGCCATTGTGCTAACACCAATCTTCCAGATTCTTCCAGAACTCCCTCATCCTCCATCAATACCAGGCATGATCTTCGAGGTCATTGCTGTCTTCCTGTTTCATTGAATCTCCTCCATTTATTTCAGGAGGAACCGGAAAAATAATTTTCAGCTTGTTTTCCTAGAGATTCCTGAAACAACAAGGAAAGAAAGCAGAAAAGCAACTGATAAATATTAATTGACACTGTTTACCTTCTCTCTCTTCGTGTCCATTAACAGTGAAATGGGAGGCAACAGAAGGGAATGACTGCTAGCTGCAGATTCTAAAGGAATATGAAGTCCATGAGCACCCTCTGTTCCATACTTGCTCCATGCAGAGCAAATAGTCCACTGGCATGCTGACTGAATAATTAGGTTTACACAGTACCTAGCAAATGGTTGTCATGGACCAGAACCCCCTGTGCTTGCTGCTCTGTTAGCAGAAGGAAAAAAAATTAAAAATTAGAAGACGGTCACCACTACCAGAGCTTAAATCCAAACTGTACGACAGGAGACACCAGATGGAGATGGACAGATGGTGAAGTGCAAAGCAACTCCTAAACAGTTGATAAGCATGAAAGCAAACAGTATCAGCACACCAGCTGCCTAACATTTGTCCATTAGAGATGTCAAGCCAAGGAATGGGATAAGAATGGTTCTGAAGGATAATGGGAGAGCTCTGTGGAGGCTTGGGGAACAAAAACCATCCCAAGTGGAGATGGCAGCAGGGAATAGTTTGATTGGAATCCGTGCTAACATCCAGCAGAGGCAGGAGTTGTTCCAGTGAGGGGTAGGCTGTGAAGGGCATGAGAGTGAGAACAAGCATTTTACCAATAAATGAGACCTGTGAAGGGGCAAAAAAGAGAAGGGTACCAGGGTCACAGTGAGAAGCTTGAAGAATTTTTGTGTAGAAGAAAATGAGGCAAAAGTTGCACTTATAATAAAAAGAAAAAAAAAATTGCTGAAAGCTGTAAATCTGCATGATTTTTAGCATCTTTTTGGAAAGAAAAGGCAGTTTCACAGTTCTTGTGTAGAAAGGATCAAGGCTTTGACACATCACAAGGCTCCCTTCTCAGTGTTTGAGTGACAGGCAAAATACATCACAAGAGGCAGGAAAAGGAGTAGCAGGGTCACATGTAGTGGAGTAAGGGGACTAGCAGCAATATTTTAGTCATCTTTATTGTGACATAACAGTTAAATATTTGCAAGGAGATGCCAGGGAGAAAGGCCAAGATGCTGTTTTGGGTGGTTAGAGACAAGCACAAGCTGGAAAGGTGGATATCTGTGCTGTATGGATGGCAGTCCATGTAAAGATGTCATTTGAGTCTTGCTCACAGCTCCAAGTACCCAAGGATAAAGAAAAAGAGACCTTGGCTGGGTGTTGGGCAATCCTTTGGTAATTCAGGAGTCCCGAGAAGCAGACCCTTTAAAGAATATCCTGAGTGAACAGGAAATAGTGAAGGATGATGGTACTGGGCAAGATTTCATGAAACATGGTGACTTTCATTGTAATTGACTAAAAAGTCGGGGAACCTCCTTGATGCTTAAATTACTCCACTGGGAGAACCTGGCCTTTCACAGATGATGTGGTTTTTGTTGGTTTTTTAATCCTCCACGGCATTTTCCCTTTTTTATGAGTGACTGCATAGCAGTCAGTCCATTTAACTGCAGCTGCTCGCCCTTCTCCGAGGTGTTTTGAGAGCAGAATAGATTAGGGATTTAAACACAGGTGATAGCAGCATTGCCTGGAATGAGCAGAAATGTAATATTTATAACACAAGCATATTGGTCTTTGGGTGGATAAGTGGTTCATAAAATTCAGTGCAGCATGATGCGAAGTAATGTAGCCAATTACTAAAAGAATAAGCATGAAGATTGCAGTCTAAATAGGGACACAACAAGAAATTCATTGCAAGAGAAGAACCCAGAATGGACTGCAGATAATAGAGTAAACCATTAGCACTTGTTCCTGGTAACAATAACAGAAATGAAGAAGAGCAAGCAAGTTTTTGAAATACACTCTGGCAGTGTTGTGTATAAAGCTGCAGGAATTATTCTGGCTTGCTGCTGGTCTCGTTAGAAAACAGTGCTCAGCTTCAGCCACTTGGTTACAGGGAGATATTGAGAAGGTGCTGCAGGGGCAGCCTGAGATGATTTAGTAACTAAGGCATGATTTATGAAGAAAGTTTTGACTTATTTCTCCTCTGTACCTAAAGGAAGGGAAAATTCTTATGCAAGTATGCAAGATCCTGAACTGATGGGAGTGTATCAATGATAAATACAGGAGCTATACACAAACTTTAAATAAGAGATGTCCGACTAATGTTAGGGAAGAAAATACAAGCAAATTTTCAAACAGAAGAAAAAGCTTTATGAAAATGGTGAGAAAGAAAATTACTTTATCTCATGTCACATGAAAAATATTTGAGGAAATGACTATAAATTTCTAGAAGGGATTATTAAAATTCGTCCTCTTATTTTTTAAAATAATAAATCCTGAGCCAAGTACTAGTTTTCATATTTGCTATATACTGATGAAGAAACCCCCATTCAATAGAGACAAAGAGATCTCTGTCAGCTGAGCACTTAAGACAGCAATTTCAAAGGGAGTTTTGTTCTCAGCTACCTAAAAAAAATAAATTGTTGGCCTATCTCTCAAAGGAGACAAGAATATAAAAATCTACAACATATCAGGCTCCAAATTTATTACAACTATACGTGTTCCAGTATAAGCACCTGGATTTCCTTGTGTAATTCCTCTTTGAAAATTAATCAGGTAGGAGCTCTTTTGAGTTGTAATAGGGAAAATTGTCCAGAATACAGAACATGAAGACCTGATTAAATTTAAATATACATGGCACTTCTGATCTGTCATTTCTTTAGTTTATTCCCTCAGATAGTACTTGCTGGTAGGTTTGTACAAACACCTTCAGCTGACCAGATGAATTAGATTTTATTTGTCTCCAGACCTGTACTTTGCTCAATTACCTTCTTTATTGGTTTACACTGGACCTGAACATCCTCTGGCAACATGAAAGGGCAGGGGATTGTATGTATGGACACCTTTCCCAAACTGAGGATGGGTGCAGTTCCATCCATACCACTGCTATACCCTGCCCACGGCCCAGCTCTGAAAAAAAAACCTCAGAGCTTTTTTTCTAATTAAGTAAATTCAATGGAAGACAGAGAAAGGCGTTCTAAAAAGGTTCAGGAGAGTGTTGGAGGTGGTGTTTGCCATCTCAGAGTTTCCAATAGAACCAGTACAATCAGACTTCCCTAAATTCCTTCAGCAATAGGATGGATGGCTCTCCTTCCTTCTGGCCAAAGGTACTTCCAGATAAACACAGCAACAAACAAGTGACTGACAGATCCTACCAGGGGTGAGGAGAGAAAAGCCAGTGGTATGAATAAATGTGAGGGGAAATGATACAAAACCATTTTGAATAAAACATGTAACAGAGATTGAATAGATTTTTAAAGGACAGTTTTTGGCAGGAGAACATATTCTAGTTTTTAATTTAATGAGCTGGTATCAAAGGCCTACGCACGGATGGTTTGCATGCATTGAAGTGAATTTAGGGTGAATTTAAGAAAATCAAAAGTATTACTCAGAAGTGAATCCACCAGAGAGGAGCTGACACTAACTCTGTGAAGTCTTCCTATGTCTTATATCCCATCCACTTCAGTGGGAGCCTCATGAAGAAAGGTCTGTAGGAATCATCCTGACAGAATTCCTTAAATGCCCTCAAACTTTCTCTCTCAAGTTGGTCGAAGTTTTGTTGGAGTCACTGACTGCATTATTTAGTCTGTGGGTTTAGATGCAGTAAAAGAAACAGATTTTAGTGCTTGTATTAGAATTATGGTGAAATGTGTGCTTGCTCATCAACTCCTAGACACTGCAGCATGGGACTGTTTCATGTGCACTCTGTTTGCCAAAGATAGTTGTGGTGACAGTGAACTTTCTTGGGAATACTTGGAATGCCTGTGCACAAGTCTCCACAGCAGTCTCATAGGCTTGGAACCTGTTGCCATTTATTTTATTCCTAATGTGGCAGACAGTTTTTCTGAGAACAAGGTTGTTTGCTAAAGATTAAGAATTATATTAAGATGCACTATTTAAAAAAGCAATCTGGGAATCTCTGTTTATGGAATAAAAATGTTAGGTAGCTGTTAGCAGCTTTATGTCTGGATTTTTGTCTGGTTCTCTGGATTTGGACTGTAATGTCTACAGAAAGAAGAGCATGAGCAAATATGAGGAGATTCTCCAATCAAATCCACAAAGGTTGGGCTTTAAACGAAACTACAGCTCTCTAAATGTTTTTATAGCTTGGAAGTACCACCATAAATTTTAAATTTAATTTTTTAAAACCCATAAGCTCTTTTTGCTACTGTTGGTAGCTGCAGACGCCTACTTGCAAACGAAATACAACATTTCAGCATTCGGCTTCTCCTCAGCCCTGAATAACTGCCTCACAATCTTCTCCTCTTTGTTGACACTGCCAGAAGTGGAACCATTTCCACTGATCTTTTGTTTTCTTGGAGTGGTTGCATTTCCCAGCCAAGAGCAGCCAAGCTGAGCTCCTGCTGTTGGGGGAAGCTCTCTTCCATCCCTGGCAGGAGCGTTTCGTGGGTGCAGCTCCAAAGAGCAAGGCCCAGATGCGGTGTGAGTGTGTGATCCCAAAGGATTGCTGGTGAATCAGGTGCTGCCTGTGCTCCCTGAGGCTCACATTGGTTTGGTTGCTGCCTTTCACTTCTCCCTTGGCACTGGGATATTGCCATGGTGCTCTGTCCTCAGCTCTGCGACAGAGTCTTTGTCACACTGAGCAGGTGGCGTGGACTTTTCAGTGTGATTATTAATCAAAGGCTCCTAGTGACAACATCACACCCTTTTTCTTAAGTACATTTACAGATTTATATATAAAACAATTAAAGTTAGCATTTTGGGGGATTCACTACAAAACAGCTGTGATATGCTGTGTACTCATAAATATGGCATTTTTATATTCTCCAGGTCTTTTAACAGCTTTATGAAGGATATAGACAGCTTAATGAAATGTGAAATATACACTAAAACTACTTCTTCCCATGCAGTAAGATAATAAGATGTTACATTACTCACAGGTCCAATTTTAAATTTAAATATAACTTCATTTAATTTTACTTTGCAATCAGGTAAATTAATGAGAAAGAATCAAAACAATATGCTGTAATTACATTTGAAAATTATTCTTTCAGTCCTTCAAGAGTGTTCTTTCTGTTAAAGATATTGAAATTTGGTGTCTAAATATAAAATGCAGTAACATCTGGTTCTAATTGCTGGTTTAAATAATATAGACATTTAGACAGATATTTCATGCTTTTGAAAGGAGGCTTTTAGTAGGATGTTCTGAGTCAAAGGTTAGAAAAAATTTCCTTGCACTAAAAATATCTGGTATTTCATTTGTGTTCTAGATCTAAAGGATCTTTTACATAAAAGATTTTTTTTTTTTCTAAAATATAGTTGCTTTAACTTATTTTGTTTGGGAAAACCAACCAGTTTTTATGCCTTTGACATGTGCTCTTCATTGGTGTGTGTGAACACAGTGCTGAAAAAAGTTGGAACAGTTTATTTCTAGACCCAAAAATTGTTACATCATCGTCAAGATCTCTGATTTTCAGCACAGAATCTTGTCCTTCCAAAATTACATATTTGAAATATTCTATTTGCTTGTACCTTGCCACTTATTTTCCCAAGAAAAGAAGTTATACATATCAGCATCGATGCTGAAGTGATTTTGGTGTCAAGCCACATATTCATACTGACAGTAACATGCTTTAATTGGGCTTTAATGCAGAAATTAATTTAAGCACATGCAGAACTCTAAAAATGTTTGAAATTTGAAAACTCACAAGACTGAATTAATCTCATCTATAGAACTACTTTTCCTGCTTTTCCTCCCTTAGCATGGGAGGGCTTGGCTGAAAAAGTGGGGTTGGTGTTTTGCTGTGAAGGGATTGAATTCTGTGGCCATTCTGACCTTTCCAAGGTGTGTGTTAGTTTGCTTCCAGTCTGTTCAGCCACCTGGATAAAAGACCTACAAATTCAACCTCATAGAGCCCACATGATTCATTGTCCCAGGCAGCAGCATTTATTAGTATTCTTGAAAGAATCTCCTCCCTCCCCATCCCACTGACCCCAGGCCACCTTCATGCAAGCCTGCACTTCATTTATTGTCAGAAATTCTGAGGAACAAATCTGAGCAAAACAAGTTATGACCTTCTCTCTCCCTGCTGCATAACTTTTCCACTTAGGCACAGGGACAAATTGGAAAACTAGAGGAATTATGGAATGCAGCAGTAGTGCCTCATGCACTGAATAGTCATAAACTGATCAAAGGCCAAAAATATTAGAGCCCTGGTAAGGAAATAAATGCAGTGATCCAGATGGAACATACACTTTGGCTCACTGTGAAACTTCTCACTCTCTACTATGGAAAACCCTCTCAAGCCTCTCTGGCAGCAGCTCAGATCAAGAATATTTTTTCTTTTTGTAGCCAAAATGTACCATCTGACATCTACACATTGGACATTCAAGGGAGAATCTTATACTGTCCAGCATGAAAATCCTGACATGAAATATTCACACCTTTCCTACCTGGACCACCCATGCTCCAGTTCTGTGTAGGGTTTGCCTGGAATACCATTGAGGAAATCTTCTGGTTTTTCCCATGGAAGAGGAGGTTGCAGGTGGCTCTAGAGCTGTAAATGCAGTTGTTGTGGTTTTAGTGCAGATTACTGAGAAACCTCTGTCAGAATCTGTAATTGTGCTGAACTTTAATACAGCAGTGGGCACACAAGGAAAGGGTTTGTGAGGGGATCAGGACAATTTGCATGTCTGTTACCCCTAGATGGTTTCTATCAGAATTTCCCAAAGGCTGTTACTTGCCAGGCCAAACACCTTCAGAGGACTGCAGTTCTACTGAGGGTCCTTCACATCTTCAGGCTTCACAGTAAAACCTGGATTATTAGAGGAGATAGAAGAAAAAAACCCAAACCCACCTTTCTTTTGCTTCCACTTATTGTTTAACAGAACACTAGCAGGTGTATGATACTTTTACATCTTCCTTTAGAATGTAAAAGAATTCTAGCCAGAAGCAGGACAAGATACAAGAATAAATACTCTGTTCCAGTAGCATGGGCCATTTCTCTGTTGTGATCATCTAAATTCAAAGAAATGAGATGGCCCCTTTTTAGGAGATATAAAATCATTAGGCCTTCTGCCTTGCAAAATTTCATGGAGACGCTGGTAAATTATATATTTACCTTCTTCTGTTTCTTCTAGTAAAATAAAATATTCTAGTAAAATAAAATCATAAATTGCATATAACAATTAATAACTAACTAAATAAAACCAATTCTTGAATGCTCAGCCACCTCTTCCTATGCTTGTTTTTAATACACTTTATTTGAAATCTAACTGCTTAGACAGTAGTACTCCTGTGATTATTATTAGTTACCTAACAATCATTCACATCCTGCTTTATTTTTAATGCTTGTTGTGTTACACTCTGCTAATACTATATTGTTGCAATTGTGGGGTTTTTTCTACTTCTGCACAGGGAATATAGATTATTTTATTGCTTCACTGGGTACTGGAAAGGTCTGTCTTTTATGATTGCTGAAAATCTGTGTATAGAGCAGAAAATAGCACTGCATGTTTCAAACCAGTGATTTCAGTCGCTGAGGCTGTGGTAATGAATGTTGGTGTTTGAGTGCTCTGATAAAGATAACATCACTGCTGCAGGATGCACAAATCATCATGCATTCCCATGCTGTGGCATGAAGGAAGCAGCCAATGTTTTTCTGGGTTTTTTATTTCTATTTTATTTGCTTGAGAAAAGTACAGAGAATCCTGTACTTAAGGGCCGTGTTGGTTTAGATCCCTAAAACCTTGACAGCAGCAAAATTGAGCGTTTAAACCCCATTAAAGCCACTGAAATCTAAGCTCATACCAAACTTCACTGCACTAATGTCTTGGATTGGTGACTTTGTGAATAAATTGGAGATGCTTAAATTTACACTCAATTGTCCATTTCCTTCTCGTTGCCTTGAACTTTTGGTACTATAACTTTAGTTCTTCATGTGACCCACTTTAATTTTCTTGATATCCAAGCCTCTGTGAGGACCTAGACATCATTCAGGAGGTATTTCAGGACAGTTTTAAGTTCATTCTCTCATAAGTCATTTAAGCTCCAGTGTAATTTTTATTAAATGCTTCCATTTCATTGAGCACAGTGCAACTTTAAGCACACAGTTAAGTTAAGCAGTATTGGTTAATGCTTCCTTGAGCTGGGGATTTAAGAAGTGGATAAAGATCTCCTGGGAGAAGTTTCTGTCACCATTTCTGGGGGCCGGTGGCACACCCCTTCCGCTGCTCTGTTTGCCACCATTCATCCATCAGAGGAGCAGCTGGGTGCATTTCTCCATCTAGCTTAAGTCCAAGGCACCTGACTTTGTTAAGCAGTTTAAATGTTGGCTAATTCACATGCTTTGATGAAAAAGAAGGCAAAAAAGCTTTTTGAAGTGTTTAAATACACCTATTTGCCATGAGGGATTGGCTTATCTTGCCCAGATTAGAAGCTTATGATTAGTTTTCTTCCATTTTGTTAAACCATATTTCTGCAACAGAAAAAATTGTTATTGCTTGAACACCTAATGCATGTCCTGCAAGGAGGTGATGACCTTGGACAGGGCAGGGATGGTGCAGGCTGGGATCAGCACAGGCTGTACAGCTGTGCCTGGAAGGAGATGTAAGGTCATAACTTCAGAGTTTTCTGCCTTGCAAAGAGTAATAAATGCTTTGATACCGGCTGATCAATATGTCAGTGCTTTGGGGACTGAAAGCAAACCTGTATTTTGTATTTCCAAGAGGCTGAGTGCTGGATGCTAGATTTCTGGCTGGCTGGTTTCTGGAGAACCATGCCTGAAGTGAAGCCTTAGCAAGCTTCCCTACACTCCAAAGCCATGTTTGGATCTAAGGATTTCAATGTAATTAAGATTTGAGCACCATGTGAGTTTCTTGCTGTGAGGAGCTTTATTAGCTACTTTGAGCAGGTCAAGATTCAAATACCGCTTCTCATGTTATTTCATATATTTGACCTTCCACAACTCGTGTTCTAAAGAAATGTCTTTCAAATATATCTTTCAAGTGTACTAATGTTTGTAGCAAATGAATCTGAAGCTTCTGTTGCCCTGGAGGCTGACTGAAATGTGGGTCAAGTCTGACATCAAGTGGTCAGACACACTCCATTCCCAATGGGACTATTAACACCGTGCTGCTCCTGGTGTCTTGTAAGAACCTCTGGCTCCACTTTTTCTCTCCATGTTTTTTTCTTCTGTTAACAGGATTTCTCAGTGCTCTTCCTTCTCCGGTTTCCACAAGGTCATGGAGTGTCACTGCTGACAGACACATGAGGAATCATATTAGTCTTGCATTAGATATTGCAGCTGCTGAATCTGTCAGCAGAGTGATGGGATCGTGTAAATAAAGCCTTGTTGACTTGGCACTGTACATAAGACCTTTATTCACTCTGCCTTGTTTACCCAATATATTCTAACAGGATCTAGGCCTTTTTAAAAGCAGTCTCAGCTCTTGAGGCACCAACTCCCCCACCTGTGCAGATTTTTCAGTCTTATCAATAACTGCAAGAGCACTTATCACTCACACATTTCCTCTTGTTTAAACACATTGCAAACATCACTTCCATTCATTGCTCATGACTCTGAAGAAGCTTAATAAGATTGTGCATGCCATGATATAGGAGAGGAAGTGGGGATAGAGACCAGAATTTAAATCTTTGAGTTGAGACCTTCAAATTTTCCCAAGTGCAGGTCTTGGGTTCAGTCCTCTGGCACACTGAGATGTGACCTTCATGTTTTAATGGTATTTGTACTCACACTGACCCAGGAACACCAGGTTCAAATTCAGCTCCTCATGCTCCCTTCCTCCAGGGTGAGAAGGTATCCTTCAGCAGCCAGAGGGACATTTTTCATCCCCATTTGCAAAGATCAGGAGACACAGTTTTGTCTTTTTAAAGAACAACAAAAGACAGGTCATAAGCTATACAATATAAACTTTTTATCTGCACAATTGATTCATTTGTAACTGGAACGTTGGTATGCTTCTATACTCTCTGCATAAAACAAACATCACAAAGGTCAGCGGTTTTGTATACCTTGTAACTGAGTCAGCAATGCAAATACGAACTTTCCATTTCTCCCATAAATGCCACAGCTTGATAAGATAAAACAGCATGTTTGTGCCTCTGGGCTTCTCAACTACCCATTTGCACCTGGATGCTTTTGTTTAAATTAATCTCAGAGGTAAAGTCTTCACTTCAGTGTCTTTTTTTTTTTCTGCTGCAAATTTTGGTTTTTAGTCTGGAGCAATAGTTTCACAGGGATCTTAAGCTGCCATAGACCAGTAGTGATGCTAGAAAATACAGCTCTTCCCCTGGTTCAGCATGGTTGTTTTTGCAGCTCCACAGTGTACTGGACTGGAGAATTGTTATAGGCAAAAGAAAACAAAACTAAACAAACTCAAAAAGCCCACAAACAAACCCCCTTGCCAAGATTTCTGCACATCTAATTCAGAGATCCATTGTCATTTAATTCAGTGCTTAATGGTGGGTTTATTCAATGTGAGCAGAGCTCCCTGTTTGAACTGTTTCTCATGATAAAAAGTTTTTGTGTGAGGTAAATGATCACCTTTTCATGTTCTCATTATTATCTGTGCAGCCCAGGTCACTGGGGAGAAGGGCAATGTGGTATCATAAGTTTAAAAGGCCTAAAGTGCCCTTACCTGGGAATAGTTCAGAAATGAAATGAAGTAAATGACTGAGCTCTGTGCTTTTAAAGCAGGGCTGCAACTTTTTTTCCCCTCAGTAGCCTCTATTTTTATGTATTTGGATATGTTTCAGTTACTATCAATCTAATTTTTGACTTCATTATCTTTCATCTTCTGTAGTTTCACTGACTAGATAAAATTATGTTGAATATGCTAAATTTTAAATGCCTGCTTGTACATTCATGGATTCATCCTAGTAAAAATTAATGTCTACAATAATTATTATAATTTAGAATAGTTTCTGCTTACACAGTGTGTGATTTGTACTAAAAAAATAAATAAATCACACTATCACTGCAGTCCCAAACCACACTGAGTAGTCCCAGCATTAGTCTTAGGATCCCTGCAACAGATGGAAGCTTTTGCTCCAAAGAGCTGGAATTTTAGAGAAAATGGGGAGGATACAAGATTCAAGCAAATGACCACAGAAGACAGACTTCAAAATATCTCCTCAAACACATTTTCAGATCAGTTTCCAAGTCTGAAGCCACAAGGGACATGAATGTCACAGCTGCAAATTCAGTTCTGGGTAAAAATAAGTTCAGAGTATATCTCCTTTCTTTTACATCCCTATTATGGCTTCTAATTCTAATAAAATATTTCTACAGAGTCATGGAATAGGCATTTTAACCAGAGCTTTTCTATTGAGTAAAGCTTAGTCTCTGCAGCAAATGCTCTGAATGGCCCCGGGGAGCATCTGAAAAGGACATTTTTGCCAAGCACCTATTGATGCTAAATTGATGGGTGATGGAGGGTCACCACAGAAAATCAGCTCAGTGCCAAATGGCAGAACTATGGCAAGCTACATCTTACAGGCTTTGCAAGGAATTTTGGCCAGAGTTCACAACTGTAGAGTTTATTGCGGCTCAGACAAAATGTACGGCAATTTTTAGACAAATCTGGGCTTTTTTATACTGAACAGACTATTCAGCATAAGTGTGTGAATCTTTTAGCAAAACAAATCATTCTCTTGTTTAAAAACAAAAACAAAATGCTACATATGTTGCAGAACTATACTTGCCATTCTTTATTTTAAAGTCATACACAAATGGCTTGTTCTGCTCTGATTAGCTTATTAGTTAATGTTGGATATGAAAGGCAGTTTTGGGGCATTGTCTGTCAACTTAGTGGAAATTAGGACAGTGAGTGCTTTCAATAGTCTTTGTTCATTAAACCATATCTCTGCAGATGTTCAGTGTTTTTTATTACTTTTGCTGTTCTGAAGCAGTCTCATTTTTTTCAGCTAATGAGAAATGTTTGACTTTGTATATTATTCATGGAAACGAGGTTCAAAAGACTGAGGCTTTTTACTCAAAGACTGACACCTTTCCTCTGAATTTATTACACCCATAGGTGTTAATGCACATTTACAATCCTTCTGAGAGTAAGGTGAGCAAGTTAAACAATCTGTAGAAATTTTTGCTCTTGGGAGAGCCCTGAGAGCATCTTCTTGCAAACCAAGAAATTATTAGCCCCATGGGGAATTCAGCTGTAGCCAGCTGTGCTTTTGGTGTGAAGAAGGGTTCAAACATGGGTTCCCACTACGAGATTTTAGCTTGAATTATTATAGATGTTCACCAAAGTTATCGTGTCCTGTGTCTGCAGACAACTAATGAAAGGGCAGGTTATGTTTGTTGGCTTAAACCTCTGATACTGTGGAGTCAGAGCTAACAGAATGGCAGCTGGGTGCTGTTTGTAAATGAAAAGAGTTCTCTTGGTGGGGGAATCAACAGCTAGCTCTGACTGACACTGTGCTCTCTTCGCCAGCAGAAATGCTGTATTTATTCAGAAGTTAAAGCAAAGGCAGCTGTATGTATTTCAAATGTAGTTTGAGGTAATGGGCCTGGCTGGGGATGACAAATGAGAGCTCTATTTGATTAGCCAAGGAAAGATACTTTATCTGCTTCTTTTTCACAAGCTTCCTGTTGAATTGATCAACCAGGTGCTAGTGCTGCTCCTTAAGACTAATTTTTTCTTCAAATAGTGCACATCATCAGTTGGCAGGATGGATGGAAAGGCAGTGAGGTAGTTGTTTGTGCTTGTAAATAGATACTCATTATGGTTAGGATTCTTGATCTCCTTCTAACTCCAGGTTATGTTTTTTATTTAAGCAACTTTCAGTTAGGTTAGAAATTTGCATATGCATATGCACTCTTCTTTCTGGATAATGTAATCCGCAAATGTGTATGAAATTTAGAAGTCCATTTTCATCAGCCTGATCCATTTTGAACCAGTCTTATCTCGAAAGTACAGATAATAACCAACAAGAAAAGGAATAAAAATATAATACCTTTGAAATATGTCGCTGTTTATGAAAGGAAGGCTCATGTTTTTATCTTGCTGCGTACTATCCTGTATTGTCTGTACTTACATATAACAATGTATTGGAGAGAAAATTAAGATAACACTACAGTGTGCAAAAATATTAGTTGGTAGTAATACAACTGGCTGCTGGTACAATATGCTCTTTGTGGAAACATAAAATAGACATAGGTTGATAGTACAAAGAAAGGGGCAGTTGCAGTAGCTCAGTATATTAAAAATGATAGCATATCAGATATGGCAATTACACTAGCCATCAATCTTCAATAGTTTGTGAAGAATGCTGCTAAAATGCAGTGAAGCTTTATAAGATTTGTGATCACAGAGTGTAAAATATAACAGATGCTACAATATTTAGATGCCTGCTGGCATTTACTTTTACCCTACACAGCTCATTTCAGTTATATGAAAATTTTATGTGCTCTGTAACCTCACTGAAATAGGAACATATTTATAAAGCAACCACAATGGAACAGAGCATTTTCAATATATACACAACTTGATCTGTTTAATAAGATAAAAAAGGACAAAAATTGCCAGTTAAATTAAATTACTAATAGTTTATTATTAAATTACTGTTAATGCAGCAGTTTTGATACATGTGATGCCTTCAGATCTGGACTCTCTGCCAGGGATGTGTCACTCAGAACTGGTTGGGGACTCCATGCAGCCACTGCTTAGCACAGGCTGGAGTCTTGTGGGGGTGATCACTGCAAGTCAAAGCTAATGAAATGAGACAGGAAAAGAAAGTTCTTGCAGCTTTCATCTGGGAAGCACAGTGGACAGCTTCCTCTGCAAAATGTGAATCTTACGTAAGAGCTGCCAAGGTTGCTGCGATCTCTTGCAAGACTGAATTTTACTGGAGGACTGTGAAATCCAGGCCTAGATATACTTGCTAATTAATACTGCCTCTTGGAAGGATGCCCAGCAGCACCTCCTGGTATCAAGCTGTGGAAGTTGCCATGCTTCTGCTCCTGTGTTTCATTTCATCATATCTCTACGTTATTTACCTTTTCCTTGCCTCCCCTGAGGCAGCTGTGCTAGGAACATTTAATAGCTGAGTATTTCTGATGTAATTCTGCTAATCAGTGAACTTGCTGTTCTAACAAATAAATGCATTAACTCAAGGAGTGCTCCCAAGGCTTGACCTTGTAGATGTCTGACACAGTACTTGAGCAGGAGGAAGAATTCACTCAAGCCAGACTTCCAAAGGAACACCAAGACTCACAAAAGCATTTGAACTGGCAGTTTGTCCATATGGCATTTGGCTTGGTTCCTTTGCAGTTTAGGGTTTCATGAACTGGTTTCCCATGTGGTAACCTGGCAAGTCTACAAGTGTTGGGCCTCTAGGACACCAAGAGGCTTTGGCTGTTTGTCAGGGAGAGATTATAACACAGCCCAGGTTAAAAAAGGCACAGTAACTCTTGTGTAGCAGTAAATTCCTCCTTTTTATCAAGAGAATTTTGATATTGTCAAGAGGAGTGTGGCTCTTTCTGAGGTTAGTGTCTGAAATGTTTTTTAATTCAAGAATTTGACCCTTCACCAGCACTGCTTATGACATTTAGACCATTTCTATTTTATCTTTTGCAGCAGCTTACTCTTTCTGTTTACAAATCAGATCCCTTGTCACACTTGGAACCAAAATATCCTTTTTTCCTCTAGTAGCCCATAAAATGTAATACAGCAGGGAGCTCATCATTCAGGTGAGTCACCTGTAAACAAGACACACTTGGGCCACAGAGGATATTTCTCCTGTGAGCTCGAGTTCCCTGAGCTTTAAAGAGCCACGACAGAGACTCTTCCTCCCTGCACAGGTGTGAGGTACTTCACTGCAGCTTGACAACACACCCTGTAACCAAGCTACACAATTGCTATTTGTTCAGGCTGTGCGTTGTGTGAATCAAAGCAGGATCTTGGAGTGCTCTCTCAAAAGCGGTAAAAAGCAATTTTGTGGTCAAATTTCTTATCTATCTCCCCAGCCTACCCATACAAACAGCACAAGCATTTAGCCATACCTATAGTGAGTAGATCTAAGGTCTGGCTTTTCTTCTGCAAAGCAAACAGTTGTTTTCTAGCCTCAAAAACCATGTTAGGAAGTCAGCAAGCATTATAATTCCATTTTAGGCTTCTGCAAACAAACTGTGTCTAGACCAAAGTCAGAAAGTTGATCTGTTTCCCTTTGTACAGACTTAAGATGATTCTGTACATGTCAGACAATATTGGGCAGCATATTCATTATAGCAATTTTGAAATGCAATCTAAGTTTATTTGAAAGTACAGGTATTTAGCAGTTGTTTGTGGCTCAAATATATCAGACTTAGCACTGAAATTTGTGAAGTCTTTGATGTAAATGAACATGGAGTGTAGATAAGCAAACCAACTCAGAGAACTTTCATCTGCACTGTTTCTTGATGAATTAAAAGTATTCTCATCTTATATTAAATACATGCAAATGTGGGTGTTTTTAATAGTCAGAGAATCAAAGTCAATATCTGAACTCATTTCATCTCAGCTGGCTTATGAAAAATACAATTATGCACAGAGCTATAACATAGGTCAGAGCTGTCAAATGCCACTCAGGCATCTCTGGTGGCTGCAGTGTGTGTGATGGCTGTGGTACACCTGGTCAGAGTGGGAACAGCTCTGTCTGTCTGCGGTTTCTAGAGGCCACTGTGGCTTCAGGCTTGTGGGATGTCATCTCTGCCCTTCCCATGGCTACTGTCCCTGGTGCTCCATCCGAGTGGTGATTTGCCCAGGTGGCACTGGCAGAGGCAGCAGATGGCATGGCAGGTGCTGGGCACAGAAGTTGGAGAAGCATTTTGATTTTCTTCCCAGGTGCCCCAGTTCCTTCACCAGAGCTTTCTCCAGTAAAGGTGGAGAAGAGATTGATCCTTGCCCTCTACACTATCCCAGCTCCAGGGGAATTCTCATCAAGTGGTGTCCCTGTCATCCTGATCCACCTGTACCCTGCCTGCTCAAAGTACCTCATGCAACTCATTCAACCCATCAGCTTCCTTACTGCAACCAGCTACAACTACTTGAATGTCTAGAAACTATTAGTAGTTGCTGTGTGGATAACTGGCTATAACATATTAGCCTCATTATTACTCATTTTAGGACTCCTCAGTCTGATGAGTGAGATATCCATCTCTCCAGTCCTCAGGTTTCTTCCATGTCCCCAGTCCAGCCCCAAAGCCTTAGTATCTCACAGTTTAGCCATTTCCTCACCTCTGCAAAGCTCTGCCTTCGTAGCTGTGCCCCAGGGCAGAGCTGCCAGGGAGCTGATGCAGTATGTAGTGCTCTCCTGGATGTGCCAGGCTGGTCCCCTGAGCACCTTCCCATTGACATCCCTGGGTTTCATACGAGGCCTTTATTCAGATAATATGCTGGAGTAAATTTGTTTCTCAGAGGTCATGTCCCAGGAGGCACAGTTTGCCCTGCTTCACAATCCATGACAAATCCATTCTGAATCCTTTTATTATTAATAATAGACAGCAAATTCTGATCTCAGGGTTCCTGAGGTAGAGTCAGTGATATCTGTGTAATTTAAATCAAACCTGCTCTTGCAGGTCTAAGTGAGTTCTAAAGATTGTATCAATGCAATTTCCCTGTGCAGCTGGGCAAGCCAGAGCGTAATTAGAGATAAGAGCTAAGAGCCTTACAAGTGCAAGAGGTGTAACTAACCTTTGCTAATGAAGGATATCATGCAAATAGTATTTGATATTTGTGTGTATCTGACGCTACAACTGAACAAGGAGGAGTTGTCTGGTGTTTAATGATGGCTTCTGTGATCGTACAGGCATTTCTTATTGAAAATGTGATTGCGATGAGTATTGCACACATTCAAGGGAGAAAAGACTCTGCCTGTTGAATAACAGCAAACCCGCCCTCTCTTTAAATTATCTCAACCTTTCCCACTCAGGAAAGTGGGATAATATCTCGAATAATAACCACTTCCTCCACAAACACACTGGTGGAACAGAGGATCTTGCTCTTTGTATAAATTTCCTATGAGGCAGTGCATGCCCCCAAAATGCAAGTCAGTGGAAATTAGCAATTGTTTCCTAAAGACAATTTTATCCCAACGTCCCTGAGAATCAGATTGATCCCCTGTGTCTGTCCTTGCTCCAAACCAGCTCTGTGCTGCAAAAACTCCAGTTTTTGAAAACTTCAAAACCTGCATACAATTCCTGTAGTTCTTTTAAAAGCTTTTCAAAGAGGGCACAAGGACTAATGCAAGTCTGCCTTAGAAGAATTTGCTGCTAGTAGGAAAACTAACTGTTGGTAAAGTTGGGCTGTGTTAGTGCCAAGGATTTTGATAAGATTGTTAATGGCATCCCTGTGATTCCAAAGGTCTTTGTAAAATCATTGTTACTCTCATCATACTGTAGATGTGGACGTGATATGCATGAGTTAATGTGTACTTGAAGGTATAAGATACCCTGAGTGTATTGCACACATAATTTGAACCATCAGCAGGCTCTGAAGCATTCCCCAAGTTCATATCTTCCAGTGATTATTGGTAGGTTGGTGGTGTGCTAGACTAAGGTGGAGGTATAAATAACTAACAAGCTGCTAGACACCTTTTCTGAGTGTTTTATAAGAGTAATTCAGGTTGGAAAGAACCTCAGGAAATCTCTAAACTCCTGCTCAAAGTGGGATTGGCTCTGGGGTCAGATCAGTCTGCTCAGGGCTTGATACAACTTTTGACCAAGACCCCCAGGCCTGGTCCCCAGCCAATATCATGTCTGGGGATTATTTGTTCTTGTCTTTGTTCAATTTTCTAATGTTCCCTGTAACATATTCCTCTGGCTTATCTTATTCCTGAATAGTGGTGCTTCTGTGTATGCTCTGAATTTTTCTTGTAGTTCGTATAAGCATCTTTTAATGTATCTATTTCCTTTGTACTTTGCTAATTCTCCAGATAAAATAAATTCATTGTTGTCAGAATTTTTTTCATTTCATCCCAAAGTTATGGGTTGTGGCCTGAAATGTGGGCATCAGATGAAGTTTGGAGAAGTGTTGGGTCTATATGAGCAGAACACTCAGTCCTGAGTCAGACCCTCAAAACTGGCATTTTGTGGCTGGATACAAATGTGTTCTTTGCACATTCCTTAGCTTTCCTGACTGCTGTCAAAAAGTAAGCTTCAATTTAAGCTCACAAAAAAAAAAAAAAGTGAATTAATGATAAAGTAGCTAATGAGAAATGCCAGAGTTTCTAATAAATTTTAACAGAGAGGTTTAATTTGATTTATTTTCTGATTTTTATTGGAAAACTCATATAATCAAAGAAGACTGCTTAAATTCACTGTGCTTTTTTGTGTACCATAAGTGGAATTTTTAGCAGAGATCCACCTGCTGAATCATTAACTCTGTGTGTGGAGAAATAACCCTCAAACACCCTCCACAACCTCCACCACAGCAGTGCTTTAGGAAGTGCAGTTTGTCACCACCAAGAAATGGCAAGTCAGAAGATCCCACTCTGACCTTTTGTCATCCACAGGTGCACAAGTAAGAGCAGGCTGAAGAATCCAATCAGATGTAATTGCACTGATTGGTGTTATTAACCATGTCCAGCAGCCCTAAAATATCTGGAGATTTTGTCTTCTGCATGTGCCAGCAGCCATGTTACACACCAGCGATGCTGCAGCCTCAACATGCCAAGCAGTCCAACATAGCCAGCAGTGAATCATTAAAAAAGCTTTCCTCAGCTCCTCTTTTGGACTGGAGGTACATCTGTGCACCATCTCTTGGCCTTTTGAGGCCAAAAAAAGCACAACCCAACCAACAAAAAACGAGGCCAAGTAAACCCTGAATTTGTTGTGAATGATTCAATCTTGCATTATGATCTGTTGGGTTTTTTTCCTCAGCTCTAATAGACCTAAGTAGTTCTGGAAGCTGTACTCTCACATGCTAAAGAAAGTACTATTTCAGTAGCAGACTTGTTTGCCACTGCGAAAATTGTTAAGAAATCATATAACCACCACTGCTGATCCCTAAAGGGGATTGCTTCTCCCACTAGCTATTATCTAAATTGGATGTTTTCTGGAAAGACGAGCTGAATAAATAAAATAACGCCAGCAAGACTGGAGTACTAAGGATGCAAAGAATCAGTCTCCTCCATTTTAATGTTAGTGTAACTCCACTGAACTCAGTAAAGTTATTCTGGCTTTAAACCTAAGCCCTGGGGCCCAAAATGCTGCAGGGAAAGAAGCTGTCTGCTCCCATTTGAGCAAGGGGAGGGCCACAGCAGGACTTCATTTACATAAACTGCCTACCAGATGGAGAGAAACCCTGGGGAAAGGCAGGCACTCCCTGCCCCATCCCTTCTGAAATGTAGGACAGGGGAGAAAGCTCTGTTTGAGCAAAGCATCCACCTAATTTCCTCCTTTGGCACCTTGGCAGTCACTACACGGATTTTGGGATTGTTTGCTTAGTGGAAATAAACTGTCTAAGAGGGGAATGACATTTCAGCCCAGAAGACATAACCCCAGTTATGTCTCAAAGAGTCTGTGCACTGCTGGGCCTGTACTGAGGGCCCTTCTGCATGAGAACTTCTTGATGGGAAGAGCAGGAGCTGAGCAAGCTCCAGCCCTCTGGCTGCTCCATGCACTGAAACCACGTGAGATCCCAGCTTGGTCAGGGCAGGGACCTGGAATGGGACAGGTTCTCCAGGGCTGTCCCAGCCCCTGCACCAGGAGTCAGCAGGACAGGCAGGGAGGAGAAAGCTCCATGCTCAGTTTTGGGCTCCTCTCTCTAAGAGATGCTGTAGTGAGTGCAGAGAAGGGCAATGGTTCTGGCAGCACAAGACTCATGAGGAGCAGCTGAGGGAGCTGACAGGGCTCAGCCTGGAGAAGAGGAGGCACAGGAGGGATCTTCTCACTCTCTACAACTCCCTGACAGGAGGAATGTAGTGAGGTGGGTGTCTGTATCTTCTCCCAGGGAACCAATGGCAGGAGGAGAGGAAATGGCCTGAAGTTGCACCGGATGAGGTTTAGATCAGTTATTATTACATGGAATGGGTTGTAAAGCATTGGAACAGGCTGCTCAGGGAAGTGGTGGGGTCACCATCCCTGGAAGTGTTAAAAAATGTGTAAATATGACTCATGAGGACATGGTTTAATGGCCAGCAAGGTGGTGGAGCTGGATTTGACAGCTGGGCTGGGTGATCTTAAAAGTCCTTTACAACATTAACACTTCCATGGACTCTGCTCTGAAGTTTTCAGAGCTACAGTTCTGGTGCTTGAAGGCTGAAGGCTCTGGGTTTGGGATTTGGGATTTGGGTAACACATGGCTCTTGTTGCTGCCTGACCACGTTTCCCTTGCTCTTGTTCCCACAACAACTTCAGCAGAGGTCAGCAGAGAATTTGATATCTGATAGAAATGTGGCTGCTTACTGAATTCTAATAGGAAAGTGTTACAGGGTTTGCTTCTATTTGGTTTTCTTCCCATCAACTCATCTGTCTAGGATCTCCATTTCTGGAAAGACACAGAATGAAGAATTTAGTCTAATACACCATTTAAATTCCATAAACAAGACAAAAATCTAGTAGCAGACCTGAGAATATATATTGCAGCAATAAAACTTCCCTGAAAGAATTGCAGCAGCAGCTAGAGAATGCTAATAAAGGTTTCTTTGCCTGTGAAGCAACACTCACAGACCTAGGTTGGCTTGATTTTCATTTAATAAAAACACTACATTAATATAATCATGATTATATTGTGAAGAGGAAACACTTTGGAAACTTTTTGATTCTCTTCATTAATTACTTCTCTCTCCAGCCGTACCACTGCACCAAAGAGATAAAAGGAGAGTGACTGATATTGAGTTTAATTTTTAAAGAACAAAGTGCATTTTTAATTTGATTTAATATGTAAACTCACAGGTAAAAGATGAGCTAAAAATATTTCTGAATTTAAAAAAAAGCAATTGCAATCTGCTGCCTTTTGGTCAGGCCTGTCCCAACCCATATGTAGACCACCTACAAGGTGCAATTAACTGACTTGATCATTGTACAGGGCAGTTTGAGATGCTCAGAGAAGTGGCTTGAGATGGACAGTGCTCTCTAGTCTGTGTATCTTGGCTAGGTTTTCAGCTGGCATTTAGCTTCCAAAGACAGGATCTAGAAATTGCTTTTTAAAATGGGATATTTTATGTCTGTGAGTTCAGAATGTATAGGTTTGTATGGAGCACAGGAGTAATGTCAGCTCCTGCCTGGGGCTCCCGAGATCACAGAGGCGAGGATGTAGGGCTGAAGCCAGCTGCAAATGTAGGGATAGCCAGAATTTTAGTTTTACTTTCCAGCTACATGGTGAAACAAGTCACAGCAAAGATCACATACAAGCTGGAGAGCCAGTTCTGAAAGCAACACATACAGAAAATTTTAAAGGAAAGCAAAGGAAGCCCTTCAGTATGAAAAAGGCTTTTCCCTATACTTTTCTTGGAGCACAGAAAATGTGGGATACAGCAGGGGAGACCCTTGGAGGCCCAGTTAAGTGATCAGGATCTGGATATGCACCATTCATGGAGGGGGTTGCTGGAGGAGGCAATGCAGATGTCATTTACCTTCACCATTTCAATCCAATGCTGGCACTCTCCTGTCAGCCTCAGGTGCTGCACACTGTGAGTGGAAACTGCATGGCACTGAGGGCAAAAGCCAGCCTGGATGTTCTGCTGCACCTCCCACACCTCCTGCTCTGGGCCAGGCTGTATCATCACATGGGGAGGAGGCTGAGCTGTGCCCCAGCTCACAGCAGCATCATCTGCCTTCAGACACAGGTATCTCTCTGAATTTCTGAGTTCTTTGTGTCTTGGAAATGCAAAACACAAAGAGGTTATTCAGGAAACAGAACTAAGTGTATGTCAGGAATTCATGGTGATGATGTAAAATAACTGCCTTGCATTCTAATGCTTCTACTTTATTTAAAAAGATAAGTTATGAAAAAAAAAAGGTATTAAAAGCACAACAAATATGAGCAACTTCATGTTTCCTTCAATGAGCTTTATATTGGTGCTACATGTCTTGCTCCAGTTGAAGGCAATAGAAGTAGCTTACCAAAATGATTTATCTTCTCTTTATTTTATATTTCAAGTTGTTGGTGTATGTAGTATTAATTGTGGTAAGTTAGCAGAGAGAAGCAAGCTAATCCATGTGAGAAGATTGCTTCCTTTTGGTGCCCTGTCTGCCTGCTTATTGGCAGTTTCATGCTTAAGCCACTGATTCATTTTTTACCTCTCTCTTGCCAGCAATTATATTTCATTGGTGACTGTTGTGGTATAGAGTTGGAGGAAAGGGCTGCTGCTTTATCTGAGAAGCAATATTTCATGCTGTATATCACTTCTCAATGTATAGAATCTAGAAAACTATTAATTTCTCATTTATTTTCCAGCATAATTTACTATGCTGGAGGAATATTGCTGACAGCTTCTGCTGAGAATGGTATGTGGCATGTCTTGTATCTAAAGTCTTGCCTTGCTTCTGTGCCCTCTCTCAAGTAAGGCAAACACAGATTGTATTTCTGAGCCAACTCTGTAGTTCTTGGCCATTTCATTTTGTAGCTTTGCCAAAGTAGCAATGTCTTACTGTTTTCCAGAAAAAAAAAAGGAAAAAAGTAAGCACAGAGCAGTGTAGCTGATATCAGTGCAAATCTATTGTTTTGAGGGCTTTTAAATCACTGAAACAGAACACTAAAATTAATGTCTGCAAAAATACTCTCATTTTGGCTTTTTGGCAGCAAACTTAAAACTACCATTGTTATGGGTGACAGTAGCTGATATGTTGCATGGCATTGGCGCCATGTAACACCTATCTGTGTTAACACCATAAAATGGTGTTGCTCATTTTGTGGACTGTAAGTTGGAAAGCCTCATAGTAGGAATTTACTCCTTTTCAGTTAAGGAGTAAAACTTACAATTAAACTTGTGAATTAAGTGGTTAAAAAAATTACCAAGATGTAAGATTGCTCTGGGTTTGTTAGAGCAGCTGAAATTTGCAGTGGTGTGAAACTTTGGCTGATCTGGAGATCTGCTAACCAAAAGCCCTTTGTGAATTGGGAATGCTACTGCACAACATTTCTGACTAAAAAATATCTGTATATATGTTTGTACACACACTCTTTATGACACATTGATCAGTTTCTCTGTTTAGCTCCTCTCCACTGTTTAGAAACAGGTAATGTCTCTGAAGATTAAAAATCCTATTATTGAATGCAATTTTTAGATCCCATCTCTGACAATTGAAAACCTGGCTGAGATACAAAGACTAGATAGTGCTGCTCGCTGGCACTTGAAGTCCATTTTATTTAGAACAGGTTTTCATTGCCCTTCTCTTCTCCCCTCCAGCAACTGGAAGCTTGTTTGGAAGTCTGTAATTGTTTTGGATTAAGACAGATTTTGTGCAAAGTGCCAGGCGTGGGACCCTGCTCAAAACTGAGCAAACTGCTGAATTATATGTGTCTTTGTGATAATAAGGTATTAATCCCCAAACTCCCTTGCTGCAAAGCTGAACATCTCAGAATCCAGCCTGCAAGGCGTGATGTGATGTGCAGCCTTGTGCACCCAGCACAGGAGGCAGCAGCTGGTGGCTGTTAAACACTGCTCATATCTTTGAATCCTGGCACTCCACACTCTCCTAAAAGGGAAGGTATCCGTGTTTTTTTGGTGGTTTTTAGCTGAAACATTTCAGTGTATTTCGTGATGTTTTCAAGCCCATGGAAGCACATCTCTTTGTGTAGAATGTGTCCTTATCTGCCTAAGTGATCCAGGCTTCCAGGATTTTGCTCACTGTCCATTCTGTTCAGGGAAGCATTGCAGATAAGAGCAGGACTGAGGTCTGGGGAATTGCCATCACAGTCATTTTTTTTTTTCAGAAGAAAATTCACTTGCCATAAAATTAGAACCTCCCAGCTGAAAATGTAAGAGTTTTTTTCCCTACCCATAGTCCCTTCACTCCCAAGAAGCAGGTTTCATGGCTTCTTGGCATTCTTGGAGCTTGTCAGGCAAATTTCTTACTGGGGACTGGGGACTGACCCAGAACTGACATATTTCCTGACCCTGGGGTATTTTGGGAAGCCTCACATTTCTGCTTCAGAGTGTCTGGCTCTGCTGTGGTTTCAGAGAATTTAAGAGCTCTTGAAAACATTTGGAAACATTGAAACAATGTGAGGGTTTGATGCTTTCAAGATGAAATTTCTGAATTTGAATTTCTTGTATAGTGGTGCCTCTCACTCCTCACTCCCTTCCTCTTGCAAAGCGAGTTGCTTCTTCTTCCTCCTGAGGCCAGGGAGTCTCTGGAGGCAGTGTCAGGGCAGATGAATTTCTCAGGTTTTGCCAAAGTTGCAGGACCAAATTTTCTCCAAATCACTTGGATTTTAATTAATATACTGCCTTTCTGCTCCCGTTACTTGTATAGAAACGAACGTTATGTTCAAGCATCCATGGCTCACAAATGCCCACAGCAGACCCTGTGAACACTCTCATAAACCTGTTATGTAATATATAAACCCCAAGCTGGTGACCCCAAGGAGCCCTGAAAGCAGCATTCAGCTTCTCAGTAGCCACTGATGTGAGCAGCTTTGGCCTGTTTTGTCCCAACACATCGAGGTGCACAAAGGCAAGATCCCAGCAGGTAGTGAGATTCTTACAGGCAGCCTGCTCTCCGTGTCTGCCCTGTGCTAGTGCTGCTCCCTCTTCAGCCAGTACAGAAACATAAGGTAATTTAAAGTAGATTTTCTTCTGGGGAAGAGCTAAGTTTGTAATAAGCACAGCTTTGCTCTCTTTGGCATGTCAGCAGTTTGTTGTGGTGATTTTAATATTGCGCCCTTCACTTCTCTGTTAAGCTGGTGTAACATAGCCTTGATTATTGCAAGAAATGTCCTTTTGCCTTCTGGTGCAGTTAAGAACAAGACTCATCACTGGGTAGATTTGGCCTTTTCTGTCAGTGGCTGTGATTTGTACTTGTCATAGTTTCCACTTTTTGTGACAGAAAGACACAGCCTGTAGCATTTAGAGAAATAAATTGGAACCTCTGTTTCCTGTATGTGAAAAACCAGAATAACCCAGCTCTTGTTTTCCTCTGGGGGAGATGGGAGAATGGCCATAGGAGCTGCACACCTTAAGTCCTAGGGATCTCCCTTGTGCAGTGTGGAGGCACAGAGCCTGGCTGGGTTGAAGGAGCATTCCCTGCCTCTTTTGGCTCTTCCCAGATCTTGTCCTGGAATATTCAGACATTGTGGCAGCAAATACACTGAGAGTAATTCAGGAGATGGATGGTGAGGCAGTAAGCAAATTGCTGCAGTAACATGTACACTACTTTCAAAGCATCTTGAATGGTCTATTAGGTGTAAAATTGGATTAGAGAGAGCAATTAAAATGGTAAACCTGTAAGAAAGAGTTGTATATTGTTGCTTTAAAACTAGAATTGACCACTTGAACATTATGTGTGGGCCACATCTCTTGCCTTTTATTTGGCCTAGAGGAATTTAAAAATATTTCATTAGCATTAAACCTGATAGATCCTTTCCATTAAGCAAGGTGAAACAAGTATAATGCAACATAGCTGGTGGCATTATAGTGGCGTGAATGCTAAAATATATAAGATGCTTCAGCTGGGGGCCCATTGTGCCCAGTTCATATTTTGAGAAGGTTTGGAATCTTCTCATTAAAGATAATGAGAGTTGCCAGGTGTCCAGCAGCTCATGAAATGAAGGACTGACTCCAGATTATTTCAGTGATATCTTGTAAATGGATTTCTGTTGTCCTTCACACAGATTTCCAGCAAATAAACTAATACTGATTAACCAGACCCCTGATACTGTAAACCATGTATTTGAATATACTCAGATATGTGGAATAACACATTAAAAGTGACTATATTTACAGTGAATATACTACAGTTCATATAGGGGAGAGTTACGGTCTTTTAAAATTTACTGTATGAGAACAGCTTTTATCTGAAAATTAATGGCTCTTGAACATAAATTCATCTGAACGCTAAATCAAATTAGCTGTTGTTTGAGGTGATTATATGGCTTAATTTTTTTTTCTTTCAACTGGACCATGCATTTCCCAGCAGCTTAGTTTGCTGATGTTTGATTTGTGGTGATACAGATCACATACAAGCTGGCTTGTTGTTTTTAATGAACTGGATGTGTTGTAAAATAGAATTGCTAGGTTTGTGTTAAATTGCAGCTTTGGGACTCATTATTGTGAGATGTTATCTGCTTTGAACTGGCTTATTTTATCACAAAGAAAGAAATTGAATTTGCTTAAGATGGCAAATGCAGCAATGGATGAGTTGCCTGGCGAGTGTTTTGGGGCACCCTGTTGAGCTGATATGTATTTTATCTGATCTAATTCACATTCTGCCCAGAAGATGCATACACACCCACACATATGTTGGAGTCCATATAAAAAATAAATCCAAAAACAAACAACAAGCACAATGTATTGCTGGATGGTTAAATGGTGCTTTTTAGCCATTGCTTTTTTACCATTTCAACTGTAAATTCATGGGATCTTTTCCTTCAGGCATTTTTGTTCCAGTTTTCTCTACTGTGCATGCAGAAGCTAATGACGCATTTCTGCCTGCACATATTTAGCTTTTGCATGCACACATTTCAGCACTTGCACAGAAACACTTTGCAGGCATTGAAGTTTAAGTAAATGCAGCAGGATTAATTGTGTAAACCCCAGAAAACTGTGTTTCCTTTGACAACTGCAGGTTTGGAAGACGAAGCCTCTGTGTGTCATTCTTGGCATTTTCATTCCTTTGCAAAACATGTTGAGCTTTCAGCAGAATGTAAGGATGATATATAGGAAAATTAAATAATTTTCTTTACTGTGGTAATTTTAGCTGTTCTCTGCAACAATGTATAAAAACCCTGATTTGCATTTAGAGAAGTGAAAAACGCTTCAGCTTAGTTTAAATCAATGAAAAAAGGGATTCAGTTCAGAGGTGATTGTAAGGAAACACTGAAGGAATATAAACTGTTATAAACTGGGGTGGTAAAACTTTCATTTGGCTTCTGCTGAGCTGCCTGTTAGAGCAGTGCCAGCTTCCCTGAGTGTGTTGGGTGTATAATATGTTAACATGTAATAAATAAATATGCTAACGTGTAATAAATATGTGATGCCTGTGCTGTGGAGGGGCTGCTGGAGTTCCCTTGCTGTGCCTGCACATCTACCCAGAGCACATGTCCCGGCCTCTGGGACCACTGCCATGGCAATTTCCATTTTTTGTGTAGAGGCGTTTGAACCACTGCAGTTACAGTCAGAATTTTATGATAAATGAGGGGTTTTTTTGATAGCTTTGGGGACTCAGATGTAAAATATCACATCACAGGTTGTTCTTTGCAATGCAGCAGAACTACCCTCCCTCCAAAAGAAAGCCAGTAAACAACAATAAATATTTTTCATTCATAGTGGGCTTAGTAACTCATTTTAAATGGTTCTTCTAAACTCTCTGTGATCCACCATGCTGTAGAGGTGAAAGAATTAGTAGCTATTTGCACTTTGCATTAATGTTTAGGGTGGAATGTAATGACAGAGCAGATATTGAACTCTGCAGTTAATTTGCTTTTGTTGAAATAACCTTTAAATTATTCTTCCCTTAAACTGATGGTTTTTGCATACTGATGACTGCTCTGTCCCACTCCTACCCTGTATGCTGCTTTACGCCCTTTCTCACTTCACCTTCACCCCTATTATTTAATAGATGGGATGCTATATACCATAGAATATGATTTTTCTATGTTGCTTTCCTCTCCTGGCTTTAGAAAGTTCAATTTTTGCATGACCTTGGTTCTGGAGGCCTTGATTTACATTACATTAACAGCTTTATGGAGTTTCTTCATCATTCGCTCTATTGCTGGAAAACAGGACAGTTTTGCTGGTAGAATTTAGTGTTCTTTTTTTCCCAGTTGTTCTTGGCATATGGTCATGTTTTGGTTTTTACATCACTGTTACTGGTAATTACCTTGTTTCCATTATTTTTCTTTAATAGAGAATGAACGAGTGTGTGGTATTTTTCTTTAGGAGAGCCTGAGTGTATTGGAGATATCTCCTACGATGGGGAGAATACTGCAGGCATGATTAATGGCATCATCATTGTAACATAATTTAGTTAGGAGGACTTATACAACTGATAAAGTGTCATGTACTTCCACTAAACTGCAATCTAAGTGAACTGTATTTCAGGTTTTTATATCCTCATTTATGTCTTCTGTAAAGATATTACTGTAAGATTCATACAAGCATCTTTATAGGCTCGTGCTGTAAGCAGTGAAAGTTCAATCAGTTCTTCTTGCAGGAATCCCAGTTTCTGTGAAAAATGAGTAATTATATTTCAAAAAAAAGGCATAAATTAGTTCACTAGATACAATTATTGCAGACTGAAGTTGTGACTAGATGAGGTCTTTTGTAGAATAAAGAGAAATTTAGTTTAAAATAAAGAAATCTGTCCTTGAAAGATGAGAGAGAAATCAAGTATTTACAGTGGTGCCTGCAAAAACTTGCATTGTAAGTACTCCATAGAGCACATTTATAAATTAATCAGAAAAAATTACTATATAAGTTGGAGACTAATAAAAGACCTTTCCTTAGTAACTAAAAACCTCTCTGTCTCTACCTACTTAACCCAGCTCCTTGGGCCAGTTGAGATACTGCATTTTAATTTCATCTCTGTGTGTTCTTATATGAAATTATTGATTTTTTATTGAATAATTTCAAAACTTATTCACATAAAAAGAACATTTTTCTTGGTTTTCACTGACAACTGTTTTTTTCTGTTGGAGCACTTTGTTTAACTGAATTTCCCATTTGAGCCTTGCATGTTGGAGAGGGGTTGTGTGTTTAATTTCATCTTTATGGTTGAACCTATGTCTCTTCCACCAGCAAAGGCAAGCAAGTTTTGCACTGGAGTCTCTTTGAAGGACTCAAGAGGAACTCAAGATGAGTCCAGCACTATTTTTCCCCATCTCCATCAGCTGCCAACCCTTATTTTCTTATCACCCCACCCTCTGTTTTGTCTAACTCTGATCACTTCCCCTTTTCTGAGCTGGTTGTGTGCATTATTTTCCCATTCTTTGTCTGTCCATGGTCAGCTGTATTTGTAGACTCTGACATTTCAGATGGAGCTGTTTTGCCCAGTGTGTAGCATGGTTTGGCCTCTGTGACAGCTTTTGTGGGGAGCAAAAATAAACAGTAAATAGAGTCTCTGCTAAATTATTGATTTTCAATACAGATTCTCATCTTGGCACTCCAAGCAGGGTCCTTGTGCAGAAATATTTATTACGCATATTAATTAGGGAAGGATGAACAAAAATGAAAAATAAAAGATCACTGTGTAGACCCAGATACTCATGCAGGATATGATCTAATCATTTTTGTATGGAAGCAGCTCTGTAAAAGCTATGGTTCATACTATTTCATCATCCTTCCAATGAAAATTTGAATGGGCTTAAAATTAAGATCCCCTTACATAATGGAAGTCGTAATGAAGGATATGGTTCATAAATTTCAATTGTTAAATTGTCTCAGTGGGAAAGGTGACTTGACATTCCCATATTTTAAGGATTTAAAATCCACATTCAACAATAATGGTAAAGGGTTTAATTATCAGCTTATATTAAGACTTGAATATGAGAGACATTTCAACTGTTCTCTGTGTGAGCCATAAGCTTTCAACTGGAAATTTTTCTTACCTTCCAAGACCCAGATTCTGCTGGTATTTTTTGGAGTGCCTGTTTGCAAATACTGTTCCTTATGGGTAAACTTAGCCTAAAAAATAATTTAAATGAAAAAAGATGGGAAAGCCAATTTAATATTTCTTTTAATGTTCTCATATACACAAAATATTTTCTGGAACCACAAAGCATGTAAGGCCTTTTGAAGTATTTAAGGAGGCAACTTAATGGCCATTAGGCAAAGTAACCAGCAGTGCTCAGAGCAGGGCCCATTGTCCCTTTCCATGCCAACAGAAGGAGCTTTCTGTGGTGTCTCAGAGCTTGTTGAGTTAAAGATGGAAACATCCATAATGGAACAAATGTTGCACTTTCCCATTATTCAACACAAGGCTGTTGAAGTTTGTATTTATCAGTGCTGTCTGGGTTTGAAAGTCCTACTGTGGTAAAAATCTCCTTGTATGGCTCTTCCACTTTTGGTGTATGGGGTCTGTGGTTTTCCCTAGGTTTGAAAAGCACCGATCACCTCAGTGTTGTTATTGTAATAAAAATAAATGGTAATGACAACAATAAAAGAAAAGGGATATTGTGTTTGTAACCACTGCTGAAACAGAGGTTGTGAATGATGGCCATGTTTAGCCAGACTGCTGATGCAGGAATACAGAAACTGGAAAGATATCAACCAGACTGATTTAAGACTTGGAGAGAGCACAGTGCTGTGAGATTGATAGCACAGAAAGGAATCTCTTGGTTGAGGTCCATGGCCTGCATCAGAGCTTTGGGGATTGATAGCACACGGCACTATCAATCTCACAGCAGCAAATGGGATGACTATTCTCCATGAAGAATGGGCCATATTAAATACCCTGACATCCATTAGATTGAGAACTGCAAAATGAGTAAGAACGAGTACATGTTTGTAGAGATAATACAGTGCTGATTTTTGTGCAGTTTGTTTTGCTGCAGAAACATCCTGGCTTGGATATTTCAAGCTGGAAGTTGCAAGTCATGCTGAAAATAATAATAAGAAGAATAAAAATACATGGGGGGTAGAAAATATGTTTGGGAGAGTGGCTTCTTAAAATTTAAGTCCTGGTTTAATGGGGCTTTGAGAAACCTTGTCTAGAGAAAGGTGTCCCTGTCCACAGCAGGGGGTTGGAGCAAGATATCTGTGAGGTCCCTTCCAACACAAACCATTCTAGGCTTGTATGATTCTATGAAAATTAAAGTGCAAAAATTAAGCAACATAGCTCATTGTGTTTAATTTTTTTTAATTTTTAATATTGTGTTTAATAATTTTGATTTGTGTTTTATTGGACTTTTTGTATATTACATTGTGGCCGTTTTTCTTGCTGAATCTTCTCTTCGTAAACTGGTGGCAAAAAATTTCCATTGTTGTATCTTGTGCTTTGATTCTTCTTGTGTTAGGAAACTCATGAAAATGAAAGCTTGAGGCAGGCATGTCGTGCTTCAGGTCTGTGGAATTATCTGCATGAATTGCTTTTATTATTTAATATTTTTATTTAATACAGCTATATAGCCTCCTTCAAGAATCCCATCCTATATCATATTATTCTATCAGAAAAGTGTCATTTACTCACTCTAGCATTTCAAGGGATGTGGAAACTGCTTTTATCCCCATGTGGACACAGGTCCCTTAGCAAACATTGCTGCTCAGAACACTGGCAGATGCATTTCTTAGTGAAAATAACCATCTCTTGTATGAAATGATTCAGCAATCCAGAGACAATGGCATTAAAGGACACAGCACAGTAATAATAACAATATTTTGTTATTGTTGTTGCCTTCCAACAGCAGAGAAATCCATAAAGAGTAGAGGATCACCCCTGAAATTTGGGGATTGTTTTCTCCTCTAAATACTTACAATTTTCTACTATGTTCACATGTTCAGCATAAAATTAGGGAAGTGTAATATCAGACCTCTGTAAAGTAAGACGATTTTTAAAAGTTTTGTTCAGAAGTCTGTGGAGAAAAAGAAAAAAACTTTAACCTAAATTTATCTTCTGTAGTGTCTGGAGGCAAATAGAAATATTAAAAGAGAGAAAGAAGTGTCCAATTGCACTTGCTGGAGGGAATTTCCAACTTTGAATAATGTGGTACTAGATTTTACTGTTCACATGTGACATTAGATTTGTCCCCTCTTTTTATATTCTATTTTTTTACTTTCTTAGTAATTTCCACAAATTTTACTTCAGAAGGCTACAGAATTGCTTATCTTATGGATTCATTGGCCTTGACTTTGATGGCAGGAGTCTTGTCTTAAACGCTTTGGGAAGATAAGAGGGATTTAAAATATGGTGCACCTGAATCAAGGAAAATTCTCATATTCAGTGATTCAGGGAAGCACTAAAATTAAAGTATGGTCTTTGCAGACTATCTCTTTTGTCTGAGAAACCAGGATTTCCAGCAGGAGTGATAAGCATTCTTAGATCATGCTAAATAAATTGGTTTGCTGTTTGGGCTTACTGTATAATGCAGACAGATTTCTGATTGGAAAAAGTATTTTTAAAAATAGTCCATTTTAAATGTTTTGTAACATCTGAATGACTTTTATAGGCTTGCTGATAGCTAGATGCAATTTTAAGCATGCCCATGTCCATGAAATAGTCATGTCTCCCTCAGGGAAATGTTTCTGGGGAGGCTAACTGCAGCTCTAACCATTTAATAAGAAAAATAAACTGTTGCTCTCCTGGTCCTTAAGGAAGACTTAGAGGTAATCGCATTTAGATTCTTAGAAGACTTTTTGTAGTAGTCCAGAAGGGATTTTAAAGTCAAAAGTGAAAACTAAATATAGCTGGTGTAATTCTAGTGGTTGTGTGTCACAAACTCAGAGTTTAGAAGCAATGTTGTGGTGAGGTTTATGCCGAAACACAAATGTTGAATTAGTGTCAGACAGATTGAAATGATAGTCCTGTGCAGAAGGGAGGCTGAGCTGGCAGGGGCAGAATATCCCCTTAATCTATACTGAATTTCCAAGTAATAGCACCAACTAAAAGTAACTGAGTGTGCAAAGAAATAAGTCCCACATGTGCAGCACAGCTCATTTGGGAAAATGTGGACATGATGGGACCTACCAATGACAAATGAAATTCAGCCCAGGTAAATGAATAAACAATGAAACCAAAAGCCATTCATAAACTGGAAAATGTGCTGATATCTAGACAAATAAAGCAATCTGGGTGTTTCTGCATGAAAATAATCCCTAAAGTATTCATCCCAATGTCTACTGACAATGAAAAACAAATCAAGCAGTGGAGTGAATTGAATTACCCGTCCTGTGCACTATAAATCATAAGGAAACCCAAGGACTTTTATTGTTCCATATGGTAGAGTTGGACATTGTCTAGAATACTGTTTATAACACTGCTCACATCAAAGCAGGAAAGTTAAAATTCCTGGAGAAGGTACATCCAAAACAACCCAGAAAAAGACAACTGTTAACCTAATCATTAACAGAGAAAAATAGAATGGCATTCAAGTTCACAACAGCCAAAGGGAAAATAATAGAAAATAATTCAATTCATTCCACAATCTTCTGGAAGTGAAGGAAATTTGTGACTGAAAGTAGAGGAGAATGGAAAATTGGGTGGAGGTTTAGGCAAAATTCCACATCCACACAAAATGCACATTTAAATATGTGTGTTGTTCCAGACAAAGGTGAGTTAGTGGAAGTAGCACCACCTGGAGCTTTCATGCATACCAAAATCCTCTCAAAGAGGAGGATTTTTTTGGGTGATCCAGGGAGCTGGATACTACACATAAGGAATGGGAGTAGTGTTGACTCCAACATCAGTGTTAGAGAGGCAATCAGATTTCAGTCACCAGCAGTGATACTGGAAGAGTTATGAATAAATGCAATTACAACAGGGTAACTTGTGAAATTAATGCTGATTTTGTCTATAAAATTATTCTTCTTCTTCTGCCTCTTGTGTTTCTTCACAGCAGTACCCAACTTTACACCATATGTTGGCACCACCCTGGAAACTGGAGGTGTTTGAATTGTGGTGGGCATTGAGCTGGATCTGCTGCCTGCTGCAGCTCCCTGTGTTTATAAATGCCAGGGATCCTCTCTCCCAGGCACAGCCCTGCTCTGCATGGGGAGCAGAGCACGTCCTGACCCGCTCACCTTTCTACCTTTAAACTGGCAGGTGGCCTCTGCCTTCAAACATCTCCAGGCATCCACTGCTTGGGTTCCTCTCTGGTTCAGCTCTGGGCTGATGGAGTCTGCTGATTGCAGCTCGCTTCAGGACTGCTGAGCTTGCCTTTTTGAAGTTATAAGCTCAGATTTAGGAACTCACGGACTAAAATAGCTCATCAAAATATGCAGATGGGAAAGGGATTACCCTCCCTTCCTGCTGCATGGAATGAAATTTGTAGAGTCCCCAGTTTTCTTTTTATGGAAGCATTTGGCTTATATACATCTGTTAGAATTGGAGTGAATTTTAAACATGTTTCCACAGAGCATAATTAAACATATTAGAGCCTCAATGAACTGTATTGTCCTATGCCAAACTAAAGACTGCAAGGAATAAAAGGAATTTAAATGGATGTCAGAGTGAAATGAAGTTAACATTGAACACCTCCATTAAGATCAATAAAAAATTTGTTGTTGTTCAGTGTATTTAACAAGGTTCTGGAGATGTAAAATGAAGTGTCTCATTGGTTAAAATTAAAACACTGAAATGCTGCCAGGAGATCACAGGTAATATAGCTACCTGAGAATATATCACAATTCTAGCAGCAGCGTGATAATTAAACTTTTGTCTCAAGTGCAAAACCTCTTTCATGTAATAGGACACTGGAACTTGTGTAGGTGAAATGATGAATGGAAGCAGATATTTTAATTCTCCATTTTTAGACACTTTGGTAAAGAAACCAACACTAAAGCTCAATTCTGTGTATTGCTGTTTATTCCCAAAAGTAATATCTGTTTGGTTTTGCGTCAATAAACACATTAATCAGAAGCAGAAAAATAGAAAACATTAGTCAATGATCCAATAAAATTCTATAATATGAACCTAGTAATGAATAAAAGTTGATAGATGAATGAAGATAGTGACAACTGATAGAAAATGTAGCCTTCCAGTACACTGCTTATCGTGTTTGAATGAGTTTCAGAATTTAAGTATGAAAAATTTTTCTAACCTACACTATTTTTAAGGGTCCTCTGAACTCTTACCATATAAATTTGTAGAACAGTACTTAAATATTAGATGGTTTTACACAATTTTTTTTCCTGACATGAGGGAAAACCCCTGAGCAAAACAACACACCGTACATCTGGGAGAAGTATGGGAATATTTCCTCACCTTTATTAAAGGTTCCAGGGATCCTTTTGCAACACAACATAACTGAAATTATCATATTAAATGTTATTTTAATGTTAAAGTTTTATTAAAGATATTCCTGTCCTCTTTGACTTTTTCTCATGTACCTTGCTGACTTGATTTTGCTGTGTGTTCTCCTCACACATTTAATTCCACATAAAATCAAGAGGTGTTAACAGGAGTATTTAATTCTAGGGGGTGATTTGCCAGACTCTTTTGCTTGCCTATACTGCATCAAATTTTCATGAAAATGGAACTGCAACCAAGAAACCAGAATGTTTCTGGTTTAAAACAGTTAAAACTGGCACCGGATTTGCTTTAATGTTTGAGGGAAGCCTCGATGTCAAGCTGTGTAACAGGTTTGGATATCTTTGTGCTGGAAGGGTGTTTCCTTGCATCTGGGGGTGGTTTTCATGTGTCCACCTGTCTGCTGTTATTCAATGATATTTTGGTTTAATCCTCTGGAAAAACGAAGGCTGCTGCAGCCCCACGGTTTCAGTGGATGCCTGCTGACAACATTTGAAGACATTGTCCAACAAAAGCTGACAAAGAACGGGGTGAGTGCTCTTTGGGAAAAGAGGTGGGTAAGGAGTAAATCCAAAGTAGAAATGCACACACGGCCAGGCTTCCTTATTTCTGATGACTGTGATGCATTTTGTGCACATGGAGACTTATTGGCTTTTCCTTTTGCATCTAAAAAGTGCAATCTCTTTATATTCAAGCAAACAGACATCATGGTGTGCTAAGGAAAATATAATCTGCCCTGTAAGTCATAAACTAAAACCTGTTTTGCATGTTCTGAGTTAAAATAGTGACAAAAATCTCTTTAAATCAAACCACCTCACTTAAAATTAAAGATGCTGATCCAGTTCCTCCATCTCCTGCAAAATCTGACACACGCATACACACCTCTTGTTTTAAATTATGACAAGTGTTTTGTAAGCATGAATTTTTAGACTACCGGAGCATAAGATCTTCTGGTGGATTTTGTCACCAACACATGTTCTTTTAAAGCTATTTTAATTCTGAAGAGCTGATGCAATGAATTTACACTTCCTAGAAAAATAAAATGAAAAATTTTCATTGTATTCAGTGTAACTCCATTGACTTCCATGGATTTTCTGTTGATTTATGTGAGTATGAATGAAATTAGAAAGGGCCCAGTAGAATAAGCTGTAGTTTACACAAAAAGGATTTATTGCAAGGACTCATCAAAAGAATTTTTCAGCATAATTTATAAACTGTTTACTGACTATAGCTGACCTTCAAAACTGCTATTAAATATTCACTCCAAGGACTACTCTGTATATTTAACTAAAGCCTCAGTTTAGAAAGGTTGCCAGTACATTTCTACCTCATGTCTATGTTTTTCTCCCAGTTTCAATGTAAGACAAAATTAATAGCTGGAAAAGGCACCTCTTTTCCATTTGGAATCGACAACAAAAAGTCCAATATTTTTTGATGAATCTTCTTATTTTGTGACTCTAAATGTCCACCAGTATCAGTGTGTTGGATTAAGAATATTTCATCCTTTCCCTTTCTATGATGTGTCCGCATGTCTCTACGAATTTGTCCTGCGTACATTTATTGAAGTACATAAGGCACTGTTAATTTGTGTACCACTTGTGTGGCTGAAGTCCTCACCTTTTTGCATGTGCTGGAGTAGAATATCTTCTCTGCAGTGTTATTAGCAAAAAAGTTTCCTTTAACCATGTTCCAGCCAGAAAGTGACACTGCTGTGCTTTTGTAGGGTGGAAACACCCTTTGAAACAATGCTAGGAGGTGTTAAGCTAATCCTTTTCAATAATGTCTTTTTACAGCCTAATCGAGATAAACCCCAGGAGGGAAAGAGAGGTTTGCAAGATGGATCTGTGCCCCGTGTGGTTTTTCAAATGGATTAAAAGTCCATTTTATTAACAGAGTGCACTGTAGTATGAAATAAACCTGAAAGCATATGGGCTTGCCCTGCCGGAGAGCCATAGGTTGGAGCTCTGGGTGATTTTCCCAGTCCCAGTTTTCTACCAGGAAACTTCAGCAGCCCTGGGCCAACATCTGAACCTCTCCTGCTGATCTGAGCCTGGTGGCAGTGTTTGGTGCCTGAGCCCAAATTGGTTATCCAAGGCTGGGAAGGGCGAGGTTGGGAGAGCTTTGCTGGAGGTGGCACATGGGTTTGGGGGATACTGAGTCTTTGCAGGTGGCCATTTCCTCTCTGCTGGAAAAAAAAGTGAGCTCAGTTCAACATCTGGTATTCTTCAGGGCCACCTCTGTGATCACTGTGGATAATCCTTGGGTGGAGTGCATCAGTTATCTGCAAATTAAGCTATATTAGGGGAAAACTTTGATATGCTTTTTTCCCAATTAATAGAATAGCTTTCTCTCCTGAAGAAAAAAATCAGAGTTTGATCTCAAGAGCTGCAAATGCATCTGCAAGATAAGGATAAGTTCTGTTTGAACTAGCAGGGTCCTGGGACATTTTCTGGCACTCAGCCTTTCTCTTGAGCCTCTGATCTTTCCTCTGCAGCTGCCAGGACCATGAGGGATAGGTTTTGCTTTCTATGAATTGAACTGCCGAAACACAGCTCCTACAAAAGCCAGCCAACACCATCTTCTCCTCAGGCCAGGGGAGTGCTGACGTGAGCACCCATTTCAGCTCTTCAAAACATTCTTGCCCATGCTGCAAACAGCCAAAGATTTCCTCACGTGCACCACATAAAATATCCCGTGTAGTTGCCTGGATTTCTGTTGTATTTCTTAATATTTCCTCCAAGAGCTTAAAAAACATTTTAAATTAAGTCAGTTGCAGCTGCTCTGTCAGGAATTCACTAAGCACTGCAGCCACTGAAGCAATTAAAAAAATGGCACAGAAGGTAATTAAAAGCCTTACTGGTTCTTGCTATTAGACTGACATTTTAAATGCCTCTAGATGTTTTATTGTGCCAATAACCTATTTCCCTAGTCTCGAAGAGAAATACAACTGACATCAGTAATTTAGTAAAGTATTCTACAGGTATCATAATGTTCCAACTAGAAATCTATATTAAATCACTGTGGTTTTCTGTTCTGCACAGTCCTCACCGCTCAGCTTAATGAAACAGTGGTTATTTGTTAATGAATATTACAGCTTAGTCCCTCATTCTCATTCCCTGTAGTGAGCTGTGTAATATTTGTATTGCTTGTGCACAAAGAGATGCTTTCCAGTTATCATGAGCATGTGGGCTGCAGGGAGTTGGGCAGAGATTGTCCTTCCCTGTGCAACAGCAGGGCACAAATCCTGGTTTGTTGGACAGGGCTGCACAAGCCGCCTTTCCCTGCCCCAAGGAGCTTTACTGAGTAGTACCGAGCAGTTTGTGACTGGCTGCTGTCCACGAGTTCTGCAAGGACAGAGTGGGGCTTCTCAGTCCTTCTCTGTCCTCAAGTCCTGTGTTTGTAGTAAGATTAATAGAAGGAGGTTCCTCCCAGAGACTTGTGTCAGTCCCCACGGCCAGAAAAGTCAGGCTGCTTTAGTATAATCCTTAATATAATTCCACCCTTGGTAAAACCCCTTGTCTGTCCAGCAAAGGAAGCTGGTAGGATATTAAACATTTTTCTAGTTTTCAATTCAAGGTTCAAGAAGAGACTTTAAAAGGATGCAGGGTAAATATTTCATTACCAAATTTTCCCTGATAGCCTCAAAATGTGAACGTGCAAATCCTTTCTGTTGTGCCAATGAACTACTTTCTTCATCCCTGATAGGAAGAACTCATGACAGAGAGGAAGGTAACTGGAGGTTGCTTAATTTTTTTGCTTTGATTTATTTAGATCTCACACAAACATAAAATCAGACCAGAATTCAAGAGTGGTACACTTACCTGCAAAGCATGGAGAAGTTAGACTATAGCAAGCAGCACAGTGTTATAGGTGTTATTACGTGTCAGGATTTGACAGAAATTATTCTGATGTGCAAGCACGAGGAGCAGCATTAATGCTGAGCTTTCTGCTTTTATTCCATTTTTTCTCTCCTGGGTCACCCAAATACTGTGTAAACAGGGGTGCTTTGGAAGGGATTTCAGCAATAAACAAACCCACACATATCCCTGTGACTCGGGAGAAAGCCCACACAAGCTTGCTCACAGTGACCTCTGCGGAGTCTTCTGATTGAAACCCTGCTGATCCACGCTACACGTCCCTACAGTCTGCATCAACAGGAATGGAAAATGGCAAAACTCTCTTGGCACTAATCTCCAAAGCCACGTCTAATTCTCGTTTTTAATGAGGCATTGAATTATTCCGTGCAGTGAGATGCCTGTCAGTTTGCAGCACAGCTCCGTGCGTGCTGTTGTGCCACCAGAGATAAACAATCAGTAGGACTGATCAGGCAGGCAATCACTTAAACAAATCTGAGGAGGGGAAAAAAAATGCACATGCACTGCTCAGGATGAGACAGATATTTTGATAAAGTTGCATATTGAAAATAACTACTGTGCAAATACAATGACTGGCAGTAACTAATTAATAGTGAGTTGGCTTTTGCATAGATGATGTGTTTCCTAGAGCTGGAGTGGGAGGAAGGTGTAAGAACCAGAACATGAGGATCCGTGGTCAGTTCCTCATTTTGTCACATTTAGACCTGATGTCCATGCAGTAAGAAGGCTTCAGAGACACACCACAAACTGCACCCCAGCTCAGTCTCCCTGTCCCTGCTGCCAAGCCATCCTGCCTGTATTTGCCATCACAACCATGAGCACCACAACAAAACAGAGAGCAGAGGTTTGCTCATGTCCCCAGGAAAAGGTTCAAGCATTGCTGATGTCTGGATTGCTGTGTAGAAATCTTAGCCATGATCTCATGCCAGTAGGCCAGTAGTGATTCAAGCACTTTGGTCACACAGATCTGCTCCGTTGTTCATTAAGTCAGCGGGTTTTTATTGAGTTTGAAGGGCACCAAATAAACAAATCAGACAGTTTATCATCTGTTTTCACTTCATCCTGGTTTAACTGTTGCTATTTAAGGCCGCATGAGGGATATATTGATTTCTGCATCTACCTACATCCCAGCCAGGCCATCTCTCCTTTTGGGTTTATGTTCAAAGGAGTTCTCAACTGTTTTACAAAATATCTTTCTTTAAAATAAATCATCTGTCACAAAAATTTTTCATTAAATATCAGAATTTTATTTTTAAAAATCCAATTATGTCTTCTACTTGGGCAAGAGTGTGTTGAGTGCCTTTTAACAAGACAGTGTTCCTTTCTGGCAAAACCCTGCTAAGCTGGGCTCCTGTGCTGTCACCTTTGTGTACAGAAAAGATCACTCTGAGAAACTGTGATTCTGTTTGAGCTCCATGCCGTGCCAGAACAGCACATCTGAACTCAGTGCCCAGCTGCTTCTGATGGCTCTTGGTGCCAGAAGTTGTCCCCCTTCAGCCTCCTGGCTGAGCTGCTCATGGGACTCCTCCAAATGAGTCATTTAGCATGGGCAGCCTCAGTAATGACAGGTTCTTGTCGTGCCAGAGGGGCAGCACGGTGGGATCCAGCAGGGAACACGTGTCCAAGCTCAGGGGAACGTGGCTTTACAGGCAGATAAAACCTCTGGAGCTGCAAAGCTCTTGAAAAGGTTTCTCTGTCTAACATGAAAGCCTGGTGTAAAGCCTGATGCTCTAAAGCATAAGAACATTTTAATTAGGAAACATCTAGATGGTTAAGCTTAACTGAGCGCTATCCTAAGAGTGTTTGGGTGGGAAATGTTTAGGTGGAATTTGTTCACTGGCATGCAGTGTAATTTGTGATTAAGGTTAGCTGCAGTATCTAACCTTTCAGTAAATGCCAGCTGCATAATGGCTGTCAGTTTTCTCTCTCAGATATTACATTGCAGAAGGTTCTATCTGACCATAAGAATCTATTTAATAAGACTCTAATGGGAAATGACCAGTATCTGAGTATTACAGATTAAAAGTGACAATGCTAATTGACTGCAGAGGTATCTACATGAAGAGGGACCAGAAAAATCATTTAAGTCTAAATGAAATTGGACTGATTTGATATTTGAAAAAGCATTACATTCCTCTTGTGTTTGGCAGTGTGGATTAATTGCTCCCCATGTCAGGTTCCTATGTAGCAATAGGCTGAGATTGGTGGGGAGTGAAGAATGGGAACTTGGGGGATTTAGAAATACATGTGTTTACTAAAATTAGAAGTACGTGGGAAGGTCTGTATTGTATGTAATTTTTATGGTGAAGAATGAAATTATATTTTGTATCTGCAGTTCCTGACTGCTGGTAAAATAAATCAGGGGCACAACCACATTACTGTTTTTAGGATGTAAATTTAATTACCTTTTTTTTCTTAGCTTTTAAAAAAGCATTTTGAAAATAGAAAGAACAGGGAAATAGAAAATCACAGTTTTATTTTATGAGGAGAAATCGATAGGAATCATAACAATAGAAAAATTATCATATGTGGCATACACTTATCTCAAAAATTACTTAAAATCATTAGGTATCAGGTAAATGCATGTGCTTAATTTCTGGATAGTTTGCTGTGCACAAACTTTTACTTTCAATTAGAGGCTGCAGTACAAATTCATGTCTCTGTGTGATTTTTTATGGGTCTAACAATGGAACACATAGCATTGATTCCAAATAACATTTTATGTTCATAGAAAAAGCAGCATTTTAATGTGTAGGTACATAAAGAGTTTTTGGAAAATAGATATCAGACACCCTTTAAAAGTCCAAAGATACTGAGAAAAAATCCCTTTTAGAGTGGCTGTGTGTGCTTCAGTAAATAAGCTAGCTTCAGCAAATAAGATAAGTCTCTTTATCTTTGTAAAGATAAAGAAAAGAATTAGGGGTTCAATACATTCTGTCACTGTCTCTCCCCAAAAATTAATCAAGTTAAATGTTTTGTGTAATAAAGCAGCATATTGTCTTCCTTGACAGATTTATTTTATTTTATTTTATTTTATTTTATTTTATTTTATTTTATTTTATTTTATTTTATTTTATTTTATTTTATTTTATTTTATTTTATTTTATTTTATTTTATTTTATTTTATTTTATTTTATTTTATTTTATTTTATTTTTAATTTTATAATGAATTGTTTGGTTCTCTGCTTATTTTTAAAACCTACAAGAACACAGGGAAAACTGCTCACGAATTCCATGCAGAATTCAGAGAGTTAATAGGGGAAACAGTTAAGTATGTGCTTAAATTCAGTGTGTGAGCAATTCTGTTGAAGTTGGAGGAACATGTGGCATGGTTCAAACTTAATGAATCCATAAGTCTTTGCAAAATCATCTGCTTAGCGTCTCTGGTGGAAGATAAAGAAGGAGAGAAGCATGGTAATTTTACAGGAATATGCACTGAAATACGCTCTGCTTTCCACTGACCCTGCTGCATTCCCAGCTTCTACCTGGGAATGTGTGCAACGTGCTCCGTGGGACATTGTGCCAGTGCTAGGAAGGAAATAAAGATGGGAAAGAAACAAACAAAAATAATTTTAAATTCTTTGAAATAAGGTAATTGAGTTATTGTGTAATTTTCAGATTAAAGCCCTGGTAATTTATTTTTAAGGTAATTTTTTTTTAATGTTCTGCTTATGTAATGCATAGGATTAAGGCAAAGATGAAGGCTGTTCCTAAAGTTCAGAATACAGGGTGTGTTTACTTTTATGCAAGAATTGATAAACCTTTCCTATAGCTGCTGCAATGTAAAATAATCATGCACAACTACTTACACAGCATGGAGCTGGGAAATATAGCAAAATAATCAGCATGAAAGTGAACCATAGAATGTGCTGAACGTAAATATATGGCCTAATTCTCCCTTTGTGTTAGTTTTAGGCCAATATAGCTGTTGCAATATAAATAAAAGCACAGCAGTAATTTCAGTGATTTCAGTGCAGCTGGTCCTGGATAAGTGAAAATATTTAGGCTTTCATTCTGTGATTCTTAGTTTGAAATGAAATGTACAGTGTTTTTCTTGGTTTTGATTTGTTGCAATTAAAAATGAATCAGGACAATGCTAAAGGAAAAAAAATTGTGTGAATACTTATATAAATACTGTAACTTTGGTTAAATTTGATCATAATGGCCTTTGAAGTCTTTTTGTTCCACAAACTCAGAGCTTCTTGAAGCTGGTCTGAATAATTCATCTGAATACAGATATCATATAGCTGCAAATTTATATTTGTTATTCAACACCCATATGTCAAGCCCTGTGTCTGCATTCATCTCACTGGTGACTTGGCTGAGCACAGCTTAAATATCAAACCTCAGTGTCAGGCTTCTTGTGAAGAATCTGTGAACTGCCACTTGCTCACTCTTGATTTGGGAAGGAACACTCTGAAACCTGGCTGGGCTAACAAGTCATGGAATTGATTTGTACATGCCCTGCAAAGGTCAGAACTGACCGTGTTTTATTACCGAATAACACACTCATGCACTGGTGGATAACTTGGTGAATAAAGTCATCTGGGTTTCCCTCTCTGAGTGCTCTGCTGCCATCACACAGTTTCTTTACCCTTTCCTTAAATCCTGGCTTGCCTGGGGATGAAACTATAAATTGTGCCCCATGTGACATCTTATGGTGAGCAGCAGCTTGCAGAGATGCTGCAGAACAAAATCTGAGGCCCCCATCTCCATGCTCTGCTAAACTTTAGCACCCTGGCTCCAGTTTAGATCAAAACAAGGTGTGCAAGCTCACCTGCTCTCTGCTGGACAAGGTGCTGCACATCTGGAATCAGCTGGGCAAATCTGCCCCCCTCCATGCCAGCCACACCCAGGAAATCCCCAAGCTAAATCCTGGAAGTTTCTCTCTCTCAGTTGAAAGCAGAGATAAGTGGTTCTTGCATGTCTTGTTAAGCTTTTGTGTTGGCACAAGATATAATTGTAGAAAAAAGAATAGACCAGCACGAGAGGGAGATCAATATGGAAGTGCAAGGCTTGGTTCCTCAAAGCTGTATTTATTAAGCATTGTAGAGACTTAAAAAATGGCAGAGAAAAATCTTGAAATATTTAGCTTTCAAGAGTTTTAGTAATATTTTAAGTAAGCTCTTAAACTCAATTTAAATCAGAGATATTTCATATTTGTCACTCTCTTGGTAGTGAAGGGGCAAGGAGAGGATGAAGGCAAAAGTGAGAGAGGCTGCTTTTTCTGGAGATCACCACTATGGAGAGGAAATGATGCCTACACATATTGCACAATTAGGTCCAGCAGACAGCATACAGACAAATACTTTTTAATACCAAAAACCACAATAGCAAATAGCTCTCGTGGGTTTTCTCCTGTTTCATTTTATCAGTTTTGATAGGAAATATGTACATATCCATTAAAAATATTGTCTACTTTTTATTTTTTGAACATCAATATTGTGCCAGAATCATTTTTAACCTAACTGTAGAATCCATCACCATTGATAGATATAAGAATGGCTTCAATTTTTTTTTCTTTCCAACAACTTACCACTTTGACATGTAAAGAAGAGTCATTTTATAAAATTCTAAACTTTTACAAAGGTAAGAAATGGCAAAATAATAACAACATTTGTCTTCTGTCAAGAAATATTGACATGGTATTACTACAGCAAAATTGGTTTGTGTTGTGAAGTGTGTCTCATAGATAAATCAGATCTGAGACTTTTTTAAGCTAACTAAATTGTACTTTGGTGCTGATATATATAAGAATATCAAGACACATGATAGTGACTTTTTTTACCAAAATAGGCTAAGAGCAGTTCAGTTAAAAAAAAAAATAAATAAACACAAAACAAAACATTTCCTGCTCTTCATCTGCCTTTGCTTTTTTCGCACTTGGCTCTAACAGGATCCGATATGTCAGGAAGTGGGCAGTGCTTGCCTCAGACAGGAGCAAGCAGAGCTGAGGTAACTCATACACAGATTTATGGACAGATGCCTTTTCCCTATCAGATTAAATAAATATCATTCCAGCATTGTGCTGTAAAAACTTTCATATTTCCAAAAGATTCAAATACGTGTGAGACTTTATAAAACGTTTCTAGGCTCAGGATGTTGAGCAGGCTGAGCTGAAAACCTCTGCACTCTTTGTACAGCTTGGTGAAGATTTGGGGAGTGTTGCTCCTCGTGGCTGTGCTTCACTGGGAGTTGTTGAGCTGGCATCTGGCAGAGCATCCTCTTGCTTCAGGGCATCCTCCACGCCGTCAGAGGAGGTGCTGGGCCACTCTGCCAAATGCGTGCCTTCAACTGGTTTCTTCATGCCTTGCTCTGCAGAACACCAGTGGCTTTCCCCCATGAACTTGAGAGGAACAGCAGCAAACAATTAGCAGTTCTTCAGTCCTAGGAAATATCCATCTGCTCCTGGCACAACTGTTTGTCAACATATAAATAGCTACACTGCCAGCAAATGGAGCAATTTTCTGCATCTGGCTCATGCTTCCCTTCCTCCCTGTGCAAGTGGCATTTGCAGTTCGGCAAAAGAATTAATATTTTCACAAAACATCAGTTCTTACTGCATAATTTTAAAAGGAATAATTTCAGAAAATATATGGAAACATGGAGATTCCTGGAAATTTTTGTCTTGTTTTTTGGAGTACTCTTTTGTACTCTGAGAGGGGTGAAGAACATATCTGATGGGCTGTGTTTGATTTTGCATTGTGTAATTAGTTACCTGCTGGAGTTTCTCACAGCTTTTCCATTTGCTCCTATAAGGGCTAATCCTAACTAAAAAAGAAATGAGTCATTCTGTGGCCAGTGGAACTTATGAAGCTTTGTTTCCAGCAGCTCACTCCCATGTGGTTTCTCTAGTGTCTAATAGCTTGGTTGAGTTCACGCTGCAGGTTCTCCCACAGTAAGATACCCAGATTAGTTCCCTTTCATTTGACTTCCAATTTTCACAGAGCAAGTAGAAATTTACTTTAGAATTAACATAATGTGGAAATATATTTCATTTCATTAAAAAATCAAAATTAAAATCAAAATGCTGGTGCTTTAGAGCAGCCACAAAACTGCATTTTACCTTTTCCCAATTAGCCAATGATCATAAGTGCTGTCAGCTGTGTAATGGACACAGTGGTGATGTTTACATATCTGGAGTTGCCCTTGATCCCACCCCTGAGCTTTCTGAAACACTGAGGTATTTTTGAGTGTTTGGAAGAAACAAATAACTCATCATTTCCTCAAATATCAACAGATGTTGAGTGGGAAAACTGCTTTTTCTAGGATCTTTGCTGTTTAAGGTTGTATGTTTTCAGCGTGTGCTGTAGAGGGAATTCCAAGTCCAGCTATGGAAGCTGTCACACCTGTAACAGGTAAGGCAGGCATCCAGCCTAGAGCACTCTGGGGGAAAGTTTGGGGTGGCCCATGTTCTGCCAGTGAAGGCAGGGCTGGCTGAGACATTTCCATCTGGCATCCTCCTTTCTTTCCAGAATTCTGTTCAATGGAGTGACCATGAAAGTGAGAGCTACTCTGTCTGTTGAGTGTGGATCAATGATCCCCGAGGCTCATAATCTAATCAATATAAAACATAGTAAGTGACTGGCAGATCTGCTTTAGTGAGCTCAGTGCTTCTTACATGTTTGGGCTCTTGAAGAATTTAACCTGTGGGGTTTGATCCTCTGAAGCAGAATTGTGAGTCTGTTTTTGTTTAAATCCATCTTTCCTGGCTACCCGTTTTCCTGTGCTCAAAGTGTGTTTGGGAGAGCAGGCAGAGCTTTGTTTTGACTCAGTTTTTAACACACTTATCAAAAATGTCCCTGCAAGTGTTCAAGGCTAGGTCAAGGCCCTGAACAACGTGGTCTAGTGGGAGGTTCCCTGCCCGTGATGGGGAGGTTGGAATGAGTTGATTTTAAGGTCCCTTCCAAGTCAAACCATCCTGGGATTCTGTGATACCTGTACTACTGATTTATTGATGGGAACTCTTGCAAAAATAAAAGTGATGAGGCTCCAAGGGGTTCTCAGACTCCATTCCAGGCTGAACTGGTATTCTTTCTTGAAAAGTCGGGTGCTCTTGCATAAACATTGACATATCCCAGCTGGCTAAACTCTAGCCTTACACCAATTTCATTCACTCTCAAACCTGCTGGCTTCTGTGGTTTCTCTATTATAAGTTGGTATTGCTTAGACATTCCCATCTTAATAATCAAATGTTCTTGTAAAGCAGTTTGGGAACTGAATGTTTCTTCCTCATGTGATGGCGTCAGAGATGTCTAGGATTCTTAGGAAAATGCCAGTACTGGATGTTCTTCATCTTGCTATCCTGAGAGTCAAAATTGTACCAGATTCTAGTCCAAGGAGCACAGCACTGATGTATTGCCACTGTCTTAGCAAAGGAAGCTGTACAAAAATAAAAATAAAACCAAACAAACAGAAGAGGAAGAAGCATTTAGTGCCTGATAATGACATTTTGCGTTAGTCACTAAGAGCTTAGTGCCTTGAAATACTGTGCCCAGGCTTTGCTTCTAGAAGTTGAGGCACATATAAATAGCACAGCAAATCATGCTGGTATGGTGGGTACTCAGAGCTGTTGTAAGATTTCTCAGGGCTTGTCATTAGTTTATTTTCAGGAGGTTATAAGGAACATGAATTAAATTAAACACTTTTATAGCTCTTACCACTTTTTACTTTTCTGTATGATGACTCCCTTTTAATTTCTCATTCAGACCACTTTATTATGCATATGCTGTGACCAAGCTACAAACACAGAAATGCACACACACACACACACAATTCTTCTGTACAGACCAGACTGAAGGCAGAATACTACAGACTACATCATTAGCAAACAATGCCAAACAAAAATTACAATATTTTTAAAGCTTAATAGTGTGGGTTTGAGGGATTTTTAATTTACTATGTTTTATTTACTTTTGGTGGACTTTTCCTTAGGGATATTTAGGATTTCCAGAAAACATATGGCAATACTGAATTCATTCTAAACCAAAAATCTCTTGTGCTCTGCTGAGAGAATAGACCTAGTTCAGAATGTGTACACTTCCAGAATAAATAAAAACCCCACGGAGTTTATTAATAGATCAGGTATAAATCTGGGCTTGGTGAACACTCCAGGAGTTGTGGGATGTTCAGAACCACACAGATTCAAAGCAGCTGCAGCCCTGGAGCTCTGTCCAGCCCCAGCACAGCCCCTGTCTGCTGGGGGCTGGTGTGACAATGTGGTGCCTCTCGTGCCTGGAGATTGCAGTTCCAGGCTCTGGACACAGTGGTGACGTGGATCCTTCTCCACTAAAACCCTGCACGAGAATCTAAGCCCAGGGTAATTCAGCCATTGTTAACCTAAATATGCCATCTCATGTTTCATTCAGCCTTACTCCAGCACGGATGTCTCTCTCTGATTGCAGCTGAAATGAAGACAAATCAGGCTTATTATATTTAAGGGTTGTGAATATTTTTATTTTTGAGTTTTCAGTGGGCCTGATTCTAAAGTGGTAGCCATTTCCACCAGAGTAAATTGGGAGCAATCACCTTGCTCCTTGTCATCATTCACCGTGCAGTTAAACCAGACTCTCATTCACTGGAGCAAAAGGTGCCTGAGCTCTGAGCAATCAGCACAACACAGTGGAGTATTCAGCAGAACAGGGACTGAAACACAAGTCCATCATTCCCCTAAGTGCCCCAACAGGAGCCTGCAGTCACTTCTTGCTTTCTCTCTCTTCTCCTGTTTATATAAAATCTGAACCAGGGTGAGAGTTTCACTTCACCCAGGAGACAAACTTGGTGTCAACTCACCATGAAATTGGAGAGTTGTGGTTTAATTCTCACTGGAGAGATCAAGCATTGAACCAGATACCTGTGATACGAATGAGTTAAGTTGTTGGAAAAGCTTTCCTTCACAAAGCAGGCAGGCTGCAACTATTCAGCTTGCAAAATGTGTGATGGGAATATGACAAAAATCTGTAAAATCACCAATGGCAGTGAGAGGGTGAGCAGGGACTTTCCAGTCCCTTTCAAAACAAAAGCAGATTTAAAACAAACAGAAGGAGATTTATTTTCTCCCCCACCAAACCTGTGATTTAAATTTGGAGCTCCTTGCCAGAAGAGTCTGTGGGTATTGAAGGTTTAAGAGAGCTTGGGGAAGACCTGACAACTGCATGGAAATCTGTTAAGGAGTAGGGAATATGGAGATTTGTCCTTTGTACAGAGAGTGTGGGGGCTGCAGTCCTGTTCAGGGGAGGGGATGGATGCTGCTACCCATGCAATGAGCTGCAGACACAACTGCTCTGCTCTGCTCTGCTCTGCTCCTGGCAGTGCCAGGGCTGCTGCCAGGGGCAGAGCAGGGAGCTGGAACAGCCTCGGCTCTGCATGGATAAAGGACCTGGGATGCTGAGATGGAAAATCCTCCGGCTTGCACACAGAGAGCTGCTCTGTGCCAGGTGAACATGAAATCTCATGCGCTTCTCTGCAGCTCATGAGCAAAACTTCCCATATTTATACATCTCACACCACCTGCAGATGGGTTTACAGGTCTGGGATACTCTCACCTACAGGCAACAAGTTTAGACCTAAATCCTTTATAGATCCATCCCTAGAAAACACTTCAAAGTCACCCACAACAAGCAGAATAAAAGACCATGGCTGAAGCCTGTCTTACCCACTGGAGCCATCCTATTCTGACAATTATTGGCTTAATGTTTTAATTTTTAGAAAGATTCAGAAGCTTTTAGAAATATTAGGTTTACCTTTAGAAATATTTGCTTTTTATTTATGAAGTTCCTAGCATAAATAAATCCTGGAAACCAGAAGACTTTAAAGATGTTTTTGTCAGATCATGGTAAGAACAACCTTGATGTGGTTTGCCAAGTTTCGAATTATAATGTATGTCATCAGTAACCTAAGTTGTTATAATTTACTTCTGACATTAAGATCTTGCTTTTGGGCATATAGTTGCAAATGTATCCTATTCACTTCCTTACTTTCTAAATGCCCTTCATGTTTCAGTAAGACAATCCAATCAAAGCTAAAGACCAAATGCACTGTAAAACAAATCAAGCATACAAACAATTCTTAAGCCTTCCTCTTACACATTTGCTGGCTTGCCCAAGGCTCCTAAACTTCATAAGCTGTGTAATCATGAAGTACACAAAAGTTTTCAAAGGAAACATTTATACCATTTGTTTTGTATGTTGCTCAGGTTGGAATTTGTAACAAGAGAATCACAAAGATAAGAATTGATCATAAATCTAACCATCCTGGTCTTAGACTCGCCACTGCTGAACATTCTCACTCAAAATGATTTGGTCTTTTCCAGTTTTCCTAAGTTACAAATCAAAATGCTAAGTTTTACGATGACAACACTTTGGGGGTGACTAATTGTGCTAAGAGATGTTCAACCCCTGATGAAATAAAAGTCCCCCATGAGGAAAGATACTTTAATTTAATGATGGTCATAATGCCAATTTTCAAAGCTATAAAAGTCACCGATTCTCTCTCTTTAGCCTCAGGCTGAATTCCTTATTCTGCACGTGCTTTCCATCAAAAACCATTTCATGTTTTGCTCATAAGGGCAGCGGATGTGTGGTTTTGCCTTTCCTCTCCCTTTAGAGCAAAGCATAAATGTTTTTTAGCAAGGACCCATAAAAAGCACTTGTAAATCTGTGGCAGGGGTTTGGTCTTTATTAAAATTCGATATTAACCTGTGCTCCAGAGGCACTGGGGCCTCAGCCCCTTTGCAGCACCATGGCACAGTCAGTCCCTGGTTTGGCAGTGGCTGCCTGGGGTTGCAGGGTATCCAAATTATCCCATTCATTTCATCTGGCAACTGAAACAATCCCTGGGGATATTAGCAATCCCACCCTTAATGACCTTAGCATGGCAGGGAGCAGCAGCTCAGATATTTTCAGGACAGGTCTGTGTTCAGGGAGTCTGTGGACATCTGCTTGCAAAACCCTTTCAAATCTCTGCTAGAAATCACCCCCTTAGAAAAACAAAACGCCAAAAGGAAGGGTCATGTACTGACAAACAGTTTCCAGCGGGTGGGGAAGCACAGGAATCCAAACCAACTTCCCCGGGCTGGGGTTTAAGCTGATAAAGAAGAGGATTAGATTTTCCTGGTGAGATAACCATCTCCCTGCCCTCCTCAGCTGCAATAATTAAATGAGTTTCAGTAAGTGTGACATAAGATCAGATCCCAAGAGCTCCTGCCAAAGAGCACTTATAAGGCATGAATTAAATAAAGGTTGAAGTACTTTTAACCAATCAGCCAGTTTCTCACAGAGAGCCAGGAGCTTCTTCATTTAGGAACCTGACATTTTGTTCAAGTTCTGCTGTGCAGAACAGATCACACCAGTTAACGTGGTAATGAAGAAGTGATGGTGGTATTTGCACTTGACTTGAACGTCAGCATAAATTCTGTTCCTCGTCCAGATCAGTACGACTTCTCTGAAATAAAGCATATTTCAGCCTCATTAACCAATTTAAGATCTCAAATGAAATGAGATCAATTTAACTTAAATCCATCATAACCAGGCTGGCTTAAAGAATTAGTTTCTCTAGGTCCATAAGGATACTCCCAGCAACTGTTTCTGCAAGGTCATCTATTCTGAGCTTTTTAGGGTGTCCAGTTACACACAAAATTTTAATTGCAAATACTCAGATATAGAAATTTCTGCTTTCTTTAGTGTTACTTTAGTGTTTCTTTAGTGTTACTGCCTCCATGAAAACTTGCTCTATTCCTAAGAGCATTAGAGTTCAGGTAATAAATGAATTTTATCATGTTGTCATTTAACCACTAACACAGAATTAGAATAAACAGTTTTAGAAATAATTACTGCACTTTCAAATAGCCTTTATCTCAAACTCCAAATTCCAGTTCTGTTCATACTGAACTGTTAAAACCATGCTTAAATATTTTAACTTTTCAACAAGGTGGCCACTCAAAATGGACATCTGAGAAATAAAATTTTGTAATTAAAGCCTTGAAAGGAGGTTACATTTGCTAAGTTTCTGGTTGTGAGAAATGTGACATGGTTTTCAAAGTTCAGCCTGTTGGGATTAGCCAAATGGGTGTAGTTTCTTCATAAATTAATTAATTTTCTCTCAGCACTAGTACAGTAAAATGTTAAATTCAAAATAACCCGTCTCTAAGAGGTCACCTTTATGTGACACCCCTGTATTGATGTCATCAAAATTAATAGGAAAAATTGCCTTAAGCTTAATTGGTATTTTAATGCCAACATTTTTGAATTACTTGAACAATTTTTTAATTAAACTGGAGCATTGAAAATGAAGCTGCTCTTTATTTTTTGCTGTTTTCTTAATTTTAAAATATTGCAAAGATAATTGCAATCCACATGGAAGAGCATTTTTTGTAAAATAAAAATAAAAAATCTTGTACTCGATGATAGGTGTTAATTATAAGAAGGAAACAACTGGGGAAAAAAATGTGATGGGAAGTTCAAAGGCCAGCCATGATTTCACCTGAATGATTGAACATACCAATTGTTTCCCAGATTGTAATCTCATGGTGGATTTGTATTGCTTTCACAGACTATATCTTTAATATCTACATGGACAGATACTGCTCTGGTTGTTAAAACATTTTAGGAATCTTGCATCTTCCATCACCGTTGTCACAAGTTAAAGGTCCAGGGACCTTAAGCTGATGGTTCAAACTCATCTTGCCAAAGCAACAGAGTGAAAAAATAAGTCTGGCTTTTTACTGCTCATTTCAAAGAAAATAAAGTCAATGATGAGATTTTTCAATATCAATAAAGTCATTCTTTCCCTCAGCTTGCAATGTTTGTGGACCTGTATTTAACAGATAACTTCTGACATCTTTCTAATCTATGGATCATTTATTGCATGGATGTATTTTAGCACGTACCCTGTTCTTGTATCCTCATTCAGCACCCTGAAATTAGATAAAGCAGAGTTGTGCTCACTGAGCAGTTTCACAGTTAGGGATGGAAGTGTGTCTTTGGGCCTAAATTAATGTACCAATTCATTAAACACTTTCAAGCTGTATGCCCATATTTGTTAGGGACAAAATGCTCAGTGATCACAGTAAAATGCATTTTGGTCTCCAATATAACCAACCTAAGTCACCTCTGCTCCCAGCTCACTCAAACCTAACCCACACCAAGCTGTGGTCACTGGAAATTAGATGACTCTCCTCTGGTTGTTTTAATTCGATTTCATTTTCTTTCAGGTGCACCAGTGCCAGTTCAGAGTGACTCCACCTTGGCCTGTGGGTTTTCCAGCTTTATATCAGCAAAAGCAAGGCCAGAGTCAGAGCCTGGCTTCTCTCCAATGTGTTGAACCACTTTTGGCATGTGCAGCTCTTCACACAGAGAGCCAGTGGCTCTCAGCACAGTTCCAAGGCTGCAGGAGGTTTGTCCATTTTTAATTCTGACTACTTTTAAACTTGGTATCTGCTTAAAGAAAAGGACACTGCCAGTGCCAATTAGATAACTGGATCATTCTCCTTCTTCTGTCAGAAAATTATTCTTCTTTTACTTCCAAGGGTCCAGCTTCTAAAGCAAAATAGCATCTAATTAAGTGGGTTGCTTGTGAGAATGAGCTCTGAAATGATAAATATTCTCTGAGTTTGTAAGCAAGTAAGATTCTTCAGGGAAATTTGTACTCCTCTATTTTTAAAAACTCCTGTCTGGTGTTGCAGCACATGCCACACCAGTCTCTGCAGAGAAAATCCACTGAGGCAGATTATCCCATTCTTCACACCCTGGAAGAGGCTGCTGTCCCCTCCCTGGACAGGGGACACAAGCCAGAGCCACTTGCTCCTCTTGTATTTTCAGAAATGGGTGAAATTCTGCTGCCTTCATTACTGTGGTGGACACAGCAATGGTTGTTTTGCTGATCCTTGCTACTGTTTGGTCCTTCCCCCTGTTCTTTACCCAACAAAATAACCTGGGAAGCTGGAGCACACAGGAAGGGCCTTTCTTTTCCTCCCAATTAATTACACAGCAAGTCCATGGTCTCTGATGCTGTTGCTGTGCACACTGATAAAACCTGAAGAGCTTTAGAATATGCAACTTGCTGCAAACTCTTTCTCTGGCTGTTCAAGTGTGAATACTCTATCGAGTCAGCAATTACCTTAAACCTTTATTGTGAGTCAATGCAAAATAAAGGGAATATTTTTCCATAATTATTTTTTATAAGACCCTGCTGCAAGATCCCGCTCCACATGCAAATTCACCCATTCTTGCTGGGTTTTATAGCATTCCTGGAAGTGTGCTCCACATGATTTTACCATTATTTAAGATGCTGGTAAGGTTCCATGATAAGGTTAGGATTTAGGAGGGAAGGGCACATCCACCAGAGATGATCCTGCCCAAGCAGGGCCCCACGGTATCAGCAGAATTTACCCTTTTGCACTATAGTACCTCCTTTTGCATTTGTAATAATATGGCTCTTCAACATGCTGGGAAAAAAGGCTCTGCACTTAAAAATGCCACAGGAGTGAAGATTAAGAAAGCAAGTGCAGATACCCAGCTGTTGAGAGCGCAAGCAGTATGAAATTGGGGGTGGGGGACAAAATTAGCATTCTCCTCACGTGCTCACCGCCTGCTCTAATCACAATGCAGGCATTATCAGCCAGCATTGAATCTTTGTATTATTTCCAAGTTTCCCCTATTGTCAGTCATTGTGACAAAGTGCAGGACAATCTGACACAATGATGAATCACTCCAGACATTGAGTTTTCACATGGCTGTCAGATGATCTCAGTAGGCTGTGTCACCTGAAAATGCCACAAGACTAAACCCATGCTGTACTTCAGAACAAAAATGGAGTTTGGTATAAACTCCACTGATTCAGGGCATAAACATGGGAGCCTGAAGGGCTGGCTCAGCTTTCTCTTATGCAGGAAACCTCAGCATTTTCTTCCAAAGTGAAAGAAACCAGAACCAGGGCTCAAGATATATTAACAGCTCTTGCATCCAAACCAGGAAGACACGTTTGTTTGAGGGTTTAAATTAAATTCCTGTGTGGATGGATCTGCACTGTGGTTCTTTTAAAATACTTGTTCAATATGTAATGCCCATCAAAGCAGAGGGCATTTATCCTAATGGTTTCAGGTATATATAAAAATGAGTCCCTTGCAGTTTCTTTTTCCTGCATGACAAAGTTATCTTGCAGGCTTTTTATTTTCTCTGTGGGCCAGGTAAGATGCAGCCACACTGATAACTGATTGATATATAGTCAAATGCAAATATGCTTGTTTAAGTACATGCCTTGCCTTCATGTATATTTGCTTGTCGGCGCTATTGTGAGCCTAGCCCAGAAGAACATTGCTCTTTCCCACATTATTATTCACAAAGGCAGCTTTCTGAGTTATTTCTGCTCCTGTACAATATTCATGATAGCAATTTGATACCTTAGCAGTTTCAAGGTTATCAAGTGATTGAAAATCCTGCTGCTTACTTCAAGGTGTAACATATAAACTGTACTGCCATCCATTCTAGTAATATAATAGTTTTCCTTAATGCCTTTCATGAACTCCTGATTTAAAGTGTAAGCTGACTTCAGAAAGGGCTTATCAGCCCCAGACTTCGCCAGGGCTGCTGAATTTGGCCCTTGGAGTTTGTATTTTTGCGTGTAGCGCTTAAGCAGGCAATATTTAACCTCTGGCAGAGATATTGATACATCAGCTCCCGAGTGAGGAGGCTGAAGCAGGGCCATAATGAGAAACAAAGAAGCGGTTATTTATCTGGTTATTTATCTGGTTATTTATCTGGCGTGTGGCAGGGCTGGCGCTCCGTGGGCAGGAATTGCAGATTGTAGATCTCAGGGATTAACTTTGCACCAAGGAGCCGCTTCGGAGCCGCGTGGTACAGCAGCATTTGTTAGAGATGAACAAATAAGTGCCACTGGACGCCTAATGAGGACGCTGAAGAAAAGCCCATCATTTCTCAACCTGTTTTGGAGGCTCCCAGCCACCCACTGAATTTTGGCTGCAGATGTAGTTTGGGTGGTTTCTGATTGGTGGATTGTGCTGCTTGATGGAGTTTACATGGTGGCATCTGCTTAAGTAACAGATGTCTGTGCCACTAAGGTGCTATGTTCTCACTTTTTATACAGAAAGAAATTGCTTCTCAAAGAGTTTTTATTGTCTTTATGCAAATTAAAATACAAAATTCCTCTCCTTAAAGGATCTTCATTATAACAAGAACCTTAAATAATCATAAATACATATGCAGCCCCATAAAATCTTTTGCTCTTTGGATATCAAGGAAGTTCCTTCTGCGCTGCCAATTGTGCATGAAATTAATTCTTATTTCAACTACCAGTATGAAGATGCTAGCTTTTATTCAGTGAAGCCCCAATGGATTTCTAAACAAATAGTGCAGAATAGTTGTTTGTGCCAAAATATTTCAAGGAGGAAATTTTGCATTCTGTGTCTTATGTGGTGCTGAAGAGTAAGATAGAGCTCTGTACTTATTCCCTAGGAGGCTGGTGATAGAAATATATAAGTTTTTTTATCTTTCCTTTGTCGATTTCCTTTAGTAGGCAAACACGTGATGTCTTTACAGATACTTTTTTTTTAACCAAGAATTGAAATCTGTGAGGGACTCATGCCTAGAAAAAATTCCACATATTCCAGCCTGCTGTGAGCTGAGCATTAAAGTCCTTAAATTTCTGGTTCATCTCACATTATAACTTTGTGTCAGGTATGACTTAGTGCCTTGCACAGCACTAGATTTCCCACCTTTCCTGTTTATTTCCAGTGACAGAGAGGGATGAAGGACTTTTATCTTTTGCTTCACCTGTGTGTGTGGATCAAGCAAGATTACCTGCAGGCAGGATGAAAGGAGTGGCTGCCCAGGGAGGGAGGCCATGGTCCCAACCCGTTGGCACAGGAGGGAAACCAGTCCCTGAGGGAGGCAAGTCTGGTATTTGGAGATTTTTTCCCATGGGCTGCACAGCTCAGGACAAAAGGAAGGCAAGGTGGGTGTGAGAGCACCAAAGCATCTACCAGCCTCTTCCAGGTCCTTTATGAAAAAAAGTCCATGGAGTGCAGTCAGCTTTGAAAAGCACCTGCCTATCACCTCATCACCCTCAGGCAACACAAATTGCCCCACGAGGGCTCCTGAGGTCAGCCTTGGCTGCCAGCCCAGGGATGATTTGGTAGCCCTCAGCCTTCCCTGCCATGCCAAGTTGGACCCACGGTGCTGCCCAGGAGAGCCTGTGGCCTTTTCCTCCCTCCTCTGGGTTCAGCAATCACCAAACCTGTGGTAAAAAATCATTGCAGAGGGGAGCCTGCATGCTTGGCCTCATTGTGTGCTTGTGCTTTTATAGGATGCTGTTTTGAGGGAAAATAAAGTGAAAAAGAAAGTGAAGGGAACAGAAAGATGATTCTTGTTTTTACTGACCTGTGGGATTTGGGGCCGTAGGAGCCGGAAGAGTGACTGTTCAATGTTTCAATGGGCAAACCTAATTTAAATAGATATTTCTGATATGACCTTTTCCAAGTAATATTTTTTCACATGTCTAGCCAGTAGCCTGAGTAAGGAGGTGGTGGATGTGCAGGGGATTATTAACCCGGTGGCAACAACATTAGTAACAGAGAAGGGCGCTTTATTCTACTGCTAGCACTTGCATCTGTTTCACAAACATTACCAAGATAATCACATTCTTCCTGCATCTGCTTTGCTTTAGCTCACACAGATAATTCAAGGGTAATGCACCTTGTCTAAGCTAATTCTAAATACATGCCTCAAACACAAAAAAAAGTGCTTGGTGGGTACTTTGACCCAATGCACTACATCAAAGTAACCAAGTAAGCTGGAAATGCTTTGAATAAAACTGGACAAAAATTGGAATTTGTCCAGCCACGGCAATTGTTTGAGTTTTTAAAGTTTCTTTGTATGAGAATTTATATGAAATGACAGTGCAACCTGTAAGTTATTCAGGCGCTCCAGTGCGAGCTGTGCTGAAAAATAAAATATACCACGAACAATGTGCTCTCAGGTCTAAGATGAGTCATGGAACTGAGGTCTGACCTTTCCAGATAACTCGCAGGCTAACAAAATTGCCAATATGGGATGACACCTTTGAAATTATGAACCTGATGTGGAGGAAGTCAGAGCTCTGTGGGTCCAGCTCACTGGGACTTTGCCTTGTGGATCCAGACATTAAATCCTGAAAATTGGAATCATGCCGATGATTGTTGCAAGTGAGGTTAAAGGAAATTAAGCAGAATTATAAATTTAGCAAACAATGTGCTTAATAAAAGCAGAACGTTAGAATCACAGAATCACAGAAAGGTTTGGGTTGGAAGGGACGTCAAAACTCATCTTGTTCCACCTCCTGCCATGGGCAGGGACACCTTCCACTAGACCAGGTTGCTCCAAGCCCCATCCAATCTGGCCTTGGACACTTCAGGCTGAGCAGCCCCAACTCTCAGCCTGACTGAAAATCAACAAGAGGTCAGAGCCCTGGAGGAAGCCTCACCTCTGGCTGAAGGCATGCATGTCACACACTGCAGATATTAAATCCTGCTTTGTACAGTTAAGAAATATCAGTGACCATTAGCGTCAGCAGCTCCTGTGAGGTTCTGTGATCAGGTAATAACCTGATGTGTCAGAAGCTTGAAATTACTCCATTACAGCCAGGAAAGAAGATAATTTATGAAGGCATCATTGGCATTTCCTTTTCCAACTTCACACAGATTTCTTGGAGGGACATATGCTGACTATCCTCCCTTAGCACTTGGAACTGAATGGAGTCTCCTCAACACTGGCCACCACCTGTCATCCCCTAAACTCTGTGCCATATGGTTCCAGAGGCTGATACTTCTTTGGACACCATTCATAACTTGCTTTCTTCTAATCATAGCCCATTTTTAAGTGTTACTACTCCAAATGATCAGTATAATAAATGCATTTCAAAAATAGATTGTTTGCACTATTCCTGTTTGTAAATACTTTTGTAACAGATATAATTGGTAAAGCTTATCTTGTGTTTGACTCATGTTAAAGTGCCCATCAACATAAAAAGACAAATAAAAATGAGGATTTTTTTTAACCAGCACCTGAGGTTGTACAGACACCAGAGACAATTCTGAGTTCCTCTTAAAATCAAACAAACTCATGTGTAGAAAATTAATATTTGAAAACATGAGATGGCAAAGAGGGATCTGAAACATGTCCTTCTTTCTCACCTTTCAATGCTGAAATACAGAACTGGGCAGTTGAAGGCAAAGGCAACAGAATAGTAGAGTAGAGAAAACAAGCAAGTTTATCTGCAATAGAAAAGTTATTTAGTGATCTATAAGGGGTTTTATGATCTCGTTGCACTAACAAACAGCCACAAGTCTGTTACACAAATTTGACCTGAAAAGGGTCCCTGCTTGACCTTAGGGGTCTGCATCAAATGCAGGGTGTTTGTCCCAGGGTTGAGAACTTCTGCAACACTAAAATCACATTCTGGATTTGATTATTTGTCTCACAAATATTGTGGCAGTGAGTTTCATGGATTAATTTCTATTTTAACCCAGAATAGCACAGTATAAGTGTGAGTTAATTTATGCCTGTTTTATTTTCCACTGTTCTCACTTGTTCATATCACTGATTTTGCTTTCCTGCCTTTCTGCCTCTGTTGTCCTTGTTTTGCTGTGTATTTTTTAACTCAAGATTTTTATAACTACTGTAATTCCTCACAAAAATTCTACAGAATCCCATCAGTATTTAATAATTTAAATTAAAAGCAATATGTGATCGGAAAACTCAGCAAATCTTTGAGCAGCTTAGCGGCATTCAGAAATTTTAACTAAATGTAATCTTGCCTGCAACCCTTGGTGCCTCATGTGGGAATTCCTCCTGGCCCCAGGAGCAAGGGGCAAACCAGGACAAAAATCTGGATCCTTCTGCAGCTCATAGGAAAGAGTTTTGAAAATGGCTTGTGGAAACACTCACAAGAAACACTGCCCTGTCATTGGGAATAATAGGCAACAAATTGATACAGTCATTAGGGAACTGAAAATGAGAAGTATAGGAAACAGCAATTAAGTAATTTCAAGCCTAAATCATAACAGCGCAAGAGAAACTCCCCAGATGCCTTTGTAGCCTTTCAAATAATCACTGGAAAAGTCTTGCCAGGAAGAAAAAAAAAAAAAAAAAGAGGAAAAAAAGAAGAAGAAGAAGGAAAAAATCAGTGTACATGCTCAGGAAAACATCGAACAGCAAAATCAAATTATCAAGGGGGAACTCCCAATGGATGGAAGAGGAACAGATATGTGAGGACTGCACAGTCCCCCAGGACAGCGGCACAGGACATGGCTTTGCAGGGAGCAGCCATGCAGGAGCTGTGTGGCCACCACTCCTGTCCCCAAGCTCTGCTCAGTCCCTCTAGGGACCTCCTCGCTTCCAGCCTGGGATTTCTGTCCATGGTGGAGGTGATTCACCTTCACTGGGTGATTCAGAGGCCAGGAGGGATCTCCTGTGGGAAGCTCCACCAGGATTCTGCTGTCCCCCTGATCCCAGTAGCATCTCCCCAGGCTGATGCTGCATTGATCTGGTCCCCTCATGTCAAAACACAGAGGGGCAGCCAAAGCACCCTGCAATACCCACACCTGCCCAGTCCAGACTGGCTGATCTGAACAGCCTGGCAGCCAAGGAGATGTCCTGAGTGAAAATTCCCCTTGTCTGACTCTCTGCTGGTGAGTTCACACTTTGGGTGCCATAAGCACTACTCTCTGTCCCCCAGACCTCTAAATCTATGTAATTACTCAGATTCATCCTTCTAAGCAGTCGTGCAAGGGAAATGGTTTGGTTGTCCTTGATGAATCCTCCAGGATTGTTTGGTATGGAAGCCCAGAATCCCACTGCCTGATGATAAGGAAAACACTTGGTTTTAACATGCTTGATGTGGCTGGTGGTTTTTCTGATGATGGCCAGAGCTGAAGCCCTAACCCTGCTCTGTGTGTGAGCTTTCCTGAGCCCAGCCACATTTTCTGCCAAGCAACATCATCCTGGTGTGTCCTGTGAATTTGAGATTCGCCCTGAAATCTTAAACATGATTCCAGACTTATCCCATGACTAATGAAGGCTCTGACTGAGGCTTAGGGACAGCAAATACCTCATATTTGTTGGTGGAATGTCCAGCATGGTGACAAAACGATGTTTGTCCTTTCTGAAAAGTTACTTTGTGTATTCCCAGGAAGCACCATGTTTTGGAGAAAGGCTGGATTTGCAGACACATGCTGACAATGTGGGCAGCATCCACGCAGGAGGTGTGTACTTTCTGAAGGAATGGGAGCCCTCACATGGGCATACTGTTTTGTATTCAATGTGAAATAAGATTTGCCAGAAATGTGTCTTTTCAGGACCAGTAAGACAATGACACAGTGGAGGGATTGAGCATCTGTTTATCTTTAACAGCAAAAGCAGAAAGTCATGCAAATTATCAACAAAAATAAAGAACCAAATAAGAGAAAAGTAACTATATGAAGTCCCAAACCTTAGCTCCAGGTAGAGCAATTGTCTGTATACCTATTTCTTCGCATTTGCATGATTAATTGACATCTTGTTAATTGCTCATCAGGGACGCTGCAAATCAGCACAGAACAAAACAAACACTTTGCACAAAGAGGGCCTCTAATTGTGAGTCATACTGGAATCAAAACTGAGTTTTAAGAATGCATTTCAGGAGTCAGCCTGTGTTACACACCAGGAAAATTGGAGATTGGAAACTTTCTGATCTGCTGCCGGAGAGCGTTCGGGGCAGCCCAAGCTACGCTGGAAACGCTGCTCTGACTTTGAAACTGTAGGGATGATGTTGTGAGGACAGCTGTGATTAATGAATCAGTGGCTGTGGGAACTTCCTAACACCCAGGAGAGTTTGCAGCACGGTCCCGTGGCTCCCTGCACCCCTTGCAGAGGGACTGGTGCCTTCCTGTGCACGGTGCTTGGCCAGGAGATGAACAAGCACTTAATGCTCCTGCACATCGCAGCAGGCGCATTACAAGATTTTTCTCCCTGTTGCAGCCTGACAGTTCCAGTGGGAATTCTGGATGAAATGGCTTTTTATTTTTTTTCATGCACCAGAGAGTAATTTAATTTGTTTTCTCTCTTGCTTGTTTTGTGTTGCCACGGCAGAAAGGACAACGACTGATAAAGGGAGAAAGCGAGAGAGCTGCGGCAGTGGTTTTCCATTTTATTTATGGTGATGCTCTGTAGAGAAATGTAAAAATAGATCTTGATGCTGACAATTTTGTCCCTTCTTGATGGAGCTCTGTCCTCCACCCTCTGTGAGGAGCTGTGCCCAAGCAGAGGGATCAGGCAGAGGCCTGTATCCTCTGTGTGGGTGACTCTCAAGAAAGCAAAAACAAAAGAGTGAACAGTTTATTTATCTTGGAGACGACATCATGGGCTAAATTTTGCACTCCTGAAAATGAAGTCAAATGGATGAGTCCTGTGAATGATGAGAGAAGGCTGGGAACTAGAGACATACCAAAATCCTCCTGAAGGAGAGTGTGAGAAATATCATTATAGCTGACAACAGAAATATCTGGCTTTTCTTGCAATCTTTCTCAACTAGTATCCAATTTGCATGACAGGTGAGCACTGAATCACACTGTGTGAGACTTTTTGATCCATAAAAACCTTACTGAAGGAGACAATGAGCATTTCAAAATCAATGGCCTGAACAACCAGCAAGGTGTGAGTGGTGGTGACTGCCCACTTAAAAAAAGGAAGAATGTACTGGAGTGGAAGTTGAGCAAGTGTAGACTCAGTGATTCCATTAACTTCTCTTTTGAAAGACACTCTTGCAGAGATGCACTTCTTATTCACTGCCCTTCCTGGCCAGGCATCATATTTTATTAGAAGAAAACAAAATAATTGAAAGACCATGTAAGCAAATGTTGAATAAGAACAATCAAATTACAATGGAGACAGAGAAAGGCCACAATTTCTTTTTAACTCAGGGGAATTGTTCCCAAACCACAGAGAGAAACAACACGTGAGTATCTTTTCAAAGGGCAACAGTAATTAACGGCACGGTTACATCACCTTTGCTTTTTAAATTTTTTTTCAATTGTGTTTTGTTGCAGGAAGCAGTGGCAACACCCATGTCCATTAATACTGAGGGTGCAATGCAAGCATTGCCACACTGGGCTAAACTTCTGATGTCCTCGAGGGGCTGCAGAGCAGAGTGACTTTGATGGATCACAGTTGCACTTGAAACCGAGCAGGGAAAGATTAGCGTGTCTCAGGCACAGAGATTCCACTCTCCTGATTTTTTCCTGTTCTGATGAGATAATTTTTCTAATTAACCTTGATAACACCTCCAGACACAATGGCCTATCCAGACATAGATGGAAATACATTTTCAAATGGACATTTCACTCCTACCCATGTTTCCTAGTAGTGAATAGAGAAATTTAACACCTTTGTTGCCAAGTGATTCCTTTGGGTAACTAAAGCTGAGCCTCTTTAACAGAAGCAGAAGTTGTCCCCAAGAGCCTTTGGCAGGAATCCAGGTTTCCATAGGCTTTGAGGTGTCTTGTGTACACTGATGGAATAAAAGGAGCAACATGAATTTAGGAGCAACCTCAGTGCCAGGTGTCAATTTCAGTTTATTCCTTTTTTGATGCTTATCAAGGAAATCAGTGATGCTGTCCTTTTCTGAGCAGGGTCTGAACAACTCTAAAAATATTTCAAAAGCCAAAGCATGCCTTTATCCCTCACACCATCCCACTTAGGAAGAGGAAGGACCATCTCATAATCCCACTAAATTCACATGAAAATCATCCTGGAAGTGAGATGAACCATTCCCCCTGCTCTCACCTACTTTGCTCAGTTTTAAAAGTGTCCAGCAAGAAGTTTTTCAAAGCTTTCCTGGCCCCTTGCTCTTGTCTGACTTTACACCAACACTGATTTTCTACTCCTTAGAGTTGGAAACACACATCTCTGCTTCCCTGAAGGACCTGTGACATCTGTGAGAAAGAGCAATAACTCCCTGGCCACTCTTCCACCACATCCTTTGAACCTGCTGCAGATGAGGTGAGGCAAGAGCTGCTCTGAAAGCCTTTCCCAGAGCACTTGCTGCAGGTCAGGTTTTTCTCTGAAAGATGCTAAAGCTTGCTGAGAATGCATTATTAAAAAAATCAAACATGCAATCTAGGCTCAAATGCAATGAAACTGAATTTAATCCTGACTATTCATCATATTTCCAAGTCTCTGAATATGTTGTTACCAACAGAGCAGTGTTCAAAGGGGACTGCAACATCATTTCCTAAACCTTCATGCAGGCAGAGTAATAGAGAATCTCTAACACAGGTAAGACCTTCACTTTCCCCAGCAACTGACAATTTAGATTTATGGAGAAGTTTTTTGGAGGGCATTTGGCACTAGCTAAACAGAGTTCAAGAGAGAGCCCATGTATATTTGAGGTTTAGGACTGCAATTTTAAGAATATCACAACTCTTTTTTTCTCTCTTCAGAGGTTGTGCTGGTACTACATCACCACTCTGCCTTTCCCCTTCTCACAGAGAGGCTGCTCCTGTTTCTCCTGCAGCTGGGTTTATACAAAGCCAACACTTAGCTGTCTTGTTCCCTGTGATTTTATAGGTCTCTTAACATCTGGTAAAAAAATGCAATTGCTGTTGGTGAGCATGACTTTACTGGGCAGAAGTGATCTTTCTGTTGAATTGGATTTCTCTAGCTGTAGTAAGTTTTTTGTGTTTTTCTTCTCAAATAAGTCAATTACTCTGTCCATTTCTGAGCCAGTTTTACAAAGATTGTAAAATGAAAGTGTTTTATAACTAAAACATGCCAATACTCAGAAATTACTTATTTAAACCCCAGCTGTGCCATTGACCTGAACAGGCTGTTGAGGTGTCATTCACCCAAACCTCAAAGACAATCTTTCATGATGGATCACAAAATATTTTGCAAAAGTTTCAGACTTGATCCTATGTATAGATATATATTTTGCAGACATACTCTGATGAGGGATTTTGTTTCACTTCGCTTTTTTCTGAGGCATGCAGTCTTTTGGCCTTGTCAGCCTTTGCCATAGCTTTTAAAGGACACAGGCAGAGAAAGAACAGATGGAAATAAGGATAATTGCTTACTTTGAACACTGAGAGAAATGCACAATGCCTATAAGGTCTCATCCAAAGTTAATGGAAAGACTATCAATCTGTTGTACTGACACTGTGTTCACAGGCTCTGAGCAGCTTTCAGGAATGGAGCCTGATGACTGCAGCAGGTGAGGAAACACATTTTTCCCCGTTTCACTCAGGCAGAGATTTCTGTGCTTCCCAAGGTCACACACACCAATGGAGCAGGGACTGAGGCTGGGTATTTCAAGCCTTTTGGTTGCCTTATAGTGTCCAGGTCCCTCCTCACCTTCACCAGAGCCCCCTGTAGCATTGAGCAGTCCCAAAGCTCCTCCAGCATCCCCCAGCCCACACAGTGCTCTGCAGCACTCTGGGACTGGCTAAGAAGTTCCCTGTCTAGGGAAGGGGATTTTGCACAACAGCTTAGGATGTGGAGGGCTGGGATGTGATGAAGACCCTCCTGCTTTGGGCTCATCACAGCTAAATTTAACTCTGCCACTACCAGGCAGGAGTGCAATTGTTACCGCTGAAGATGAACAGATCACATGGACAGAGGTCGAGGTGTGGTGAAAAGAAGAGCAGAGTTTATTTTTCCTCCCAGGATTTACAGTCTTCTGACCACGGCCAGGGATTGGATGGTCAGGATAACACTTTCTCACTGCACTGGCCATGACAGATGCCCATCACAGGACATGTAACAGAAAGAATGTACACATATCTATGTTTACAGTTACTGTCCTGGGAAAGTCCTTAGAAAACCATGTCAGCAAGCTCAGAAGCTGAGTTTTCAGGGTGACATGCAATTTTGCGGGGGATACGACTACAAAAATAACATAGATGCTATTTTGAACAAAGTATGTACTGCATGCATTGCTGATGTCATTTCTAGGAACTACATAAAGATAACATGAAGGGCTTAGCTATGAGGACTGAAATAGTAGGGAGAATTCAGAAACCATAGTTAAAGAACTTGAAAAGAACATCTGAGAAGATGAACCTTTTGATAGGATTTAGGCTGCCTATGGGATTCTGAAGCTTTAATCAACAAAAGCAGCTTATTCTATCAGTGTCATGAGCAACAGCAGAAAAGGCATCATCAGTGAGGAACACTGTAGAAAACAATTTATTTGGTTTAAAAACTTGTTTAGAGCAATCTCCCCCGTTAGTCTGGTCACCATCTGGATGGATTTTGCCTTGGAAAGTCTGTTTTGAACTTGAAGCAAGCAAACATTTGTTCACATGGTAGGAAAGAAAAGATTGAAGCAATGTGCCAGAACTGGAAAAGCCACCCATGCATATCAGTACATTTACCTAGAGCAAAATAAGCTCTTTGTTTTTGGGACATTGTCTTTAGTCCCCTTTTAAAGGTCTGCTTGACCATCCTGCATGGTGGAAAGTCAGGGAAGGACACTGATTTTTCCTGTATGTGATGGCTATTTCTACAACACACATTTGTGTTCAGATCCATTACCAGACTCTCATACATTACAGACTGTGGGGGGTCATTTTTATGTTTCCTAACGTTATTTTTAGTCACCTCAAAAGCAGTTTTTGGGGGTCAAGTTCCCTGGGGAGGGGTTGCCTCCCTGGCTGGCAGCAGGGTCCTGGAGCAGAGTGTGGGGCACTCCAGGGGCTCTGGGGAGTTCTGCAGGAGCAGTGGCCAGCAAGGTGGCAGTGCCAGGCAGTGTCACCTCTTCCTGGCTGGGCTACCAGAGCCAGACACCTTGGACAGCTGGACCCAAAGCCCTCAGCTGGTGCTGGGGCCCTATCCAAGCCCCATAAAGAGGAATAGATGGTAAATTCCAAAATGGGAAGGCAGAAAGGTTTATTTTCCTTTCCCTTTATGGTTAGCTGTCATGAATTTGGGTGGCACTGCTTTTTGGATGGGCCCCAGAGAATTCTGTGCCTGTGCTGCAGCACATTTACTGAAACACTCCTTAAATGAGCTGGCAGGTCAGGTGATGGTTGTTTCCCATTTCAAACTATTTAGCACCCATGGCTGTTTCTTTGCTAACTGATAAAATTCAACAAAAAAACCCCAAACCAGTGACTGCTAATGCATATCCAACCCAGAGAGCAACTAAACTTCCATGTGCTTTGGCATTCCCAGCTGTCAGCATTTACTAAACTTCTGAACCTGCCTCACCCCAAGCACAAAGGCAAGAAGAACTTTGTATTTCATGCTTCTTCTTTTCATACCTTTGAGTGTGGTGTAAGCAACCTTTCCCATAAAGTCAGCTAATGTGATCCTTCATCTCAGACATGTATCAATTTACAAATCTAAAGCCATTGGGTTGTCACATTTGTATGAATCCACATATGGGGTGAAAAGTTTGAATATTTTGGAAGGAACAGATGCATGTCCCACAAAGGACACTGATAAATTTTCTTATTACTGAAAGGCTGCTTTGCTAGTGTACATTTTCACAATTTAATGTTCATTTTTGCAAGTGCAAATACTTTTCCATAAAGACAATTTTTATTTATTTTCTTTGAAAATTACCTTGAAGCAAACTACAAGTCAGCATTAAAATTAAAATCAGAGGTATAAAATAAATGTGTTAAAATGCTTTAAATTCCAGTAAAATCTTTCTGAAATTTTTAGAGCTAATTGAGGGCACCTATGCAGACACATACTGTCTTCCCACCAGCACTGCAGAGTCTGAGAGCTGAATTATTAAGAAAGCTCTTTTGCTGGATTTCTGACAAATCACTTTAACGTGCCAAAATTGATTTGGCATGAAATCGTCAATAGACCCTCCAGAATACTAATAGCATTAAAGGCAGGGGCCAGGACTGACAAACTTGCTTGGCTGGAGTTGGGTTCATAAATTAGCAGTGAGGTGTCTGAATTAAAGTCCTCTGCTCCCAGCTGTGCTGTGTGTCTGTCTCTCCAACTGAAGAAATTTCAGCAAGTGATAAATGGGGGAACTGGGAATACTGGGAATGAGGAAAAGTTTATTTAATGGCTTTGCTTCTCACCTCAAATCTTTGTCTACAAACCTCAGAGGCTGTAGATGACCACCTCAGATAGCAGGTAAACTACTACAGTTTTGTCCTTTTTGGTTTTTCCCCTTTGTTTTTGTTATAAATCCTCAGATCTTCCTTTTCATCCATGGAGAACACCAGCACAGCCCAGTGCTCAGGGCAGAGAGGACAGAGCTGACAGGTGAAGATCACTGACCTCTTCCCCAGCCCCACTCTGAACACTCCTCATGGCCTTGGATGAAACTTTCCCAAGCTTCCACTTTCTTGTCTGCAGAACAGCAGTGACAGTGCTTATGTGTGCTGTGAACATCTCTTGTATTCACTACTTGAAGCATTTTACTGTATTTTTTACTCTAGGATCTTTGGAGTGTAGAGCAGTCATCCCTCAGCTAGTTGTGTTTCTGGAATTGAAGAGTGCAAAGTCAGAATTTGGACCAGGTCTTTAGGCAATAAGTACATATGTGTTATCTCTGTAACATTTAGGGACAGAAGCCTCAGGTGGCATAAATCTGCTTGCTTTAACTTTAATGAATTTGAAATCATTTCCTGTGGTGGAGGTATTGATTCAGTTCAGCTGAGGTCCAGGCCTCTGTCATTTCAGCTGCAGCGTTTCCTAAAACAATTGGGGAAATTACAGTACAGGAGGAGCTCTGAAGCCAAGAAACAACTCAAGGGAGCTAAAACTGTCGTAGCTGATTAACAGAAATGAAAGCTGCTCAGAAACAAATCTGAGTATGAATTTGGAGCACAAGAATTAATTGAGAAAGGGATTCTCTTTGTACTTCTTTTAGTAGGTCAGGCAGTTTATCCACTAAGATGCCTTTGAAGCTGCCAGCGAGAAAGGCATCACTGGAAAGATGAAACGAGCCAGTGAGTGGAATCATCTGTGTGTCTTAAACCCTGCTATTCTGAGTGAATTAGTTGCATGGTGAATGACAGAAGCCTGAGCCAAAGATGGCCCATTACCCTTTCCACAGAGAGGGTGAGGAAGGGACAGCTCCAGGAGGGGATGAGCGAGGGTGACGTGCAGCTTTAGTGCAAGAACGGGTGGGACACCGGAGGGCTGAGCTTCTGCCTCGCTCACACAGCTGTGCAAACACTTCTGCTGTGCTGCAGAGAGCTCCAAAGCACTGAACACAAGCTCACAGCAAGGTGCTCCCCTCCCAGTGCCACTCATTTAATGGTGAGCTGGGTCAGGTGAAAGTCTGTGGTCATATCACAGTGCCTTAGTGGATGGCTGTTCACAGAGACATGAATCCAGTGGGAGTTTTACATTGATTTTAATAGAATGTGGCTTAAAAAGCAGATAAAGGCACAGGAACTGATCAGTAGAATACAGGGGAAGGACTTCAAGTCGTGCAGAATCAATGAGAGGAAAGGTTTTCCCCAATAACATACAGAAAGGTATTTGAAAAAAAGAAATGTGCATTCAGAGCAAAGGAAATGGAGTGTTTGTTTTTTTTCTGGCCCCTGGCTGCTTGAAGATACTGACAGTAGAAAAATGCACTTTTTAAAGCTGTCTCTGTTTTTAGTGCAGAAGGGAAATGTAGGATTTTTATCCAAAAGAGTGCAGAAGTAAAAGAGATATTAGGATCCTGCTCTTGCTCATCAAAGAAGAGTTGTGGAAGATCATGCCATCCTCTGCCTCCAGCATCCAACCTTGTACCTAAGGAATCACTCACCCTCCACTGAGGATCAGTTAGGTTTAAGAAATGGAAGAGAAAATAATGCAGTCCCAGGATATAGCACATTCTAGGAAGTTAAAGTGTGAAAATACTGCCTACTTTGCCCATAATTTTCCATACCTATAGCTGGAAAACCAATAAAAGGGGCTTTTTGTCACAATGCTGTATTACGTTGTATTTATTGTTTTTTCCAGCCTAAAGTGCTTTGTGCGTGAGATTAAAAAGCTGCAAGTCTCAGGCCATCTGGCCAACCAAATGGATTTCGTGTACAGGATCACTGCCAGATGTATGCCAGTTGTAAGTTTAATTTTTGAACATATAAAGTGCCTGGGGCTCTGTCTGTTATTCAGAGGAAATCATGTTCCAGTTTTCCAAAACAATCCAGATACAGTTCAAGTCTAGGAGTATGGTCCATTCTCCTTCACCTGGTTTAAGGACATATTCTTCATTTCTCATAAGGAGAAAATGATGGCAGGAGAATTTTGACAATATCTTATGTGTTAGGTATATTTGATCACATCTGTCTGACCTTATGGGATGGTAGGAAACACAACAATAAGTTTTCTTAAGGACTCTCACTGAAATTGTCCAATTGAAAGATAAAATTCAATTTAGATAAAATATTTTAGACTAATTTGCAAATATATTTATTTGTGATCAACTTGAAGAATAAATGTTTTCAAGTACGTAATAGTTTATGATATCTTTCAAGTGATATTTAATTGATTTGATGTATTTTAAATGAGGAACTAACGGAAGTTGAACTATATTTTTAGCTTCACAGACTCTAAGAAGGATAACATGCATTTCATTTTTTATTTTGCAAACGTTCTCATGAAAGAAAGTCTGTAGCATGCCTGGGATAGATATTGTGAAAATTAGGAAAGGTGTGAGCACAGATAGCTCTGGCTTTGAAAAAAGTTCTTGAAGATTTTGTTCAAAACACACCAGCTGAAATCCAGGGTAGAACAGGATTTGGGTGATGTGAGACAGTGATTTGTGGGTCTGGCTCTCCTCCTGCCCACATAAGTGTATTTCTTCACAGCTGAAATCCTGAGGTTGAATTACTTTCTCCTGAGCAGACCTGAAGGCCCGATGAATCAGAGATAAATGCTTGGAAAGGAAAGACTGACTTATTTGTCAGGGCACAGCTGCTTTTTGCTGTATGAAGGAGCTGCAACAGAGGAGCTGTGCAAACACCAGGGGCTCCTGCAAGGACTCTCAGCACCTTTGGGAGACACCAAAAGTGGGACAGCCCAGCCCACCACACTGACTGGGTTTGGCAATTTCTATCACAGGCCACTCAAAATCTATGTAGGCAAAAATGGGTTCAAATATTTGGGAAAGCGAGTGGCAGCCACGCTGGACGCTGCCAGGAATCAGAGCCTACAGAAATAATTTCTTTGCAAACATCTCTAAACCTAAAATTAAATCTGTCTTCCCAAGAAAGGGCTGCATTAGCTTTGAAATCAGCAGGTCTAATTGCAGCCATGCTCCTGGAGATTGATGAGAGATTTTGGTGAGCAGTTTGGGAGGTGACCCTGTGGAAAGGGCTCCATGACTTTTGCATGCACCTTTCCAATGAAGGGCCATAATGGAAAAGCTGGCACTGTTATTTGCAGTCTATTTTATCCCTGAAAGCCATTTTCACTGTGATGTTAGCCCCTTTTTTTCTCCCACGGACTCATTTAGGGGGTGGGAATCAGAGGAACCAAACAAATGGTAGATTTCATAAAGTAAGGAACAGCAAATTGAGCAAAAGGAGGATTATGAGGACTAAATCTTTTGTTCAAAGAGTGATTAAAAAGCATTAAGTTGGATGAAGTCAATCTAGAGCTTAACTGAATGAACCTTCTGCTCTGTTTTTCTTCTGTTTGGTTTTACATGTATTAAGAAACTAAAGGAGTGGGAGAGACCCCTTGAGGACTGCTGAGGCTGGGGCTTTTTAGAAAATGGTAGTTGAGCAAAATCTGTTGGACACAAGCTCTGTTTCCTGGTTTCCAGGCAATGTAAATTGTCCTGGCCAGCTGTGTCCAACCAAGAGCAGCAAGAATAAGTTCAGGCTCGTTTCCAGCAGAGGACTCAACTCACACCCAAATGTGTGTGCTGTGGGAATTCCTTCAGGCAATGAAATTCTGGGATTTGTGTCCTCCTCTCACCAGGGCTTAAGTGAAAACTGTTCCCTGTCCAAGAGCAAATACAGCTGCAGTCCATTGCTGAAACAGGGAAGCTCTCAGGGTAATTGCTATTTGCTTTGCATTCAGAATACCTTTTTAAATTTTTTTGTGGATTTAAGATTAAATCTACACAAGATGAGGGTACCCAGCTTTCAGGGTGGTTTGCCCTAAAAAAAATTGTGCATTTAGGGGAGGACAGCTCCTTTGCAGGACAGAGCCAAAGCATGAGCAAGGGGTTGTCAGTGGATGCTATACTGTAGCCATGGATGTATATCAAGAGAGGCTAAACCAAATAGCCAGATTTCTGCACTCTGCTTGTGTGTGGCCTTTGGAAAGCTCTGAGCCTTGTTTCCACACGGTGCTTGTATAGAAAGGTCAAGGGTGGGGGACAGAGTGTGATGTAAATATAAGCAAAGTTGGTATATTTTTTTTTTTCCACAGTGTTCTGTATTTACTGACTTAATTGTCCTCTGCTTAGTCTGATTTTAAATGAATTGCCAGTTTGATTTAAAGCTAATTGATAATTTTAAAATCACCTGTCTCCAGGCATTTGCCATCATGGCCCCTTTGGTCTGTACATTTTTGTATCATCCCAGTTTGACCTGACAACACTTCCTTGATCTGAAATATTTTTATTTCTGGTCTTTGATGTCCTAATGAATGTGGCAATTTCCATCTTCACTTCTGGAAAATGCTGCTCTTGGACAGCAGCTGTGTCCCATTGCTGTGCAATGTGGAGTGACAGCTCATAACAGAGCAACACAAAACTCTCCCAGTGCCAGCAACATTAAACTGAGTTGTACTGGGCAAAAAAATTTGCCCTGAAGCCTTTTTCTCCCCTTGGATCTTACTTTCTTCCCTGATTCACACTTCTCTTTCTAATGACTGCCAGAAGAAGGACTGTCCCCCACTTGAGGCACTTGAATAGAGATTGGAGAAAAGCTATTTTCTTTCCAACAGATTTTTTTTGCTATTCCATCACCTTTCTTATTCTCTGACTATGTGAAAACACATCCTTCTTCCCCAGAGAGAGCTATCAAGTGCTCTAGGGGCTATGGCACAAGTCTAGGGCAGGAGGTACTGAATCCTCAGTCTGGTACTTCCCAGAGGCTGAAATTACTTCTTGCACAGTTCAGGGCCTGATTGTCTTCTCTCCCCTCTGACCATTCTCTGAACTCTCCCCCCAAAATCAGTATTATTCCCATGGAAATTTGCTTAATCAGCCAGCTAACAAAAAGTTCCATGTGGTTCTAGCCAAGAAAGTTAAAAAACTGAAACAGGACTTGCAGAAGTCTGTTAACTCCAACCATAGGGTATACACATATTTATATAGGCTTTTTTCTTGTCTCTCAAGTACAGTGAATTATCATGGAATCATAATGTCCTCTCAGAATTGCTTTTCCAAGGGATGATGTTGTATAAATCATGAAAACTAGACATGGAAAATATTGAGTAGGTCTCCTGGTCCAGCCATCTGCCAGGAGAAGATTGTTCCCTGCAGAATTTTCCCCATTGCTCTGCTGTAGCAAAGTACCACAGAGATGCTTTATCTGCAAAACAGCTCCACGCCTATTTATAGTCCTGCAGAACTCATTATCTTTAGTTACAGAGAAATGATTTTACTCCCCTGTTACAGAATAGAGTCCTTCTGTCCATAGCATTGCATGTTTGCCCACATCCCCAAAACCACAAGTATAAAACTTCATATGGGCTCGCAACTCGATAATTAAATCAGAAATATATCTTACCCTCTACCATCACATAAACTTCCCTTGCATATCACATTGATAACCAACCAGCTACCACTGATTACTCCCCCATGAATAATAGGCAGCACAGCAAAATGTTCTGTGGGTTAGAAGCAGAGAAGGAGCATTTCATTACCAGATCCTCTCCCTCTTTGCCAGAAGCTACCAAACAATAAAATGGAAAGGAGAGCTATAGTTTGTGACATCTGTCAGTGCAAGTAGCCTTTGGTTCAACCTGGGCTGTTATAAATATTATATTTGAAGTATTAGCAAGAGCAGATTGGATTGCAGCAGGTCCAGAATGAGGCAGCCTGAAGGCTGGCAATAAAACTGAAAGAAATGAAATGCTTTGGCATAGGTGTCTTCTGCTTTGCATCGTAAAAGGAATGAAGAGGAAAGAGGGAAAGGTTTCCACTTTTCAGCCTGATTCAGCTCATCTGGAACATTTATTTAGAAGAGCCATTTTTGGCACCCTGGAAAAGATGGACCAACCTGGGCAAAAGGGGTGACACAGCATCCTCACAACATCTGTTTAATTACCCTCAGCACCCTTCTGTGCCTGTCTGGATGTGTTGCTCTATGTTTAGCTATGTTTGCATCATCACTAGACACAGACTCAGTCCTCACTTTGGGCCAGAGCTGGGAGTAGTGCAGGTTCAATGTGCACAGGCTTCATGGGTGAACCCAGTCACACTCTGAGGGACAGAGCCTGGAGACATTCAGGTACTGAAAGATGAAAAAATAACTCCTAACTCTTCTTGGTTTCACACAGTCTGAGCTCCTGAACTGACACTTAGTTTTTGCTCTCATAACAAAAAAGAGATAACAATGATTTTAGAAAACTGGTTAAAGTCATCTTGGTCCCCTACCTGTTTTATGGCGAGAAAATTATTTCTCTTGCCTAAAATTTTGAGAAGATAAGAATCTTTTGCAGTTTTGGCAGAAACTTTTTAGCCCCAGCTAAAAAAGAAAATTCTTTATGTACACTGAAATCCTTCAAGGGAACAAAGAAAATCAGAGTGTAAGTATGTCTCATATTCCATTCTGTTACTGCAATTTTAGGTGTTGCTTGTAAACAAAAACTTTTTAACAAAAAGTTTATTTTTTTAGGTTTGTAGTGTTATTTTGAAAAAAGAAAACTAAAAATCCATTAACATTTTTCCTCCAGCAATGAGACAACAGAGCAGGCAAAAAATTCTTGAAGTCATGGACATTTCCACACCACTAAATAAACTCTCTGCCATGGCATACATAGGGGATTAGGAAAGAGAGATGCCAGAAATTGGCCTAGACTATATTTCCCTAGAGGCATAGAGAGATATTGAGGGAAATCACTACCATTCCACTACATGTGATTAAGAATTTGGGATTTCTTTTTTCTCATTTTAAGAATGCAACAGACTGGGTAGGAGCCACCAGAGAAAGCTGATGGCAAGAAAAGTGGAGAGAAATCATTCCAGTCAATACCTCAGAAGTGTGGACTTGCATTGTTTGCTCCACAGCACTTTTATTATAGCAGAAACGCTCATCTAAAGGAAAATTGACTTGATCATCTTGGGCAGAAAGATGTTATAAACAAATATTGGCTGATGAGAAGCTCAAGGTGACTCAGCAATGTGCACTTCCAGCCCAGGAAACCAACAGAGCAAGGAGATTCTGCTCCTCTGTCCTGCTCTCTTGAGACCCCACCTGGAGCTCTGCATCCAACTCTGGGGCTCCCAACACAACAAGGACAAGGATCTGTTGGAACAGGTCTGGGGAAGAGCCAGAAAAATGCTCAGAGAGCTGGAGCCCATCTGCTCTGGAGACACACTGAGACACTTGGGGTTGTTTAGCCTGGAGAAACAGCTCCAGGGAGACTTCATGGCCCTGCCCAGTATTTAACAGGGCTCCAAGAGAGATGGAGAGGGATTTTGGACAAGGGCATGGAGTGACAGGACAAGGGGCAATGGCTTCAAACTAAAAGAGGGCGGGATTAGATTAGATATTATGAAGAAATTCTTCTCTCTGAGGCTGGTGATACCCTGGCACAGGTTTCCCAGAGAAGCTGTGGATGCCCCATCCCTGGAAGTGTCCAAGGCCAGGCTGGACAGGGATTTTTACAACCTGGCCAAGTGGAAGGTGTCCCTGCCCATGGCAGAGGCATTGGAACTGAACGATCTTTATGGTCCCTTTGAACTCAAATCATTCTACAAATCTATGAAGTGTATATTTAATCGCCCTCTTGTCACTCTTTGGAAGGACTTTCCTCCCATTTCAAGTTGAAGATTGGTCTAAACTGAAGAGCACTTGGCACAAAAAGGCACTTGAAGTTTTCTGCTTAAGGACATGCAGTTGCACAGGCTCTTTGAGCAGCTTTAAATAGGTGCTGTGAAGGGCCAGTCGAGAGGCTGCATTATCATCAGCTTTCACCTGAGGGCAAACCAAAATACGCTGGCTGACCTTAGATGGATCAGAAACACTGGCTATCAAGCAGATGGCAGTAAAATATCCCTGACTGCTCAGCTGCTGTTAACCACTTCTGCTGTTGTGCCTGCCTTACGAAGCACTCCGAGGCTAAGCTCTGTTTGTGGGAGACAGGACAAACCAGTCCCACGCCCTTCGCTGCAGGTATCCATGCCCATCCAAGGATGATTATTTTTCATCACCACCCTGACTCTCCTGGGCTGTCATTTTGCTATTTTGAAACACCTGTTTGCTGCTCAATAGTGACCCATGTTGGTGCCAGCAAATTACCCCCGTGTAGGTGTGTCCTGCACCCCTGTAAAAGCAGGTCCCATCTTCTCAGGTGACACAAATGTGTGGTGTGACATGTCCCTGCCCTGCCTGCTGCTGAACCTTGATGGGCTCTTGCCCAAAAGGCAGGGCCATGAACAACCTGCACTTGAGCACCATCCTGCTGGGATGCTGTCCCGTGCCAGGTAACAGGTCTGGCCACACAGCCTCTTGCTGTCCCTTTGCTACAGACAGCTGTTATCTGGGGACATATCTGTGTCCCCTGAGCAGCATAGGGTATCTACAGTCCTTTCCCTCCCCTGACTTCTCCTTTCACACTCAATACTGCAATTTGTGCCTTGGCTTCCTTCCTAATGACTGTATTATTAGCTCTATTTTCATCTGCTCTCAGCTCTTTATTTTGCATAGAATTATTTTGGCTGCTCTACATACCACAAATTGAGTAGCTGAACCAAGTCCACAAGCCCTAACAGAGAAAGCACATGGAGCAGGGCTCTGTAGGACCACCATTGTTGTCACCCTCACACGTGGCACCGCTCCTGGCCCAGGCCAGGGTCCCGACTGCCACCCTGCTGCGCCTCCGAGCACGGCACAGCGAGGAGCAGGGTGGCCATATGGCCTGAGGCAGCTGGGCCATATGAGTCTCCATTTGTGACACCTAGTTTGTGCTTCCTAAGACACAGAAGGTGTTTAATATGTTATCTGTCACTTTATGGGTTATTCCAGCCTTAATTACCAGGCCGGAAACGGTGCACAAAAGCTGTCCTCTTGAATGTGCTCCCTGCAGGAACAGAGGCTTTTCCATTTGTGACCAGGACATCTGAGCAAAGCAGCATTCCAGGTGGCTGGTCCTGCTGTTTGTCATCTCCCCGTTGTCCCCTCAGCAGCCCGTCAGTGCTGCGGGGTTTGGGTACAGCTAATGGAAATGTGAGTTGTAGAGGTGTGGGAGAGGTGTACAGGGCCCTCGATGGGTTTGTGGAAGGAAAAGGGTCTGTGGGACTGCAGTTTTCTCCTGGGCTTCTGTCAGCTCCAGGCCACCTTCTTATTTAGGTATGAAAGGGACGGTGTCATCCTGAATCCACTTCTCACAGACTGACTGTTGGAAAGGCCTCGTTTACATACACAGATTCCCAAAATATGTCCCTGGAGATCCCTGACTGTGATCAGCACCAGGTATGAACCCCACAGCCTGCAAGGACACAGGAGCTCGCTGCTCCCCACTGTCCATCAGCAGCTACAATGGGAATTCCCATTCCCATTCCCATCTGTGCCGTGCAGATTGCCTCTGGATGAGGGAAGGAACTGAGCAACAGGGAGGGAGCCCTCAACTTCTGCTATCCTGGGACCAAAGGCTTCTCAAAGGTTCTGTTTCCTTCTGGCTTGCTGGAAATTTTTTGAGGGGAAAAAGGGAAGTGTATTAGGAGATTCCCTGAAAACAAACAAAACAGAAGCACCTCATTGCCTAGGGAAAAGCCAGGAGGAGCTGGATGGATAGAAGCAGAAATCATCTTTATTTATCTCTTCTCTTCCCACTAAATAAAGCCAAAAGCTGGAAAAATTAAACAACTGCCTATTACAAGGTTTTGGAAGAGGAAGGAGCACAGGTTATGTGTGTGTGTGTGTGTGTGCATGTGTTACAAGAAAGTATAACCCTAAAAGAGTTTTCTATATAATTTTACTCCCCTCACAGACAATCCATTGTTTTAGCAGCAAACCAGGATTGCTGGTAGACAATAGCCTACTTTCCAGCAGAAAGGACTCTATGAAAGCTGTACACAGTTTTTAATGTTTAATGACACAAAATCAATTGGAAGTGGTTTCTGGCTTCCACAATCAATTTTAGGAGATCTCTCAGAGAACGGGAGAAAGTGGGAGAGTTTCCATTAGCCCTGGAAATCTCATCAGCAGTAAGAAAATGGTGATAAACAACCCTGCACTCCAATAAATGTATTAATAAACTTGTCTTCACTCATTTCTCATGTCTCTGTAAGAGGATACAGTTTTGTCACCAGGAAGGTTGCATTTTGGTCTCAATTCTATCCTTTGCACAAACACTCAAGCATCCCCGTGGTTGTGAGTGCTCTGAGAGAGCCACAGCTCACATTTGCTGCCCCATCAGCTGTCCTGGGTGTAGGAATATCTGAGGAGCAGGAACCACAGAGGGTTAATTCCCCTGCCTCTTGGCTCTGCCCCACTGGGAGAGGCACCTTTGCCAAAACCAAGTGTGAGAAGCTCTTCTGCCCTGCAGATGAGTGGGAAGGGGCTCCATGGGGAAACGTGGAGCTCCCTGTCCTGGATGAAGCCAAATTCACCCAAACACTCAGGGGTGGCCACACTCAAGGGCTGTTCAGTCAGTGAGAAGGTTCCTGCTGATTTTGATGGGCTTTATGCCATTTGCCAAGCTTAATGCTGCATGGCATGAAGTGCCCTTTTTCTGCCCTTGTTTTGCTCAGACTGGGGAGTGTGATGTCTTCTGCCAGCTGGAATCTGGGGGGCTGGGGGCAAAAAGGGAAAAAAAAGTTACTTTTTTGTGTCTTTAAAAAACCCCAGAACTAAGCAGAGTTAGGAACAACCCTGACTTAATCTCAATGCAAAACAAGAGCTGTTTTCATGTGTTGCAGGTTCGCCCCAGGACTCCAGCTGAGTGAAGTCAAGGCAGGGTTTGTAATGCACAATTTAATCAGTGAATTTGTAGATCTCAAAAGGCGTGCTTAATTTAATATTGTTTCTAATGGCTATTGTCTTCATGCTTGCCTGTTTCCCCGGTGTTTTTCCCTTTTGTAATTACTTGAATGGGCATTTCCAGGTGCACTGCATATATTAGCAAGCATTTTCATTTTAGTAATGAGTGAGATGCTTTCAGTGTTTATTTCTTCATTGCCCTAATACTTACTTTATTAAAGATCCTGATTCTTCTAAAGGAGAAAAATAAGCATTTACCGCTCCTTTCTACCTCATTTACCTCTTCTACCTTATGATGCCCTCAACAAAAGAAGATTTTAGTTCCTTATTGGCCAAGGTTAGACCAGATTTACACTATCAGAGAAAAATAAAGCAGAAAGGGGATGCTTGGTCAGTCACAGAATGGCTTGGGTTGGAAGGAACTTTCAAGATCATCTCATTCCAAGCCCCTGCCACAGGCAGGGACATCTTCCACCAGACCAGGTTGCTCAGGGTCCCATCCAACTTGGTCTCAAACGCTTCATGCCTCTCCTTACCCCTTACTGAGATGAGAACTGAGCACTTGTTGAACTCAAAGCCATTCCTCTGAATGTCAGAACTTCAGAGCTGTGTAAGGGGCTTCTGCAGTGCCCCTTTCCTGGCCCTAATATCATCCTTTAGGGTTAATGTGCTTTTCTGCACTCCTTGTGTGCAGCCTGGCGCCTCATGGGGTGCAGGAGACCGAGCCTTGCCTGGCCACCCCAGGCTGCTGATTAACGCTGCAGCAGGCTTCCAGCATCAGCTGACAGCCTTCACCCAGCCCTGAGCAGCATTTATTATACATGCACAACAGCCCTTTGCCACATGCTAGTCTAATTTTCAGATTAGCTGTTTATTAGCATTATTATAAACATGGCTCTTCATCTTCTATTAAATGGCACCGCAGCCACTGCGCTCCCGCATGAAGCCTGTAAGGAAGCACTTGGTTCACTAAATTACCCTGCAAATGTCAAACTTGCTCTGTGTTATTAGCTGTACCTCTTACATCCTCTTTATTAGGATTTTGTGTCTTGAGGGTGCCCCGTGGCGTATAGATTTTTTTAAAATACAAACCGGTGTCATTTCTGCTGTTTAAAAGAACGTTTAATTAAACTGGATTCATTCTTGTATGGGGCAAGTTAAATGAAAACTAAATAGAAGGCAAATGATTACATGTTATTAAGCAGAGTGACTGCTCCAGAGACCAAACTCTTTTAACACAACATTAAACTAAACTTATTTCATATGCACAGGTTAGCCCTGGCCTGCTAGGGCATCATATTTTGAGAGCAGCAGAATGGTTATGAGCACTAAACAGCTTTTAATAAAATGTGTGTTTCAGGGAAGAAACCTTGCTTAAGCTAGACTTAAATATGCTAATGACAGAAATCAAAGCTTTGCACTGATTCTGGGTAACCTTTTAAAAACTGCCATTTTTTATAGTATGAAATGCAAATGAGAAGATCAGTTTTGTTTATTATTTCACTAGTTGTAAATTAACAAGGGGCCCCAATGCATGTAAAAATAAAATTGGAAGTATTTTTTGGGCTTGAGTCGTTGGTCACATCATGGCTTTTTAATGTTCTTTAGGAAAACAAAAGGAATTATAATTAGAACTCCATTACCCAATTTCCTATTCCCTGCTCCTTTTATGTTAACCCTGCTGGTACAGTCAGATTTTTTTTAAGGCGCACATTCACCGAATTTCCTTTCCAGGCATTCTAAGCTTGTTTTTGAATCTCTGCTGTTCTCCAAGCCCATTGCTAAGACTCTTGGAGCTCCCAGCTGCTGTGCTGATCTCACCCATCCCTTGGAGAAGGGACAAGCACTCAGGTGTGCACAGCAGCATGGCCTTTGCTGGGTGTCCTGGCCCTCTCCCCCTGGGCATAAAGATGTTTGATGACCAGAGCAAACACCTATGTCCTAAAAATGGTAACCTAACCCCCCTGCTTGGCATTCCCCTGGCTCAGTGCTCCTGGCATGGCCCTGGGGCACCTCACTGACAGCAGCTACAGCCTGAGCTCCTGCTCTCCTCCCAGGGTTTGGGCTGCAAGTGCTGCCTCACAGCATGTCCCTGCTTAATAAACAGGGCAATTTTTGCCTGTGCATTAGGCCAGACATGTTCCCCTACCTCTATCTAGGTCAGAAAAAGCCTTGGGAAGCACTCGGGGCAGGGGGGAGGAATAAAGGAAGAGACCTTCCTATTTCTGGGTAGTTTTAATTGCTTTCCATGCTTTTCATAACAGCTGAGAGGAAACTCTTCCCTGTGAGTGCCACTTCCCCTCTCACACCTGTTCTGGCAAGAGCTGGAATTCTCAGCCTCTCCTGCACCACAACCCAGTCACAGCTTTGCTGCTCCTGTGGTTCCCTCTCAAGCTCATAATTCTTCTCTTCTCTGTGTGTTTCTTTCTTTCTTTTTTTTTGTCTGCAAAAGAAACTGACCCCCTCCATGCATTGTTAGTGGGAGCATCCTGCCACTTATCCATGAGAAACTGAATTACAGCAAGAAAATTGAAACAAATAAAGCAGTCTTGGGACACAAATGGGAGTGTGGCTGTCCAGAGGTTGAGCTTCCAGCTTCTGGGCTTTGAAACAGGCTCTTTAATGGAGACCCTATTTTTGTTTATTGACAATCCCCCTTGGGACACACCAGTGTGGCTGTGGCTCTGGGGTGAGCTGTAGCCAATATAATCGAGTGCAGGGATGGAATTAGCAGTGTTGGAAGGGTTGCTGTGGGCAGATGGGAGATGAAAAGGCTGTGCCTGTTGTGAGACAGACTTTTATATGTATTGGCCTGGGAGTCCAAAGCAATGTGTGATGAATGACCTTACACAGGGATTTGAACACTAAACCATGGCATCTGTGGCCCTTGCTCGCACCCAGGGCAGTTGTACCCTCTCCATAAATCACCCCAGAATGAGATTTCCCTCAGTAATCCGGGTTAACCTTTCCTGCTGTGTGGGTTAGCTACCCAAGAGTTCAAATCAGCTGCTCAGCCCCTTGGCCTGAGGTTCACCTGCAAGGTAAGAAACTCCAGATTTCTTTGGCCATCATCCGCTGCCTTCCAACAAACCCCAGTTTCTTCCTTAGGGCAGGTGAAGCTGTCTTCAGGCACAGCCTCAGAACCTCTGCAAGGCAAGAGGAAGAGTAGCCTGTAAGACACAGAAACAGTAGCCTGTGACCCGTAGGACACAGAAATACTTCAAAGTCTGTGCTGAAAACCCTGTCTCTGGCAGAGTACAAGATTTTAGTTGTACTTTTTTCCAGTCCTGTTTTATTTCCCCCCCAGGCCATTACCTGGTGCAGCGTTACAGCAGCCCATGAGTACCTGAGTATTTATCTCACACTTTGCCCTCTGCACATCCATCTGAGCAGCACTTCACCTCACACAATTCTGGAAAGATCCATGTCCCAGTAATAGGTCCTGATGGAAATATTCTGTGTCTGCTGACTCTCAAGATTTCTTAGGCTTTTTCTTTTCCAGAAAGCTGTAATTTCAGGCACTCTTAGCACCTGCTCTCACACAGCAAAATCCAGGAGTGCCTGTTTTTTTCCATATGTAGAGCAAAAAGCCTTCTATTCAGAATTTTAAATTAAATTAAGAGCACTACATTAATGCACCACTTCCTGTGTCTTCCCTGGGAATAAAGTCAGAGTTCATGCTCCTGTGGGCGGTGCAAGCACTGCTTCCAGTGGCTGAATGCTGGTCCTGGGCTTAGATGCCAGCCACTGCTAGAAAAGACAGGTTTACTGTGTCAAATGGGTAACACTTCTGTGTCATAATTTCTTTTATAGTACCTCCAGGGATGGTTGTTTCAGCATGGGTTACAACAAGCTCTAAATGGTTGGGCTATCATGGTTATTTATTTAGTATTTTTCCAGCTGTGGTCACAGGTATGGACCCAGCAGTGACTATCCCATGCACCTTATATGTACAGGGCAAGCACATGGGACAACTTGCCTCAGTAATTTTGCACCTGTTTCAGCTCAGGAATGTCCTGCACTGGACACTGGGTGATCCTCCTCAAAACATTTCTCATCCACTACATTCTAGTCTTCTCTTGAGCCCAGCTAAGAGTTTAACATCTGTTCCTCCTCTAGGAGAAGCCCCGAGGTCACCCAGCTGCTGTGGGTCAACTCCTCTTTCAGGATTTGTAGATCTGAGGAACAGCATCCATGGGACAACTGCTGCCAGCAAACTCATCCATGATCACTGCTCCAAATTTGGATCAAATCCATGCAGCCTTCTTCTCTAAACAATGCTCTGTTCTTCACATTAAAATACAAGTTTTACTTATACAATGGATGCACCTAAAACACCCACCAAGATGAAGACTGAATTGTGCCATGAAAACAAGCAGTAATCCCCCAAAAAACTGTTGATATTTTAGTTCTTCTGGGAAGACTGGTCACAGTGAATGTTTAAAATCTATTTCTATTCAGGGAAAGTGGTTGGGCTTTCACACCTTGCAGTTCTTGATAGCACACATAAAGCACTAAACACAAAAGCTGTGTGTGACTGCAAATCCAGCCTCAGGTAGAAAACGTGTGCAGGTTTGCACCTAAGCTGAGACCTAAGCAGAAATTTCTGCCTGAATCAGGAAAATGATGAGCAGGACATCACCCCTCACTTAAAATACCCACCCCACAGTGGAAATGGGATCACAACAGGTTCCACAGAGAGGAACTATCCCAAACCCTTGCCAGAAAAGCATATTTCTGACTGCCTGCTGCTGCACTGTCTTTATGGATGTGCCCAAAACAATCGCTTTTAGAGCAGTGCGAGTGCCAGGCTTGCCTCGGTGCACTTTGAAGCAGTTTGTTCTGAGCCAGTCATGTTCACTATCCTAATCTGACATGAAGCCTGATGGAAAAATCTGTGATCGATTATAGCAGCGGGACAAAGAGATATGAGAGGAAAGCAATGCAGAAGAACAGATATCAATCACTGGCTCGCAACGAGCCCAAAGAAGGTAGCTGGTGATATTCCTGAATTTGAAGGCAGTGTAGCACATCTTTCTGCTGTTGTAGGTAAACACTCCCAGCTCCAGACTGTTTGTCTTACAGACAGACCGATTTGGTAAGAAAAGTGGATTTTGAAGTACAGATTTTGTTGGAAGGGGACAAAACAAACTATAGGTTTGTTACCTTGAAAACAGTGTAGCATGTAATGAGTGTTTGCAGCCGTTTCACAGCTGCTTAATACTCTTCTTTTTAAGCTTCTGAGTGTTGAGGGCTTTTTGTTTAGATTTACACTTTTTAATTGATTGAATGTGAAATATATGATGGAACAAATTTGTATTGAATAAGAAATAGCAGACACAATCAACAAACTTTAATGTTGAGTTAGCTTTTTTCTGGTTGCTGGACAAGATCATACTTCAAAGCAAATTAAAAATGTGAAGCCAAATCCTGATTGCAATGCAGGCAACAGAAATCTTCCTGTCAGCCTCAATAAAAGCAGGTGTAAGTTTTCAGTATTAGTCCAGTCCATCCAATTCACATGTCTTTCTGTCTTTATCTAATCTAATACATGGTTGTGAGATAAATTACAGAAGGGTATGATAAATTGCATTGCTATTCATTTTTGGCAAGATCACCTATACACTGGCCACTAATTCATCTCCGCCAGGATCCACTGTAACACACGGGATCCTTGAAACAGCCTCCAAACACTGTCATTTCATTTTCTTTTAAGAAAACAAAGAGATTATATCTGCTGGCAAATAGCCTACTTACCCTCACCAAAATAAATGATACCTCACTGTGACCTCTGTAAAATCATGGTTATAAAAGTATCAAAATGTATTTATAGCATAAAGAGTCACAAAGATATAAGGTCCCTCTATTCTGTTTGAGTGGAAAATTATGATGTGTTTTAGACTGAGGGATTTCAAAATGGGAAAGGATGACATGGCTTAGCTTTAGGGATTTCAAAGAGTGTTTAATTTGTTTAATTCTGTTTTCATTGTGTTTTGGTGTTCTTTGCCCAGATAGTACAAACAAAACACACAACATTGGGTCAGAAATCTGCAATACATTGTAACAATTTTTTCTGGTCCTTCTTTAGATCTGTTCACCACTCTTGAAAGCACCATCCTGACTCACACCGGTACCACACGTCTCTGTTGGGTACCATTCACATCCATCTGCAAGTTCAAAGAGCAATTTACTTCCCATTAAAGCAAAAAGGAGAGACATCTTCTCTCCCCTTACACCCATCAGATCCATCCCTGCCTTCCACAGAACTCTGCTGGGCAGCACCAGGACACTGCCACACAAAGCTGCTGCCAAGCCCATCCATGGTGACACCCTTGGTCCCACCACCAGTGTGAGCTGTTGGATGTGCCAGAGCTTCACCCTGAGCCAACCCCATGTGCCAGCCCAACGTCCCACCACTCTCCTGCCAAGGAAGGGGGGAAGCTGATCACAATTTTGGCTGGAGACATGTCAGTGCCTGTGCCCCTGCTCAGTACCAGCCCAGGAAATTGCTTTCTGCTCCTCAGCATTTGACTGCCAACTTCCTTCTCCTCATGCTTCCATAAATCGCTGGGAAACTGTGCCGTGGATGATCCAACAGCTGCTGAATTTCACCCAGGAGACCACTTACCACTGAGGTGCAGCAAAGTTATTTTGCATATCAAGATTTTAAAGAAATTTGGGCCATTGTGAGATGAAGAACATTACTGATGTACCATATTTACTTCAGAATCCCTTATCCACACCTGGAAACAGTACTTAAAAACAGAGCTTGTATTGCAGGATGCTGTGAAAACCTGGCCTGGTGAGAGGTAAAATTTTCTTGATTATTTCAGGGAGATGAAGGCTTCATCCTGCACTATTTAGGAGCTGTTGAGGCATGATGGCTACGTCCAGCTAATTGGATGCATTGCTATGGGCACTTGAGAAATGTGATAGACAGATGCATTCAGCTAGAGAGATATCCCTTGGTGCAGAGAGCTGAAGTCAATTAGGGAGTTAAATTGTGAAAGATTTGACCTGATGTCATTTATATCTCGAGTCATAATTAACACTTAAAGTTCAACTCTATAGCAATCTTCTCCTAATAACACTTAAAACCTATATAGAGCTGAAAGAATTGCGCAGACATGATGAAGGATGACTTGAGTGCATGCCTGAATTTCTGAGTTAGTAATTAATCCTCAAAACACCTTTGTGAGGCCTATGGGGAGAATCATTTCTCTCCAGTTTCTCCTTTGAAGAGAAGCAGGGTTTACCCAATGGCTCCCCAAAGTCTCTGGCACCTGGAGATAAGGACAGAAGCTCTTTCAGGTGCTAAACCAGCGAACACTCAGCTCAGCCCAGCTCCCCTCTTTTTGTCTTGCTGAATTTTTTAATTTTACCACAATCTTTAGAAATATCGTGGACAAATTACTTGTCAAATGGCCTGAGCTTTCCAATTAAAATTTGTGCAAATGCAGGACCTAAAAATCTGTCACAAACACAGCTTCTGCCTCAAAGGTTTTCATATGGATGAAATATGAATCTCACTGGGGGAAGAAACACTCTCTGAGAGTGAGACCTTGTAAGATGGGATTCAGCTCGCTGAAGATTTTTATGGTCAAGTTATAACTGCCCGTAAAGCAGGGGCAAAATGGAAGTGCTGACAAAACTTTTAAACTACAACAGTGGAAATGGCGCCGCAATAATTTATAATCTACAGGCAGCTTTGGATTTATTATCACAATGACAAATGCACTGTCATTGTTAATAGGATATTTCCCAGCAAGGACTTCTTGTTATGCAAGCCAGGTTCACTATGTCATGCAGCATGATAGCAATAAAGTCTACAAGAATTTGTAATGAACTTCAATTACTAATAGATTATGGTTAATGGGAAATATGTGCAGTAAAGATATGGGTTTTTATATGCGCCTTCTGGTACTCTACAAGGCAATGATTTATGCTACAATTTCTGTTAACATTCTCCAGTATGAAAAAAAAAAGAAAAAGCCTAAATTGGTGGAAAGCCACTCCATCCATAACAAATATTTAAGATAATTTTGCACATCATGTAAATGAAGATGTAAAATTAGATATTAATCCGTTTCATTTTAGCATTTGTATTTTTATTAAAAATTAAGACTTTGCCCTACTGTGTAATGACATTAAAAACCCTATCATGGGCTGCAAGCATGAATTACCCCAGTGCAGGAATGGTGACAGCAGCCGAGCTGTGAGTGCATTTGTTCAATTTGCTGTAGTAATTAACGGAGCAGTGAGAATATTTTTGTGTGTATGATTTAAAGCAGCAGCCCTGAAGCTGCTCGGGCAGATGTGTCTGATGTGGAGGGATGTGTGCATGAAGCCTGGGCTCTCTGGAGGGGGTCAGCCTTCTCCTGCCCCGCTGTGGTTCTCCCCCAGCCTTTGAGGCTCCAAAGCTGTGCCTCTCTCATGGACATCGGGCGATTCCCTTCCCTGCACAGCAAACCTCCCTCGGGAATTCCTTCGGGAAATAATCACCAGACACAGCACCAGAGCCACAAGCTCACACTGACTTATCAGAGGGACACAGGCACAGGTGTTTGCCTGCTGTTTCAAAAGACTCCCTCCTCTTCCTCCTCCTCTCTCCCTTCTTCCAGCTTTTTTCTCCTGCATCTGAATCAGAATCTGTACATTCCAGGTTTATGTGCTCATGAAATGAAAAGAAAAAGTCTCCCAAATTTAAAAACAAGCACTGCTCAGAGCCATCTTTTAGAAAAACATAGAGATGCAATATTAAGGATTGCATTTAAGGGTCACATTTCATATCAAAAACATACATTTAGCCAGAAAGGGGCACCCATACATGAAGAGATTTCAGGATCATTTCTGGTACAATTTTAATAAAGGTATCCTGAAGGCAAACATGATCCAATCAGTACTGTGCTTGTTTAATACCATTGCTCTCAGTGAACCTCTGTAGAAAGCCTGCAAATTAATATTTCAGGTGTGCAAGCCAGGAAAATATGGAATTGGGGTTTGATCTTTTTACAAGGTTTTTAGTGGGAGTATAAAGAGAATAGCTGCAGACTGACAGAGGGGAGGTTTAGATTAGAGATTAAGAGAAAATTCCTAAGGGTGGTGAGGCCCTGGCACAGACTGCTGTGCAAATCCCAATCCATGGGCAAACTGTACTTCCCAACCCTGCTGTGGAATAGCAGTGTCTCACTGTACAATTAAGGGTGATTCTGGAACGAAAATGTGGTTCTCCACTCTATTAGGAAGTTGTTTGAGAGATTTACAAAATGTCTTTCAGTTTTTATGGTAAAATGAGCATAAAATTCTGCTTCCCCACATTCATCTCCTTCTAAATAATACTTAAAGTACTTGCTTCTTGAAAATGTGTGAGTGTGTTACAAATTTAAAATTAAAACTAATTTATCCCTTAAGGGTGCTCTGCTGATTCAGTTTTCCCCCAGCCCCTTAACACAAGCTGTTGCAAGATACAGAATGGAGTTTACTGTATTTCCCCCCCTCAGTTTTTAATTAAATTCTCCTTAGAAGAAAAACAGGGGAAGAAGCACCCCGTGCATTCATACTGAATATTTGTGTGTGTGTGTGTGTGTGTGGTCAAATCCTCCTCTCTTCTCTCCTGATCACCTCTGCTGCTTCTCATCTTTCCAGCTCTCTCCCACATTTTCAGAACAAGCCTCCTCCAAAGCTGCTAAAACTCCTTTTTCTCATTTTGTTGGGTTTGTTTTTAAGTCTAATAAACAATATAACAGCAGAATATGCAAGGGCATTTTATTGCTGGGTTTTGTTGCTGGATTAGGGGTTTTTTGGTTTGTTTTGGCATTTCTGTGGCTCCCTGAGATATCTCACCCCTGACAGGGTTGATGTGGCAATATTCAGCAGTCACATGCTTTACAAGCACCATTTAGAAAAGGTCACTGACAGCCCAAAAGAGCCACGAAAATAAATGTAACTTTAATTTGTTTCCCATTAGAAATGCATGCAGCAATCTGTTGTAATGAGAGATTTTCTTTCTTTCCTACTCTGGCACTTGACCACCACAGCTCACAGATACACTGAGGTCTTCTAACAAAGGAGCCTGTGCACAGAACAGGGTAAAGTGGTAATAGATTTTGCTCTGTCCAACAGTGGATTATCATGGAAACATTCTAAATTTCACCAGAATTAACATCTGAGCACCAGGAAAAGTTTGTGCTTCAAATACTTGCCCTAAAATAAATATAAACAGCCATTACACCCAATATGATCTCTTGAAATCACTAATAATCTATATTGTATCAGAAATGTGTGTGCAAAAATAAAACATAATTCCTTGCAGCTAAAGTATTACCTAAAGTAAACCATTTCAACACTGAATCAAATTATTTCAATGGCAGAAATCACACCTGTCTCAGGGGATAAATCGAGTATTCAGGCTGTTAAATCCATTCAAGCGACTCTATTGAATCCCACTATGTATTGTGCCTTGTAGAGAGAAAACAGTTCTGAAAACTATAAAATCATTTAGCAAATCAAATGCATCAACCACAACAGCCTCACATGGAGAAGAGGCTGAGGAGGTGAAACCCCTTCTTGCTGAATACCCTGTATAGTAAACAAATTTACCTGACACAATGCCATTGAAAAGGGAAAAGAAAAAGAAAAATTGCTACTGGAACCAGTCATTTTGGTATCAGAGTTTATTTTTACATTTTCCTTATTACAAAGCTCACAGGCCAGGGGAAGGCTGGGACTAGAATGATTTTTTGGTGAATTAAAAATACAAAAAAAAAGCTCTGTGTGACTGCAGCAGCTGATTATTAACAAAGACTTTGCATCAGGGCTCACCACTGAAGTCCACCTCTCCAGGACAGTTGTTATAATCCCTGTGTATATAATTGTTACAATCCCTGTGCCTCAACCATCTCCCCTTGCTTCCCTCTTGTGGTGCCACTATGGACCTGGCACACAACTGGCTCTGCAGACACATCACAAAGTACAAATACAGAAAGGGGAAGCAGTGCCATTAAACAGAGGTGCTCCAGAGGCAGAAGCACTGAGCATGCAGGTGGGAGGTCACTTTTGCCCTAGCTGCAGGTATGAGATCTTGAAGCCACAAGCTCAAGAAATCCCATCAAAGATCCACCCAATGCTGGTCACTCTGAGCCTGGGCTCCTGCCAGCTGCACCAAGAAATTGCAATTTGCTTTTTCAGTCTGCAGAGGGTTTTTCAATGAAGATGGTGGAACCACATGTAGTTCTGGATTATTCCTTAGGAAATGGTTAGATTTCTGCAGTGCCTGAGTGGATGGCCTGAGTTATAGCTCATATATATCATACACAACATCTGTATGATAAAGCACCATTTACTGCCTGGTGAGTTACACATTCATAGGTTAGTGTAGAGGTAATCAACTATTACAGCTCGCTTATAACAACAAATGTTAATCCTGATTTCTTAACAAGCTCCAAAAATTATTATTAGTGCTAAAGTAAATTAAGCTGTTTATAAAAGATTAAAAAATGCATTTCAGCTGTTAAGAGTTTGTATCTCTTTGCCTTGGATCAAGGAGAAGAGGTTAACTCATGGCTCAATCACTATTGCACCCAGGTTGTTCCTGAAAATCACCTTCCCATCTTTGATTTCACTGCATCCAGGCTTTCTTAACTCTTCCATTACCTGATGCTTTAGTTCAGGAGGGGCAGTTTTAGCAAAATCAAGTGTTTCTGTCAGGAAATCCAGCAAGAGCTCCCCATCTTTGTCCCCTTCAATAAAGCAGCTTGTTATGTCCATGTGGGATGGGAGCTCGTAGAGTTGGTACTTCAGCCCAGCTGAATCCAGCATCCTTGGCAAATCAGCAGAGGAAACAAAAGAGCAAAGATCTAAAGGAAAAAAAGACCCATACTTCTTCCACAGCGTTTCCCAGCCGCTCTTCCCTGAGAGATAAACAAGAAGAAAAACACTCAGAGTTAAGGAAAAACACTCTTTGAAACCAGCTTTGATTGTCTGGGTTTTTTAGCAGTTGCCATCATTGCAAGTGGGATCTTTCCAGAGCTGGGACATGTCCTGGGGCATGGTGGAGTTGGCTGCCTCCCTGCTTCTGTTCCTCAGGTTTGGGGGCTGCAGGAGTGGGTGGGAAAATACCCTGGAGCCCCAGCACCCCTCCTTGAGCCTCCAGCTGAGGCCAGAGCAGCTCACACTTGTGTAGCTCTCTCAAGAGACATTTTATAAAGCAAACCAGATGGGTAAGTTGAAAAGTCCCCACATACATCTTCACATCTTCATTTACCCCCAGCCTGGATCTCTGATTTGGTATTTCTACTGTCAATAATTTTTAGAAGGATTACTCAGAATGACTGGACAGGATGAAAATAACTTTGAGCAGCTCTTGAAAGTTACAACAATAATTCTCCCTAGGTACTAAACCAGTGGTTTTACAGTTGCTTTATCTGCAAACAGTTATTTATAGTCAAATAAACAATTTGGTGTTTAGAAGAGAGGCTACAATATTTTCTTTCACCTGGTGGAAATTGAATGCAGAGCACTAATTGCAGGAAATGTGCTGGTGTCAGTGTTGTGTGACTCAGTGCCATCTCTGAGCCGAGCAATTATCCCCCACCTGAACGCAGCATTATTCTAATGGCTCTGGGAAGGCTCAGCATATGGCACTGCTTTTGTTTGCAAGGCGGTGTCAACAGATCCACAGCCCCTGCACATCCTGCTCTCCCTGCAGCCTCCACAGACTGACCCCAGCCCTCTGCCACCAACCCTGCTCCCAGGCTGCCTTTTAATTAACACACCCTGATGTGTTTGCCTTGCAGATGACATTACCTTTTGTGAGATGAGCTTTGTTCTGATGATCTTTCAGTAACTCCTTCAGTGATCATTCTCATGGCACTTCCTTCCCCTCTCTATTCTCTTGCTTTCCTCAAGGTTTTCCCTTTCCTTTCTCTCTCTCCCGCTTTTTTTGTTGCCCCAGCAATTTCTGCTCCTTCAGAAAACAGTCATCTGGCCCAGAGAGGACTTCAAATGCCCTTCATGAACTCAGAACTTTAATAATTTTAATTTTGAATAGGCACACGTTCTTTCCTATATTCACATTTTATGAATATCCAAAAGGACAGGTTAAACAGCTGGCAAAGAGTTTTAATTAACTATATGCAGGTAATCAGCAATAGTCTGATATTACAATCTATTCTAGTTCAGCCAAAGAACATGAATAGTTTTTAAAAATCGTTTTAAATACAGATTTCTTGTAGTAAACTGCTTGAAAACACTTCAAACCAAAAGCATTTCGGGAAAAAAAGTAGTTTAATAAATTCAGGTCAGAAGTGTCACTTCATAGTGGATCCTTTGTGAACAAAAAAGGAACTTCATCACATTTGCAGACGTGGCCGAATTCAGTGAGAAATTAAGCTTAAACCTCTGAACAAATAATGCTTAACATACCTTTCAGAGCTGTTAGATGTGACTGTTTACACAGCTGAAATTTCCATAGCTTTTGAGGCAAATTAAAGGCTTTCTAGAGTCAAATTAGACTCCACCATTGCACTGTCTCTGGCATACCTTGCCCACAGTATTTAAAGATTGTCGTTTACTCCAACATTTTCCTGCTGGATTGACCACTGAGCATCTCGATGAGATCTGAAACAGCCTAAGAACGCTGTTTTGTACCCAAAATGATGGTATTAAGGAAATGGGCAGTTTGAAAAGAAAATGAACCATATGTGCTCCAACACCTGCTGTATGGCACTTCCGAGCCCTGCCGTAGCCGTTTGCTTAATGCCACAAGACTCTGGGAGAGAAAATGCAGTGCCCAGCCTGGAAAGCCTTTTCCAGCAAACAGCAGAGGCTGAAGGGCTCCTGTGAGTGAGAACTGTGGGATGGAGCCTCTCCTGCTGCCATCCATCACCAGACAGGCTGCAGGATGGGCAAGGGCAGAGAAAGATGTTTTGTGCTCATGATGTGGAGGTTTTGGCTCATAAATCCTTGGTCTTTACAACCCACGCAGACACAGACAGTGTGAAGGTTTTGGGGGATGTCTGTTCACCTCCATGGCCTGTGCTACACACAGGAACCCCAAAGGGCCTGAGAGCCCTTTCCTGACCAAGCAGCGCTGGTGGAGCAGCTCTCACCTGACACCAGGATAATGAGGAGCTTCCCCTGCGATTCCAGGAGGCTGTGGAAATACCGGATAGTTGCTGGGATATCTTTCACATAATAGAGCATCTGGAAAAAGCAGAAATGCTTAGAGACACACAGTGCCTGGTGACTATTATAACTGGAACCACTGTCAAAAGGAACCAAATGGGGACAATCCTGACAGAAAAGCAGGGACAATGAGGCACATTAGGAAGGTGTGGGCAGTGGGCTCACACTGCAGGCTCAGGGCTCTCATGCCCTGCCTGCACTGCCAGGACCGAGCTCATGTTCATTCAACAACCTGAGATAAAGAGATTTGCCTTTCTTCAGTGAAAGCTCCAGTGAACTTGGACATACAAAGACAATTTCATGGAGAGGACAAGGAGCTTTTGAAGACACCAGCTAAAACGTATTCTTAGTTGACTGCCACCCACAGCCTGGTTAATAGGACTACTGTGCTCAAAGCTGCTTTTCATTTTTGCAGTTCATTTATGCTAAAGCACTTCAAATTACTGGGAAGTAAACTCACCTTTCTTCCCCTATGAGTGGATAATGAGGTCACATGCTTCATGCATACTTTTAACAGCTGAGTGTTTGACAACATTTACTTTGCAGAGACTCTTACCTGGATCATGTGAATGAAGTCCCATTTTTTCGTCCTCTTTTCTGCATTCATTCGACTTTCATATTCATAAGCTGTCTCATTGTGCCAGGTAAACTTTGTGTTCTCGAGGTTTGATGCCTGAGCCACACGCTCTGAAATAGAGGAGAAGGCAGGACAGAGTTATCTCAATTGCAAATATGGGGCTGATTTCCACTCAGAGCTTTAATACATCCAAAAACCATATTTAGATAGAGAGTTTTGGTACCAGCTTAGCACAACAGTGGAATATCTAAAACCTTGAGCCCATATGTGAGGAGAAGGCATTAGAGGGCTTTATCAGACAAAATCTTAAGAGAGTCTAATGCTTTTCCCTTTGCTCCCTCATTTGGGCTCCTCTGGTGTTTACCTGAGCTAAAAAAGAAAAAGGCAATTTCTTCCCCATGCCTGGCTCAAGCTGAATTAAAAGATGTTGACTGGGACCAATTGTTAGGAGGCCTGGAGCAGCACATTTCACAGTGAATAGAAGGACTGATGGCCACAGCAATTATGTGCCACACAAAACCCACATGGATAAGCAGGAGTCGTGGTGGGGGTTTTTCCCCAAGTAAAAACAAGTGCTCAAGGATGGATCAAAGCAGGGGGTTATTTGAGAAGCACAATTAAAAGGTTGAGAAGGGAAGATAAAGTGAATGTCCTCTTCTGAATTTGTGTAACTGGGGTGGTAGGAGAGGGAAGGAGCTTTGTTCCAAAAGCAAGGATCGATCTCTTGACATTCAGTTGCTTCTGTGTTGAAACACTTTTTCAGAATCCTACAGTTCTGACCAAGTGCTTCAGGCAAAAGGGATGACAGTGTTTTAAAGCAAAGAGCTTTAAGGAGTGACACATGACATCTTCAGACCTCAGGACAATGCACATCAGCAACTGAGGAAAACAGAAATTTGGAGAGGTGGATTCAAAGAATAAGTTACACTGAGGGCCTGGCTCATCACTGCATTCCCTTTGTTTTTATGGGAGCAAAACTGAGAGATAATTTCATAATGTAGGGGATGCTGGAACACTAATGTCCATCTGCTGGCATATGGAGCTCATCTGACTGCGATGCTGCCTGGTGCTCGGGATTGCTCCAGGACAAAGCAGGCCCTGATTCAGTTCCTGTGCTTCACTGGAGTTAGCATCAATTTAAAACTTACATGGCCCAAAGGCAGGCTGAGCCTTAGCTACAGAGCACATGTTCAGAACAACAGGGCTTGCTAAGACCAGTGCCTTTACACCACTAATGACAATGTTTCTCCTCCTGGGCTCTGATTTGGACACATCCCCATCAGGCAGATGAGAAATGCTCCATCAGTGCTTATCTCCTCTTTTCTGGGGCTGGAAAGGGGCCACCCCTTTCAGACACTGCCACTGTTACTCTGTTAGCCTCCATTTATCAGCCACCGGCCCCAGCACTGGCAGTTCAGATTTAATTTGCTCTTCTAAACTCAGAATCAGATGCTGTCCCCTCACCAATAATCTGGGGCAAGCTGGTTCAGTTTAATTGTTGGTCTGTCTGCAAGGAGGAACAGGGAAGGAAACTGAATTGCTTTCCAGGCTGGGCCTTTGAAGTCCAAATTCTAGGAAGTGCAAATTCATTACAGGATTATGGTAAATTTCTGCTTTAATATTCATCTGAAGCCATTATGAAAAGTTTTCCTACCTTTTCCCCTGGGTTCACCCCAGATTCTGTTCCCAGTCAGAAGCTGGTTGTGTACCTGATGGGTGCCATCAGAACTGGGCTGCCTGAACTGGTGATGCAGCTCAGGCCTGGGGCCACCAACACTCCAACCATGGCCACCAAGGGATTCCACCAGGAATGAAGGAAAGCCACAGCCTGCCCACGAGGCTTTGAGGAAAGCCTCCATCACATGCCAGAGCTTAAGACAAACCTGAGTTTGTCATCACTGCACATCCCAGTAGGGAGTTTCTCTTGTGAGCTCAGCTTCTCCTTCCCACGGAGAAAGCATTTGGTGAGGCAGAAAACATAACTACTGAATCCTCAGAGGCGCAGATAATGTTCCTAATTCTCTACAGAAAATCTTAGGCCTCAGAAACCTAATTAATGGTAGCTACTGGGGACATGATTAATTACCAAATAAGAGAGTTTAAAGAAAAAAATTGAGATGAATATTTAATTTCTAGTTTAGCATAAAACTTGGAATAAGGACAACATTTTATATTTTCTTCAACTTTCTTCTGGAAAGAAACTCAATGCAGTAGGATAGGACTGCCAGTTAATTGGTGTTAGATGGTAGGACCACTGGGAAGATTTAGAGCAAATCCAGCCCAGTGTGGCCCAGACAGGACAGAAAATCTTTATTCAAGTGCACAAACTGTCTTATAAACAGAGAAGATGCTGTGTTGCCCACCCTTCACCATTTCAGCAGCAATGTAGAAGCTCCGGGGATTTTGCAGAAGGCATCTTTTAAAAGATCAGGTCTGTGTTAAACTGAGAAAGACACAAAAAAATTAGGTTTTTCCTGGGAGCCTTTGGTGCTTCCAGTGATTCTGAGCTACCTCTGCAGGGAGAAAGGGGTTGTTGCCTTTTTTTTCCCTTGGACTTGCAGAAGACGGTTCACACTGTGAATGCTTCATTTTTAAGGACTTAAGCAAGAGCAGGATTGGAGATTTACAGTGTGGTTTTACAGCCTGGTATTTACTAGGCTTTGGAGCGTTTCCAGCAAGGGACTCAGCTGATGAAGTTCATTCCTCGCTGGCACATGGGTTCAGCAGCTCTCTGGCCAGGTGTGCTCAGGGCTGGTGTCACCTCCCTCTGCACCAGGTGAATCCTGCTGGGCCCTAATCCCCTATAATCAAACTGTGCACGTTTTGTAGGGCAATTTGATCAAAGTACCCTCGTTAACACTCAATCCTCCTCTGAAAATGCTTCCTTTTCCTTCAGGAACGCTGCTTAGACCTTTGGACTGGGGGAAGGAGGGAAGCTCTGAGCCCCAGAGCACACGGCAAAAGCCTTTCCTATCACTCTTGCTTTCCTTTCCGTGTTTTCTAATTCAAAGCCTGGGAACCAATTTAGCGCCCCACTGTGAGGTTTAGTTACTTGTTGGAAACGATTTTTAATATGTGGGAGAATTACCATGAGACACTAAAATTTTCCCTTTGATGCTGAGGAAGGATCCTGATTCAACACAAGTTGAAGCAGAAAAACTTTCTGAAATGCAGGGATTTCACCCCATTCCATACAACCACCCATCACTTCCCACCTTGTTCAGCTTTTAAAGTCAGTCTAGCCAAGCATTTGCCATGCAGAGTTCTTTGCAGAGAGACGAAGATTTTAATGAGAGTGAACATTGTTGAGAAGCAATGATGGCAAAAAAAGCATGACATTTTGAATATTTTTACTTTTAAGAGACAGTTCTGACAAGAAAGCATTTGAACATAGGGTCATCTACCTTTCAACACTTTCTAACGCATGTAAAATAATTCATGTAAATTTAATTTATTTAATGTAAAAATACCTTTGTACTTGGAGATTTGGTCAGCACTTGGCTCTATCACATCATTGTTGACGGTGACCCCAGGATATTTGGCTCGGATTTTTGAGAGGATCTGCAAGTCCATCTCACCTGAAGAAGCAGGAGACACAAAACAGAGAATGAAAACAAAGTTCAGGCAAGGGAAATCACCACCATCACATCCCCAGCTTGGCAGATTAACTTCTACCATTTCTGTACAGAAGCACCACACAGGTCCAAGCAGCTGCTTTGTATTCTCAGTAGGTTGTAACTGAAGACTGAGCTCTAGGATTTGAGAAAAATGTAAATATCAGTCCTAACTCTCTTCATTTCTTCTCTCTGACTGGCACCAGGGCCAAGGGAAAACCAGACACAGTCACGCTTGACCTCTTTTTTCCTGGACATGGTATAACCTCGAGGGGAGATCCTACACAACTCTCACGGGGCCAGTTCTGATGGTTCCAAACTTGGCAGGATTTCTAGGAACATTTTTATCCAGGCACCTCACTGGTTACAAGGTCATGTGGGGGAGGGAACAGGAATATGTGTTTACACTGGAAAAAGAGACAATATTCATATCTGTTTGTCGTTATGTGTCCTGTGACTTTTCCCAAAAGAATGATGAATAGAGCACATACCATTTGTGTTTAGCTAACCCTTGTTTACAGAATACCCCAGGGATGACTGTATTTCAAGTTTTTCTTGGGGAAGTGTTCTCTCTAAACACTGCTCAGGCCAGCTGTAATTATTTTATTGATGGATGTACCAGTGGATCCAAGATTTCAAAATTTAAAAATAGCTCCATCATTCTCAGCCATTTCACCCCATCTGCAAAGCAGGAAACTCAGGGCAATGATATTTCTGACTGAGGCATGGGTCCAGGGACAATATCCTGCTGGCTTGCTCAACTTTCTCCATCCTCTGCTTATTGTACTTGGATAGATTTTAGGTGGAAAAAATAACATCAGAATCAATTAAGGTAAGAAAGAGTGAGACAGAGGTAACTACAGTGAATAATAGATCCAGGGGTCATGTTACAAGTAAATGTTGAGCTTTGTCCTGGAAGATTTACTTGTGCTTGCACAAAACTTCATGTTATAAAATTCCCTACAAATAAACAAAATTTTGTATTGAAGGAAGACCACCCTGATGGCCAGACAGGCCCCTGCTGAGAGGCTGTGGGAGGAGAACCTGCACTCTGCCCACCCTCACCATTTTCAGAGCCCTGAATTCCCACCAGGGGGTTCATTCAGCATTAGCTCCATCGTGCAGAATATTTGAGGAACAGGAAAACACTGGGCACTAAATTACTAAATTAATGCCCAGAGGACGTACTATACAAAGTGAGGAACAGTTGCATTTTTTTCAGCCTTTTGTGTCTTCCTTAAAGCAACCAGCAGCACCACATTTGCATGGCATCTCTGGAAGCATGTTCTTTGAGGGAAGGAAATTGAATTTCTGAGGCAGCAGAAATAGCTGCAGCTTTGCTATTGCTGCAAGCCCTGTGGTCTGTAGTCCACCATGGTAAAATTTGGGAACACAGAGTTTGTAATGAACTACTGCAATTGTTTGATTTTTGGTTGCTTTACCAACTTTCCATAAAATGATTTAGTTCTTTGAAAAGGCTGTGGAGGTCCAGATTAAAAAAAAAAATAAATAGAATTTTGTATTTCCATACACAGGTTAATATATTCCCTTCTACTCTTGTGTGGCCGCATCACCCTTGTACTGTTTTTAACCAAAAAACCCACTCCTTTGATTCATAATTTAATCTACAGCCTTAACTGACTTCACTGAGCTCTTTTATATGCAAACAAGTGTCCCGAGGCATTTTACAGTCAGATCGGTGGCAGCTTGCATTATCAACAATTTGGCAATTAGGCTATCCAAATTATTTAAACTCTCCAACACAATTACCTTTTAAAGGCTACCACTATGTTCACCATTAAGTTTCTAATTAAACATTTTACGTAACGGGATAGTTTATAGCCCAGTTGCTACTTTATAGCAGCGCTGATGACTTTTATGGTTTTTAAAGGTACAGAATGAGGCACGCTGGAGTGAGAACTCAATAAGGCAGCGGCTGCAGCAGAGGCAGCAGTGTTGGGGTGGGTGTAATGGGATAGGATGCTGCAGTTAATGGGTTCTTGTCTCCCGAGCTGGAAAAGCAGAGAGGAAATGCTTTCCTTTCATGCCTCCTCCCACACCAGCCAGGATCAGCTGGAGGGATCTGGGAATCCCTCCCTCCTGACCTCACAAGGACCCGTGGTTAAAACAAACCAGTGAGCAGATGGAGTGGGTGATTTGGGGATTTTGTACATCACAAAGTGAGCTTTGCCTACCCATTATTGATTGATGGCAAACTGGACTTTCTCTGGCCAGGGACTGAAGTACCACAATAAGTGCTCCTGTTAAAAACATCCATCCTTCCCCTTCCCCTTCCCCTTCCCCTTCCCCTTCCCCTTCCCCTTCCCCTTCCCCTTCCCCTTCCCTTCCCTTTATTTTTTTTTCAGAAGAATGGTTTCATTTGGAGAGCAATGTTCTGCTCTGTCACACTGTTTTATAACTAATGCCCACCATTTACATACAATTACTCTATGGAGGAGAGACTGACAAAACTGAGGTTAGTCTTGGTGATGGTATGACTACAGCATTTAAACTAGATTAACTGTTCATATAAAATTTAAGTGTGGCAACTTAATGGGCAGAGAAGGAAACATAGGTTTTAATTACGGGGGCACTTAGGCAGGGATTTAATGAAAATAAGCCACTTGATCTTACTGGTATTGTTTTTCCACTCAGTGAGCTTAAGATAAAGGACTTATTATTTGTGGTTTCTTCTGGATTTCTTCTGGAGCTTATGCTCAGCTCCAGTGTTTTGGGGGACAGCAGCACATTGGGACTGGTCAGCAAAAACCTACAGGAAAAGCAGAACTGAGCCATGGCTCTCACAGCTCAATGATGGGAATTATCACCTCAATAAAGAGTTGAAGGGGAGAATAGTTGTAATTCAGGTAAAAATACAATATTCTGAGAAATCTAAGACATTAGTTTGGGGTTTGGGAGAGGGCTTTTGGGTTTTTGTTTTTCTTTTTTCTTTCGTTTGTTTGGGTTCTTTGTTTTTTTCTGTGTAGAAACCCTATGGAGCAGTTCAAACGTCTCTCTGCCTTTGAGGAGTGGCGGTGTAGAAGGTGAGTTTTTTGTGGAGGACATAGAAGAATCAGAGTGGGGAGGCACAAGCTGTTTTCAGATGATGTGGTCACACACCAGCTAACACCACCTGTCCCTGGAACTGACATATCAAGGAAAGACTTATTTCCCATTCTGCTCCTTTTGCAATTTTTAGTCCTCTATTCTTTAAAAAAAAAAAAAAGAAAAACATCAATATTGAACTCCATACATACCTGATCCACCACCAACACTTAGAACATTGATTGTAGACTTCCCATTTCCAACACTGAAAAACATTATTTATACATTTTCAGAGAGCTGCCCAGTAGAGTGGGTTTCATGCAGGATGTGAGACACTGGAGATCCCATTAAGACTAAAATTTGCAGGGCAAAACCCAAATGTAATGTGTGTGCACACAAGCATGCCTGTGGATGGGCAGGAGGGATCAGATTCAGAACCCTTCCCTCTGGATATTCATGATTTCCAAGTATTTTTGCAGTTTGTAGAGGTGGCATTTTGCTTTTGTTATGAGGGAATACAAGCAGAAGCAAGTACATGATTTCTCCATGTCTGTGCTCTGAGGAACACAGAGCCCTCTGGGTCTGGACCAGCAGCTTAAAAATTATTTGCAGAAGTTCTGCATTATGCAAAATGGGGAGGGAGAGGGGAGAGTGTAATGCTCCTAAAACCCCTGAGTGAGGCTTTTGCAGAGCTGTGAAACCCTGAGTGCTGAGAAGAGGCTCCCCAGAGCCAGGATTTGATGCTGGCTGCCTGCTCCCGAGCCAGCCTGCAAAGTGAGGGGTCCAGCAAAGGACACACGCTGGCAGGCAAAGCAGGAGCATCATCCAGCCATCCCAGAGAAACCCTACATATTACCTGAAAAAAGCTTACTTTTAAAAAGCTGCTTTCAATCAAGTTTGCTAATAGAAGGCAGTATCTGTTCCTGCATTTCAGACTGACTCAGGGCCAGCTGTGTTTGTGTGCAGGGAAACAATGCAGCCTTATCTCCTCCTTGCGAGCCTCGGTCCCGGAGTGCGGCGTGTGCACATGGCATCTCCAGCCAAGCCCTATCAGAGGCTGACAGATGGGACAGGGAACAGCAATCTGCCTCTCACAGGCAGCCCCCCGAGGCCAGCACCCCGTGGCCCTGGCTGTCCTCAGGCCCAGGGTGGTCACCTGGGTGTTACCTGGCTATCACGGCCGGCAGCTGCCTCTCCATGAACTCCTGCATGCTCTGGTGCTCCGTGGACCTCTCCAGGAAGAGGCGGAATGACTGGAGGTATCTGTCAGGATCAGCGAGCAAACTCCTCATGGGTGATGCCATGCTGGGTGTCAGGAGGCGACAGGCTGCTCCCTGCTGCTCTTCTCTCAGGGCTAGAGAAGGAATGAAAGGAGCTGGAAGGGAAAACCCAGCCTGCACCCGGACTTTGCACCACGTCCCTGGCCCTGCTACTGCCTCGGAGTGCTACACAACCTGGCAATAGAAGCTGTAAATGGGTTCCAAACAGCAAAGGGTAATTTATCATCTTTAATCTGTGCAGAGCAAGTGCCAGCATTTTTCAACTCTGCTGACACAGGACTCTTTAAACACAGTAAAAGGGTCCTTCTATGGTTCTTAAATACAAAACAAAAAAAAATCCTCTGTTTTGGGAAGGTGTGGAGAGACTCCAAAGGCTGGGTCTGGATTAGAAGAAAGTGCAACACTCATCTCCAGAGACACTGGCAGATGTCTCTATCTGTTTTTTTAATCTTTTGATGTTCTTAAAGGGAATGCTGATGGTGGAGTGAAAACAATAAAAACCTTATAAATGCACTTTATTTTTCTAGTTTTTCTGAAGATAATGGTACAATTCCCATGTGTGAAGTAGCTAATTCACCAAAGCCACGTGAGTTACTGGAATAGATGTGCTAAACCAGGCTTACAGGGAATCAGGAGTGGGGAAGGCAAAGCATGTCACCAGGGAAGTGTCAGTCTATACCTTAAAAAATACACTAAGATGTATTTATCCTCTCTTAAAGGGCAATTTTAAGTTCATCACATCTTGTCCTACCTGGCAAGGAGAAAAGGGAACCCCCTCCCTCCTCACAGGCCCTGTGTTTAAGGACACTCTGCATCTCCGTGGTGTCTCTTACCATCCCCTCTGGCTTTCCTGCAGAGGTTACATCCCAGCCTCTTGTTATTCTTACAGTTCCCTTTGGACAACCTCCAGCCATTGATGCTGAAGTGCAAAACAAAACCCTCCCAGCTGCTGGTTTTCCTGGCTCCTTTCACATCCAGGATGGGTTCCCTGGCCCCACTGAGACCCTGCACCCACTGCCTTCACTCACCAGCATGACCACTGAAATTCAAATCATGGGCTTTTTCCAGACTGCTTCTCTCATCCCTTTGAAATATAAATCTGGCCTCTGTTGTACTCAGGTCCCTCCTAACTGCACATTAAATAGCACAGTCTCGTCCCTCCTTCAAACTGTAAACAGAAACAAAAGCAACAGGCTCAGGTCCATATTTGCCATCACCTCCCTCTCTGGTAGTGAACTTCTGACAAATTTTCTAACTGTGCAACCAGTTTTCCACCCACCCAATACCTGTCTCATCAAGGCCACATCTTCCTCACTTGTTTCTGAGAATGTCATACACAGTGGTGCCATCTCCTCCTCCCCTGTACACCAGCAGAAAGATGGGCTTGGAACCATTTCTTCCTGATATAGCCACATTCCCTGACCATCATCTTATTCTCTTTCTGCTGCATGGAGGACTATTTCTAGGGACTATTTCTAGGGACTATTTCTAGGGACTATTTCTAGGGACAGCCATCATGCTGAGCAGCTGCCCAGCTCCCTCTCCTGCCCCCTTTCCAATGACAACATCAGCTGCTTGGCTTTGCCCATTTTCCTTCCCTGTAACCTCCAAGGTAACCTCCAAGTCGTGACTTGTTTTGGTTTTGCAGCCCATGGGCCAAATCTCCTCACCTCCCAAAGGTTCCTGCAGGAAGGGGCAAGGTGAAGCTTGGTGACAATTCACCTCCTCCAGCGTGTGCTGCTACCAGAGCCGTAGGCAGTGGCTGAGAATTCATTATCAGTTGGAAATGCCTGATAATTGCTCTCCTTGGGGCAGTCCCAAAGAGCAGTGGTGACCTCTGGAGCAGGTCCCAGGGTTGATTTCCCACCCATACTGCCTCCAAGGCAGACTGGCTTTGGTACACTCCCTGCTCCCCACCTTCTCAGACAGCAAGGATACTTTCAAGTGAAAAAATAGCAAAACTGAGCATTTTAAAGAGCACTGATGAAAAACAAGCTGGTACAACACTGGTAACAAGCAGATGGGAGAGCTTTAAAAACTTTGTCCACCTCTGACTGACAACCCCTCCTTGACCCAGATTAGCAGCACTCAAACACCCAACAACATCTGAACTAACCTGGGGAATCCAAGTGGGAATTTTTTCAGAGACAGCAAGGAAGGAAACTCCTGGATGTACCTTGGATGTGAAATACTCACTGCTAACCCATCCTGAAAACACAGTGGTGTACTCTGTATTTACCCATTCCTTTGCTATGCCTGACTCCTTGCTTTTTATTTTAAGTGCATAAGGAGGCTTTGGTGTTTGCCACTAATATATTTTTACTACCTTCAATATTGAAAAAATATTTTGCAGTTTATAAGAGGAGATTTAGATAATCGACTCTTTTTCCTGTACCTCCCTCTACTTCCCCTGATTTAATTTGCCAACATCCCCTGCTCAGCAGTCTCTAATGAGCAGCTGAGATTCATTTTATGTTGGGTGACGTTCAAGGAATTTGTCTCATTTCTTTCATTACACTTTTTGCTGTTGGAATTTGCCCCATTTATTTCATTCTGTGTTTCTTGCTGTTTGAATTGCAGCCAGTTAACTTTAAAAATGAGTAAAGAGAAGGAAGGACAGGACTGCTTTCTGAATTAGGCCGACAGAAACTTGTAAGGTAATACCGTTCCCTCGGGCATGTTCCCTTCGGTGATAATCGAAACTTAACCGTGGCTCCCTAAAAAGATTGCGGAGTTTGCAAAGCGGACACTTTATGCTGCGGTTACTCGATCCGACCCTGCTTTGGGCCAGCAGAGTGAAACCTGCTTTAAACCCCCCGTGAAAGGCTCTGGAGGCTCCCCGAGCAGGCGGCAGCAGAACGAGCGTGGCCAGAGCCGCGGCCCGTCCGCAGCAGGTCGGCCTCAGCAGCGCAGCGCTCCGGCTGCCCCGGCCGGAGCGGGATCGCTCCCGGGGGATCGCTCCGGCCAGCCGCACTTACCTGGCTCTGTGCCCCGCAGGGATGTGGGAGAGGCTCTGCTGAGCTCCTGGGATGTGCTCCCAGCCGGCCAGCTCCCAATCCAGCCGCCTTTCTGTGTCTCCACCTCCCCAGGCAGCCCCGCTCCCCGCGCTGCTGCCGGCCCAGCCCGGGCCGCGTCACCGAGAGGATTCGGTGGCTGAGGAAGGAGCGGAGCTGGGAGCTCACATGGCAGCAGCTGCCGGCACAGGCACAGGGACAGGGACAGGGACAGCTGCGAGCCTCACACATCCACGTCCACCCTCGGTCCCCATCAGCTGTCCCCCAGGACACACCCGGCACGGCCACCCTGTCCTGGGAACACGCACACACAGAGCTCTGACCCTGGGTTAGTCACAGTAGGGGTGAAAAAATGAAGCACTGCCAGTGGAATATAAATATATATATATATATATATATATAGTGTATAATATATAATATACAATATATAACATATAAATATATTAATATATAATATATATTAATGTAGGAAATGCAGCTCCTGACAAATTGGAAATAATTGTCTCTGTGTGTGGTATGTGGCGATGGGCAGCATTATTTGCAGTTTGCCTATAGAACTCTTCCATTATAGATAACTTTGCTTTTTTAACTTGTTTTCTTGCCAGTAGATACTCTTCTTATCCCTCACTTTCCAGAGCTTAAGCAATGAGAAGCATTTTCCAAGTTGTGTGCACCCTCTGCAGCCCTGTTAGGAGCAGTTTTATCTCAAGGAACATAAGTATGGATAAAACCATTGACCCGTGTCTGCTATCACATTGTGATTTGGTGTTCAGGACACCACACATTTTCTCTCTGTGTGCCTCAAATTATTCTTTGTTTCTCCATTTTTAGCAAGAGGGAATTTTTTTAAGTTAAATGAAGAAGTTTTCCCTCTGGAGTTAGACATAGAAATGAACTGTTCAAGGAGAAATGAGCTGTTCACATGACAAAAGTCCTATAAAATAATACCAGTAATATTAATAACGGTGCTTTCCAAGGCACACTTACAGGGAGAATGGCTGCAGCTTGACATTTAGCTGAGAGTTTACTCAAATGAAGATTTCATATCAACAGTTAAAATTGTTCAGCCAGAACGACGACTGTATGTGAAGGCAACACCCACTGCAATTTTCTCTCTCTGTTCACAGCACCATTTCCTCACCAGTTTGAGGGAATGAAATACAAAGCCCTTTTGCCAAGGATCTCACCAGGAGCAGCAATGCCACAGCGTTTAGGACTTACCATATTGTATGATTCAAAGAGTGACGCCAAATCCACACAGGTGCAACAGGGAGACCAGCAACAAGTTCACCCTTTCAAATCAGCAATCATGAATTGCTTGCCCATGGCAGGGAGCTTAGAACTAGGGGGTCTTTCAGGTCCCTTTGAACCCAAAACATTCTGAGGTTTTCTAACTCTTTGGCTTTATTTTCAAGGAGTGTTTTGAGGAAAATGAAACCCTAAGTACCCTGTCAGGTACAAATCAAGCCAGCCTCCATTGGCTTGCGGTGTCCCATCAAATGTCCCTTCTGCAGCCACAGCTCCCACCCAGGGAACCCCATCCTGCTTCTGTATTGGTGATAAGCACTGCTGTTCAAACATAGCTGAACAGCAGGATCAGTGGTGGTTGGTTTTCTCTGCAGTTCTAGAAATCTGTATTAATTGCTATCACCAAAGCTGTGCAAGCTGGTCTGAGGAAAATAAACTCAGTGCATCTGGTCCACACTTTTTTCCCTCTGTAGAACACTAAATATGGGTTTTCCAAGTGCCAGTTGCTATTTAATATGAAAGCCTAAGTTTAGAGAGGCAAAAATAAAGATTATATGCATCTGGTGCTTTTAAGTGCGTTATGAAAATAAAAGATGCTGCTGTTAATTTGCTTCTTTAGTTTCCCCCGGGGACACATTTGGTGAGATTCTAGTGAAATCCCAGCCATTTCAGTGTGATGTGTTCTCAGTGCTGCCCTGCTGCAGGGACAGTGGGGATTTGGGGATGCTGCAGCAATGCCTAGCCCTGTGCCCAGGGCATGGCCATGCTGAGCCAGAGGCTGTGAACCAGCAGGGACAAGGGCCAGGATGGAGCCCAGAGTCGCTCTGTAGAGTGACACCCTGCAGAGGAGATGGCTACACACTGGCAGATCTGTGGGTTTGTTCATTAAGGGGGTTACACACTATTTGACATCTTAGAACCATCACAGAATCAAAGAATAGTTGTGTTAGAAGGGACCTTAAAGATTATTTCATTCTAAACCCTGCCATGGGCAGGGACGCTTTCTGTTACACCAAGCTGCTCCAAGCCCCATCCAACCCAGCCTTGAGCCCTTCCAGGGATGGGGCAGCCACAAATTCTTAATATTTATTAATGAAAAATCACCTTCCTGTCCCATTCTACCATGTGTCCTCCTATATACATCACTGTCCTAGATAGAGGCTGAGTTATTGAAAGGAAATCCCACAAGCCCTGAGGGCATTAATATTTGGGAAATAATCACTTACATATTAAACATTTCTCTGCCATGACAGCTCAAGGGACAATTCACAGCTCTGTAGGTACCTGGCCAACTGTAGAATAATACTAAAATACAAAGTTGTAAGACAAGTCCCCCTGGGAACCTGGCAAGGACACAAGTTGTTGTCACTGGCCTCTTAGGTGAGTCAAGAGCTGGGAACAGCCAACATCTGCAGATTATTTCCTTCTCTGGAGTACCTCTCTGTGGCTTTGGACTGAAAATTTATACTCTGGGAAGAAAGAGAAGGGAGTTAAAGGTCATGGTCTTGGTCCAAATGAATCACTGAAATATTTTCCTCCATGTATGCTTCACTGGGAGACAGCCCTCAGGTGGAGGAAAGGGGGAGAGCATTAAGCCCTGCTCCAGGTTCCCAGGATGCCACCAGCCATGCCCGGAAGCAGCACAGGATTTCCTCTAGGAAATCTGTGATGATCTACAAGCTCCAACAGCCTCATCAGACTCATAGCAGAAGTGGAAATAGCAGAAAAAAACTATCCACTGATGATTTAGAAGAGCCGTGGTAACTGGTGAATCTGTTTATCCCTTCAGAGATGAAAAGTCCCATCTAAGTTAGCAAAAACCGGGGTGTGAGCAGGGTATTGGGGTCTGGTGCTGCCTAAGTGTGATGACAGGAGATGAAAGCTGTGCAATGTTGATTTTATCTCAGAAGGGATGGGAGGGCTGGAATAGACCATCCCTCATGAATGGCTGCAGTGACCCTGCCCTGGGGGAAGATCCATCCCTTTGGAGCAGGGACCAGAGGCTGGAGTCAGGGCTGAGAAAAGCTAAGCTCAGGAGATGGATCCATGTGTAATGTCACATTAATAACACAGGACTACAGAATATGTGGGTCAGATCCAGGAAACTGGAAAGAGGCAGAAGAAGCAGTAAAGGCTGCACAGGAACTTTCTAATTTCTACCCTGTAACCAGATTTCAAAGCATTTGTAGATGGACCAAATATCTGAGCCCAAAGATCCAGGAGTTTATTGGGCTTACCTTTGGATCTGATGTAATCACACACGGGCAGCCTGATAAAAGCAGAAGCGAGACGTTGCTTAATGTCTGAAGAATTATTTCTGCTGTCTCCTAATAAAGCACGCTGATGTAAGCTGGGGATGATAACAAGAGCTCTGCGCTGGGCTAGCAAAATCTCATTTTTCAGGACAACTGAACTGTCAGTGCCAAAGAACAGACAGGTTATTGCTCATGCTCCTCCAAGGTTACTTTTATTAAAATGGAAATTTCCAAAGCTTTGCATGCACACATACGTGGCCACGAGTGCAGACTTCCCTGTGAGGGGCAGAGGGGCCTTGCCACAGCCACCCCTCTGTGCTGCAGCTCCTTGGAGCAGCCCTTACAAATGGGGGTGCCCTGGGGGAAGCAGCACAGCTGTCTCTGCCCCGGCTGAGTCTGAACAGCCCCATCCTCACCGCAGCTTTGGGGTGGGCTTGGCACCTACAGCAGCCTGGGGTGGGTGCAGTGCTCTCCCCCACAGCTGCCCCACATGAATTTCCCTGTGTGGTCTGGGTGAGGATTTACTGCCCCTCCTCAAACCCAGCACAGGCACCATCACCTTAAAACTGGACCTTTCACATTTGGGACTGACACAGCTCTTCATACCAGAGGGGTGGAGGAGAGAAGAGAGAAAAGAAGAGAAAAGAAAGAAAAGAAGAGAAGAGAAGAGAAGAGAAGAGAAGAGAAGAGAAGAGAAGAGAAGAGAAGAGAAGAGAAGAGAAGAGAAGAGAAGAGAAGAGAAGAGAAGAGAAGAGAAGAGAAGAGAAGAGAAGAGAAGAGAAGAGAAGAGAAGAGAAGAGAAGAGAAGAGAAGAGAAGAGAAGAGAAGAGAAGAGAAGAGAAGAGAAGAGAAGAGAAGAGAAGAGAAGAGAAGAGAAGAGAAGAGAAGAGAAGAGAAGAGAAGAGAAGATTTGGAAGGACCGTACAATGATGATCTAATCCAATTGCCTGACCACTTCAGGGCTGGCTGTAAGTTAAAGCATCTCTTTGAGGACATCATCCAAATGCTTTTTAAACAGATGATAACAAAAGAAAAATAGGGGGAAAGAGCAAAAAATTAATACCTGGCTGTATTTCATTTTCTGTTGTAATAATACACTGAGAAACTACAGCAGGCAAAACCTGAACTTGGCTGCTGAGAAATGATTTGTTCAACAAATGTGTCTTTTTATCTTCCCCAGTACATCTGAAGAACAGATTAAATTTTTACAAACATGTGCCTTAGTTAAAATAATTTTGCTTTTCCCATTCCTGAAGTTAATTGAACCAAAAATTGTTTGTGAAATATCTCATTATGGAGCACTCCAAATTCTGGCTTGCAATTAGTGATACAAATCAGTGCTCTATTCCCAGACTGAAAAAAACCCAAAATATTAGAGCATTTCAATTAGCAGTTTGAAACTGAAATTCTTAATTGAATTGATCCCAGAAAGAAATTCAATTTGAAAAAAAAAAAAAAGAACATTTGTAAGGGGATTTCATTACTGTGTCTGGTTTTGGGGGTGGTCAAGGATGGCCACACCTTCACCAGCAGGGGCTCCACACCAGAAGGAGCTGGTAGAAGCAGACGCTGCCAGAAATCATCCAGAGTGTGCAGCTCTTGTCCTGGGAAGCCACGAGCAGCCAAGACACAAAACCACAGCTTCTTGCTAGCCCTGAGTGCAGCTCATTTTTTCCTGGGGATGCAATCTCTGCCAAAAGGTTTTTTCTGTGCTGGAGAAGCATGAAGGACTCTGAAAAGACCTGGCTCAGGTTATTGATATTATGGGAAAGCACAGTTATGCCAGGGAAGAGGAGATGGCTTTTCTTGTGTGCCACTTTTGCTGCTGATTCAGGTTTTCTACACATTTTAGGAAGCAATAGTAATTCATTATTAAAAAAAAAAAAACAATTCTTAGGGCATTTTACCCATATATGGGAACAATTATTTTCTCTTTTGAAGATGCAGTGATATGAGAACTGACAGAAATACCCAAAAACCTATAAATGAAAGAGAACAACTTGGGCATTTTTTTTCAGAGACTGTCATGAGGGGCTGTCCTGGTACCAGGCAGGCTCAGTGGAGCTTCAGACCCACGGATTATAAAAGCGTGAAGTGAGACAGAAGTCATGCAGCTCTTAATACCTGCTGGTGTTTTAATTCATTTTCACTTTTAACAGCAGTAATTGTTTTTTTTTTTTTCCAAAACAAATATACCTGGCTCAAAAGACCTCTGGCTTTCCTATATTTGTGCAATATCCACTTCCCATTGGCATCTTCCCCACGTTACTAATTTCCCTTTCCTCCTCCTCTAGCTGTTCCCTCCAGAACTGGTGCGACCAAGGAGATCTGAACGAGCCACACTTAAAAAGCAATCAGCCAAAATTAGAAGGGCTTTCTTCTAGGCTGTGTTTGGAAAGGCATCATCCCCCTGAGCACATGGCACCGATGTCTGCCTGTGCCCTGCTCTGACACGGCAATGCAGGGGGAGCGGCGCCTGCCGTCACAGCATAATTTGACGACTGAATATTTCACTTGGAACTCCTTGGCACGGCTCACATGCCTCCTAAATCTCTCTGCTTGAAGTGTAACATTTTCATGCCCTTCATATCTCTTCCTGTGGGAACTTATGTTAAGCTTTGGAAAGGGTTTAAGGCACGCTCACTCCCCTCCAATGGCAGGAGCTGCTTACAACTCTCAATGTCTTTGCATGAAGTTGTCTCTATTAGGAACACATGAGATGTTTGTGAGCCACCACTCATGTCCAAACCCACGTGTAAATTACCCTGACCTCGTGAAGGGTATCCTTTAGGCAGAATGTATTCCTTCAGGCCTGTGGGATCCTGTGGCACTCCCCTGGTGTCTGTAGGGTGCAGAGCCCATGCACCACTTTGGGCATTGCATTGCCACGGGAGCCTTTATATCTAAACTATTCCACATATCTTTCTGAAGAGATTCTGCTTCCTGGGACAGGAGACAGCATCCTGGAAATGGGGCTTTGCACCCAGCACCTCCACACCCATCACTTGCCTTTCCCTTTTTCCCTTTGCCCCTTTTTCTTCATTTTTCCTTACAGCCCACAAGTTTTTGCCCCTTCTGCCCATTTAGTGATGATGGTGGGATGTTCTCAGAGGTTACTGATGAGAAACTGTGTGGAAAGAGAGGAGCTGGGAGTGGGAAGAGGGCTCAGCAGCACTGGATGTTCTCAGGGGAACCGTGTGGCCCCAGGCCTCCCCTCGGGGCACAGATGGGAGGTGAAGCTCAGCTCATGATGTTTTTGTTTCTCTCAGGCCTAACAATGGGTCAGAGGTGGAGGAATTAGAAAAATAAAGATCAAGTGATCCTGCAAGCAGCATGGCTGGCTGGGGGGGCTGCTCTGCCGTGACCTTGGCCTCTCCAGCCCTTCATTCTCAGCAAGCACATCCAGCAGAGTGAGTTTTAATGGCACTGTGCAACTCACAGCCACAAAACAAACTGCAGGCAGGACCACAGAAACAGACTGACAGTTTTGCAAACCACTATTAACAATGATTTCATCTTTTTTTTTTATTTTTTTAATGCTAGATATTATGGTCCACTGTCACAGGCAGTTAGTTAATGTCACTAGAGCTGTGGCATTCCAGGTGGAAAGTGAGATGGAACCCATTGGGCTCTGCTATGGAGAATCACAGAATGGTTTGAGTTAGAAGGGACCTTCAAGACCATCTTGTTCCAACCCCCTGCCCTTCCGCTGTCCCAGGTTGCTCCAAGCCCTGTCCAACCTGGCCTTGGACACTTCCAGGGATCCAGAGGCAGCCACAGCTTCTCTGGGCACCCTGTGCCAGGGCCTCCCCACCCTCACAGAAAATAATTTCTTCCTAACAGCTAATCTAAGCCTGCCCTCTTTTAGTTTAAAACCATTCCCCCTTGCTTTATCACCACCTGCCAATGCAAAAAGTTGCTCTCCAAAGCTGTGCTGAAGCTTGGCTATAAATTATAAGTTAAAGCCATGCTTTAATTTATATTACTTTACTTTTTTTTACTACAGTTTGAATTAGTATTTTAATTTTGGAGCTGAGTGTACTACCTACTGCCAAAAGACATTGCAAATGTGGGATTTCACAGGGAAATATCAATACAAAAGCACTGCTTCCTTGCTATTACTTACCAGTGTGAGGTGCATGGATCATGCAAAAGCCCTTGACATACTGCTGTAACATTGCTGGAGTTAAAATGCACGAAAGCTTTTCATGGACAGCGCTGTCATATGATTTTTTTTTAATTACAACTTAATTTGGAGCCAACAGGAGCCTTGACTGGAAGCTCCTGCCTGCAGAGTCCATTTGTGCAAGAGATGCTGAAAAGGCCATCTCAAAGCTTCCCCAGAAGTACTGTGGATTTCTCCCTCTCTGTGAAAAGCCATTCCTAAAGAAATGACAGTCATCTCCTCAAGCCTTAAACTGAAGGTGTATTTATTTGTTCTGAAGCCAGATGTGAAGAATTGTCTGACGAGGAATTTTCTGGAAGGCCATGTGTGGGATGGAAGGGGCAGTGGGGGATGCCTGCAGGGAGCCTGGCTGTCAGATCACACTGGAAGGAGCAGCTCAGTCCCTGATTGCATCCTCTGAGCTCCTTCTCCTGTCACAGCCCCAGCAATTGCCATTCCTGGCGTGGTGTCTTCACCTGCCCTCCTTATCTCTTTCCATGATCCCTGCTCTCCCTTTCTGCCCTGTAGGCCTGCAACTGCTGCTGGAAATAATATTTTTTAATACCATTTCTATCTCTCCCCTCAATCCAGCTGGTGCCATTGTAGGCAGTTTCCAAGTGTCAGTGCTTCTTTCAAATTCACATCCTCCTGCAAGATACGGACACATCCAACCCAGCCTGCTCACTCTCTCCTTTGTGCAGACTTTGTATTGTAAGTTATTTAAACTCCCAGCTATTTTCCTGATTAAATAAACCTGGGGCCAGTTACTCTAAAGGCATCAGGCTTTTATTAGAAAGCTACATTGCCACCTTGTTATTTTGAACCCTACTCACCTCTCATCTTCCCACAGACAAAAACCTCTGAGTTTCTTTATGTATAGGTGCATTCATGCTTTCATTGAGCAGGAATTCTCTTTGCAATCTCTACCCTGGGATGAGCCTGCTCTGCAGATCATATTTGGAGTTTCACTTGGGTTTGATTTTGTCTCTGCTCTGACAACCCCTGGCAAAGTTAATGATGACAAAAGAAGCACTTCAGGATTTGCTCCTGATTTCAGTGATAGGAGTCAGCTCCTGGCCATGCTCTGGGTGCTTGTCTTCCTGTTGCAGTCACATCCAGATTCCAAGGGAACTGGGAAGAGTGGGGGAAGGCAGCAGAGAATATCTTTCAAATTAGGATACACAAGGATGGGTAGAGTACATGGAAAGGCAAGAGAACTGGAATTGCTTACAGTGTATCAGTTATGGCAAAAATAAATGAAAAAATACAGTCCTGCTGTAGTTATTGAGTTTACAACTCAGAGCCCAGTGGAGAGACCTGGGCTGTGGATGTACCCCTGGCTCTGGAATGCTGCTGGTGATGCAGGGTTAAAGGTCCAGCCTCCAGCCTTCAGGCACAAAAATGCAAATGTGGTCCAATTTTGACTACCCAGAGGCAATTTTCACCAAGCATTTTCTCACTCCAGAGCAAGGGAGTGGGATCTTTTGCAGTCATTCCAAACCAGGGGCAAATCTCTGTCTCAGGTCCTGCAGCTGAGGCCAGCAACACAAAGTGCACCTGGGGAGATGCAGGTCTGCCACCCAAAACACTTCTTGAGCTGCTGGGGTGGCAGTGACATGACAACGTCATGAAAAGCCTTGACAAAAAATCACCTTTTTTTCCCATTAATCAGCTCTGTTAGAGTTGGATGTGCCAGCTTTCCTGAGAGAAGTAACCTGCCAGACACCCAAATATTGGCTGTTTAATTTTCCTGAAGTTAATGGAGAGAGTGCCCGTAATTACACGTGGCCTCCTGTAAGTTTTCAGCTTTTGTGATGAAGTAGGAGGCAGCATTATGGCACTTACAGCTATTGATTAGTTAAGCTAATGGACTGAGACTGATTGAATCTATTGCCACGGCCAGGGGATTCTGTGTGGTGTTTCTTTTATGAACTCAATAGAAAACACCTCTCAATCTGCAGGGGGAGAGGTGGGGGACCAGGGAGGGCCCAGACTGCTGCCACAACACAGTGAGTTCTTCATCTCCATGTGGCACCACATCCAAACATCTTCAGACCAAAGCTGCTGTGCTAATCCTTGTCCCACTGGTGTGCTTCTCACTTGGGATCTAATACAGAATATTCATGGGCCCTGCAATCCTCTGCAAGAGATGGAAGTTTTAAGAGAGCACAGAAATGTCTGAGATACAAGAAATGCCTGAGGACACTGAGGGAACAGCATTAAGGGTTCATTAACAGAGTTCAGTCCTGGGCTCCCTAGGCAAGTGTTCCCTTGAACAATCCCAGTCTCTCACATCACACACATGTTTGAGGTGATTTCATGTAGATCTTCAATTTGATAGCCAGTGCTGAAGGCCAATCTCACCAGGTTTACCACTGCACCTGAATTTCCTTTTCATTACCAGGACACACCCAATCCAGCCTTCCAACTGTTTATTTTTGTTAGGCATTCATCCCAAATTTATCTCCTAAAATTCTGTACCTCCTGGAGTGCAAAGGGGAAGATGGAAGCCACTTTCCTCAGCCCAGACTAAAGGCTGATCAGCATCTTTTCCATCCATGGAGACATCAAAGCCACTTTGCTTTGCAGGGCTGCCAACACTGTCCCCACAGGCCACTCAGGCTTCTGGGGACAGCTTTGCTCCGTGCCATTCCCCTGCTCCACAGTGAGTGCCAGACAGCATGGAAACTACTCCTGTCAACAGCTTCCAGGTTTATTATTAGACTGGGATTTCAGCTGACAACAACACTGAGGCAACCAGTTTGACTTGCACAGCTGCTGGCTTGTTGGTGTGCAATATTTTCATTATGTGTCAAGGGTGGTGTAACTTCAGCACGGTGCAGAACATGCAGATTGGAAACTGTCTGGCTGAATCATTCAGTGAGTAGGTAAAAACCCCAAACACTTCAAAATAAAGACTTCTCCTAGTCAGAAAGATGGATTTCCCGGCTCAGGAAAAAATATTAGGGACATAGCACAGCAATTAGGCATTAGAGAGATCCCTGGAGGATTGGCTCACATTTCTGTTTCCTCTGCTGGATCCACCTCGTGTCAAAACAATGTTTATAAAGAATGAGCCATTATTTAATGGTCTGGCTAGAGTGTCCAATAGGTTGCTTAGAAGTGCTATAATTATCTATATGCAATAACACATGAGTCATATGCTTATAACATCCTTCAGCCAAGACATGAACCAGTAAGACAAAATACAGTCCTGATACAAACAGGGAACATCAGATCCACAGCCAAGGCCCCCAGGCTCCATTGCCTGTCCATTTTGGGGATGTGTGTGGTGCTGGGGTAGCAGCCTCTCTCCTGCTGCAGCTCTGGGTGCACACAGGTGTCTCACAGGACCCACGACAGCACCCTGAGTACATCTCTGCTGTCCCCAGGCACCCTGAACATGTGCAAGGCCACCCTGCAGCCTCCCTTGTCACTTCCCAGGGGACACAGCTGGTGGCTCGGTCACCTGCCCCTCCAGGAGCTGCTGGAGCTCAAAGACACAATCCAACACAATAAAAGAGCAAGGACTAATGAAAACTGATTTTGTGATGCTTTGCTGTTCCCTGCAGGTGGGAACGTGGCCGTCCATCAGCAGGGCAATGCTGACCTCTGCTGCTGGAAACCAAAATTATGGAAAACCACCTGCGACAGCACCGACGTGGCCAGGAGGCTTTGATGGAGCGGCTGCAACCCCAGGCAGGTGTAAGATTCGGGATTGCACCTCCAGGCTTGCAAAGCAGAGCTTAACGAGATGCTCTGACATCCCAGCGGGTTAAGAGCTGGAGCCAGTCCTTTCCTGCTGGCTTGGCAGAGATGGGAGCCGTGTTCCCACACCTGGAGACAGATCTGATGTGTCCAGCCCATCCAGCACAGGGGCTCTTACGAGTCTGGCTGCAGAAGCTTCAGCAGTGCTTTGCTCTGCTGGGAGGCACGTGGAGAGAGGATGTCACACAGACAGAAGTGATGCTTCAGTTTCTCAGGCAGCAATCGGGATTTTCACAATTTTTCATAGATAGTATTAGCTTGCTAAAACACAGTTATAAAAATACAGGTTATTCCTCTTAATTACACCTGGGGTTCAGCAACAAGGAGTGCTCAGGGAAGCACCAGACCTGGAGGTATTTTCTGGGGTCTTCCTCAAGGGTCAGTCACACAGCTTAATATTCCCATTAATGATCTTGGCAGAAAAGAGAAAAATGTGCTGATACCCCAAAGCCAGGGGGTGCCTTCAGCAGAGAGGAGAACTGGGATATGGTACTGAGAGGAATGGATGTCCTTGAGAGTGAAAGTGCAATTTTGGGATGGGAAGAGGTGAGGGACTGCTCTGTTCCAGCGTGAGATGGGTCTGTGGTGCCACAGTGATTGCACAGCCAGGTGAAAAGGGCAAGGGGAATGCTGAGATGTATCAGCTGGCTGAGGTACTTCCCATGGACATAGGGAAGAGTGAATTTCTGAATTAACTGAGAGCAATTTAGTCAACCTGGCTTACAGAGCAGCTCTCCCACAGATACTGACAGCAGCATGACCCTCTCCCAGGCACTGTGAGTGTTCCCAAGGTTTCCCCACTCAGGTTGTTCCTTCTGGTCACCCCTGAGCTTGTTAGGACGGACACAATGAGCAGGGTTGAATCCATAATGGGTTTGTACTTTGGTTTTACACATTTTGTGGAAAATGCAGTGCCCAGCCTAGCAAGATCTTTTGTAAGGGCTCAGGGCACAAAGTTAATGGAAGCAAATCTCTCCTGCTCTCCTTGCAGGGAAAATTTAGAGGAGTTCTGCAGCCTCCCAGGCACTCCCAGAGATCCATCCTGAGTCCCTCAGCTCCAGTTAGAGAATAAGGGAATAAGATGGGGTAGATGTTTCTGGATTCAGATCCACCACATTTGGCAGGAAGAGAGAAGGGTCCAGGTGAGGGATAACAGAAGCAGTGGCATTACAAACCTGTTGTAACTCTGACAACTGATTATTTGCTGATTACAGCTGCCTAAACTACCACACATGAGGAACACTGAGGGCCTACAGATAGAAAAGCTTTGTAATCACACCCCAAATTGAAAACATTCCATTTGTTCCTGACTGCTTCCCAGGTGACACAGAGCAAGGCATCTGCAGTTCCTGAGCAGCCAAGGTGTAAAGGCAAAGCTCATAAATTCATGTATTAACTCAAAACCTTTGGGGATGGTTTGCCATCAGTCAGGTCTGCTGGTATCTGCATAAGGAGTTTTATTTATTGCTGCTGCTAATCCACAGCTGGGCAAACACACAAGTGAGTGACTCCTGTAGGGAAAAGGAAGAGTCAGGGGCTCAGCAAATGGTCACCAGCTCTCCAGCACACAGAGAAAGCCAGCAGCACCCCACCCTGAGTGAGCTCTGGCTGAGGGATGAGCCGTGTAACCCTCTGCTGCTCCTCGTCAGAGGCAGAATTATGTGTGTTTGTGGTCAAGGTGGTCTATCCTGGGACGTGTATTTCTTAGTCATTGTCACAAGGGCTAATTTATCTCTGGTAATTAGTTTCTGTGCCTTGGAGCAGTGAAGCACAAATAAGCATTTAGCATTGATCTATTGCAGCACTTCCCTGGGTAAATAGATGGCTCTGGCGTTGGCTGGTGCTGATGCATCGGTGTCTTTTACGGTCAGAGGAGTCACTCAAGCATCAGCTCAGCCACGAGCCAAAAAAGCATCTCTGAGCTTCTAAACCAGCTCAGGGAATGTGTCTGCTCTGACCTGCTTGTGCTCTGGGAGACAGCAGCACATCCCCCTGCCTGCCCTGAGGCACAACCCAAAGTGCCCTAAAGAGGAGATCAAATGAAGGAGCACGGAAAACTGGGGCCAGCAGAAATGTCCTTTTCTGTTTTGAACCTCCTGATGGCTTGGGTTCAAGTCTCACAGCCACTGCAGCCCCTGCATGTCCAGCTCAGGACCACAGTCTGCACTAATTAACCTGATGCCAGTTTTCAGGCAATTACATGTGATTATAAGTGTTTTACATTTAGATGAGCACCCACTCTAATCCAAGCTCATCCCTGGGACCACCAGGGAAACAAATATAAATATTGGCTGGTTTAGCCCCAGGCCTAAATGTCTGGTAAAAAATGAGCAAAGGAACTATGTTTTTGTTAAAAGAAGCTATACCAAGACATTAATTGAAAAGAATGGAGGTAGTGGTTTTTAGTCTACATGGAATAGAAACAGAAATAATAACTAAAAAAAGCATAATTATACACCAACTATACTTAGTGGACTGGTGGACTACAAAATACCCATTAATCTAGAAATAAATTATAGACAGTAAAATCTGTTAGAGCTAGTACAGTTTTTCACTTAATTAAATGTGTTATTATTATTTGATGGGGACATGCTTTATTCTGTGATACCTAATTATTTCTCTGGAAAAGTTGCCTGTTCATCTTTATGACTGTGAAATTAAAAACAGGCCATAAAGTCTCATTTTGATTGAGACACTCTTCCAGAATACGAAAAGAAATACTAATTCAGTGCCACCACCTGGATGCACTAGGCTGGATATACTGGCTTTTCCACTACCATATTGAACAAAGTGCAAGTTAAAAACTATTCCTTCCTGCCACAAGCAGTAGGAGAAGTATGAGCAGCTTGCAGTGCTCAAAAATTACCCCAAATCTTTGTCTGAGGTATGAAACTGGGCTGCACAACTTCAAAGTGGTTAATTTTATCATGACCCCAGAACCATGCAGCAGCTGGAAAATAATTTCTCCCCAGCTATTAGCTCCATTGTCCTCATTAAAGATCTCTTTTTTCCTGGTTAAACTGGAGATGGGGAAGACTTGGAGTTGCTATTCATGATGACTTTACTGAATCATTTCATTGCAGTGGACAAGTTGTAGTGGCCAATATTTAAAATCTGGGATTTTCAGTTTCTCAGCTTAAATCCTAACCTTCAGGTATGTTTTCTTTTTTCAAGGCTGCAAAAATACTCACTGGCATGATGAAAATCAGACCACTAATATGAGTTTTTAAAACAGAGGTAGGAGCTAGGTAAATAATTTTGGGTGCCTTCATTTGGAGATGGTATCCCACTTTAGAACCAGTTCTAACTCCAGATAAACAGGAGCTCCCTGTTTTATAAAAGAACCAACACATCATAAATATGTGATTTTTTAAATCTTCTTATCAATCCTTCTGACTTTTTTTCCTCCTCTGGATTTGTTTTAGTCTGACAACTTCTGCTTTGGTTGAACTTGGACATTTCCCCTTTCTGGCACTTTCTATCTCGAGGTATCCAAAGCAAAGGCAAAGCAGCAATGAAACATCACAGTTGGACTTCCAAGCCTGTGGCATAAAGAAAGCCACAATTAAACAAAACCAATTGAGGGCCTGGTGTATTGATGAATAAAACATGCTTTGATGAAAGAATGTGCCCAAGTGCAAAGTATCATTATAACATAGTGGGAAAAGGATTCTTTCCTCAATCCAAATTTCTCAGAGACAGAGGAGTATTTTTAGACTACTATTACTGAAATCACCATCAAGGCGTTCACCAAGGTAGTTACCCACCTCAAAAATACAGGTTATCAAATAAAACTCCATTTCCAAGTGTTTCAAACGTGGAATTTTCTCAGCTGCAAATTCAAAGGGAAGTGGATGCCTAGGAGCCTTATTATAACTTGAGGAGTTATTAAAGAATGGGATCATCAGGAGAGAGCACAGTGGCAGATCAGGTTGAAAAGTACAAACCACTTTTTTTTCCTTTTCCTGACAAGTCAAATATCAAAATAAATTCTCTTCAGGCACATTCACATCCGTTTTCATCAGTTTCCTCACAAGATTTTATTGGCACAGATGATCACAGGAAGCAAACTTCACACTGAAACTGTTCTGCCCACCTTGGGAGGGTAAGTTCATTAGGGAGGATTAATTGGATGAAGGCATTATCTCCTTTGAGAGGCCTTTTTCATGTCACCACTTAATAATGTTCACTCTATTCAAGCCAACTCAGGAGTGCAACTTTTCACTCTCACTCTGAATAGGCAAAACTCCACCCTTTTGTGTCAACTATTTTTATTTCCATTGTAATGAAACAACTGCCTGTGAGTAAATGATCAAAAGATGTTAAATGTTACAGCAGAGGCCAGAAAATGAGGTGCAGGAGGTTCAAAGGACACATTAAATCTGCTGATGTGACCTGCTTTTGCTCAGTGAACTTATCTGTGAGCATCTCAATGCAAATGTACAAGGCAACCTCTGTGCACCACTTTGTGCCAGAGCCCTGCAGAACCTGGGACCAATTTCTGCCTTTAACCAAGAGCTTTAGTCACTTTTGGGGCATTGTGAGGCCCTCTGCACATTCATCAGTGAATGACAGCCTGCAGGAGAGATTCAGGAAATCACAGCTTTTATAAGCATCTAAAAGCATTGCCTCCTGTTGAAGTCATCTGACACCATCTCTGCTTAGGACTGAGAAGATTTAGAGCATCTGCATTTGATGTTGAAGGGTAAAAAAAAGAAAAGAAAGAATTCCCCTGCCTGTCAGAGGGGTGTCCCTCCATCTCTGCATCCCAGCAGGGACATCTGAGCCCTGACAGGAATGATGGGGGCTTGCACAGGTGAGAGGTTTGTTGCAGGCTCAGTGCACCGAGGACATTTCAGCTGAACAAAATACATTTCTTTCCAAAGAGCAAAAACTCAAGCAAGAAAAAACCCTTTGGTCTGTTCTGCATTCAATCCTGATCCACACACGCTGCAGGAGCTTGAAATGCAATTAATAATGTCAGGCCCTTTTACACTTTTAGAGAAGTTATTTATTATTACTATTGTATTGGCATGACACTTATCACCTCAGTAATAAAACCTCTCACTTGCAGTAATGGATCCAGCCTCATGACCTGCCTGCAAGGAAAGGAAGGTTTTAAAGATGGAAAATTGGTTCCAAGCAAGATGAAGTGATCATGGCCAGCCTGGGAAAGCCAATGGCAGGGCCCTGTGCAAATACAGATACCCTGGGAACAGGGGAGGCCCTTAATTACAAACACAAACTTTCCTTTGCATTCTCAGACTGAAATGTCTCTCTGTTCAACAGCCAAATGAGAGATTCTGAACAGCAGATTATCTCTGGAATAATTTCTAGCCTGATTTCGGAATCAGAAGGTGACTGCTTTGCAGTGTGAGTATATATGAAAGTTGGCCAGATGATCCTCACAGTACAGGAAATTATATAAAAAAAAGGAGGTACCTTTCACCAAGATAAAAAGTGACTGTGCAGAGGCATTGAAATGGATTTATTTGTGCTGTTTTTGAAATACACATGGAAAGAAATTGGGGAAATGAATGAGGAAAGGCAAGGAGGAGGGATAACAGCCTGGATGCAGCCCAGGAGGTCCCTGACCAGCAGGTTTCCAAAAGCTAAGGGAGGGTGGGGGAAGTATAAGAAAGATATAGAATAATTGACTATTTTCTATATTCCTTACTTTCCTTCCTTCCCTTGAAAGTACAGGATTCTAGTCAAGGAGGAGTTTTTGTCTAAGTCTGAGTGAAATTTTATATATTCCTACACTTTCCAGGGCCTGACACATAAATAAACAAGGCTCCAGTAGCAGTAGAAAGGCTAATTATGTTCAGAAGCAATTTGTGGCCAAGAGATGGAACTGGAAGATTTATTTAAATTCCCACCAAAACAAGAATGAATTTGAGGACTATATTTGCTGGGGGTTAGTTAGGGGGAGTGAAATATAGCTCTCCCATGCAGCAAAGCAAGAGTTTCCTCTCCAATTAACCCCTTTCCCTGGCCTTGTCCTGTAGGTTATATTAACACCCTCAGTTTAAAATTTCAAAGCATCGGAAATAATAAACATGAAGCGGTGGCCCAGGGATAATTTACACAAAGTGCAGAGAAAGCTGGCTCTGGCAGAGCTTGCTGTTTTAAGACATTTGTAATGGGGTGAGAGGCTCCCAGTAAAACACCCAGAGGAGCTTTGTGTCACCCGAGGCTCTGAAACAAGAAACCTGCATTAAGATTTGGCAGGAATTGCAGGTGAGCCAGGACTGAAGCTGGCCATGACCCTGCATCTTCTGAGCACAGGAGGAAAGCTTTCTTTAATTTGGCTGCTTTGGGATGAGGCTGTGGTGGGGAGATGCTCTGCCAGAGAAGGGAGCAAGGAATAAGGGATAAGGCCTTGGAGACAAGCTGTAAGAATTAAGTGAGCTCAGGAAGAATGTCTAGATCAAAACTGGTATTTTTTGCATTATTATTTTTATGTATAAAAGCAAGTATAAAACAAGCCCAAGGGGATAAGTCTGGGTGAATAATTTTTAGTCTGAAGGTTATTCATGGATGAGTTGTTTGATTCTCTGGTGTTAATTCTGCTTTGTGTTGCATCATAGGGGTCACAAGGATTTCTTTATATCCCAGAGTGGATAACAGATACATAAAATTGGAGAATGACCTGTCCATAGTAAACAATGGAGAAAGTCTATGAGTTAAATTTATTAAACCTGTAGAACTTTTTTTCTGAATTTCCTCAAATAACATCCCCTTTCCCCAAGTAACAAGTGACATGATCTGCACAAGCATGACAAAACAAAGTCAACGTTTATCTACGTGGAAACATCTGTAAATCAGGATCTTGTGGATCTGTTCAGCACTGAAAGTGTATTATCCCTTCTTCCAGAAATAATAAAATCAAAACATTTCCCTTCTGGATGAGCATTTTTGATACTTTTTAAAGTAAACCCACTCTTAGTCAGGGAAGCACTGCAAAGAGGTTGCAAAAGCAAGGGGCTGGCTTTGTCAGAGGGAGGTGAATGGCAAAGTGCCCGTGGAGTTAAATCCTAAAGAAAACAGCCACTGGAGCAATGAGCTGTAATCTGCCTTAATCCATAATATCAGCTGTTGACAGATTCATACAGAGTGATTAATAGGATACTAAAAAATGTTAACAAAGCAATAGGGACTTAGAGACCGCTCTGAAAACTTCCTTATCACATTCCTAAATTCACCAGAGGAGCCATCATTCCAGTGTATGACAAAACAGATGTTTTCTCTAGCAATTTGCTGGCAGGCCTAATCGAATGTGTCATCAGAAGTGGGGAGTGGAAATGAAACTCCTGTTCTGCTCTTCCCTGTTCCTTCTCAGGGATGAGAAGAAAAGCCCCACTGGGATCCTGCCATCTCACATGTTCCACAAACCCTCCTCAGGCACAAGATCTTTCCAGCTGGAGCTTCTACGACAAACATTTATCTTGGAGGGATTTGTTTCTTTCTTTCTTTATTTGTTGTTAACAAGGCATTAAAGGAGAATGGGGGATGAACAACACATCCTCTGCCAAAGAGGACTTTCACCATTTAGCAAGATACAAGTTTCTATTTGATACTTCAGTAAGGGAGGGGAGTGACTACAAGGAGTGATGCTCAATAATAAAGATATTTTTTAGACTTGGATTAGATATTCATCCTCAGTCTGGAGGATATGACACTGAAAAAAAAAACCAAAAACAACAACAGTTTAAAAAGCAGGATGATAAACACCTTTCTAGAGCTATGTCCAGGAGGTTATAACTCTTATGAAGGTCTTTGTAAACTCCAAAAAAGGTGAGCACCATCCTACATGTTTGATATAAGCCTCAACAGATTTCTGTGGGAAAATGCTGAAGGGGGAGGGAAAAAAGTTCAGCCTCTTTATTTTTCCTTCCCTACTGAGATTAAGTATAATCTTTTCAGTATATGTTCCAGCATTTTACTGAGCTTGTTTTTTAATGAGATTATTCAGAAATCAGCTACTGGATTTTGCAGTTCCTACGCTACCTTCACTCCCCTGATGATATTCATGAGTAGAGAAGCCTTAACACTTCAAAGACAAACCATTCAGCCCCCAAGACTGCATACAGGCCCAGTAAAACTAAAATTATCCATCCTTGATGTTGTAAAGGGTTCTCTGAAACTCCTTTTTAGGGGCCTGTAACACAATCAGAGCTGTGCATTGAACGGGCACATTATGGACTGGAAATGAGGACAAAATCTGTGAAATTGTACAGGTTGGGTTTTGCAGGCATTGATTCTGCTGCAGAGAGCACAGGGCTGGTTATCCACAAAGCATTCTCTCTGGGCTGGAACGAACTCAAATCAAACTCAAACAAACACAAATTGTGATGGAGCATCACAATTCCCCCTGGGGGACACAGACTGGCTCCTCACTAACCAGGAATAGCCATGGAACGCGTTATGGAGTGGGGTTCCTCCTGGACTGAGCTCAGCAGGGTTAATCTGGCTCAAAGCTAAGGCTGAAGCTGTCTCTCACCCCTTCTTCATCCCCTTCAAGGTGTTCCCCTCCCCGGAGCTGTCTCTCCAGCCGAGCTGCAGCCATCACATGGGAGAAAAAACAACCCAAAAGCAGATTTTGTGCATCCCTTGTGCCATCGTGACTTTTTTTTACAAACCAGAGCCCAGAATTGGAGTCAGAGCCCATGAGTGCAATAGAAAAAAGTGTGGTCCCCAACCGCTGGGATGTGATGAGCCAGCAAAGGAAGCTGAACACATTTGTCTGCCTGCCTGCTGCAGCTCAGCATTCCCAGCCTTTTGGGAGGCGGATTTATTCCGCTGGCTGCTGCAGCCCTCTCGTGGCCACACTCCTGCTGCTGGGGAAGCACAGGATAAAATTCTGCATGGGGGGAGAGCGTCTTTTAGAAAGCAAAACAAATAGTTATTAAACAGCATGTTCACCAAAGAATAAATATATAAACAAATGGGACACTTAGGATGCTATTTATTCCAGGTGTACAAGCAGAGTTCTTGATAAACTACTTGCTTTTGAAGAATCAAAGGAAAAATTACATATAAAGCATTGATCAGCTGTGTTTTTAATGGGGTGCCCTGTTTCATCTCCCCAGCCTTTCACTAAACAGTCTGCTTTGAAGTGCTCCTTTTTTTTTTTTTTTTTTTTTTTTGAGCATTTTCACATTGATTTGCAATGGTGTGGGTAAATTTTGTGCTCACAGATGGGTCTTGCTGAGTATCTACTTATTGGAAATATGTCTGTCTGCTCAAGAAACTCCAAAGAGGGGTGGAAAACCTCTTGGGCTGGGGAAAATCTGGACAAACCTGTATCGTGCCAAATGTCTGCAAAGACTAACAGGTAGATTTTCCTTCAAAGCTTGAAAAGCAAGCCTGGCTTATGGTACCTTTTGTTTTTCCTCTTAATTTGTTAATTTTCTACCAGGTAGAGACTGAGACATCATTGCTGATTGGGAATAAACCATGGGAATTGATAGTGGAAGGAGAACACTGATGGGAGCAGCGCTGAGAGCCCAGCTGTTCACTCCCTGCCCAGTGCTGGGAGCCAGCACCAGCCAAGGAGATGCCTACGGAATGAACAATAGGATGGATCAAAGGGAAAAGCTTGTGCACAGGTATGGGGTACTCTGGAGGAGGCTGTCCAGTTTTGACTGATGTTTCTGCAACTGACAGCAATAGTACTTGCAGGCCGAGGTGCCTCAGTCCTGCCAGGGAGATGATATTATTCTACTGTTTTCCCATTATTTTTCTCATTTTTCCTGTTACACTAGATTCAGGAGAAATGACTGCATTTCAAAAAGATATGGTAAAACCCAAACCTAAAAAAAACCACCCAAAAAACCAAAGGACAGAGTGGAAACACAATGACTCCACAGGCTCCTTACCTTTTCAGGGTGAGCTGCATTCAGGTGGGTGTGTGGGACAGTTTTAGCAGGATCAGCAGGGCTCAGGGTGACAATGACATGGAATCATGGAATGTCTTGCAAGCCACTGTGACAACCCTTGTGTTCCTGGTGTTGGAAGAAGCCATTTGATCTGGACCACACATCAACCTGAGCCCCTCCAGGTGCACAGAGGTGTGCCCTACCCAGCTTAAGCATGGAAAAATCAGACATACCCATGGCTTCTGTGCCTGCAGGTATTTCCCACCTGAGCTGGTGGTTTCTCCCCTGGGAGCTGTTTGCAGTGAGGCTGCTGACACTGCAGGCAGCTTTCCCCATGTGCTCAGTCCAAGGTCTGCACAGCGCCACGGTGCCAAATGCAGAACCAAACCTCGCTGGCATCCTGGGTGGCATCTCCCTTTGGAACTGGCAGCACCTCCTTCCACCCTCTGAACAGCTCAGGCCCCTGGGGAAATAGTCTTCACTTACCTATATTAACATTTTTAGCACACAGACCACATATTAGAGCTCTTGGTGCTGTTTTGCTGTGCTGCAGTGATGCTGCTCCAAGAGAGCCAAGCTGCCTCCCAGGGCTGCAACACAAGAACAAGCTGCAGCTCACTCCCAGCTCTTCCACATCCTCAGGCTCATCTTTCTCATTTACAGAAAACCCTTAATGCTTCCATAAAATGGTACTTTGCATATTTTTTGTTTTTAACTCAATGACCTCTTTGCTCTTCATTTTCTATAATGCCACATGTGTGGAACCAGATGTGACTTTTTGGGTTTAAGATTGCTTTTATTTTATACGGAGACAAGCAGTAGTAAGAAAATAACAAAATTAATGTCTGCCTGAATGAGCACAGTGCAAGTATCATCCTGGGCTCCAAAATATTTTCCAAACCAAAAGGCTGATAAATTTTTAAGACATCTCTATACTGTGAGACGCTGAGAGACTTGGGTCAGTAAATGCCTGATAAAACCACGTGGAATAGCCTAGTGCAGAGCAACTTACAGCTCAGGCCTGGGTGCAGTGACATTACCTGGGTGCAAAGCAGCAGGGACACCTTGCTGGTTTTGTCCTGGCACACATGGAAGCCTGTACACAGCCAGCACAGGGGCTGCCACCTTCTTGTGAAGAAAAACGTTCACTTTTCCTGGTAAATTCTAAAAGGTTTAATAAAAAAGACAATAGGAGACAAAGACAATAAAATGGCTGGGTGCTTGGCATTCTGCCAAGAGCACACCTGCTGTTTTGGACACATCCTTTATATACCGTTTCAATTGCACCAGCCTGTTGCATATTCATAAACAATTATGCATTTTTAAACTTTTCCAAGAACTGTTTTGCATGGCCACTCCCTCTTTTTAGAGCACATTTCTATCTTCACTATCACCTTCAGTTTGGGCCTTGGTCCATTCTCCCCACAGATGCTGGGTGTCGATAACTGGCCTGTCATCAGTGGGGTCCTCATCATATGTTCACTGGCTGTTATCTCAGACAGGCAGACAGTTCAAGTATAATACATATAACTCATCATAACTAATCATAACTATCAGCCATTCCACTACTATGCCTAAATTTAGTTAAAATAAAAACTACAGCAAAACAACTTTAACAATATATATATATATATATATATAACATTCATTTTGATATTTTGCGAAAAGCCAATCTTATAGCATATAATTTTTATATTTAATATTTATAACATCCTCCCAGCTGCAGAGGCGGTGCAGATCGGTCTGTAGGTGTGTAAAACACGCTGGCCGCACAGAAAAGTGGAAATCCCGGTGAAAGCACAGACAGGACACATTAAAAAACCCCAAGTCCGGGCAGGCTGCGGGCTCTAGGAGTCCACGACGATCATGCTGAGGTTGTTGCTGAAGATGACCCTGCCGTCCCTGGTGCTGCTGCACTCGGGCTGCCGCAGAGCCTCCCGCAGCCGCCGCCGCAGCGCCGGCGGGGCCGTGCCCTGGAAGTTTTTTGTGCCCGTCAGGAAATCCAGCATGCGGCCCCCGACCGCGTCCCCCTCGCTGAAGCACTCGGTGATGTCCCAGCCCGAGGGCAGCTCGTAGACGCGGTGCTGCACCCCCAGCCGCCGCAGCGCCTCGGTGATGCCGCCGCAGGTGATGTAGTGGCCGCTGTCGGTGGCGGGCAGGCAGTCCCGGTGCCGCTTCCACAGGCTGGCCCATCCGCTGCTGTCTGCCGGGACACCAGCTAATCAGCTATGGAACGAGCTGGGAAAGCTCCCTGGCCTTGACAGGGCCGGGAGGAGAGCTTTCCCTTCGCTCGAGAGTAATTATAAATATCCGTGCTTCAGAAAACCCCGGTGTCCCTCAGCCCTCCCTCCCGAGGTGTCCTGTTTGAAGGAATGTCCCGGGGATGTCTCCAGCACTGAATTTGCCCAGAGGAAGGGAACACACACAATGTGCTGAGCCTGAACATCTGCACTACCTCCTAACTATCCCTTGGCCAAAACCGAGATGTTTTCACCCATCAAACCTCGATTCTAAGTGCTCATTGAGCAACACATACCTCAAAGCAGCCCCAAACAGCAAGGGAAACAACCTACAGGCAATGTGAGAGGCAGTTTTAATGGGGAACATGGGAATTTGTGCTTTATCCACCACACCCTGAGCTGGGGATTCATGAATGGCACAAGGGATGAAACACTCTATTCTTTTGAGAAGTGCCATCATGTTGTGCCTCTTTTTTCCTGTCCTGCCATAAAGCCTGTGGCTCTTGGCAGCAGCTGCTGCCCTTCTGGGGTCTGGGTCATTGCTGTATAAAGGTACGAGTCCACCCAGAGCTCAGGTTGTGTTTTTACAGTGCTGATTTCACTGATGAAGGGCTGACCCTCATTCATGGACAGCCACACTTCTCTCTACTACATCAATTCCATAAGCAGGGAAGCAAGAGCACAAAGGCTGTGCCTAAGTGGCCCCATCAGACACTGGGGCCCAAGGCTGAGCCCAAGATTGAATTCTCCATATGAAATCCATAATTTTTTTTTAGTTATTTACTATAGAATAAGCACCACTGACATCCCCAGGTAAATATCTGTGGCTCTCAAAGTTCAAAGCTCTTCAAAACTCCAGCAATGGAACAAAAAAATATAAGGTCTCCCTTACCTGATAAAATTATGATCAGGAGTTTACCGTGATGGTCGAGGCAGCTGTGGAAAAACTTGATAGTATTGGGAATATCCTCTACACGGTACAGCATCTAGAAGAGACAGTGACACACAGCCATTATTCCTCTTCCACAATGCAATCACCCTCCAAAGGCTTAAACCCTTTCTTTTAGAGGTGTTTTAAATCCTGTTCCAGATGCTTCCCAGCCTTTCCTGGTTCCACATACCCATTTAGGGACACCTCACAGCACTGAGCATTGCCAGCTTCGGTATTAGAGCTTCTGCAGAATTGCTATGGGAGAGCTGTGCTCAGCTCTGGTCCTAAATTCAAGCATACAGCAGAAGTGAAGAGGGTAGTAAAATCTAATAGTCCTGTGCTAAAGCAATGTCCATTACCTGGATCATATGGATGAAGTCAAATTTCTTATGTGTGCCTTTCTCCTTCACCTGCTGTTCATACTCCAAGGAAGTGAGCTGGTGCCAAATAAAAGAAACATTCTGCAGGTCTGGAGCTTGATTCACCAGCTCTGTTTCAAAAAGTAGAATAAAACCATGAATTGCATAAAATAGCAGAAAAACTCATCATTCCAATGGATGCTCCTTGCTGTAACCCAGGCAGCAGGTGTAGCCTTACCTTTGTAAGCTGCCACGTGCTGTGGGTTGGGCTCCACAATCTCATTGTCAATAGAGACCCCTGGGTGCACAGCCTGCAGTATCCTGATCATTTTCAAATCCTGCTCACCTATTCAATAAACACAGATTCACAGAACCCAGGTAAATGCCATGGAAGGATGCCAGTGCCCCTGCCACTGCTCCTGCCAGGACATCCCCCAGCAGAAGTGAGGCATGTCCTGCTTTGTGGCTCATGCAGTGGCACTGGTGGCACTCTGACTGTGGTATCGTGCTGCTCAAGCTAACACTGAGGTACAGAGGAGCCTGAGAACAAGGCAGAGACGAGCAGCAGCACAGAAACCAGCTCATGGCAATACCCTGGGTCATGGGACAGAAGGGTCAAAAGAACCACAGCTCACTGTTTACAAAAATAACCATGAAACATTAGTTTTCAACAACCCCACCAAGTTTTAATGAGTGCAGGAAGGGAGTTGTGTAACACCCATCACACCTGGGGTGGCCCCTGGCTTTGGGGCAGCCACAGGGACACAGTGGCTGCTGTGACACAGCCCCAGACCTGGAGAGCTGCATCACAAAAGACCCACTGACATGCAGTGTCCTGAATGTATCCCCACTTTGGGGATTGTCCACATGGTCTCAGCCCAGGGCATCAAAAAACTGATGCTTATCTTGGAAATACAGGTACAGACTCATATTTGTGTGGAAGTGCCCTGCAAATTTAGCTGTTGGTGCTCCTGTGCAAGCTCTGGAGGAGCAAGCAGCAGTCTGTCCTCCTGTTCTAGGAAATTTCCAGCCTCTTCTGAGGTGATACAGGTCATGCTGCTTATTTCCCAGAAATGCCATGATATGCCAAGTGTATGAGTCCCCCTGGTTCACTTGAAACTATGTAAATAAACAGCAGATGCGACCACCTTGATGGGACCTCTGCAAGAATCCCATCTGTAGCTGATGGTGGGGCCTAAAAATAGTCCTGGCCTTGCAAATGTCACACAGAGAGGTCTTGATACGAGATCCTGCATCCTCCCTGCTCTTTCAGCTGATGGACCGGCCACGGGAAGAGCCCTCATCTTTGGCAGGTGCTGCAGTAAATAGAATTCACAGAGGGAAATATCAGCCATGCCAGCACTACAGGGATATCTGAGGAAGGATGAGTCTTTTGAAATTAGAGAAAAAACACCCCAGGCCCATGAGGAGTGCAGTGGCAGCAGGGCAGGGCTGGCCAGAGGCTCCAGGGAAGAGGCTGCGGCTGCATCCATTGGATGCAAGTGCAGGGGCCAATATTCCTGACAGGAAGGAAGATCCCACTAGCAAGCAGCTGAATAATTTGTGACAGTCCTAGATGCCCATTTGTGAGTGCCTGGTTTGGGGAGCACCAGCTCTTAGAGCTGCTGCAGGCTTGGGGCAGGGCCTGAGGCAGAACATCATTGTCCTGTGCCCTGGGGCCACTGATGGAGGCAAATGGGTACTTCAACAGCAGGTGGATATCTTAAAAGCTGCTTAGGTTTGGAGATTTTTTTCTCTCCACCTCTGAAAATTCCTTAATTCAGTATTTGCAAGAGCAGGTAATAACATCTTCAACCAGGGTGTCTGTACAAACAAGCAGTAAAATACAGCACTCTAGGGCAGGAATTTCTCTGCTGCAGATTGCCCTGCCAGCAGCAACCCTTCAGCACTGACCACAGCAAGGCTGGGACAGGGCTGGGACCTCTCTGCAACTGGAAAGTTCCAGCTCTGAGTTAAACCAGCCATGAGAAAACATGGGCTGAGTGAGAAAACGTGATTTGGACCACAACAGAGGCATTCAGGATGTGGAGTCAGCCACTAATCCCCATTAATATTTTCATCAACTAAACTAATTCTGGGGGCTCTGTGAAACTAGAATCCACCTCTGAAAAGGTCAGGGATCAGATATAACCTTTTACTCGGTGCCATTCCAGCTCACTCCCTGCCCAGCCCCAGAAGCTCAGCTCTTGCAGCCGTGGGCAAGCTGGGGGTGCAGGACCCCTGTCCTGGCATCTGTGAGGGGCACTCACCCAGGAAACACAGGACATTTTACAGGGTTGGTTTTTCCATTAAAACCTCCTCTGAAGAGGACATAAGCAAAATTAAGGACGATGCTAAAAGTTCATTTCCCTCTTGTGCTTTTGTGGAGTCAGAATTTCTGTTTTATATTACTTAATGAAAATAGAGGGTAATTGAGAACTGAATCATTTCTTCCTGCTTGGTTTCTCGTATGCTCCAACATATTCCCAGTTGGGGAAAACAATCAAATGCTAATTTTCTCTTACTCAGGAAAACAAAACCAAAAAAAGTGAGAAAAATGCTTTCATTTGAAAGTATTAGCACTTAAAATTCAGCTGAAAATACTTTTCAAAGCAGAAGTAAACTCTGACAAATCAAACCACTGCTTCTTTTCTCTACTCTTTATTTTCTCCCAGTTTCCCTAGGAGCAAAGTTGGCTGTTTCACCACTTTTTTGTTTTGTTGTTTTGGCTTTTTTCAAACACAAATGCATTTAGAACAACTTTAAAGCTATTTTTCCAAAGGGTAGGTTGCTCTCTGGGGAAAAATATCATTTGCAGTTCAGCCCTAGTTATCACTGGGTAAAAACACAGCAGTAACAAAGAAACATGTCTTGAAAAAGCTGATGCAGTCCCATGCTAATGGCAGTGGTTTTGCACTGCTGACAGCAGGACATTGCCCAGCCTTGGCCTCTGGGATCCCCATAGCAAAGCAGTAGGAGACATCCCTGCAGGGGGGACAGTCTAAGGCAGGATTTGGGGTGGAAAGAACCTCCCCAATGTCTCTAATTCTCTCCAACGAGGTTTGAGGATGCTCTTGCACCTAACCAGAAGGAGGAGTCCTTGCTTTGAGGCAAATAAAGTCAGGTGAGAGCCACCAAGAGGCAGAAAATAAGCTAAAATCACATATTTCTCACTGCTCAGCTCCACTCTTCCTTCTGCCCTTCTGTGCTTCAATGGGAAGTGCTGTCACTAATGTCTGAGTAATCCTCATTGCCCAGTTTTTCAGTATCTCCTGCTCCCCACAGGTCCCCCCGTGCCCCATCCCCACACTCCTCACCTGTGCCACTCCCAACTCCCAGAACATTGATGGTGGATTTTCCAGGGCCAAGGCTGAAAGGATAAATACACATTACTTAACCACAGTTACCACACGACTTCATGTTCTCATTCTTACGGCTTGGATGGCACTCCAGCCTGGAAATTGTCATGTTTTGCACATGAATCGGGACAGAAATTTGATCATCCCTTTTGATCCTGGTGATGACCAGCAGGGCAGGAGCCTGCCCAGACCAGCCAGCTCATATTTCAGAGTATAGTAGGCACCACAGTGTAGAGTTTCTCACCCTTTGCCAAGGAGATTTCTTCAGGCTGTGACTGAAAAAGCCTCTGGGAACGCCAGGGCAAAGGGGCTGTACCTGACTGGGATGGCACTGCTGGGGAAGCAGGGACAAGGTGAGCTGGGGAAAACCTCAGCACCCTCAGGAGGGAATATTGGATATAAATGAGCAGAAAAAGCAAAACCACTAGGCTCTCCAGGTGACTGGAAATTATCTCTTATCGACATTAACCTTGGACTGAAATTAGGAGGAGGGTCTAAATCTTCAATAATTTTTACCTTACAAAAATTGCTGATTGAAAGTCTCCAGTCACATTCTTCCTAGCAGAATATTTAATAACAGCCACACTCTGACATGATTTATGGCCTTACTCTGCCCTCAGGCATGGACTGTGCTGAGGGATTGAGTTTCCCAAACACAGTCTCAGGAGGCACCACCGTAATGATTCCACAGGAATGGGATGAGCAGCAAGTCCTGAAGGGTGTGAGCAAGTCCAGGAGCCTTAGCCCTAATGAGGGCCAAGACTCTTTGACAAACCCAAAATCAGCACCACAGAATGTTTTTTTTTAAATAATGTTTTCCATTATTTAAATTCACAATAAAATTTCTTAATATAATCTTTAATGATTATTATTTTATTGTGTATTATATCTATCTATCTATCTATCTATCTATCTATCTATCTATCTATCTGATCTGTAGAATAAAAGTTTCCTGCCTAAGCTTTTTTTCTCAGTGGAGAAAAATACAGGTCCTAGAGCATCCAAAAATTACGCAGATTTGAAAGGATTTTCTTGTGCTTTGGATCTAGGCTGTCCTGAAGCTGTCTGCAGTTATCCAGCCTTAAGATATTACATCAATACTTTACAAAACTTTCATTTGGTACTTAAGCAATGCAAATCAACTTAGGATAGAAATAAGGAGGTCTTAGGGGATTGGGAAAACCAAGAATTAGCCACTAGGAGAGAATTAGAGATGTGTTTCTGCTTGGATGGATGTGATGAAGTCCCAAAAGCACAAGAGAGAGCACAAGAGAGCTTTCTTTCAGAAAAAAACAAAACAAAAAACAAACCCCAACTTTAATCCTTGGAAAATCAGCTAATGAAAAGGACATGAGAATGAGGTCTTGAGCCTTTCCTTAACATCAGCTGAGAGGCAGCACAGTGTATTAATTGAAACAGCACATGCTCTGGAGTTATTAAACAGAATGTCCTAAAAAACACTGTTAGGGGACTTAAAACTGAAAAGCATTTAAAGTTTATTCCCTCCCAAAAAAATCCTTTTGTTTTTTCTGACTCCCAGGATCACAAATGGCTTTCCCACCTTGGGGGAGGTGCTCCTTACCCAGCCACGATGTTGGGCATTTGCTCCTTGTTGAACTCATCCATGCACTGGTGCTCTGTTGAGTGATCCAAGAATGACTTGAAGGCCTCCACATACTCCTCAGCTGTGAGGCTTCTCATGGAAGGGATCATGTAGAGCTCTTGGGAAGCAAATATGGACTGCATGTTAGAGGCTTTGAGGCATGAGAAGGGTCGAAGCAGTTACCTCATGGGAGAAACCCAACCTAACCCAACAGGAGCCAGAGATTTGGGAAAACCATGCAGAGGATGCGCTTTCCAAGCTGTTCACACTCAGGCTTCAAAAATTATTCTTGGGTACCCTTTGACATCAGCAGGTTTGCTAAGTGACTCATCATTACAGGACAGCATGAGGAAAATGTCCCCAGAATGTTTGGCCAGATGTGGGGCACTGTTTGTAAGAAGGGAGGGAACTGGGGGGGGTTTCTGGAAGACTGAAAGGGTGAAGGGAGTCACACAGTGGGTCCAAACCTGTGGCCATCACTCGTGCCCATGCTGGCCAGTGTGGCTGGGGTGGGCAGCCCTGGCACACTGCCCAGGAGGGGTGATGCACCACAAACGCTGCCACCTGCAGCTGAAGCAAAACCAGTCACCCCTGTGCATCTCGTCTGTGACTCTGACAGCGTGGGACTGAAATGGGCTGCCAGCAAGGTGAATTCCCTGCTGGGACCTGCAGCTCATGGCCAGGAGGGCAACTGAGGGCAAAACATTTCACCTGAACAGGCTCATGTTCAAATGTGTGAGAGACTGACACCAATATCTGTCCCTCTGAGCCAAAACCCAGGGATACTCAAGGGGTTCCAAGCAATTATTGCAAAGTCTCCATTTCCTGCTGTTCCATCCTGAAGACAGAGCTGTTGCCAGGGCACAGGCTCTGGCCAGCTGCTCAGGGCTGAGGAGCAATGGCAGGATTGAGACTTGAGGCTCATGAGAAGATGCCCTGCAGTGCTGGGTCTGCCTCAGACAATGGGCTGCAGTAGGAAGGTGCTGATGTGCAGCCTCCACCTGCTTGAAAAGGCATCATTCAGTGGGAAAAAAAAATCAGCTATTCCTCTTAAATGTAATGAGGATGAAGTACAGAACTTGGCAGAATATCTTCATCCTCATTTTTGCCTTTTAGAGAGCTGCATTTTTATCACCTGCTTTTAGTCACCACTAATAAGAGAACCATGTATGTCTCATCCAGTACCCTGCAATCTCAAATTGATTGCCTGTGCTCTTTCCAAAACCACATGTCCTTGGCAACTGTGTTCCTGGTCCAGCCCTATTGGAGGTACAGACATCGATGTCTCTCCTTAATACTTTGAACTCTACCCTAACATAAACCTGAAATCACCTGAATTGCAGTCAGTTTACCCTCCTGCTTCTTTGTCTTTTTTTTTCTTTTTTTTTAACAATCTCTAACTCTAAAAGAATTAAAACATGTTTGTAGAGATAGCAATCTGAGTGGGCAGACTGCTTTAATTTCTTTTTTTTCTACCAAATACCTGAATCATCACATGGAGTTGTCAGAATCTCTGCTTCAAAGTTCATGCTGGGAAAACTATTCCTGTAAGGAAAGTATAGCACTTCAGTTATTTGAAGAACCTGTATGCTTATGAAGCTGCATTGAAAATGCAGAACAAAGGGAAGATGTTCCAGGACAAACTTTCCTCTCCTGGTAATCCATAATTTATTCTCTTCTTTTTTCCTAGAGAAAGCAAAAACTTCTTTGTAGCTGATCACAGTCACAGAATCCTAGAGTCAATAGAAGAGTTTAGGTTGGAAGGGACCTCAAAACTCATCTTGTTCCAATCACCTGTCATGGGCAGGGACACTTTCCACTATCCCAGGTTGCTCCAAGCCCTGTCCAAGCTGGCCTTGGACATTTCCAGGGACAGGGCATCCACAGCTGGCCACTGCTCAATTTCTCTGAGATGTGTTATGGAAGATTTCATACCCCTGCAGAACCATTAACCAGTCAATGCAGCTGAAGGCATCACACTGATATTTTCCTTTTGCATTTTCCTTTGACAACATGCCTCATACATAAAACAGAGGTGAGGTGCCACTGGAAAAAGGAAGGGATGAATTTAAATCAGAGCAAGGACCTCACTTCTGCAAAGACAGGCTTGGGATGAGGCTGTCTGTGCAAAGGGAAGAGTCACCTCCTGGGTAACCTCATTTCAGTTTTGAGATGCACAGCAAGTCTTAGTCTTATCCTGTATAATGTGTTTAGACACACCAAAGCTTTGCTGTTGGAAAATGCCTCAGGACAAGCAGTCTGAGATAGCAGACCCCACCCAATAGTCTCCTCTGCCAAGGAAAAAAATCCCAAGTGAAGAAAAAACAGGGCAGGAGGTGAAAAAGTAAAGAAGGGAGTTTGTAGTGGGGCTTTGAGATACAAGTATGTAATGACTGTGCTGGCCAGGCAGCAAGGAAGTGGCCACGTGCAAACAATGCACTGCTTCTGTCAATGAAGGCAAGAAAGGACTGAGATGTCCCAGAAGTCTCAGAGACACTGGAGCACTTTCAGAGTCCTGCAAGAGCAGCTGATTTAATCTGAGTTCAGCACCAAAGTCATGTAACTCTTGTCCATGGGGTATGCCAAAGGTCTCTCTTCCACCACCTTGACCTCACCTCTCCCCAGGAAAGACCTCTCAGCAGCTCATCAGGAAGGACCCAGAACTCAGCCCACCTCCATAATCTGCTTGGCTGCAGGCCAGCCCCTCCAATTTCCACTCAACTCTGACCTCTTCCATCTCTGCCCATCAAAACAGGGGGCTGTTTTGTCCCCTCAGCTGGGTGAGCCCAGCAAGATGCTTTTCAGAGTAAATGTCCCACTAAAATGCCGAAGGGTAGCAGAGCTTCTCCTGTGCAGAGACGAACAGCTTTGGACACAAACTCCATTTCTGACAGGTCAAGTGTTTCCAGCCATGCCAGGAGACCTGGGCAGACTGCAGCACAAGCATTCACCAGCACAGATGATGCCAAGATCTCTTCCACTGACATTTTTGCTATTTCTCCCCAGGCAGGGGTTAGCTTCTGAGGCAGATTAACACTCACTGCTGGGAAGGTGAAACAGGAGCAAACTCTAGAATCTGGTTAAAATCCAGACCAGGTCCTAAAATTTGCACATTACGTTTTGGGCTGGTCCTGCCCACCCCAGGACCCCAATACCCAGCAGCAGACCAAGGCAGGGACTGCCAGGGAGCAGCTGGTCCTGCCACAGCTCCCAGCTAAGGCTGGGCTTGCAAGGTTAAACCATGAACAGAGCTGGGTGCATTATGGACAGCAGGTGCAGGGAAGTCAATTATTACCTCAGGTGATGCAACCTCTTTAAACTGAGAAAGTTTTCTCTAGGAACACAAATCGCAAGAATATCTTCATAACTCATAAACTTCATTATTCCTAAACTTAGACTGTGGAGGGGTTAAAGCTCTCTCCCTTAGCCCCCATCCTCCCCAGGACACGGGCACAGCCGCCGCTCCTCCACCTCGCACTCTCCCCTCTGTGACACAGACACACCGTCCCGCTCCCTGCCAAACCCCGCGTACCTCTTCAGCTCCGGAGCCGGCTCCATGCTGGGGGTGATGCTGTGCAGGGACACGGGGCAGGGCTGATGATCCTGGCGGTCCCTGCAGCTCAGGACACGCCGTGACTGCGTGACCCGGCAGCCGGGGGTCAGCCCGTGGCCCGGGTCAGCATGTCGGTGGCCGGGCTGTGGCGGAGCTGTGGGGACAGGCGGCGTCACCGGGGCAGGCTCAGGGGAAACCCGAGCCCCGCGGGGCAGGAGCGGGGCCGGGCGGGCAGAGCCGGTGCCCACGGCCGGGGCTGCGCTGCGGGCGGGACACGGCGCGGAGAGCGGCACCTGCGACTTCCCAACCTCACTGAGCACCAGGGCCTGGGGGCTCTGAGCCGGACAGACCCGGGGCCCTTTCCGTCCCCTTTTCAATCCGCTGTGAACCTTGTCTCTCCTTCCTGCTCGCCGCCCTGCGCAGGAGGGAACGCTTTCCTGCATCCTTGGCGCGCTGCCGGATGGATTGCCCTGATGGATGGGGGATGCGCTGGGAGATCCCTGCCTTCCCCAGGGAGAAGAGGAGCTCGTTGCTCGTTGCCCGGAGACCTGAGCAAGCGATTTTTCCGTCTGTGACTCAGGGGGATACGGGGCATAGTGTCAGAACCCCTAGCGAGCACTGCAGCCCCTGTCCTGGGGGACGGGGGCGACGGGCAGCCAGCACGGGGGGCAGCGAGCCCAGTCCGCTCACACTCTGATTGTTAAACCGCAGGGATTGGAAAGCAAGGAAACATTTTTGGGGACAGCTATCCAGGGCAGAGGTGGCTGGAGGTCCCCAGGAAGGGATAACACAGCAGAAGGTGCAGTGGTCACTGTTCCAAATTCAGAAAATCCTGGGTTCTCCCTGCACTTGCCTCTGGATTTTTCCCCTACTCACACCCACAGGACTGATGCTCCTTTTGCCTAAAATCTAGTAACACGAGTGTGAAAAAGGAAGGATTTAAAGGCTTTATATTCCCAAGTGAGGTCCACTGGTGGAAAGAGCCGCATTAGGATCCTCCTCACTCCCATTCCCTGAAGACAACGGGGAGAACAGATTGAGCAGGTGACAGAGAAAACCTCCCCTCTTGATTCAGGATTCAGGATGCTCCACCATCAAGTGACCTGCCTTGGTTTGCACTAGATTTGGCTTCCAGGTGGATTTAAGATATCCACCTCAAGGCAGGTCCGCAGCAGCACATTAACAACTGCATTGCTACTCTTCAACCAAACACTCAAAATAAGTGAGGAAAGACCAGAACCTCTTTGCTGGGTCAAAAGCGCACCTCTGGCTGCTGGCGCCGTGTGACAGCCTGGGCAGCGATTTTACATGAGTTAATTCAATCCCTCAGCAGTCCCCCCTGAGATGCCATCCCCCAGACTCCATCCCTGCACCGGGGCTGTCCCAGCCGAGCCCCCTCAGCAGCCTCTGTCCCCCGGCCGCCTCTGCCTTGTCCCACCACGCCTCCCTGAGCCCCGCTGCGGCAGGCAGGGCCGGACAGCCCGCAGGAAAGCCGTACCTCCCCGGAGCCGTCCAGAGCAGCCAGGAGCAGCCAGGAGCTGCAAACCCTCGGGAAGCTGCTCGTACACCGGCGGGGCTGCCCCTCGCCTGTGGCTGCGCCCCCCCGGCCCGGCCCGGCCCGCCCCAGCCGGCATTAGCTCCCAGAGCCGCCTTTGTCCGGCCGGGAACAACGGGACATTGTGGGCAGCTGCCCGAGCCGGCAGGGGCTGGCAGCGGCTGCCTTGGCACGATGGACCCTCTGCCAGCCCTGTTCGCCCTTGTTCTGGCGAGCTCGTGACTAAATCCGCTCTGAACCCTGTTTTCCGTACAAACTGAAAAAGCAGATTTTTGATCGGTGAGATGATGGCTAAAGCCAGCGCTGGGCTGCGAGGAGAGGAAAACAAAGCGGGTGTTTTTCCTCCCGCTCTCTGCGGCTCCGGAGGTCAGTTTTGGGCTGATCCTGCAGAAATAGGTCATTCAACTCTCCCTGGGGCAAGCCTGTCTGAGGCTGGCATTGCCCGTGGCTCTGAGCCCCTCTCAATGTTCCATCTCCATCAGCCCAACACAACAAGCTTGGACCTGCATCTCCGGGCAGGAAAGCCTGGAGACACCAAATTGACATCAAATTCCACATCAAAATTGACACCAAATTTCAATTAATTTACCTTCTAAACAGCAACCTGCTTTTAGGCTGAAGGCCTCTGGCATTTTTAGGGTGTTGATGGCAGAAGGTTTGGGACTAAATGCTTTTTAAGGCCCCTTCCAACCCAAACCGGTGGATGATTCCATGTTTACTACTTTGTTTTTTGAGACTTCCAAATCCACCTAGAACAACTGATTAAAGCTCAGTAATGTAATTCTGATTTTCTTGTGAGCAAAGCTTTCTTGTGAGCAAAACTAAAACAGTTTCCTGTTTTAATGAAAATGTTTTCATCAGTTAGATATTTTCAGTTTTCTAGACTAATCTTCTCAAACACAGCAGTTTCTGTACTCTCCTAGGTGAAATATTTTATGCAAACATGTTATTCTCCATGAAGCAAATTCTGGTAGAGAGAAGGAAAATCAGCAATTCTGTAGCACCCATTTTCCTGATAGTTAACAACAAGATTTCTCATTAAAGGAAGAAATTTGGTTTTTGTTTAATCCTTTAATCCTGGGCAGCAGTAGATACTGGAGTTTGAGCAACAGTATTTTTTTTTAATGTGTATATAGGATATTCTCCTATGGGAAAAAGAACATAATTTCTGATAAGTACTGAAAAAAAAGGCACTGCAGAAGCAAAACCCATCCCTCCCTGTGGGCAGCAGCCCTCACTGCTGCTGGGTTCCAGACATGTTTCTGTTCAGCCTCCCAAAAAACCTGAAGTATCTATGCCTTGGAGATTTTTTTTTATTATTACTTTTAAAACTCTGCCTTTTCTGCCTCTTTATTAAAGCCTGGATCCTGGTACAGCTCTTCCAGACCTTTTAAAATGACCCTTTCCAACCCATTTGACTAGAGGTCATAACTCATGTAGTTGTAATTACAGAGCCAAGGTAAGGGCAGAGGGAAAGTCCGATGTGGCTGCCTGCAAAAAAGGCTCTTTGACTCAAGGTGAAGACCAGCTTTGCTCTACAACCCATCCAGTATTCAAAAAAGGATGTCTCTGAGTGCAAAGGCAGATATGGTAAAATGTGCCTTTTACCCCTCAAAAACTCACATGTCTTCAGCCAGGAAAACACACTGGGAATTTCAATTTCTCTGGCTGTACCTGTGCTGCTGCCAGTAGTGTGAGAGTCCAACATCAGCAGGATTAAACACATCCATCAGGAAGAGCACTACAAAACAGGGGTATTTGCAAATCCTGCTCTACCAAAACATGAAGAATTGCCAGCAAAAGAGATTCTGTCCCTAGCTCAAAGTTAGCAGTGCAAATAGTAAAGCTATGGAGACTGGACCCTGAGAGCTTTTTGTGGTTCAAGAGGATGAATTGAGGGGGACAGGAAATGAAGGATCAGAATTTAAATTATTTTTACTTATCTGCTCTTAAAGCAAGGCTGAGCCCAGCCATCACACCACATCTGAACAGAAGGGATCTGAAGTATCCCAGGAAAAGCCACTCTGCCAGGCAAAAATATGTTACAAAATTGGAATATCTCTCGGAATGTACGTAGGATGATGAGTCACATTTCCGTGGGTAGGCAGAGAGAAGGAGCAGTGGAAGGGTGGCCATGAGCCCAGTGGGGGATGCTCACCTCTCACAGGCTTTGGCTGCTCTTCTGTGAACCTTTCTGGTTGGTCCCACTCTTAAAAAGAGTAACTTCAGCTAAATTAACTCTTGAAAAGCTGGATCAAAACTTCTTTTCCATTGGCGTGGAGTTCTGCCATCTCTCAAACCCTGAGGAGTACTTACAAAAATAGATTAAATCCAGCAGCTTTGGCAAATCGAGTTTAGCAATGTGCATATCTGTCATATTGCAGGATCAGGGGAGGGCATGTCCAAACCCAGGCACTGCAGATTTATTTTACCAAGAGCCACTAGATGGGGATGCAAGGACACTTTTCTGCTCTCAGTTATGCTTTGGTCCCATCACGTTAAGCTCGAGCTGGCTTTTCCCACTCACAGGGGCTGCTGTTGTCTTTCCTTTTTCTCTTTAGGAGCTGACAGAGGTCATTTGGAAACTTATCACTCGCTGAGATCTCATCCTGTAGGGATCAGGCCTCAGGCAGCAGTTACAGTGCAATTGCTTCTTGCTGAATATTATTCTCTGCACCAAGACTTAGGAAGAGTAAAGGGTTTGCCTTTTAGTTTGTGGATTAGTCTTCTTTTATAGGCTGTGGAAAGAAAAGGTACTTGAGATTGAACACAGAGAGGAAAAATGGTATTCAGCAAGCTGGTAATGTCTGAAAATGTCCATACTTTGGAGCAGTTACTGCTGGAAAAAGCCAGGAGATTTCCTCAGGCTCAGTAGTCAAATCTCTGAGTAATTTTTTGTGTTAGTTTCTCCTCTTTTGAAATCCACAATTGTCCTAAGGAAAAAGCAAGATAAAGTCTGGAGAATTGGCTTGGCAGAGGTGAAGGCAGGATCAGCCCTGCTCTCCAGGGCAGCAGCACTCCACAGAGCTGCCCCAGGAGCACATTTAGGCTGCAGGAGTCTGTGCAATGCATCAGAAATGCTGTGGGAGTGAGGAGGGCTCCAGCCCTACAGTAATTGTCAGCTCTGACCTCCAGTAACCTTGGCCTTCTGCACTGAGCACCCACTCTTATTTTATCTCAGGTGTCAGGATATTTGGTGCTTATATTAATTCCCAGCTCCTGAAGTCAGGTGAAATATGGAAAAATGCAACTCTTCTAGCAAATATTTAACAGCAAAATTCTGGCTTTGGGAGTATGCTGAGGTACCCAAAATGCACTCTAGGCTTCAAAACACAGAAAATGCTTTGAAAGAAACCCAAAAATTGATAAATTTCAGGGCAATTTCATGAATGCTTTCAGTGGTTGGCAGGGAGGGAGAGTGGGTGTCAGGGTGTGTCCAGGAGTCTCAGAAAAAAGGCTCTGGTAAATACCCTGAAAGCAAATTAATCTTGTATCATAACAATCAATTCAGAAAAGCAGGAGAACAATTCAAATATTATCAAAATAAATGTCTTTCCTACTCCATACACTCCAGATATGGAGCTAATGCTGCCAGTTCATGGCACTCACTGTTTTAGGGGCTGGGAGAACAGAAGCACTGAGGGCTCTTTGGTGTTTTCAATTGTATCTCCACTAATTGCTAAAACCAGATTGCTCCAGTTCATTAGGCATGAAGAGAAGGGCAGTTGCTTTTCCCGGGCCCGAGGGTGAGGAGGTTGCAGGGTGAGGGCTGGAGGAGCTCTGGGCTGGCAGCAGGGCCGTGTCCCTGCACTCTTGGGGACACCGCAGGCCTGGATCCCCTCGGGTGCTGCTGCCACCACCCCTGCCAGGGCATTCTCAGCAGGCACTGCAGATTCCAGCTATTCCTCTTCCCTGCTTTTTCCTCGCTGCTTAGTAGTCTCCTCATGGTGACAACAAAATGTCTGTTTTCCAGGAACCCATTTGAGCTTTATGGATTGGCCATGGTAGGCACTTCAGCCCTCCATAAAGCACGCTGACACGCTCTCTGGTGTATTCCCAGCTCGACTGAAAAATTGATCAAAGCTGATAGAGTTACAGGGCCCCGTGTCCCTCTACAATCTGCTGTTGTGCTGCTCAGCCCTTACAGAGGCAGCAAAGCCAAACCCTGTGAAAACCCTGTCTGAAGAATGCACCTCCATCCTGCCCTTGGCTTTGCACCCTGGTCTGAGGAGGATGATGTGCAGCATGTGTCCCCCCTCCTCCCCCAGTTCTCCTGGACCCAAACTCCCCTGGCATTGTGGGCATCCCCAAAATGCAGCAGGGAGTGCCAGCAGGGTCCTGTCCTGCCAGGAGGCACTGACACCATGTGCAGGGTGCCCAGGGCTGGCACATTCTCACCCCAGTGAGGGTGTGGCCTCATGTGCCTCCTGCATGCCCTGTCCCATGGGCTCAGGCAGCAGCTCTTAGCAGAGACAGTTTAAATGACAGGAAATTTTAGCAAAGTCATTAATGTGCACATAGGTCTGCTGGAGGAGATGGGATATCACACAGCAGAGTTGCTGCCAGTTTCTACCACAAGACCTCATCAAAGTCTTTTTCCTTTTCCTCACTGTCTCCCAAAAGCTCTTGCTTTTGCTCAGAGAATATTAGTCCCTTGAAGCAAAGGCTGTGCCTCATTTCATCCCAAAATCTCCTGGGGTCTGGGAGGGCAGCCAGGCATTGGGTGCACTGTCTCTCCCCTCTAGTGCCCCAGTCCTACAGGAACACTTCCCCCTTCTGTTTATTAATTACAGTTTGATTTCTGCTGGAAGGCCAAATGAACACTGCATAGCAAATCCAATACCTGATCCAAAGAACTTCCAAATGAGGGGTTGGGTGGGATAGAAAGGATATTAAGATACCTGTCAGGGGATCAGAAGTGGATGAGATAACAGAGGAGCCAAAGCACCTGTCTCCAGTCTGAAATGTGCAAGCAGAGCCAAAATGCTCCTCATGCTGTAAAGGGCCCCCACTCCTGTACACTGCCAAATTCAGTTTGATGAGCTGATCAATAAAGGTGCACAGACAAATGCCAGGACAGGACACACAGGGAAGGAGTGCTGACATGGGAGGGCACAAGGCTCTGTGCTGCCTTCGAGTCACACAGCAACAGCAAAAAGGGAGATGCTTGGCTTTTCAGCTCTTTGGAGTTATAGTATCACTGAATTATTTTGGTTGGAAAAAACCCTTTAGGATCATCAAGTCCAACAGCTAACCCAGCACTGCCAAGGCACCACTAAACCATGTCCCCAAATGCCACATCTTTTAATGCCTCCAGGGATGGTGGCTTACAGCCTCCAACAGCTTTATTTAAATATGGCCTTTAAGTTATGCCAAAATATTATCATCTGTTTTTATCAGATAAAAAAAAAAAAAAAAAAGTACAGTAATGACTAGTTTCAGCATAGGGAACAAAGAGGTAATTCAAAGAGGTAATTTTACAATTGTCAGTGCTCATGTGGATAGACATACAAGAAAAAAATGGGGTTATTTCACTGCAAGCATCAAGCACAGGTAACCTTCTTTCACCTTGCAAAGTGCTGGATGTTTAGTTTCTGAGCTGTGTGCTGTTGTAACACACCTCAGCAGTTTATTTATGTTCATCTGAATACTGACAAAAATAAAAGGATCTTCTCAGCGCTGTTTGTTCCCCTGCCATTCCCTCCAATTTCTGATGGGCTTCTCCCCATGTCCTGCAGTCTGCACAGATCCAGTGGGGGTGGACACCATATCTGCAGCAGAGAGCAGAGCCATCCCTGCAGGCTCCCTGTCCCTCTCGTGGGGTGCCCTTGGCAGCAGAGGGGTGCTGATCTGCCCCAGCACCCCTTGGAGGCAGCTCCAGCTAAGGAGGGAAAGGTGGGCAGCATGAACCCTGGCCAACATTAAACTACTTAATACCTTTTCAGACAAGGATGCTATTTAAGTCATCATTACAGCTGCTGTAATTTTTATTGCACAAAGTCCTTCATGCCCACCGAGGTGATGACAGGTCCTGATGGCCCCAGCTCCCTCGTCTATCCTTGCTCTCTCATGTGGCTACAGAATCTCATTTCCTTTCCCCCAAGCCAGATTTCAACCAGTTACCCCTGAAAGAGTCTGATTGCTGAGGCAGGGGGTGACCCACAGCTCCAGGCAGGTGTGAGGAGACACAAAGGACCAGCACCAAGCATTTCATTAACCTCAATGTGTCAAGACCAACAACTGCTTCAAAAATCCCAGGAAACAAAAGCAAATGAAGCAGCTCTGGTGAAAGCTGGACCTCTCTGAGCTGAGCCACACTCCGTGGCTTGTGCCATCATGCTCACCCTGGCCCAGCCCCTGCAGTCCATGCTGCAGATCTCGTGTTTGCCCCACTGGAGTGGACATTTCCCTCAAAGTGAATGTCCTTGGTTGCTTGCACGCACCTATTCCCCAGGGTGTGTGTCCTAAACAACATTGCAGAGGCATCTGGAGGTATCTCCTGCAGATTTTTATGCTTTTCTAAGAGTGAGGAGGGAAGAAGCTTGGCCTGCTCTGGCACACTCCCATCTGCAGGATTTAGTGGGATTCTGAGCTGTTAGCAAACCTAACCCAGACCTAAGGTTTTCATCTCTTTTCCCTCCCCTCCTCACATAGTACAGATGTGAGAGCTTTCCTAAAGCAACAAAGATACTTTTGATCTTGATTACTAGCATCAGCTACAGGGAGAAAATTAGAATTCAGGATTTGTTACCAACACTTCAATTATTCAGTGTTATCAAGTTGTCACCAGGCCTTTAATTATTTTTCAGTTTATATCTAATTTCCCACACTGTGATTGCTTTAGCAATGTTAAGGTAGATCTGCAACTGTAATGGGAAATGTCCAAGTCCTTTATGATGCTGGGGACTGGAAATGACAACGTTAATAAAATTCACACATCTCCTGTGTCACAAGCCCTCATCAATATAGTGTTGATCTGCAGTTGACACGCTATTTAATTATGCTCTTTTGGTACCCATAAACTCTTAATAATATATTCAAAGTGAGTAAACAGGATATAACACTGACTGTGATTCTGCATCTATTTAAAGATTTGGGCACGAGACCATAAAGTCTCACTTTCAAAGCTTTTCAGTATTTGCCTTTGCTTTTTGGACACTGGGAACATCATTCTGTGCAGGGTATGTGTACCCAAGCCATTGGTGTGTACAGCCAAGACAGGGGTTGTACTACAGAGATTCACAGAGGATTCAGCAGTGATTAGCACCAATTATGCAGATAGTTATCACTGTGTGCAGAGATCATTTGTTTTAACACACCAGGCAATTTTGACTCATCAAAACATTATGCAGAGAAGGAAGCTGATTACAATGATAGAAGGGGTGCAGAAGCTCTCCCAGACCTCACCAGAGCCTGCAAGGAGGCGATTTGCCAAATTTCTCACCCAGCCCAGGGTATGAAAACAGTGGGATTATTGCACCTGCTGTGGAGCCCTGTGCAGGGGAGGCCCTGAGGAGCTGTTCCTGCTGCTGTGCAATCAGTGATACTGGATCTCTGAGGGAAGATACAAAACAGCCGTTTTTTCCCCCAAAAGGCTGCCAGCAGTCAGGGCCCTCTGACATGCAGGAGACTGAGGAGACAGCAGGTGAGCAGCCTGTTAAACCAAACCTCCCTTAGCACCCATCCCCAGATGTCCTTCACAGGCCCATGGCTCCCAGGAAAATGGGATTGTACACAATCCTGGTCTGTAAACCTGATGCACAGCAAAATTAGGAGCTAGTGTCCAACCCTGCCCCATTTTACACTGTGTTTGAGCATCCTGAAGCTAAAACACAGTGAGAAAACCTTGAATAGCTCAGCATGATCTAGCCTGGGTTGTCCCAGTCACGATTTCCTCCTTCAGCTGGTGTTTAGGTGTGTGGGAGGCTTACAGGTGCCTGTCCACCATGTGCCCACTGCTGCTCAAATACTGTTTGCCATGATTTGCTTTCTGTCCAATGACACTTCTTGCCCAGAACTAATTAGCAGATATAGGAGGTCACCTTTCTAACCAGCACCTCCATTCCCAGCCTCCAGCACCTTCTGCAAATAAGTTTTACACATTTGAGATTCAAATTCGTGTTGGATCACCAGTGCTGATCTCCCTGAGGTGGGGAAGGGAGCGCTGTGAACACGGTGCCCAAGTGCTCAAGATCATTTTATACTCTTCCTCCCTCCACTAATTGAGTTAATGCCACACACAGCTGGGAGGGCATTTACATCTCCAAAAGCCCCATGATGCTCTGAAGATGTATCAATCTGGCATCTTGACTCCCCCCCTCCCAGACCTCACAGATGTGGATGATTAGCGCCTGAACCAGAACTAACTTCTCAGAAAATTGTACTTATTGCAGGACAAATTGAGTCTGCTCTGGAAGAGGCCAGAATAATTGCTCAGGGGAGCATGGGGCTTATCCAGCAGTTAATTTATTATTTGTACCTGCCCAGAGCCAGGATGGAAACAGCAGGAAAGGCAGCAGCAAACAAGGTACAAACTCCAGTACCTCAAAACCAATTTTCTCACTTAAAGGCTTATTGCCATCACTGCAAGGGGTCAAAACATCTTTACAAGCCCTCGTGGGTGGCAAAATAGAGGAGGGACAGGTTTATCCTGTAGTTTGTGGTAGGCTGTACAGACTTGGATGCAATTCATGTTGCATTTTGGGCTTTGCCATATCTTTGCATGCAACAAAAAGTCAGAGTTAAGAGAGGAAATGCATTTTAAGTCAGGCAGATCCCACCTTCATGACAGTGCCAGGTTAAGTCAGCCAGCACCCACCAGCAGCAGTTGTGGCTGGTCTTGCCATGTGTCAGGAGTGATGCTTTAGGAAGAAACAGAAGGTTGGGAGAGCTGTTAAAACCCAGCAGCACCACACGTGGTGCAGACTCAGCTCTGCCATTGTCGTGGTGGTGCTGATCACAGCAGGGCTGGCTTCCCTGCCTGCTCCTAAGCACATCCCTTTTTGCTGCTCTCAGTACAGCTCCTCCAGGAGCTGGGACTCCTCCACAGCTGCTTGGGGTGGTCCCACAGTGGCCAGTGGCCACTGGCTGCTTTGTGATCCCCCCTGTGCTTGTGAGCCCCAGGAGGCTGCTCTTGCCCACCTCATCCCATGGCCATGGAGTGCTGAGACATTCCATGGTGCCAGGGCTTCACCTCTTCATCTCTGGAAGATGTGGGAAGTCAATTTAAAAAAAACCAACAAAACAAACCAACAACTGAGCCATTCATCAGGGCACACAAACAAGCTCAGGCCCTGTGTGACGTCCAGCCTGGCCTCGAGGCAAAGCAGAGCTGCTCTTACCTTTAACAGCCCTGACAAATTGGAATAGGATGTGTCTCTATTGAATGTGGATATTTCCCCACTGCTTTTTCTTGTAGTCTTGACTGGCGCAGGGAATCACCATGAATCTTCATTTGCTTTGCAGCATTCACACTGGGTTTAAATTCTTAACACTAAATCCCCACGGCAGGGGGTTGGAACTCGATGATTGTTAAGGTCCTTTCCAATACAAACCACTCTGTGATTCTGTGAAATAGACACTATTTTGGCTAATGATCCTCAAGATCTGAATACATTAACTCTGTCAGATCTATTATTGCTTAATACTTTTACAGAATTTAATTATTTATTAATGAGGAGCAGTAAGAATACTGCCAACTCTCTCATTCCCATGAAATGGAATGCAGAACTGCCAGGTGAGTGGGGCAATAGCCAGGGATAATAAGCACAGGGAGGTCTCAGAGCAGATTAGGACACCGTGGTTGGGGCAGTCACATTTGCTGCTGTGGATGGCTGAGGATCTTTCCTATGTGACACTTTTTCATTTCAGTTGAGAGAGTGTGTTAGTTAAAATAATCTTGGGCAGGTTCATATTTTTTCTGTGCCATTTACACAGTCATTTTTGCTAAAGGAAGCAATAATTAACCTGGTTGTCCCCCTTGTATTTGTAGATAGGGAAGACACTGTAATTTTTCTATTCCTTAACAGTGAATACTTCCCACATGGAAAAGCAGTTTTCGTAACATGAGCATGTTTGACTCAGCAAGGGCACTTGCATTGCACCCTATTAGCACAGCCTCCTTCCACCAGTTCCCAAATGGAACAGAAGGAAAAGCAATATGAATTCATGGAATGCAGCATTCAGAAAAAAACTAGAGAAAAAGAATAATGAACCCAACCACACAAACCACCCCATGGCCCTCATCACCGGCTGCAGCACAGGAAGGCCACTCCAGACAGCACGAACATAAGTGCTGCCCTGTGTGTGCAAGGAGGGTTTCTCTGCCTGGAGAGCAGCTGGATGTATCCACAAGGAATGGGAAAGTTCACATTTCAGCAACAGCTCTGTGCATGAGGAGTGATTGAGCACATGACATCTTAGGGGAGGCAACGCTTCCAGGACTGCCACAGAATCACTGAACTTGGAAAAGACCTCCAAGATCATCAAGTCCTGCTGCCAGCCCAACCCCACCGTGTTCACCACTAAACCATAAACCCAGGTGCCACATCCACACACCTTTTGAATATTTCCAGAGATGGTGACCCCACCACTTCCCTTCACAGCCTGTTCCAATGCTGACCACGCTTTCCTTGAAGACATTTTTCCTGATACCTAATCTAAACCTCCCATTCCTTGGACATTCCTTGTCCTTGGGCTACAGGAATGAGAAAGGATTTCACCTCCCTATAATTCTTCTTTATAGTAGGAGGGTGTCAGTTTGTTGTCTTGGTAGCAGGAGGAAATATCCCAGCCAGGCATTTTTCTGTCTCAAGGGGTGATTCAGGGGAGACACATGAGCCATGGCAGCTGGGCTGTCCCTGTCCTGCTGAGGGGACAAGCAGGGCTGGTGGCTCCAGCCCTGCCTGCACCCACTGCCCACCCTCACAGGGATTGCCCAGGAGGGGGCTGAGGGGCCCAGCACAGCTCTGCAAGGGACCCACCATTTCCTCCTCTGCTCATCTGCAGATTCTCCCCTTCCCTGCCTCGGCTTTTCAATCTCCCCAGGGTATTTTCTGCTCCCTAGCTGGTGCTCATCCCTGGGCATGGAGAAATGGGTGATGTGGGGAGCTGCTGACACAGCGAGGGTCTCACTGACAGATGTGAAGCCATTGCCTTCACAAGAGAACCCAGATGTTTCCCCTCGCTCCTGCTGGCAGAGCCACCCTGGGCCAGCAGAGGAACTGAAACCAGCCAAGGTCTGCTCTCAGCTGGGCAGCAAATGCCTCCTTAGGAGAGCAGGACAGGAGAGACTTCACACCAACACCACTGTGAAATTGGTCATTTGGTGAAGTAATTTGGGTGCATGGCCCCACATCCACGGCCAGACAACACAGACACTTCACCCTGCCCATGGCACTGCGATAAATGGAGCTGTCAGGTCAGAGCACGCCCAGCCATTCTCATTCAAGCACCTATTTAATATTCACCGTGTTACAGAGGGACATTTTTACGTCAGGAAAAACACAAATGCTCTCCCAAAATGACTCAAGGGCAATAAAGAATAAATAGTCTTTAAACCTGTATAAGGGATGCTGAAGTCACAAACAAGGCATAAAATAATATGGAGGTGGAAAGTGGTTTTTCCTTATTAAGCTTATCAAAGTAAAACTAGGCTGGTGAGCTTGCTCTATCAAGCAAATGGATGTGGCAAAAAAAAGGAAATGAAAATTCTGATCCATATTCATTGTTTCAGTGTCAGCAAGGGAGAAAAGCTCTACTTTAATTTTACTTTTTTTTGCCTTAGAAAGCTGATCTGAAGTTTTACATAAAAAAAGGTAAGAAAAGCTGATAAGAAAATGAAAGATAATTAATAGAAACAAAGCATGCAGCAGACGGTGTCTAATATTAAACAAAATGTGAAAAACAGAGCATGCTTGACTACACCAAGCCACAGATCCAGGCACTGACAGCATCTTAATAGGGATTTCTTTCCCAAAGCTCCCAGCACTGGCCCAGCATCACTGCTGTCCCTGCCCCATGGCTGGCAGCAGGGTTTATCTTTAAACACAATAGATTTTTCTTTCCTGTTTAAATTAGGTTTCAACACAGCCCTGAAGGCAGTGCCCAAACAGTCACACCCATGGAACTGCTGCACCCATGAAATAAAGCCAGGCTGATTCCAGGTTAAGAAGTTTGTGCCTTGAGCAGCAGAAGTTTACAGGAGGACCAGTGACAGAATAGAATAGACTGGAAAAGTCCTTTAAGATCATTAACTCCCACCTCTCCTGCAGCAGTAACCATGTCCCTAAGTGCCACATCTACATGGCCTTTAAAACACCTCCAGGAATGGCACTCCAGCACTGCCCTGGGCAGTCTGTTCTATGCTTGACCACTTTTGGTGAAGAGATTTTCCCTGACATCCAACCCAAACCTCTCCTGGTGCATCTTGAGGCCGTTTCCTCTTGTCACTTGCTACCCAGAGAGCCACCTGGCTCCAGCCTCCTGTCAGGGAGTTCTAGAGAGTGAGAATGACTCCCCCAAGCCTCCTGAGTGTATTTTTCATTTCTAGAGACTTACAGATTAACACATTTCTCTCTGTAAAACAACAGGACAGACAAATTTCAAGTCATTCCCACATGGTGCAGCTGAGCCTCAGGAGGGAGCTGATCCTACAGCCAGCACTGCATCCCCTGTGCTCTGGGCTGCAATATTCTCCATTTCACTGCAAATTTCACAGCATTTGGTTCCCACCCTTCCTCCCCCAAATTCCACTTCCCAGGTTCACCTGATTAGGTGAGATAGGCACTTCTCTGCTTTTTGATTTTCAGAGACTTTAGAAGAGATCCAGGAAAATCATTGCAGATGGCAGCTCTTCATTTCTAAATCATGCTCTGCTGGTACATCAAAAATACCACACAACTCTGCAATATTGAAGAAGTCTGTTGGTTTATATTGTTGGTTTTAGGGGTTTTTTTGGTCAATGGTGATTCATGTTGCATGCAGAGTGACAAAGAAATGGGAGTTTGATCTTTTTGGCCTTTCTACAGCCCACTGAGGGCAATGAACAGATCTGTTCTTTCCCCAACATCTGTCTTCAGTCCCACAGGTTCACCAGCAGATTTTTATGCACATAATCTACTCCTGCAGAAAACACAGAATTACTGGAGAGCAGTTTATGTAAATATACTCTCTCCTCAGAAGAGAACAGTGTTTCTAATGACAAATTGAGGGAAATCTCACTTGGCATGAAGCAAATAAAGTAGTAAATATTTCAAGTTACCTCTCTGCAGCAATGGAGACTGCATTTAAAATTAATTGCTATAGATCTGCCGTATCATAAAAAGAAACAGAGTGACAACACCACCGTGATGTGACACATCTGCATTACAGCTTTTCATCTCAATTCTGTCTTCAACAGGCTCCATCAGCTGCTTGAATTTGGTATATGAAGTGATATTTCCAGCCCATCTCCACTGGAGAAGCAGCAATCTCCTGATGTTTCCCAGCAATGAGAAAGCTGAATGTCACTGCTGTCACCGCCGAGCAGCCGTCAGGCAGGGGGCACAGCTTACAGAGATGTATGTGTCTGATGCTCCTCTGCTCAGCCCATCAGGCACAGCCCCCTGCAATACAAACCAGAGCCAGGACAGTACTGAGTTATAAAAGCCCATTTTCTCTGCTCCAGGACTGTCAGACACTGGGAGATGAAGTGGTTTACCCAGTTAAAAAGGGGGTGTGGGGCCATTAGAGGAAACAAGTAGATTGCCCTGGTATGACCTGGCTCTGCTGTGACTCTCCCTGGCAGCCCCTCAGCATGTTTGTCACTGGGAGGGATGGCTCATACACACTGTCAAGGTTTCAGCAAATGTCCTTCTTCCATCTCTCAAAACAAACACTTCACTGGTGCTTCAGCTGTGCTACAACACCCACAAGTTCTGTGTAGTGTATGCTGGAAGAAAAGCCCTCTGTCACAGTGGAATCCCTTCTCCAAAGTCCTGCTTTCAATTGCCTGCAGGACAAGGCTTCTGTTTCATCAGAGGAAAGATTTAAAACATCTGCTATTAACAGGAAAAACACAGATGTCAACTGACACAAATGCTTTCTCAAAGCAGGGATGACCATGAATTAAATCTCTGTTGCATCCCATCAGTGAAATAATCCCAGATTCGCATCCTCAGGAACACCCCAAATACTTCACTTAGATAAATTTGGATATACTTGGTGTTCCCAGTGCACACAAGCCAAGAAGCTCAACCCTTCCACTAGAGAAGAGCAGCCACAGATGATATTTCTCAGGGAACATTTTTTGTCTTTCACTGGTCTGACCTGTCAATTTCTGGGATGTTCATCTCTAATCCAGTCACTGAGCTAAATTAACTTGTAATGTAGAAACCAAACACAAATTGCATAATTAAATCACTTAATTTGCCACATGAGGTGTTTCAGGATCAATGCACTCATATTCACAAAGCTCAGTGAAGGTGGAAAAGGAGTCCACCTCTAAGGAGCCCCTAAGGAGGCAGCAGATAACAATGCATGAATGGTCTGATCATCTCTAAATGAAGTCAGTAAGATTGTTTACTGATTTCAGATCAGGTACATCCCTCCTCTGCCACCTCAGTTATGGGTTTGCCTGATGCTACAACAGTGCCAGAGAAGCAGCACTAACTCTTTACGAATTCCTGCTAAACCTGAGCTCCAGAACAGTTACCAAAGGTTATTTGCCATGGAGAGAGGAAATGTCACATCATTCCTTGGCCCAATCCTGCTGCTGCACTCATCTGCTCAGACACCTCTGCAAGAAAAGATACTTGAAGCCTGCTCACATGGGGTAGGAGCCAGATTGCACCCAAAAAATAGGAAATTATGAATGCCATGTTCCTCATCTGCAAAATGAATGCTGGGTGCTCCACTTCACCCACTTGCTGTTGAAAGATTACTCACTGTTACTATGTCTGAGGAGTTTTTTCCAAATGTCATGCTGGTGTGTGACAACTCCAACATTCATAACGTGCAGGTGAACTTCCATGAAGCAGAGGAGAATGGTAACACTTTTTCTTCGTGGGAGAAACTGAATCTGATTTTTCATTCCATCAAAACATCTCTTCACAGACAGGATAAATCCCATAAATTGCTTTAATCCGTGTGTCTGCCCACAGCCCACCATGATTGTAACAAAACATGTAATCAAAGCAAATGTACATAATTACCAATGTCTGCAAATCTGGGGGTTTAGGTTATTTTCTCAGACATTCCATATGTTACCATTTTACCACTGGTTTACATTTAAAAATATGAATAAACTCTGTTAGATTGTGGGATGAAAGGGCACACATTAAAAATTCACGCAGAAAGCATCCCCGTCGCCGAGATTGCTGTTGTAAGTATTCACTCAAATCTACTCCTCTCTCCCTAAATGTAAATACAACCAGATCACAAAGCGTGGCTAAGTAATAACCTGTTCCAAGGCAGAGTGGGGTCCCTTGCTATCAGATTTCACAGCAGGACACTTCTTTCATTTCTGCCAGGCAGGAACAAGGAATGGCTGTGCACGGTTCCATTTATCCAGCGGCAGTTCATGCCAACGCCTCGGGTTTTTTCACTCTCACGCTTCTAGTCCTGGTTATCCTGATGGGTCAAACAGATTTCTCTAAGGCAGCCCCACAGCTGTACAACTTCCTCAAGCAGTAAGAACCGTGTGACACATCCCACCTCATCCCTGCAGCTGCACCTGGCAGAAAAGGCCAGGAGGAATTACCTGGGACTTCCTTCATCTTCCACGTCTGACAGAAGCAGGAGGCACAGCCCGTCACGAGCACTGGGGATCAGGTGTTGTGACATCTCAATAGCTCAATGGCATGGCTGGTGGCACAAGTCATGTCAGCAGCTAAGTGACAGGAACAGAGTCGCCTGCCGGGTCGTGGCTCCGGGAATCAAGGAGCACATCCGTATGGATGGCACGTAACAGCCTGGGCTCAGATAGATCCTCACAAAGGTGATATAAATCAAGCTCCTGTCCAGGACAGGTGCGTGTCACAGCTGTAAGACGAGGAAGTTCATTCATTTAAATTACACTTTAAACCAGACAGAACCATAATCTGTCCTGAGGCACGTTAATACATCAGGTAGCCTGATCCATCTTGCAGAAAGTCCTGAGTGAGGTAATTTTTTTCCACACTATGACCTCCCAACTGGAAACAAGACTTAAAATTATATTTAAATTACGTTTCTCCTTCCACTCACAAGTGTATTTAAACAACATTTCTTCTTCCACTCACAAGTGCAAATTACATTATACATTTAGGAAAAAAATACAACCAGAGGGCTGGAACACCTCTGCTATGGAGAAAGGTTAAAAGAATTGGGGTTGCCCAGGCTGGAGAAGGCTCCAGGCAGACTTGGGAGCCCCTTCCAGTGCCTAAAGGGACTCCAAGGGAGCTGGACAGGGACTTTGGACAGAGGCATGGAGTGATAGGACAAGGGAGAATGGCTTTGAAGAAGGTAAATTTAGATTAGGTATCAGGAAGAAATTCTTCACTCACAGAAGTTTTCACTCACAATCACACAACACATACATGTGCTGATGGAATGCCTGAGCTGGGAGTAGAAAAATTCCTTCCTGAGGGATCAAGACCTCTGTACCATCTTCAGCAGGGGACAGCACCAGCCCCAGATACTTCAGCAAAAAGTCTAGAAATCCCAAATAGGCAAGAATTGTGAGTAATCCCTTCTCCATGTCATGACTCATTTTGGACAATGAAAGGCAGGAATTGAATCCAGTGCTCCCAGAGGAGGCTGGGAATCCCCCCCAGCAGGATACCCTGGGCTCTTACAAAGCGTAATAACCTTGGCATCTGGCTAGGCAACCGACTCCTGGCTTTGCACTGTGCTGCATTCTCAGCCTCATGGACCCTGCAGGGCCTCTGGTTCAATTTCATAGCTTAATTCAATCCCAAATTATCAAATACATGCAATTACCTTGTGACATTTGAATCACCATGCTGTCCAAGCTGGACGAGGAGCAGACACGGATTCCCGTACGCGCCGGCAGACGGTGCACAGCCAGCAGCCTCCAACAGCAGCAGCCCCACGAGCCTTCCCTGCTGGTTTATTTTATTTTATTTTACCAAGTCAAACAGGTGCACTCATTTCCTGGGCATTTCTGAACAACTCCCTAAAGGGCACCACTGAACTGCAACAGCTCTGATTGTGCCTCATCCCCATGCACCAGCCCCGTGTCCCTGGCTCCGCAAGCAGCGCTCAGCCCCAGCAGGAACCGTGGCCGGTCCCTCTTGGCCAGAGGGTGCAGTAGTGGGGACACAGCGTGGGACAGGGGCACCAGACTGCACCACACCCCCAGATCCATCTCCTCAATATGAACACACTTTGCAGGGTTCCACCAGGAGCTTCTCACCTGCCCCAGGATCTGACGTCTCCCACACCGGACACAGAACGATTGAGTCACTGAACAGTTTGGGTCACAAGGGAAATTAAAGGTCTGCCCTCCTGCTGTGGACAGGGACACCTTCCACTGTCCCAGGCTGCTCCAAACCCCATCCAGCCTGGCCTTGAACATTTCCAGGAGCAGCCACAGCCTCTGGAAAACCTGTGCCAAGTCCTCACCACCCTGATCTCTCATCTAAACCTGCCCTGTTTGAAGCCATTCCCTCTTGTCCTGTCACTCTGTGTCTCTGTCCAAAGTCCCTCTCCAGCTCTCTCAGAGCCCCTTTAAGCACTGGCAGGTGCTCTGAGGTCTCCCCAGAGCCTTCTCTTCATCACAGTTTGGATTGTAATTTACCCTGATGCTGAGGGCAATGACCACATGCTCCAGCTGTCATTTTTGCTGTTATTACACCAACTTTCCCACTCCAATGCCTTGCTGAACAGCATACTTAACTGAGCTTATTCCTTCATTATTCAGAGTGCCACTCTGCTGACATGGTATCCCACAGACAAAATATATTAAGATCTGTCAGTGTTGCTCCTAATAGCACCAGATCATTATTCCCTTTGTAATTCTTCTTCTGTAGATGTTACTCAATGGTACAGGGTGCTGCTGAAAAAGATTCAGGACCCCAATGTTACCAGGAAACACCTGGAAAGATCCTGCTTTATATTCCATAAGCAGTTATAGCTCTAAGGTGGAAAGCAGGGCCAGCAGAACAACTTCAGGTCCAGAAACATCTGAGACAATTTCCCCTCACAATCCCATCAGCCTTTCTTTGTAATGAGGCAAGAGAAAAGCACATTCCAGACCCTGCCTTAGTGGCACAATGCCATCTCAATTCCATGCTGCAGGAGCAATGCTGAGTGGGTGGGATCCTGACCTAGGGAAGGAAGCCTGTCTACAATTCCATCATTTTTAAAACAAAACCATAACATTCAAACCAGTTCACAAAGCAGTGAACAGCAGCATGACCAGATGAGCAATGCCTTCTGCCCCAGTCATGCCCATCTGTTGTGATGATTCAGGTACCTTTGGGTGGAGAAGGACCACACAGGTGCTGGGCTGGTAACAATTCTTCTTTTTCTCTTCTAATTATTGGAATCAACAGCAGCATTGAGTTAAAAATAAGACCGAGAATTCTCCAGACCTGCAATTATTCTCTCTACTGGTACTTGTCTGTACTTTCTCTCACTAATCACTGCAGCACAAAATAATGCCAGAGGAGTTTGAAATCCAAGGCCAATCTCAGACTCAGTAAATGACTAATAATACAAGTTGTTTACACACATTTAATTTAACATACCAGAAGCAATTTTCTCACTCTCTTTAGCATTTTATTTGCTTATAAATACAAGTCAATACCACAAGATGGCACTTTCTTACTTGCAACACACACTATTATAAACACTTACCCTCTTCAAATGTTCCCAGAATTTTACATGTAACTTCTCAGTGGTTCTGAAACATTTAAAAAAGCAAGACCTTCTACAAACTGCATTTGTGTTTGATGTATATTAAATGAGGTCAGGTAATTAAATTCAAAAAAAGGAATTTATAAATATTTCAGATAAGAAAATTTAAATACAAAAGCAGAGTTTGTTTTAATTAAACTGAATAACAATTTAAATTGGCCATAATGTATCTACATGGTTTAATTTAATTTAAAATCCTTTTTAAACAATCAAATCCTCTCGCCACTCATCAAAACACCTATCTACTCAGCTCTTTAGAAAATATTCTTGGTTAGGAAACCACCTATGCATTTTCATAACAATCCTTATTCTGTCCTGTAGGTGGAAATGAAGCAAAATCATATTCCAGACTAGAAAACAGGATAAGAAGGAAGAAACTTTAAAAAACCTGGTAACTTCAGACACTTCAACTCATTCTTCCTTGCATTTCTCAAAATACATGATCTGGTTTGAAAGTCTTTGAACGAAATGTAAACACTAGAAAACTCATTGTTGAAGTATGTGAAGAATAAAGAACCCTGCACTAATATAGTGCATAATGATGCTGTGTCAAACTTGTCATTTACAGTAAATGTCACAATTTCCTTGGGATTGTCATGCCTTTTTATTTTAACAAATTCCTTTTGATGTCTGTAGATTCTCTCTTTTCTTGTTATTCCCATTGTTCAACAGGAAGGGATGTAGTTTCTGGTCTCTTCAGAAAAGTTTCATGAGATTCAAGTTTTTTATTCCACTTTTTTTTTTAATAAAGAGGTGGCAAAATTTTCAGCTTGCAATACTTCTGTTCTGCCCAGGATATTATACATCAGGAGATTCCTCAAAAAACTGAGAAGTCAGAGAGTTCCAAAAAAGAAAGCAGTTAAGGCAGTCGATGTCTACATTTGGATTTCTTGTTTATGTTACATATCAATGTCTCCATCATAGGCCAGGGTCAGAGGCTTCTGCTGTGGTGGAGGGCTTTGATGCTGCTTCGTTTTTTTGCTGCAAGAAAAGCATTTCAGAAGACAAAATTACAAACTGTAACAAGCTCAGAAACATCATCAATCCCCAAACTTCAATTTAAAAAATCAACTTTCCATGGTGGCTATTGAATGCTGTAACTGGGTGACACCACATGGCCCCTCTGGTGCTCTCATGTGTGTGGTATGGACACACAGCCTGTCAGAAAGGGGCAGCCAGCTGTGCTCCCCATCTGCAGAGGAAATAAAGCACATTCATCTCCTGTCTCTTCTCACAGCTGACAAAACAAGGAACACCTCACAGAAAAATTGGAACATGAGCTGTCTGGGAGTGGGATATTCTCATTTTTCTTTGGCATGGTATTGAAGCAACAATAATTATTATTGAGAAATGCATTTCCTCAGCATGATGGAGAAGTGTGTAATGTTATTTAAAAAATCCTCTGTATCCTCTGCTGTGAAGCTACAGAGAAATGGAGCTACATGGCTTGGAAAATAAGGGAGCTGCAGTTCCTAAGCTGTTATTTGAGCTTTTAACTGAAGAGAGAAAGCCTAAGAGAGTGAAAGGGAATAAACTGTTGGATGAAAGTGGGCAGTGATGCTGTCAGGCGGGGCTGTGACTCTCTGGTTGCCTGCCCTGGTTGGTCAGGGCTTGGGCCAGATTGCACCATGAATGTTTGTAAAGTCAGGCCAAATCCTGGGAATTGCAGGACACCTGGATGCTCCCACTTCTCTCTTTCTGTCCTCTCAGAGGCTCCAATGGCAGGGCCTTTCCAAATACTCAAAGCAGGGAGAGCAAGGCGAGCTCTGTCAGGCTGGGCTCAGCTCCCCTGCCCGTGCTGTGCTGGAGGAGAGCAAACACCCCTCAGACCTGGTACCCTGTCCTTAACAATGGCTGTTAAGAGCAGCTTTAGACACAGGCCTGATGTATTCACTGCAAAAATCTATTTAGGGATTTTCTGAGCTGTAGCAAACAGCCAAAAAACCACAATTAACACCAAGAGACCCAATCTCCCATGAACTCTCATGCCATCTCTGAATCCATTTATCTTTCTGGCATGCACAGCCCTGGCAGCAGCAAGCTCACAAGGTAATAATGCACTGTGTGAAAAATAATACCTTTTGTTTATTTTAAACGACCATTTAATCAGATGCCTCCTACTTCTTTTATTGTGGGAGATAAAAATTCCATAACACCCTTTTCTCCCCCATTTATGATTTCATAGATCTCTACTGTATTCCCACATCAAACACTATTTTTCAATTGAATGTCCCTATTCTATTTAGTTCTTCCTTGAGCAGAAGCCAGCTCCTTGTACCAATCACCCTCCTTGCCTTTCTTCAGTTTTACTTCATCTTTTTTTTGAAGAATACAATCAAACCCCTTTCTAATCCCAGCAGAAGTCTGAATAAATATAAGGGCCTATTGATAACCAAAAATAATTCTTTCCCTGCACGGCCACCAAACTTCTTCACAATAATGGCTGTTAACATTTACAGTTTGGAGAGTTTTAATTACTCCAAGGTAGGGGCCAAACGAAGGCACTGAGGTAATCGAACCTCCATCCTATCCTGAAGCCTTGAGCATTAAATGCCTGCAATGCAGAGTTGTGATGTATTTTGGATTGTTTAAATAAACACAAACTAGATTTTATTTAAGGACAGAATACCTGCCATACTCACCACATCAGGTAGGATGTAAAAATCAGGAAAACAATGATGAGGAACCCTCCAGCTGATACTCCATATACCCATATCTTCAGTTTGCCATCTATTGGAAGATGTGGAAAAAGGACAGAGGTAGAAGAGGAAAGAATAAAAAACTTTATTCTAAAACACACAAAGTTTTAAGAGATCAATTGAAGAGAAATCAGTAGCATCACTGATGGGGAGCATAGCAGGGATTCTCTGGGAGTAATTCACAAACCCCGTATTTTTGATACCGAGGAAGATTTCTGAAAAAAATCCCTAATTTTATAGACAAGATTTTAATGGAAAGGGGAAGAGGCACAGGATAATTGGGGAACATTCCCTCCAGAGCCCAGTGGCTGCTCTGGCAGAGGCAGTTCAGTGCTGAGCTGATGCCTCACAGGCAACACCTGATGTGTTTAGCTGAGGGCTGAGAAGGGCTGGGATTGTTCTCCATAAACACTTGGAGGTCAGTTGGGGTAAACACCAGCAAGCACGAGTGGAAAAGCTGCTTAGAACTGGGAAACACTTGGCCAACAAATGGGAATAAATTCAGCTTAGAATAAAAACAAGAACAGGCTTTTTAACAGTAAGAGGGATAAAGCTGGGAAAGAGCTCTCTGGTTGGGCCACAGGAGCAGCAGACAAAACTGGCTTTAAGAGAAGATAAGGCTGCAGGAACCCCGTCATGCACATGTGGGCTTGAGTCTCTTCAAACATTCCCTTGTCTCAGAACAATTCATTTGGACAGGTCCTTTATTACAAGCTTTGCACTACTAATAACAATTTTTGAAAGATGAGTATTTCTGTTCCTTGCTCTGTTTCTGGCTGGACAGCTTTCCTTGTAGGGAGCAGGTTTGGTACTTTTCCACACAGCAGCAGTCTGAGCTGATTCACATCAACAGAGCTGCAAATACACACTGGAGGCAGGAACAGGAACCTGTGCAGTGCCCACAGACGCAGTTTGACAGAGGCCATTTCAAATTCAGTCAAGTGAGAGGGACAATCACTGAGCCTGGTTTTCATTTTATGTTTGAATGACAAATTTTTTCAAAGGGAAACACATTTAATCAGATCCCATTCTTTCTCGTTTTTCTTCCAGGCTTTGTGGAAAGGCTGAGTACCTCTCACAGATTTTTTCTGCTCCTCAAAATATCTCCCATGTGGGAAGAGCTCCGTTCATCAGGTCTGGCTTGGTTTGTTTGAGTTATTTTGCTGAAGTCTAGGTATGAAATTTGTTGCCCTCTCATCTGGAGATGGCCAAGAAATATTTAGCAATCCTGCAAAGGGACTGTCACAACCCCATAAAGGCGTCACAGCATGTCTGCTACAAAGGCAGCTCTGCTCTCCATCCCCAGCAGAAAGGCACTGGACCATGTCATCTGACAATTTAAACAATGCTATTTAAATTGCCTCTCAAGTTGAAGAAAAGTTTCTGTACCTGAACTCTGGCCTCTCAGAGTGTCGTTAAGAGAGGAAAAAAGCCTGATTTGAAATCAGTTCTGTGCACTCCTGTAGAGCGTTTAGAAGAACAAAAACATCAGCCTCATTAAATCAAAATAAAATTAGTGTTCCAAACTGTAAATGGGAAGGGAAACCACAGATTAGCTGGAGAAGGCACAGGTACTTTCATTGACCAGCCAATGTCAAGGACTGTGGTGCTGCAGGGTGTTAAATGCCATCCATACAGGCAGCCCTCACCACAGACCTGCTATCAACAGCAGAACGGGGAGGTTACAGTGGTTTGATGGCACAGCCAGCAGTAACCACTGCAAATCCCCAGACCAGTGAGCCTGAGAGCCTCTTTGAGGGGAGCAATTACACATTTTGTAGTGAAGTTAGACAAAGGGGAGTGATTTGAAGAGCACCAGCCTTGAGCTGGGGTCAGAAGAGCATGTACAGATTGAAGAGTTAACTGCAGGATGCCACAGGGTTGGTGATACTCTTAGCACACATGGAGCACCTTTATTCCTTTCCCATATCTTGTTTCGGTAACATTTCTGCCCCAAAATTAAGCAACACCATGTTCTGTAAAAGTGTCTCAGTCACTGTTTCTGTTGCAGACCTTGGGTGAGAGTTGGCTCACAGGTGCTGCACTGAGGTAAAGCCCTCCAGAAGCTTTTAGTGCTGCAGACTCAAATGCTGATTTAAAAAGAGAGGACTGCAGCATCCACCTACACCTCCTCCCTTTTTCTAACCCCTTAAAAGTACCAGCCAAAAAGATGACACCCAAGTAAGACAATCTACAGAGGGCCAGGGATGTTGACAAAAAGGCAATTAACCCCAAACCTGTGACTCAAACTGCTGGTGAACTGTGTGGGTGAACTGGATGAAGGGTTTGATCAAAAAGCAGCCAGATTTAAAAGGTTTTGGACTGAGCTCTATGAGCCCAGAGACTGTCAACGCAAAGGTTAACCACTGTCTGCAAATCAAATATGTAAATGTAACATTCAAAGTGTGATCACATATATCAGACAGAATTATGGCTCCCTGAATCCCCTAACAGAACCTTTCACTACATGTTTTCTAAAGTCTCGTGTTCATTAGGAACTAATTGCAAACAAATGCAATGTCAGGTACCTGAAGAGGGAGGAAAATTGCACTGCCAGTATTTTATAATACGAACAGAACAGATGCATTTCAGTAAAACCTGATGTGCTTGACCCATTTGTTTCCGATTTTTAAAGTCCTATTTGCATTTCAGAAATTTGTTTTGAATTAATTCATCTTTAAACAAACAATCAAAATGAGAATCATATATCAGAGCAATGTTCCAGTCTGGGCACATGCAGTCTGTGGTTCCAGTTGGGAAAGATTTTATGCTGTGGATGTCAAAGATCCACCTGGGATGAGCTGCTTGGGCACAGCAGCTTGTCTGCCTTTGTGGGACACTTTTAATGCTGTAACTTCAACCCTCAAGACTAAACTGTACACTTTCTACCCTTTTCTTTTCATATATTTTTGAAATATGGCAAGAAGCAACCAACGTTTTTTTAATGAAATCTTAAGCACTTTCTGCTCTGAAACTTCTGAAGCGCTAGTGATCAATACCTTTCCTAGTCCAAACATATTACTTCCAGAAACATCATCAGATAATAGTTCTAAACATGCCCCCAAATCACATATGAGCACACTTTTGCAAAATATTATTGCTTCATTCTGTCTTTGCTATCTCTCAATGTGAGAGATTGTGATTCCTCTGCACAGACACAAAGGCATGAAAGACAGCACACGAGCTGGAAACTGGGAGGTCGCTCTGCAGCTCCCAGACACAATCTCTGATGTGATCATCTACAAAGCCTGTACCCTTCTTCTACAGAAACCTTCTAAAGACAATCTATTCCATTCATATTTAAGTTTTTCACCTGGATTAAAAGGTTGAATAGACCATCCTTTGAAAATGTCATGCATTTTGGAGTTGACAGGTTTATTTTTTCCGGCAATGGTCTTAACATCAGCTTTCTTATCTTCTAAACCTGGTACCTTCACACAGTAATCCAGGAACCCATTTGATCTCATTACTTCTGTATATCCCCGCTCACAGCCGCAGACTCCTCTCTGGGAGATAAAAGGGAATTCAGCATTAAACCAAGCAGTGCCCTCTCACAGAATAGTGCACACTGTCGGGAAAGCTTGAACAAACTTCACCTGCACACACAAATTCACCACCACCAAACCAAAGCAGCCAGGAACTGGTGCCCATGAGCCCATTTCAGTTCAAAAACCCCAAATATGTTTGAGGAATTGGTTGAAAAAGAATCAGTACAGAGAAGTCCAACATACAAACATTTTCACCCCAACAGGCTTAACAACAGGAATCTGTGGCAAACTCCTCTTGTCAGTAACAATTTTCCCACTGACCCTGCTGGGCAATAGAACAGACAAACCAAAACCAATCCCCCTTCAGACCCAAACCCTCCTTACATGTTTCCATTCCTAAATTTCATAGCTTTCTTATGACCAAATATCCATTACCTTGGATCAGATTAAGCAGTATCTTCAAGAGTTTATTTGGAAGTCTGTGGTTTGCTAAATAGATACTCAGTTGTCTGGATTTCTATTTTAAAATGGCTTTTTAACATTGTTTTCTTTGCTGATTGTCTTGCGTCTATAATGTCTGAGGGTCTGATACCCTTGATCCAAACAGGTGATTGATGCTCCTTTATCTACTCTTTTATGGAAGTTTTGAACAGTCCCTTTTCAGTGAAACAGCACTCAACTGAAATTAAACCAAGAGGTCTAATTTGAAAATTAAAGCCAAAATCCCTCCACAGAACAAACCCAAACTTGCAACACCACATAAATACTCCATCACTCGCTTGTGCAGGTTCACAGTTTCCTTTCAGGATGAAATTCCCACAACATCCTCGAGGTGGTACCACGGACAAACAAAACTATTTTCTAAGTCCCGGAATGCAATCTAAGATGCAATCTAATTGATTAAATCTCACAGAGTTGATTTCCCAGCCCTGTTCTGCAGAGAGCAGTTACCTGTGTGCAGTAGGAGAAGGGTTTTCTGCACGCCGGGCTGCAGTGCCGGACTTCAGCAGGTTTTGTCCGAAGAGAACACCCTCCTGGAAAAGAAAATACTGAGTGCCTTCAAGAGCATCTTTCAGAATGTTTTTGCCTTAGATCACCACAGTGAAAGAAGTGCTTGCCTGCTTATTTTATATAGTTAAATACTAGTCTATTAAGCATATTAGCATAATATCTGTAGGCATCGCATTAATTAATTTGCCTTAACAAGGCAGGGAATTATTATCATACCCATCTTGTTAATGGAGAACAGAGATATACAGATTTAAGCAATTTGCCACTGGCCACATAGGAAGTTGGGGACAGAATCTGGAATTAGATGCAGATCTTCTGTGTCCTCATTAATGGCTTATCTACATAAAAAGACATACTCCACATAACGCCCTTGCCCATCCTCACTTGGGAAAGCCTGTGCTTCTATAGGAATAAAAACATGTTAATGAGTTCTTAAATACTTGGCAACCTTTGAACATAAGACTTCTGTTATTATCTTAACTAGTCATTATAAATAGAACTAGACATGAACATCTGCATTTTTGTTTCCACTCTCTCCTCCTTTACCCTGTGCATATTGAAAGAGATCCCGTGGATATGCAGCCCTACTGCCTTTGTCAATCTCTCACGGAGCTTCAAAGTTCTGACCATGAAATTTCCCTTTTCATCCTGCACAGGCAGAATTTGTAGGTCACGACAACAGCAGGAATCTCACAGCTTGAGTGATTTGAGACTCCTGTGTTTTGAAAAGGAGGTACAGAAGATGGGGTCTCTACCACGCGTGTGATGTTCTCTTCTGCTCTTCACAGCCACAGAAAGGTTGAACTGAGGGCTGTGCAAGCCAGCCCTTTAGTATGTGTGCACTCATTTCTTCCCATGAGCAGCCTACAGTAAGGGCAATTAGTCCAAATACTCCAAACACGTGTGTGGTGCTGAGCAAACAGCAAGGCTGGTGAGCTCCCCCATCTTTCCTACACACAGAGATCCAAACTGAAATTCTGGAAGAGCAAGGAAAAGATGCCTCTGAGCAGCAGATGCAGAAGCACGAAAGCCTCTGTGGAGCCATTTCACTCACAAGGATGAGACCATTTGGGGACATACCTGTGACATTCATTCCATCCGAGCGCTGGCACCACACCGTGCGCACGTTGTCTCGCCAAGGGCTGGTTTGCCACAGGTAATCGTAACACTTCCCTCCTGTAACATCAGCACCAGTTACTCTTCACGCCTTGCTACAAACCCACAACAAATTCCTGACGGGCAGGAAGCAGCGCTGAGGCCCAGCTACCTGAGCAAGGCCGTGTTTCCATCTCCTGTCCGGAGCAGCTCTCACGGTTCTCTGCAGACTGGACGATGAAGGCTCTGGACCGAGACTGACGCCCGGTTGTCTCAAAGCTCCTGCCACTGATGCAGGTGAGCTCACAGGAGCTCCACTCTGACCACTCTGTCAGGTGGCAGTCACCTGCATGTTGAAACAAGAAATCACAGGTTTTCCAAAAGAATTGGCCTTAAAGGGTAAGGCTAGCCTAAGCATAAACAGCTTTAATAGTGAAATATCTCTAGGATATCTCTCAGTAGTACACAACATTTGGATTTTCTGCTTCATGGGGTATCTCATTTTCTCAAAAAACGAAGGAAGACTTTTTCAGGTGGTCTAGAAACAGCAGACTGAGCATTTACCCGATCTGCTGAAGCACAGACTTGTACTACAAGTGCTCATGAGTATTCAGAACTAGAGGAGCATGTCCACCTCAGACAGCTACCACAGGCAGAAAATTCACTTCCAAAGCCTTTACCTGGGCAAGGCACAGAGCAGGGTAACTGCAGCACACTTTCTTTCGAAGGTAGCTCACCACATAATGCATTTTCTACTGGTTTGGATGTAGCAGAAACTGATGCATCATGCACTACACACGTGAGGTTGCGGACTTGCAATCCATCTCCACACTGTCCACCCTACAGGACGATGAAAGGGAACAGAGGCACACATCAGTGACATTAGCACAGGACAGAAGAAACACAGCTGATTCTGTATGAAGTCTTCAAAGACACAAATTTGGTCTGCAACACTACCCCCAGTTATGTGAAGACAGATGGAGATTTCCTCTGTACACCTCTCTACAGAAGCTTGGAGACTTTGGCAGGGCCACACATGAAAGTGTGTCACTATCAAACGTGTGGAAGGGGTTACATTCATAAAGGACTAATACCATCTTTGAGGTCTGCCCCTCATGCCTTTTACTCAAATAAATGAATTTACTGATTCTTAATTAATGCCAAGTTAGATGAGCACAGACATTCTGGGTTTCTCTTAAGAAGCCAAGAGCAGGGCTTGTCCATAAAGGAACAGGCATTTCTTCTACCCTCCTCTGATGATACAGCCCAAGAAGAACACTCACACGATTTAAACCCTGTGAACAGTAAAAATCCTTACTTATCCTTACTGCTCTGTGGGCTGTCTGTGTCATGTTCTCCAGATCTGGAGCACATAGAGATCACCAATTCATGTCACACACTCTACCAAAACACCAACCTAAATCAGCCATCACCTGTCAGCACTAAACCCCATCTGAACAAGAAAAAGGAGGCTCCATCTGAGCCATTCCAAGCTCATCATCCCAGGCATACACCAAACTACTGAAGATGACAGCCTTTAGTGGAAAATCAATATTCCTTGGCTAAAGTTATGATCAAGAGCTGAGGATGCTCTGAGAGATGAAGCACCGAGGCTGTTTCTAGAGGGTGGAATTGTTTCATTCTCATCAGATGAAGAGCTGTGATGCTGTTGAGGTGCCTCATGTCTGCATGACGCCTTATGAACGCGCGCCTGAAGCCTCGTGGAAACAGCACTTTAGAAAAATTCAGTAAACAAAACTCAAGAAGAGGGAAGAAACATTGCCTTTATATAACCAAGGGAAATGCTCCTTTGGATTTCTTGGCAGTGGATTCTTTTAAAATAATGGACTTCATCTGCAGAACAGAACGGCTCCTACCGAGTGCATTCATCCAGCAGCAGGTTTGCTAGCAGGAATCTCGAGAACGCCTCTCCTGCACACACCTGGCAGCTCTTGCATTCTCTCCCTCCCTTCTGCTGCAGATCCACAATAAATGGAAGTAAGAGCACAACTAGCAGGGTTTAGAGCACCTGCTAATCTAAAGCATCTAAGAAGTATTAGTGTAGATTTACTGTATGCAGCCAGATTCCAAGCTTTTAACACAGTGTTTCACTTTAGTCAGTGTGTAACTTGCTGCTCTAAATTACTGTTTCACTGCTGAAACTTCTGTTGTGGTCTGAGATTAATGGTGTGTGAAAAACTCGTGCAGCTGTCCACTGGGTTAGAGTGCTTAGAAATGGCTGGTGGGAACAGAAGATGAAGGGAGAATACTCTTGGGGGAAATGGGCATTAATCAAACTGCAGTATTTCCAGTTCAAAGTGACTCAAAGAATGCCTAAATGACTGGAGAAGACAAGAAGAGTTTTCAAAAACATATTTCTTCTACAAACAGTATATAATTACTTATATGTATATCAATATATAAATAATATGAAAAATAAAAAACCCAACCAAACCTATGAATTCTCAGAACAATCCCAAAGAGAAAGATTTGCTTTTTAACAGTGGCTCCCACTTTCTTTCTTTCTTTCTTTCAAGACCAGCAATGGGTTTTTACAATCAACTGAACACACTTAAAATGTCACCCTGTCACTTACAGTAGATGCTTTTTGGTATATTTGAAAAGGTCTTAAGCAATGCAGGAGCACTGCATTAACTTCCTTATCATCTTCAAAATTATTCATGTCCCCAGAATTATACATTTGAAGATCTAATTAGTAGGTGTGGAACCAGAGGAAGTTTGTGCCAGCAGTGGCACACTGAGGATGCAGAGAATAGCTGCTAATCAGAGGAGAACTGCCAAGGAAACCATCACATATTCAAAACTCAGGGGATCAATTCTTTGTTGAAAATGCTCTTCTTTGGAAGGTGTGATCCTCTGAGGTTTGCCTAGAACCAGGATTTGCCTCTTGAGTCATGATCTCCTTGCTGGAAATATGTGGGAATCTGACTTCCACAAGGGATTCCTGCCATTTGTCTGCAAAAATTCCTATATTGACCCTACTACAAGCCATGCTGGTTTTCCTAAATACAGGATGTACGTGCCCCTCCACCAGCACCTGCATGGAGCCTCCACCTCTCTCCCTGCTCCCTGATGGGGAAATCAGAAGCTTTACACCTCCTGTGTCAGTCAGGAATCTCTGGAATTCAGTAACTCACTAATATAAGGCAGCATCTCCACGAGCCTTCTCTCACATCACATCTGGTATTTCCCACATGTAACGCTCCAGTAAGACAGGAGGTAACAGCCCTAATGAGATGCTTCACCCAGATGTGCCTTCAAGAAAAGTTTTCCCTTTTTGGCTTTTACTGGGTTCATGTGCTCACAATTATTTTAGGTAAAGAGTTGACTGGGCAATGCTTTCACAGGTTCATGAGCATTTAATCAGGTAAAAGTCTCTCTAATGAGGGAGCATTGCGTGATCACATTTAAGGGAGTGCTTTTAAAACCATTAGAAAGGAAAGGTTCTTAGTCTTTTTAGGAATGTCAGCCAGCTTTGTGTTTGAAAATGCCTGGAGATTCCATTTATATTCCCTTAATGGAAAAAATTATGAACAGCATCAGACACTGCTAATTTTTTTCCCTTTTTTTTTTTTTAAGCTAATCAGGGTAAACCACTTCAACTCTAGGAGGAAAATTATTAATGTCCTGCAACCCTTTAAAACTGGATGTACTGACCAGTTCCTAAGTTCTGCACCCCTCTGAATGCAGGGAAATGCCCCATGGTGCCACAGGTGTGCCTGGGATGTGTGCCATTACTTGGGGAGCAACACTCTCGTTTCCACACTGACAATCAGCACCAAGGACACTTAGCACACTCTATTCCTAACCACTGAGACACCTCTAATTGTTCACATGAAGTCAATTTAGCATAAAATAGTCCTCCTACTACAAGGAATTGCAGTCTCAGTTATAATATAAGGAAAAAATATTTTAGCCTTATAACTAATTGTCCCATTTCTATCATTACAGGAAGACACTTTCACACTATGCATTCTGGCCTTACCATAGGATGCTTTACCTTATTTCACTAAGCATCCTTGAAAACAGGACTTCCAAAAGCTTTCTTTAGAATGCAAGCTTAAGCTTCTTTTCTGGTAAAGCACAGGAATAAATCACCCTGTATTTATGAACTACATTTAATTCCTAAGCACCTCATTAAAAAGAAGTGAACATGAATAGAATGGCTTCTCTCCAAAACAAAGCAAAAGGGAGAGAAACTGCTCTGTGGTAATTGAAGGAGAGAAGCAGGCTCTAACTCACTGAATGCAGGGATGGTATCTGGGTTACGGAACGCTGTGATTACTCGCTCTGAGCTGAAATTTAGCTGGGTTTGGGATGGGCACACTGTAATCTGCACAATATGTTATTTATCTGGAGTAAGCCACGGCCTTAATTCAGCTTCCCTACTAATTTTTTTATCAGCTGTGTTAGCTCCTATGGTTGAAGATCTCTTTCCTGATGTTTAACACAATCTGCTTGTTAGCTGGACAAAATATCAGCTGATGCTCTCATTTTATTCTATTTATAAGTATGTCATATACATTTTATACATGCTGAGTACAGCACATACAAGGACCACATGCACATCTCTAGTTGTAATGAGTTGTTGATTAGAGAAAAAGATAAATTTACTTCTGTTTCTCTGATCTTGGACTGTCACAATCCAGATTTCATTTGTGAAAACCTGAGAATATTCTGGGTATTTATTGTGCCACTCATATATTCACTACACGTCCCTCCACCACACTGAGAAACCACGTGGGTATTCAAGGCGCTGGCAGAGCAGAAATCACAAGGGATGTGTGTCTTTATGTGCATTACTGGCTTCAATCTCCTACATGATATAATGTGGAGAAGCAGCCACAGATCTGGCACAGGTCTTGTCCCCTGGGACCAGACAGGGCTCGTTTCCACCACACTTCTCCTACCTCCATCACACCGAAGCCAGATTTAAGCAGGCTGATAAGTGTCATTGTGAAAGATTCACCTCTGCTTAAACTGGGTTACCAACTAATACGTTTTAATATTGGAAATGTGATCTAACAGATAAGGAGAGAAGAAAAAACACGGAGGCGAAGGAAAAAGTCAATTCAAGCTTGATGGAAGTCACTGCTGGTGAAAAAATGATGGCCCCAGTGCTGAGCAGAGGTGGCAGGTGTAGGGACAGCACACAGGAACTGAATCCAGACATTTTTAGATCATTAAAAAGAGAGCCAGGGTAAGGAGAAAGTAGAAACCAGCCCTTCATACAATACCTCACGCTATTGTACCAGAGACCCGGGAGGGGAGACCTGCTATACAGTCCTTAACAAAAAAAGATTAAAAAAAAGAAAAAAAAATATAAAAAAAGCTAAGCTGCCTTGGTATCCAGTATATCTATCTTCTTGTTAGTGATATTTCATGTAATTAAACTATAGGTCACCATGACTATGCCCAGTCAAACACATTCACTCCACAAATCCCCTACATGAGCTCACAGTACCTGAACCCGTATCACTCCCTATGAATGAGGGGCAGGTGTTCACCACCCCTGAATTTCCCCTCTTCCCCCAGACCTTCACCAGCCGCAGAGACACCTCGAGCCCACGACCAGCAATTAATCCCACAACGTGACGATGGATTTTGCCGCTGACCCCAGGCACGGGGAAGCTCTGGAGAGCAATGAAAGCCCTACCTGGACGGTGCAGGGAGACCAGGGCCCCAGCAGCCAGCTGTAGCAGGGCTTCACCGGGCAGCTCCTGTGCTGGCTGAGCTGCTCCGGGCAGGGCCTGCCCTCGCCCACTGCCCGCAGCACCACCGAGCGCCCTCGCACCATCTGGCCTAGGACAGACAGCACACAGCCCCGCAGAGATGCAGCCAGAGAGAAAGGGAGAAAGAAAGAAAGACAGATTTTGTAATTTATCGGCATTCCTAGTTCATTTCCCAGCGCTGAAATCTGTTAAAAAAGCAATTAATTGGGAAGACTGTTTGGATAATAGGGATGCGATTGCTAAGTCTAAGAAATGCAGTCACTAATATCTTCAAGCACACTTTTTCAACACGGTTTTGTATGTTTTCCAAATATAGTGTTTGTTTATGCAATGCATTTAAATACTTGACTAGATCCTGATTATTAAATATGACAGGAAAATAATTCCTATGGAACCAGCATTTCTACCATTACACATTCAGTATGTTTCCAGAGATTTTTAACAAATGAAATTTTCTTTTTATGAGCAATTATGTGGACTTAATTTGAAAACTGCAAACACTGTAGTGGTTATTACTGTCCATAACCACTTCTACCATTTCCATTAAAAACCTATTTATTATTGGTGAAAACTTCTTCAGCCACTGAATGGAAAAAGCAATTATGGTACTACTTTTGAACTAATAAAACTGAATATATTCATTAAAGTTACAGCAATTCCATTTCTGCCTTCTTTGCTGTCCATTTATGTCCAGGAATGTTTTCACTCAAAATGTTTCAATTAGAATTCCATCTCCAATTAAAAAGAAAAGTGGAAAAGAAAAAGCCCTTATGCAGTGGGACGCAGAAGATTGTGCTGGGGATAAAATTTCTGCCCTGTCTTTCAATAGGTGTGGATCTGAGTTAAAACTGAAAGGTCTGGGCAGTAAGGGCAGACAAATACAACAAGGCAGAGGTGAGTGGTAATTGCTAACCCAGTGCAAAGGAAGAGATAAGGTGCTATGGTGGAGCTCTCCCTTTTGGATCACTGCCCTTCAGCTGCTTTTGTGAGCAGGAGGGAGTCTGGTGGGGGAGTAAATACCCTGCAAAGCAGGGAGGCTGCAATACCCAGCCAGATCCCTCTCCCAGCTATTTATGCACGTGATTTTTAATTAAGGATACTGCAGGTGTAAGGCACATCTCTGGTATCTGTCACCATGACTATCCACAGAGCAAGATTTCCAAAAATGTTTTAGCAAATAAAAATCAAAAGCAGACACACCTGGAAAAGGCACTGATGGACACCTTAGCAAACTCTCTTACCTTTATTCCCTTACTCTGACCCACTGAATTCTGTTTTTAAACCCATTAAAACCAACTTTAAGACTTCCTCCTTTTCAAGTTTTAATCCCCTGGACCTGGGGAGTTTCTAACAGAAGTGATGATAAAAGCTGTGACCCACACAACTGTGCATCTGCATCTGCCATCATGAATCAGATACATTAGGAGGGGGGAAAAATCCTACCAGCTGAGAGGAAAGGGAAAGGGAAAGGGAAAGGGAAAGGGAAAGGGAAAGGGAAAGGGAAAGGGAAAGGGAAAGGGAAAGGGAAAGGGAAAGGGAAAGGGAAAGGGAAAGGGAAAGGGAAAGGGAAAGGGAAAGGGAAAGGGAAAGGGAAAGGGAAAGGGAAAGGGAAAGGGAAAGGGAAAGGGAAAGGGAAAGGGAAAGGGAAAGGTCCTGTGCTTCACTGGGGAATCAGAGCACGGGAAGAGAAATCTCCCAGTCTGCTGTTGGATGAACCCCACTGAAGCTCTCCCTGGGCCAACTGGCCAAAACGAGCTGTTCCTTCCTCTCCAGCCAGAGACCAAATTGGCCAAATTTGTCTTAATGCTGAATGCTGAGTATTGGTGAGCAATGGAAAAGGCTCTTTGGGAAACAGGGGGAAGCCTGTGGCTGCAGGGTTCTGGGGCACCCTGCCAGGCACCAGCTCCCTGCATGGAGCTAAGGAAAAAGAGGTCTCCTAAGGTTAAAAGATCCAATTTCATTAGGAGGGACTTGAAAGCCTGAAGCATTCATCAAGCTGTTTTAATTAACTAAATCATTTCCTTTTGTACAGTCAGTTTAACATGTTTCTAGCAATATGTAAATAGGAAGATCATTGAACAGAAAGAGGAATTAACAACTTTTCTTTCTTACAGTTGGTTATCCAAACTACTGAAACTCACTACAGTCCCAGCGGTCAGCTGGGGCTTGATTCAGTCTACCACTTTCTTTTAAAACGGTGAATGAATAAATGAAGAAAGAAATGTCATTGAAACTTTCCTTTGCACAATGACTGCAGTGAGTTTCATAAGGCTCTAATTTTTTTTCACTCCAAAAACATTATCTAGGTGCTCAATTACCACTCAAGTAGCAGAAAACCTCCATTTTTTCTTTTTAAATACCTCATCTTTTGCTGCCTATACAGAACAGAATCTCACTGCATCTGAAACTAATTTGTTTCCAATATAAACTCTAGAAGAGTTGAAGCAATTCTGGTTATTTCTTTAATTTTCCTTTGAATTCTTATCTAATTTCCCAATGAATTGGCCGCATCTCTGATTCCTTGGCTCTGCAATGTTATATTATACAAAAATTAGGATGGAAAGTGTGCTGGATTGAAAATATCCTCAAATTAGTTTTCAAAGGGAAAAAACAAAAGGGGCCAGTCTTGTTAATGCTGGTCATTTAAAATTCTGTTTTGTGTTAGCAGCAAGAATTGCATCTCAGGAATAGAGGATTATATTTTCTAATCAGATTTTTTTTTTTTACCCTCCAAAAATTCTTGCCATTACTTGCACTTTATATCCACAAAGTGATGCTGAAACCAGTAAGATTCAAACTCCTGCTACATTTCATCCCAGTCACAATGACCAACATGTTGCAACCAGCTTAGTGAGTTTGAGCAGAGCATATAAAAACCAGCTCTATCAAGGAACCACAAGACCAGAGCAGGGATCAAGTTACTAAAATAAGCCCTGGAGGTCAGGTTAGGTCACAAGCAAGTGGGACAGGTGATAAATAGGGCTTTCATCCCCTTCCCACTGCCAGTCCCTCCAGCAGCACTGGGGCATCCCCAGCAACATCTCCCACTGTCAGTCTGGAGCTTGCCAAGTTTGAGTAGCAGGTGAGAAAGCATCACAAGGAGTTCTTCACAAGGCAACACCAAAAATGTTTTCCCAAACTGGTGATGATCCAGGGAAGAATACAACAACTGAATTTTTCCTTTGTGTGCATCCTTGTGCGCCTTCACTTCTATCCCACAGGTCACTCTGGTGCTGGGATTCACGTCTCTGCAGCTTGCTATGGTCCCTGGGGGTCTGAGGACTAAGCTACAGCAACATGTTCAGCGCTGCTAAATCCTGGAATTTATGTGATAAAGTCGGCTTTGTAAGTGGCAAAGCAGCGCTGTAGGTGGTTAAATACAATTTAGCAGTCCTGTTACAGAACTTGGGAGAAGCCATGTGGGATTAGAAAACGTTTATGTAGAAAGATTCAGCATCTTCATCTATTCATTTGCCTTAACAAAGGAAATTCAATTTGCTGGGGATTACCAAACATCTTTCCAGTAACTTTGATTCAGGCCCCGGAAGCATCATCCATTAAAGCAGTTCTATACATCTTTTCATAGCAATACAGCAAGTGATGTAAGGAACTCCTATATATAACCCTGTGTCAGCCTAAAGCCCTATCCAGAATCCTGAGCAGATGCTGCCCAGAACTACAGCTGCAACAGGCAAACATCAGTTACACATCTCCACAGGCTCAGTGCAGCCAGGAAAGAGAGATCTGCTTTATTCATCATCATTCATAAAAGTCAATTTATTCGCCTTTGGCTGCTGTGTACCAGAACTGTGTTAGATGTCAGTGCCACATGCACAGCAGCAGCACTTCATGTTTAAATGCATTATTCCATAAAATAAAACCTGAGTAAAGGTACCATCCATTAAAATATATCGCATCAAACTGTTATTGGAAGAGAAGGATAGAATAAAATTGTTAGCAACAATGCTTGAGTAAAAAACATGTGAAAACACAAATCCAGCAACACTAAATTTTGACCCAAATTATATTTAAATTATGTTTCTCTTTGAAGTCCTTTATGGTGCTTCTGCAGGCCTTTCAATCGCTCTCCAAAAATAGCCAGAAAAGCAAAATATTGTTGTGAGCTAATCCAGTAATGCTGCGTTCAACTTGCTGTGAATTATTTCTGCACACCGAGCACCTAAGCCCTGCATTTTAGCTGTACCAGACAGTGGGCAATTACTTACTGGCAAAGGGAAGCAGTTATGAGTGTTTACTGCAGCCAATTCCCACAGCTCATTTATTGTCACCCTTTGTTTTTTCCTATCTAATTTGAGGCTTCATCCTACTCCCACGGAAGCCTGTGAGAAACTCAGGGTGACTTCAAAGGTGTGGCAGTCCATGACCCTTCTGGCTGGAAACCCTCGCTGTGTTCCTCTGAAGCAGCGCCTGTAGATGAGTGCACAAAACTCTTCTCTGTTATTGCCATCATCCAGGAGTATTTACAACCCACTGGTGCTCAGTGAAGCAGCTGAATGACACTGTTTGTGCTGCTGGAACCACATAAGGGCCACTGCCACAGGACAGGTGCCAAGGTCCCTCCACCAGGGATGTTTGGTACCACAGTTCCTCTGAGTTGATACAGCAGAAGTCAGATCAAGACCGAGGCTGCTGGAAAATAAACTGTGTGCTTGGAATAACCTGGAGGCAGAGTATTTTTGTTTCACTGGTGCTTCTGCTCTGTCATTGGAGGTTCAGGGTCCCTGTGAAGTTGTCCAAGTGGTAGAGAAGGATTGAGCAAAACTTGGCTTCTTTATGGCACAGTTTGTAAAACAGCTTTCCCGGCTGCTTGGCTGCCGTAGGTTCACTGAAGAGTATCTCCAGCTTTTAAATCCATGTTAAACAACAGCAGTAGTACAGTGGCCTGTACAAGACAGCTCTCCAGCCAACAGTAGAGCAGAGGTGTCATCTTTGAAGATCAGGGATAACCTGTAAACTGAGCTGAGCTTCGGCTTGACTGTGTGGCTGAAACAGCCCCAGTAAGGTTTGGCACCTAAAGCCAGGACACTCATTGGGAAGTCTCTTTCAGCACGAATGTTTCCAGATTTCCTCTGATTTAGGACATGGAGTAACTCCTTGTACTCATTGGCAACTCTTTAACCAGTCTGGAATTTGCACAAGCATTTCAGGATCAGGGGCTAAACACAAGACACATATTTACTTGAGTATCTCCTTTTGCAAACTATGCAATGCAAGAGCTCAGGATGGAAAAAATCTTCAGGTACTATATAGGGTGAGCTGCTCCTTGAGCATACTAAAAGCCATAAAAACATTACAACCTGCTTTTGCACTGTACTCTGTTTAACTTAGTAAGTGATTGAACACTCAAAAAATTAAATTAAGTTTATTCAGCGACACAAGCATTAACACTCCAAAATGGATTTTAAAGAAAAAAAAATAATAATTTGGAATTAATAGTACTCCCAGTGTGTTGTTGTTAAAACACTGTCCATGAATTATTCATTTCTGCTAAGAAAGCACTACTTCACAAATGGGCTAAAAGCTCAGCAAAGAAAGAACAGCACTAATCCAAATATTAAGCTTTTTCTGTAACATGCTTTGATCTCTGGTATCCATCTGAAGGAATCATTTTATGGAAGTTAAGAGCTTTTTTCTTTTTGACCTTAAGTGAATTTGATTCAAATATACATTATGGCTTTTGAATCTTAAAGACCATTAGCTGTACCTCTAATGCACATCAGAAGCCTGGGAAATAAAGTCCCAAGCTTATTGAGAATAAAACCTTCAATGCATTTCCTCATGTCAATACTCAAAGGGTATTTTAAAACACCTAAGCTGAAAAAGGTCCTAATCCTTTCACTTTTTGTATGCTGGTGAACACTACTGGCTGAAGAAAGTCTTGCTGAAGTTATTGGGGTCATATAAGTGTTAGGGGACCTGTGGATGCAAGATGGAGATAGAGGCATACACTAAATGATGAAAAATTGTCTTTGTGTGTTTTCTTCAATGGGATACAATTATGTTAGTAAAAATTACTTCACCAGAGAATTTGTATTTATTTATTAATCTCTTCAGAATCTTGTAATACTCCCAAGCTCTTTGCTAGCTTTACATACTCCCCATCTCTAGGGTAAATGGTTGCTATGACTGAATTCTGAGAGTTTGAATTAATTAATAAATAATCCTCCAGACATCTGACTACTCATTCCCCAAGATGCATTTTTCACTTTAAAGTACTTTGGAAATAGCCTGCTTAGCTCTAAACACCCACCACCTCAGGACCTCCAGAACATCTAAAACCACCTCCAAAGGATTCAGGTGTGGCTTGAGGCTATCCCTGAGCTCTGTACCCCTACTCAGGGACTGCCTGAGTCCAGCTGGGGCTGTGGGTGCTGTCTGTGCTGCATTGTTGGGGTATGGGGGGTCAGGAGGGCAGGTAGGGACTCACCACCGGCGCCACACGTGTGTGAGCACTGTGACCAGGCTGACCACGGGGAGAGCTGGCAGTCCACGGCACACCCCACCACGCACGGACTGCTCGTGGGCACGGGCTTCTCCAGGTGCAGCTGTGACAGGGAAACACAGGCATCAGCTTCCCCAGGCCCCAACCACCCCCTGTCACAGCCAAGCACACAAACAAGAACTGGCAGCAACTCTGCAGGGCACCAGCATGGTGATGTGTACAGGGAGCTTCCCTGAGGGTGCAATGGCTGAATGCGCTTCCAGCGGTGAAGCGTTTCACATCTGAGCATCCCTCAGTGTTTGGGTCTCACTCCAAAGGGGCAACCCTAGATTTCTAACAGCAGAACATAATGTCCCTGGTCCCCAGCTTTGGGATGGTGCAGGGTTGGTAGCCATGCCCCATGTGTTTGAGTCGAGGAGCGACACCCTGACACCCACTGACACCCCTCTATTTCCCAAAGCCCCCTCCAGCTGTGCGCTCCCAGCACCATACAAAACTTTTCCACCGGTTATGGGGAATGTCTTAGCGTGGATCAGAAGGCACCACCAGCTTTCTGTTAACACAGGGACCTCAGGGTCCTGAAACAACCACAGGGTGTGCCCCAGCCCTGCTCACCTGCTGGCAGAGCTGCATGCTGACGGTGGCCCCGTCGCTGCGCTGGCAGCTCAGGAGGCGGCGGCGCTCCCCGTGACCGCAGGTGGCATTGGCACCCAGCTGGCACCCGCTCCAGCCTGCAGGCACAAACAAAGGGTGCACTGCTGCAGGTCACCTTTGTACTCAACACAGAATCATACAATCACAGAATGGCTTGCAAGGGACCTTAAAGACTGCGTAGTTCCAATCCCCTGCTGTGACAGGGACACCTTCCCCTAGACCACGCAGCTCAAAGCCCCATCCAGCCTGGCTTTGAAGCCTTGAACATGGGTGTTACCTTCACCTACAGCAGCACTTCCCCATGTCAGGGCATCCCACACCCAAGAACAACCCCCCACAAAAGAAAATTGTTCTCAAAGCCAGACAGGTCTCAGAGGAGACTCTCTCTTTGCAGTCCGATACCGTATCCCGTTCCGACACCAGTACATCAGAGTGCACATGCTGAACGCTGATAAAGGCTATCAGTTCAATCCACTTGGCACAGGTACAAGACTGTATTGTCTGAAGTAAAATTCCACTTTGATAAAGCAGCCAGAGAAGTTTCTGAAGGGGAACGAACTCTGGTTTAACCTGTTTTTGTCTCGAGGCAAAGCTATCCATTATTTAAAACTAAACTGTAATACTCATGAAATAAAAGCAGTATTTCTAGAGGAAAAAAATTAATATCTTATTACGTGTCTGAAATTATGTTGGTCAGAATACAACTAAACTGAAATAAGCTTTAAAACACCATTTAAAATAAACAAAAAGCATTACAGAAGCCACTAAAATTTCCATACACCACCAATAAATAAGAAGGATGAGAAGAAAACCTATTACTTTGTGTCTTCCACCTTTGATAAACACGAACACATAAATGTTCTGCATTTCTGAAATGTGATGATAAAAAAGGCATCATTCTGCTGCCTGTGTTTCTAGGGCTTTTATTACAAACAGGCTGAGTTTATATTCATATATTTTATCTTGCTCTGTTCTCCCTTCCCACCAGCCCCCAAACTTCTCTTAGATCTCTCCTCTGAATGCCTTTCTCATTTATTTCAGCTGGTCAAAACAAAAGGAATTTTTCGGTTTTGTTTTGTTCATTTGTTTGCAGCAGAACCAATTGCTTCTAAGCCCCTAAATAATGCATTTTGCTCTGAATATCCTATGCCCACCTATATAACTCATATTGCCTTCAAAACAGACTTCTGTTGTACTCTGTACTATTGGCTTCACCAGAACCACACAGATGATACTCTTTTAATTGAAATTTTGTAATTAATTCTGTTGATAACCCATTGAAAATCCCATTTAGCATGCTTTATTTCCCATGTACTTGCAACAACAACTTAAATACAAAAATTGTGCATTTGTCCACTAACGTGTAAAAATGTAGGCATGTAATTAACTTTATTGAAACCAATGATGTCAAGGCTTTAACCAACACCCCAAGCAAACATAACTAAAAGCACATACTAAGGGGATATTGAAAATTCATACCTACCTGTTAGGTTGTACTGGTATTGGAAGCAATTTTGATTAAGAATACATGGCTTCATTTGTGAATCTTCAGGGCAGGGCTTTGAACTGACAGGAGACCTCAGCACTTGTCGGGTTCGTGTTTGCATAATATTGGGGTCACACACCTGGAGAGAGGAGGGGTGGACAGTACAGAGACCCCAGTAAATCACACAGACATCACTGACACCAGAAAATCACACCGACACCACAGACCACGGCTGTTCATGCACATCCATGGCCACATGGAGGTAAGATACAATCCCACACCTGTTTTAACAATACTTAAAAGCATATAAAGGAAAAGAAATGTGGTTCAAAGTTAAAAATCCAGTATCACTAAAAGTCATCTTTTATCCACCCTGATTTGGCTATTTTAGGCCTCCTATACTATTTTTTCCCATGTTTTTTGGTAAGGATCCTTAGGTACAACGGGATAAGGACCACATATTTTTTGTGCACTGCGCTGCACCTCCTTCCAAGAATTCCAGTAAAATGCCACAGTGCTGAATAACAGGACAGGATTTCTGGCACAATTAATGCACTTTAAAGTAATATCTGATGTTACAGCAAAGCCCTCATTTCGAAGAAGGACATTAGTAATTGCACATCAGTTATGATGCTGGCCAGACGAGGTGCCTTTTCAGAGTATGTGATACCAATACTGATGTGTGGCTGCCTATAAACCAGGATTTGCTTGTTTACATTTTCACAGGAATATGAACCAACTGAGGCAGCTTTTCATTTCTGTTTGTGCATCACAGGCATGAAAAGTGTTTGTTTTAGCAGCCCTCAATCCTCACTCTCATAGCACCGTGGCACGGAGCTATTTTCCCACAGTCCAGTACTGGGAATGGGTGAGTGGAAGTGGTCACAGCAAACCTAATGGAAATAAATACCTTATTAAAGGTATTCACCACCATTTATTGAACAAGATGACCCATTTAATTCCTAACAGTTTCTCATTAGGATTGCTCAGGAACAGCAAAGAAAACAAAACAAAAAAAGCAACGCATGTAGAAATAGATTTTCATAAATGCTTGGGAATTTAAAACATGTTTTTTCTATAGAGTACTATAATTACAAAAAACAACTAACAGTTTGAAACCACAGGCTTATTACCATGCAACAAACAGCCTGCAAACACTGAACCCTGCACGGGTGGAAGTGTGGATAATTCCTGTATTGTGAATATTAAAGGGAAATGTAATGGCCTTGCAGCATAAATCTGGATCTCAGACTGCTGTAAACTGGATTAACTGCACAGATGATAGCAAAACTGAACAGAATAAATATCAGGACAAATGGGGGAAAAGTCTGCTCTGGTCTTAAAATACATTGTCTGTGCCTATTTTCCTTATGTTTACACTACATGAAGGAAAATCTATTACATTTTTATTGCTGACACACACCTTGTCAAATCATTTTAAATGGTAATCTTATTTAAATACGCTTGGTCAGCTAAAATACCCAATTGTTTCTAATTATCTGAAAATTAAACCTATGCTAAGTGTTTACCAATAGTTTACTGCCTTTTTCGCAACTAATCTGATTGTTCATTCTCACAACTAACACTAATATCTTAAATGATTTGCCAATAGAGAAAAATTACTAAAGAAAAAAATCAAAGTATGTATCTCAGAAGCTATTCCTAATTAATGTTTCTCTGAATTATGTTAGCAAAGGGAAAAAAAAAATAATCAATGGATGCTGTGACAGAAGCTGTCTGTGCCAGCTCAGAAATACCAGCTTTTGCTCTTTTTAAAATAACAACCTGCAGACAGAAAATATGCCTCATTTGTAGATAAGTAAATTCTTTTAATAAAATAGTATTTTTCCCCTGTCTACCATGGCCCCTGTTGTGCTTGATTATAGGACACTGCTGCAGCCCAGTGCTGTCACAGAGCTCCAGAGTTTTCCTGCCTGGCAGAACCATTTTCCCTCTCAGATATCCTCCTGCTTGGCAGCAGACCAGTCTAACAGGTCAACATCTATCTGGTGTTTGCCAGGATCCAAACAAACAACTGGTTTACTGATGCTCTGAAGCCAGAATTCTCACTGTGCTGATGAGCCATGGTGCTCAGAAGCCAAAGCTGATGCAATAAGCCCCTCACTTTTACTAGTTTTGAATAATAAGGAATCTCTGTAGGAAAAGCATTCATTTAATCAAGCTGAGGACATGGGAAACATGCAAAAGTTCAAAGTCAGCAAACTGTAACTAATATCCTGTAATATTATTTGTTGAATTTCTCTTAACGTCAATTGAGAAGTCAATTTAGTTTTATAATTGATTTTCTGCCCTTGCTCTTTCAAGTTAACCATGTAAAAAACTGAGCCAAATATATATGGAACTGAGTAAGCGGCAGGAGGGAACGACTTGCAAAGAGAAAGATGAAAGCTGGAATTTTCAAAGGAGCAAGAGGGAGCTGAGTATCCAGCTACCCAGAAATCTCAATGGGCTTGGGTGCACAGCTCCTGCAGGACCCCTCCAAAAACCCAGGATAAAAAAAAAAAATCTTGTATTTATGGCATGGCAAAGGTTGGGGAATGGATTGGCAGACTCAGTGTCATTAGGGGATGTGAACAGTGGAAGCAAAGAAGAAGGATTATTTCCAGTGGGGAGATGATGAGGGCACTCATGCTGTCCTGAGTGTGGATCTTAGAAAATACTGAGAGCAAAACTAAACACCATCAATGGCAAATCACAGGTTTAGAAGGCAGGACAGAAATGGCCATCAGCAATTTAGAGAAAGGGCAGCAAAAGAAAGAAATATTTCTGGAGTACCTAAAGTAAGAAATTACCATGGGATTAATTAAGATTTAAGGAAGACAGCAGGTTGATTATGAATATTTTCACAAATGAAAATGACAAAACTAATTTGACTGCTCAAGTAATATTCCAAAAAAAAAAGAGTGAAGGTGCTAGTGAGGTACATGGATCAAGACTGGATCTGCCCTAGGGACCCAAGTTTCTAATCACAAGCATGTATGAATCTACAGTTTCTGGGGTTTTAAATAAATAAAGCCCACTGTGAAGCATCAGTGCTTTACTGAGTATCTTCATTTACAACTCCTCTCTTCCCACTGAGCACATGCTACACTTCCAAAGATGTTATTTTACTTTCTACTGATCAATTAGTAACTAGTGCTTTCACTGATGACAGATTAAGCTTTTTAAATTATTTTTTACATTAAATCAGCCATTACCTCCTGTAAGGCTATTGCCATGGGTTTGTGCTCAGCATCAGCCAACATTTCCACAGTGGAAGCATAAGGAAAGGCAGGTGCCTACAACAGATGTGTTCAGGAGTGGGAGTTTGACTTGTGCTTCTGAGATCATCTCTTTATGCTCATAACACTTATTTTTATGCCTCTGGTTATAAATCCCTTAACTGGTTTCCACAGTTGGGAGAATTTGGAATGTAACCATGGGATAGAAATGGGAGTAACAACAAATGTTGCCCATTCTGTGAAACTGAAACCCACCTCTGACACCACCCAGACTACAAATAAAGACTTATGGATCAAAGAAGGACAGTGATTATGGGTGCCCACTGCCCATAAATAACAGGAGAGGAAACAAGTCCTAAGAAATGGAGGCAGCTGTGGTGCACAGAAGCAGAAGGTCAGAGGCCTGGAGAATTCTGTGTACCTTCAAAATCAGGCACAAATCAGTTTGGCTGTTAAGTTTTCCAGACTATGTCACTTGTTCAGATTCCTTGTTGATGACTGTAAGCAATGGGGTGTGTAATTCTGGCATATGCATCCTTTGGAACTGGTGATAGGAACAGAATTAATTTCTGGATGAAAATAATAATAACCTCAGGTGGCACATCAATAGCCTACAGCAGTAGGATGTCATACACAGACAGTAGGTTTCTTTATGAGTATAACTGTACTGTTCCAGCCTACTTTATAGTATTAAATCTCAACATTTCCGTTATTCTTCTCCATAAAGTATGAAAAAGTTGAGCTAGAGCCAGGGATCTACAGGCCAGATTATATAAACCACTACAGAAACAAAATATTCTGAAGCAATGAGAGGTCCATAAAATGTTAAGGCAGGAATAAATCAAAGTTTTTCTCAAAGGACGTTTAGAAATTATAACAGCCATCATCTTGATTCTATGGGGGAATTCCTGGCACTATTGACTACTGCATTTTTTAATACTTCTTTTAGCCAAAGCTATTTCTTTACCATGACCACTTGTCATTATTTAAAGCTAACATAAAAAGTGAGGGACAAAAACATACACAAAGGATCCCCCCCTGCCTTTGCTTCCGACAGTCACAGAACTGACAAAGCACTGGAAGTTTTTTCTGGAAGAGAAGGGTATTAAATAAAATAAAGCTGCAAGTTTAGGAAGCTAAGTTCCAGCATAAGAGCTGTTAACATATCACACATTAATATACACTATTAGACCCTCTTGGGGATGGAATTTAAGAGCTGTCCATTGATCTAGGCTTTCATATGCATCATAATTGTACAGCACAGAGGCTGTAACCCATTACAAGGCCCTTTAAGCTGTTTAATTTATCAAGCAGCTTGTATAATGCATCCTGCACTATAAATAGCTGGCTGCATTATTCTTAACTGGCTATTCATAAGGAAACATACAACCTCAAAATAAGGTAAACGCAAAGGCAGGAACCATATTTGACTATTTTTAACAGAGCAATGAACCATTACATTGTTCATGCCAGGGTGGATGTTTTGTAACAATTTAACAAGCCATTTACAATAACAGGAGCAGTCTTTTGAAATGAAAATGCATTTGCATTAATTTTTTTTTTCAGATGCATCCAGGTTCTGAAACCTTGCCTGCCTCCACACAGAACCATTACTTTTAAAAAAGTGATTGTTAACAAAGATTAATAAAAATAAAACAACCAATCTAAAATTACAGCAGTTACCCACTTTTTTTGACAAAGCCATACAAAAACACCCAAGTCACAGCTGTGTGTAAGGAGCAGTGCATGTTCTTCCAAAAAGCCTTGACCAGCATAATTCTCATGCTTGATTTGAATAAATTATCTCTTGGGCTAGAAAGACAACTCTGTGCAAGCCTCACTCTTCAGTGCAGCCTTCACACTGCAGGTCCTCTGCCAGACTTACGTGCCAAACCCAGAGAGGTTGGGGAGTTTCCTCTGGAGATATCCAAAAGCTGTCTGAGGACACAGTTCTGAGGAACATGCTCTGGGGAATCCTGCTTGAAAAGAAAGGACCAGATGAGCTCTAGTGGTCCCTTCCAACCTTTCCCATCCTGTGTCCAGGTACCAGTTGTGATGGAGACTTTCTTAATCCACGCAGTGACTCCCAGCAGCTACAGGAGTCCACAATTTCTCTTCCAGTTGGCATTTCCAAACTGTAACAACTCCAACTTGCATCGACAAAGGAAGTCACTGCAGACCTGTGAGCTCGCTGTATCACTTGGTGACACTTTTAATCTGGTCAGTTGTGGGTATCACACTCCCCCCGCGGATTCCAGGGAATAATAACTCAATTGTCGCAAGTTCTGAGCGCGGCGCATCGCCATTGATCCATGAGGAAAATGCTCTCTGAAATGGAGACAGCTGTTCTCACTCACTACACAGGCAACCTCCTATAATTAACTAATTTCAGACCTCTTGGAATTAGCTGCTAGAAATGCCAACAGCTGAGGCAAGCAAGGAGGCCACTCCAATCCACAACGGGGGCTGCGACAGCCATCCTCCGACAGAGAGCTAACGAAATAGATTTGAGGTAATTATTTCAGGGACTTGTAGCACCACTCGCATATTAACTCTTTTTAAGAATGCTTTGATGAATTCAATTGAAGTCAATTAATTACATTTCCAAGTCAGATGAATACAAAGTCGAGACGCTGCAGGAAGTGTGTGTTATTCCATCACTGAATATGTAACAGAGATGACAGGATTTCAGTTCCCAGATTGTTTAGCTGGGTCTTTGAGCAATCAAGTGATGATGTCTGACTGAACAGGCTATTGTCCCTGGAACAAATATGAAATCTCTTAAGCAAAATGCAAGTTAACCTAATTTCCTTGTGGGTTTTCATTGGTTTGGTTTTTTGTTTTTGTTTTTAACTAGCAAGCTTCAAACTGTTATTTTAAATGGCTTTAAAGCTTGATATTTAAGTCACCTGGATGTTACTTAGTGACAAAGAATGAAACATTATAAGCCAAAAAATACTCTTTAACCACAGGGAAAACCATCTTGAATTCTGTCAACAGAAAAAGTGAGAATAATAGGGAAGATTTAAATCAGTAACTATGCATTTCTTGAATCCAGTACAGAGACAAAATCTCAAAGCAACCTTGAGGCATTATATTTCTGACAGCTTCATTTCTGACCATTAGATGAAGTATTAAAATTTACCTTTGTGTAGCAGCGTTAAATAGCACTATAATCAAGATGCAAAATATGTAATTCAGTTGAAAAACACACATAAAAGAATTGTTGGAGCATCTGAAATTATAAAGAACCACAAAAGTGTTTAAAAGGAAAACGGAAATACAGCCAAAAAAAGGTAGAACAAATACAATGTTTTAGCAGAAAGAAGTATTGAAGAAAACACTTTCCATTGACAAAGCAGTCGCCACCTTTATGACTCATTGATTTCAACACGATTCAAGATCATTTACCATCCTGAAAGTGGAAAATTCACATGGGAAGAATATTGCTACAAGATAAAACCAAGTAATACCCTAGAAAGTATCCAGAGTACAATGACATATTGACAAAAGGTACAACGGATAATCTAAAAGGCCTTTTTATATGCAGCTGATAAGAGTTAGTTATTCTGCTATCAGGATGAATTTATTATCAACACTGTAAAACATGAACAGAACACCAAAGTGACTGGGAAAGAATTCTCACCTGACCAAAATCTCAGGTAAATATCTCAAATCAAAAAGCTCCTCAGGCAAAGATGAGGTTGAAATTGTGATTATTCATTACTTACAAACTGGAATTTGTCAAGTTTCATAAATTCCCTTTATCTCCAGCAAGCCAAACATGACCAGAACTACACAAGACTTCCTGGAATGGTCTTTGGCAGCTGCCTCATGAGAGTGCTATGACTAAAAGAGTGCCAAGTATTGTGGTATGAAATGTAGATATGCCTGAAATAGAGCAGCCAGGATGCACTGTTTTGCTTTTTCATTGCAATGTGATCTGATCTTTCAAATCTTTTGAAATTTTTTAGTCCATCGACTCATAGCTGTCCTAAGTGACCACCTTTCCTGGCGGCTCAGGTGATGATGGAAGAGATGGAAGGTTCATTAATCACCCTGGTGCTGGCAGTGCCTCACTCCAGCCACCACAATTCCCTCAATCCCTGCCCCACACACAGCAAAGATACACCAGTGCCACAGCACAGTCATTCTGCACTAACAGCAAGCCCATTTGCCTTGGAAATGTGGAGCATGTGCAGCCTGGGAGGGACTGTGCTGTGTGGTTCTCTCTCAAAACCCAACACAAACAGCCAGGGTAGCTGTAAAAGGGAGACAGCACTGCTGTAAACTCATCAAAGAGAGGGTTTTATCTGCCCATAAAACTTCAAGCTGTTTATTGCCTCGTATCTGGACAGAACTATTGAAACACATGCTCCATCAGCACACAGTCATCTCAGCTTCACAACAAAGCCTTGCAGAACAGCTTGTGAAAACATATTGTTCAGTTAATTGCATTGGCATGCAGATGCCCTCACATTTATGAGTTAACATCCACCGCGGCAAAGGATGGACAAGGAGACACAGGGACTGTGGCATGTGGCCCTGTGCCTGCCAAGAGATGTGCTGCCTGATGGAGTGCAGCCCATGAGCTCTGGGCTTCCCTTTCCTGCTTCTGCGGCTACGGAGGCTTTGCTGCTGCCGAAAAAAAAAAGGAGCCTTCAGGAAAAAAGTCTGTGCATCTTAAGGGTATGAGGGTGCTTAAAGCTTCAAGCAGTCCTTCATAAACAGCTGACTGCCACCAAGGCACCTGAGAAGCCCCCAACAGCCTCAAGGATCTCTGCATCAGTTCACTGCGTGTGAAAATGAAGAAAATCCACGCCTGAAAATGTCAATGGCAAAGAAACAGCCCAACCACAGTGGGACTCTGAAAGGTATCCAAGCATTTGTATGGGTTGCAAAAGTGTTATACTTCATCAAAGCCACGCTGCTCAGGAGGAGGTGAAGGCAGGAAATGAAACACAGGATTTTATTTGACATGTTCTTACCGAGTATATTGATACGCTACACAAAATATTATGGAAGGAAATTACCTGTGTCAGCACTAGTATAAATACCTGTCCAATAACCACTCAACTTTTGGTAATGGCCCTGTTAACATGGGGGCAATGAATATATGTTTGTCACTTAAATACATCAAGCAAGTCTATTAAAAAACCCCTCCGAGATTAAACCTGGCACCTATTTCAACACTGATCAGGGAGAAACAATAGATCTGAAATCACGTGGTTTGAGGCCAGAGGCTTTTCATAATACAGAACTTGCAACTTCTTTCCATCTTGCACACTTAGGAAAACACAGAGCACTTCGCAGTGGCTTGAACCCCTGCATAATTCACAAAGTTTTGAGTATTTCATGACATGACAAATTGTTCAGGCACCTTGCTGTCATACCATCCTGCTGCTGCTGCCTCAAATCTTCCCCCAAGGGTTTGAGGAGGAGACACTGGACAGAAATAGCGTGTGTTGGGAGGGGAGAGCTGTCACTCCCTCAGGACCTGTCCAGAGGAGTGTCACCCCCAGGGTTTACCAGCAGGTTGTTATGGCAGTCATGCACCACTGACACAGGTCTCCCCTGCAAACATTTCCTGAGGCATTCAGCCCTTTCTGCAGCTGGAATACTGTTCCTCACCCACTCTGCTTGTGTGGGCCCTCTCCCACAGCAGACCAAGGGGAAGGATGTGTTGAACCAACTGCCACAGTAATAACTACGTCTCACTAAGCAACTTTCTATAGCTCTGTCTCTGTAGAGACATAAATATCTCCAGATTCAACTGTGCTGGCAGGATCCATTAAGCCTGACATCCCTCAGAAAATAATTTACTTTCCTAGAAAATAACTAGGCCATGAAATAGTTGAAGGACAAGCGACGACTGCTGTCTGAGGAACGCTTCCAGGACACGGCTGGGAGAGCCTACCTGTGGACACGGGCTCCACTGTCCCCAGTCAGACACTGCACACTCACTGGGACAGTACAAGCTACACTTCTGCACTGTCTCTGGGACCTCAGCCTGACTGCACAGAGCATTGGGCACAGTCTCCACGCCGTGGTCCTCAGCAGTGCTCACACACCTACACAGAAAACACACATTTTAATTAGAGTATTGCAGACACAATGGGTATCAACAAGTTTTCTCAACCCCGTACAGGACATAGATATGACAATAGCTACAAGCAGCACGGCTGGTCAAAAAGTAGAATTAATATGTTAATGCAAATGGAAATCAGCTACGTGCACAACATGCTTTTGTTACTTCATACACAGGGATTTTAACTTTGATCGGCTGACAAAGGAGCAAACAGAAAGTGACAACCAGCGAGAACAAATCTTAGTGCTCCTGCTAGTAACATCTGAACATTTGGAAATAACTCAGCATTTCCCCATGCCTGGGGAATGAATATTCAGTAATAATGAATGCCACGCTGGTGTGTGCAGTGCTATTACTTGGGGAAAATGTTAGCAAATCAAAATATGGAGGCTTTGCACCTCAGGGAGTTTTATGTATACATGGCATTTAGGTTGAAGAATACTAATTTAAATAACATAGTGTGTTCCTGAAAGACCAAGGCTGCATCTCTGAAATGCTTCTCCTGTAAAACATAGCACATAAACATGTTTCTTTTCATCTGCAATACACTGGACTCAGCAACATACTCACTGTCAGATGGCAGATATTGCAGCTTTATGCAAGAACACACCAGCTCTTTTTGATCTGGAATACCTGAGCTTTCGTCTTCACGCACCTGACTTTCCTCGTTTGTATTCCTTCTCCACAGTGGAGGGAATTTTGTTCGCTGTTGATTTCACATGGAGACCATGGTCCTACTTCCCAGGAATACTGATTGCACTCACTGTAGCATGGGACTGCCTCGTGCACCTGACAGGAGAAAGAACCAAACTCTTCAGCTCTTCAGGTTAGCAGGTCTGCAGAATTGCCTCAGCCAAACCCACAAAAAGACACACTGAAAAACATCCTGGCTTACACTCCTCATGCTAAGGCTGTTGTAATGGCTTTAAGCTCATTTACTCATTATTGACTTGCCAAGGGATTTTTAAGTATATAATGAACAGCAGTATGCATGTAGCATCTTCGGAAGCAGGATAAATAACAGCTATTTCCTGCAGCCAGAAGAGGAACTCCATTACAATTTCATTTGCTCTGCCTGCTCTCAGTATAATCTATCACCTGTCATTCACCAAGATCGTATGTGCCACATCCTTTTGTGTTTCAGAAGGTACAAACTTAAAATCAGCATTCATTTACCTTTGCTTCTATAAGCCATTTACCATAAAAGAATGAAATTTCATGCGTCCTACAAATTTCATTTTTATACACAAAAATGGTAAATGCTATTTTGCCTGCAAGTGACTTATCTCTAACATATCTCCTAATCAAACACGACAGTGTGTTCACCTGAACTATGGTATCTACATAGGGAGAAAAATACAGCCAAAAGCTTGATAAAAGGTGCCAGATATTCAGGTTGTTAAAAGCAGCACACTGAGATGTAACACTTCAGCAGAATTTTAGGTTTAAATAAATGAATGCATCAACAGTTCTATTACAGTGATGAATAAAAGTTATTTATTTTGAATTTGGTTTGTCTGCAGAAGCTGATTTGAAGATACAGTATTCCCTGTTGCTTTGCATGAAGCATAATGTGCTACTCTGGAAAAATACAACACACCTAAAACTTCTTCTTCCACACACCAAAACCTCCTCAGCCTGCTGTGAAGCCATTTCATTCTCACCATTAGAATAACTATAAATCAATAACCTTCCTCCCAACTACCCCACAAAAAGACTCAGCCACATGTTTTATAATTTCCAGCTTCTTTTTAAAATAGCAGATTATGAAAAGACATGTTGTGGCTACAAATACAAGGAAACTCTCTTTTGTAACACTTTGGAGGTGGGAGGACAAGAAAATTGAGCCAGAAAACTAAACTGTGTCCCATCAGAAAATCACCTTTATTTCAAATGGAAGGAAGACAACTTGCAAAGGAAAACTCCTCCAAAACAGAAAATGTCAGAAACTAAATTTAACTGTGGGTCTGCCTATACATTGTGCATAGGTTTAGCAGAGAAGGAAGAATAACAGATGATGAAAAGTGGAAAATACATAAAGGTGAAAAGACAGGAAAGAGGGAAATCAAAGTCTGAACTGGTGAGGGCAAGGACAATATGAACTAGCAAGAGCATCACATTTCACACAGAGGAGAGGAAAGGGAAAGGAACAAAGGGGGCAAAGGCAGTCATTAGCACCATTTCCCCTGCATATTATTAAACACAAATTACAAACCTGGATGTGGCTTTGAGCCACCTGAACCAGCAGAAGGTGCCCATGATGGGGGAGTTGCAAACATGGATCTTTAAGGTCCATTTGAAGTGAAACCACTCTCTGGTTCAGTGTGGACTGCACACCAAGGCACTGGCATTTGGCCTGACTCCAGCATGCACAGGTGTCTGTGTGCTGTACAGACTGCACACACAGCGAAGCTTCTCACTCTGAGCAAGCAGCACCACAAGCACTGCTAATTAACTGAGCAGCCAGGCTCGTTATCATTAATGGTGTACATGGGGGCACAGAAAAGCAGCACTCACCGAGCCTGGGCTCAGCAGCAGGCAGCCCATGGGTGCTGGGACACAGCTGAAGCCTCCATCCTGCCCTGCCAGCCTCACCTCCACTGACCCCTGCAGCCACAGCCCTGCACACACCGGGGACAGCAGCAATCCCTCTCCAGGCACTGCAAAGCCTTTGTGTTCCCCACAGACATCCATCCAGGAGATGGATGTAGTGTCATGGAGTATTTATTAGTTTCCCTGCTCCACAGGGCGAAGGAAAAACTACAGCCTGCCATGCACAGGAGACGATGAGTAGGGGAAAGAGGTGCTTGAAGCATGATCAGGTTTTTCCTCATCACAGAGGGAATGAGCAAAGAGCCAAACGTGGGCAAAACTGGCTGCCAGGGGCCAGCCCAGGGAGAAGGTGCCTCACAGGGCAGTGTCAAGGATGGTAAAACTTAATAAGTTTTATTAAGAGCTGGGTGGCCTGTTCCTGCTGTTTAGACTTCTGGAGAGGAAGCTGATGTTTGGGGCAGGCAGGAGGTGCTACCTTCCTCCCTCTTGCCACAGGCATAGCAGGGCAGCCAGGCCAGCACAAACAGCAGCTTTGGGAATTTAAAATTCTTTTTATTGCTCCATTAAATAACCCCTCCTCAGGGTTAGAGCACACCACTGTGAAACCTGCAGGTTCACAGCACTGCCAGGTTCAGCACTTGCCCTCCAGAAGCCAGGGTGAGGCTTGAGCTTGAGAATCCCATTTCCTTGTCTCAGTGACCTCTGATTGTTCTGCTTTAACATCTGGTAAACATCAGACCTCTCCTAACCAGCAAAGCCCACATGTGAATAGCAGCAAAGGCTTAACATCAGGATTTACCATAAAGGTGTTTTAGTGGTCAAAACCTCCTGTGGCATGTACTTGCTGTAGGAACTGTGTAGGAAAACCAGACAGAGTTGGGCATGGATGCCACGTGAACTAAAATCTATCTGAGGAGTCCTGTGAGCCAAAAGAGAAATCCCATGGCACTGACACAAATGCACATAATGTGAAGTGATACTTCAAATGTGCTCTTTAAAGAGCAGGGAGGATCACAATTACAAAATAGGGCACTTCTACTCTGCTGTCTGATTGTGTCAAACCGGTTTGATCACGTGTGAAGTGCCATCAGCTCTCTCCAACAGACAGACAAACAGACTGACAGACAGACACCCCACTTTGTGCTGGAGGAGGGAGGACACACAGCACTGGCTGCATGTCCCTGTGGTACCTCAGATCCCCAGTGATCTTCTGCTGACCTGTGCAGCACTTCCCCCTTGGTCAGGATCACCAGAGCTTACACTCACCACCAAACACCTGAATTATAATTGTCACAAATAACCTGTTTTCTTAAGTTATTGTGCTGACACCACAGCACATCGTTCCTGTGAACAAGTTCTCCCCTCTGCCCTGCATCAGTGCTGAGCAATGCCATCTCTGGCAGCACCTCTGGGACACTGGGGAGATGTAAATAACCACCTGCGTCACTGGGAGGAACAGATTTCTTCAGAACAAGTTACAACAGGCACCCGTGGATGCCATTAAGCTTTTAAGTGGGAATCTCGAGAAGATGCAAGATTTCCACAGGTGGAACTCTGTGGGAATGAGTTCAGGAAGCTGTGAATACAATTTGTAACTCCATCTTTGCATTTAAAAACCACAGTGATGTGGCATGTGGTCCTTTCCTCCACAGGAGAATGTTTTCCTCCCATTTTCTCTCCTGACTTGCCATAATTTGTTTTCAATCACCTCCAAGTCATCTTTTTTTTTTTTTTTTTGAATTTGGAAAATAGCCTACAACAAACCTTAAAGCCTTCCATTCCTGTTTTTACTAGGAGCTGTGCTACTTAAAGAGGTTAAAGAGACATGCTCTTGATTTTTCATTTTCAAAGGGTTTTGACTAAGCACTGCTGTTCTGTGGGTCCCACAAAACAGAGGACCCTAGGTTCACTTTTCCTGGGTCTGTGGGAACACCCCTGTCCCAACCCTGGACAGAGGCTGGGATAGGATGTGGTGTCCTCACTCCCTCACTCCCTCACCAACCCGGGAACCCAAAGCACCCAATCCTGGAGGGAGTCGGGATATGTTCCCACGGATCCCTGGCTGTAACAGAGTGCATCCAACCTTCAAATTACACATGGTCTGCGTCTCCTGGTCCCCATCAAGTCTGCCAACCACTACCTCTGCTGCAGATACAGAAGTCCCTTGTGAAGCTATGACACTTCTCTTCCCAAGCACAAAGACAACAGTTCCTTTCAAAATAATCTGCTTAATGCTCACCCTTCCCCCAGCTTATGCAAACCTGCTATGACGGTGCATTTACAAGCCCCTTCCCACTGAGCCCCCCACCCATGTATGGAGCTTTAGTGCCACAGTCCATGTCCCAAAGGACAAAACTAAAATTAATTCCATGCAATAGGCACAGGAACCCATTGTTCTGCATGGAGGCAGAAAGTTGCTGGAAGCTGCAGACACTTGACCTGCAAGGAGCTGCAGAGATCAGCACCCAGGGTGACCAGCCTGGTTTCATCCCTTACTGCCTCAAGAAATAAACACAGGCTTCTGGCATTTTAGCAAATTAACTGCTTTCCTCAATTGTTTTTCATATTTACATGCTGGGCATTGAGCACTGGGCTCAATGAACCAAGGGCTGAAATGATGCCTGTGAAGCCAAGGGGAGTTTTGCTGCTGCCTTTCACAGCATCACTGTATCACTCTTTATAATCAGAATTAACCTGGAATACTGCTTTAACACCTGAATCCAAAAAACAAGTAGACTGACGCAGTTCTCAATAAATTAAAGAGAAGAAGGACAAAAACTACTTTTTAAGAGACAGACTGCTAAAGCTTACCCTAATAAAAGTACCCAATTGCCATTCACTCAAATGCAAATCCTATACCCTTGCTAAAGCATTATTGACGTAGACAGTTACTTCAACAAGATATACAAATATTAATCTATTTAATTTCTCTTTTAATAGATGATACTTGCATTTTAATGAAAAATCTAAATATCTAACCACCAAAGAGCTTTAGTGTGATTTATAATGTTCTCTAATGTACTTATTTAAATGTAGGCTTGCAATGGACTTATAGAAATAAATGCACTTGCTCAGCAGATGTGATTCATTAAAAGAAATTCACACCTATACTTCAGGTAGCCTGTCTGATGAGCATCAGCAGAATAAACTAGAATGAGGTTCAACACTTCTGAAAATCATAGTGACTTCATATTTCAGTGAACATCAAGATTTATTGTCCCTCAAGGTAAATATTGACTCTGGTTTTCCCTCAGTCAATATTTCAGCTTTCATGACAGTAAATCTTGGTGTTCACTCCAACTAAGTCAATATCTGCTTATTATATTAGAACAACCAAACTGATCACTGTAGCAGTTGCCTGAGACCCTGAGGACTACCTCTGTGCTATTCATTTCTAATACAAATGGGCTAAATTCATTGCTAACATGAGTTCATTTCACATGGCTGCCTTTACATCAAGGTTACATTAGACCTAATACATTGAAATAGAACTGAAGAAACAGCAACCCATTTTCAAACTGTGGACACCACCATGAGTAACAGTAGAGAAGATTGCATATCAGAAAGAGAGGTGCCTTGCTCTGGTTTGCAAAGACACTTGCTGGTAAGGGTTAAAACTACTCCTACTGACACTGGACAGCAATTTTCTCACTTTTAATACTTTCTGCATAACCACTTGTATGTTCTCTGCATCTCCAGGCTGCAAGAGGAGACAGCAGTGGGATGTTCTCCTCCTCTTAGAGGTTATGGCCACCAGCTGGTGACATGTGGGCCACAGCCAGCACTCCTCTTTCAACCAGCCTGACACAAATGGATCCACAGTATGGTGGGAAATACATCTGAAAAAATGTCCATTCATTGTAATAATCTACAAATTTGACTTCTATGTTGTCTCCATCTCATTCATCCAAGTATTTTCTTTGGCTGAAAGATGTCCATATATTAACTGAGTAACTTTTATAATGTTCCAATACCGCTTTCACATTCTGTTTAATCCTAACCAGAAAATTTCTAACAATGAAATTCTTTAATTCTTTAAAACTGAATTAAAAATTGAGTACTTGCTTTGTTAATTACTTAACTGCCTGCTCGATTTGGCAGATCTAAGCACGCACTTAAAAGTTTTACTGAATTAACTGTGTATCTGAAGGACAAGTACTTGCACATTAACAAACACTACATCACAGAAATTATCTCATTAAAATTTCAACATTAAATAGTTCTCTTTAAAATAAAATTGATTTTATTTCATGCTAGTTTATATATCGATCACGATTGCCAGAAATATGCTAACTGTTGAACAGTTAATTTTCAAGTAAATTAGATTTTGCAAAGCATCAGCTTCACTGATGAATACTTGTCTTTAGGTATTTGGATGCTGCAGCAAATAGCCACCAAAACATGAAACAAAACTGCTCAAAATGACTTAGAGCACAGAAGTTTGAACAGATCTGTGGTAGGACTTCTAAATTATCGGATTCCTGAATTTTGTATGCCTTTAGCAGAACCCTGCACAAATACTTGTGAAACAAATTCAGCAGTTTTAGTTTTCATTTACACCCAAATCAAAGGAGTTTGTGTATGTTACCTCCCCTTTGTGGTATGAAGAAAAGAAAATCAATTAGAGCTTTGCTAAGGTTCTGAAAAGCCTTCACTGGCGTTGAACCAAAAAAAACCCAAAACTGTCTAAAACTTTGCATCTGGCCAAAGGATGGGATCCATTTTAGGAAGTTCAGAGCCAGGGCAGTAATTACAGCAGCACAAACACAGAGTTGCACCAGTTCCCAGGCTCTGCCCCGTGAGCAGCAGGGGAGCCCCTGCACAAACAGACCCCTCACCCTTACTCTGCTACTTCAAAAACTGCTGAAAAATGATTTTCTCTGAAAAGAGTGAAAACCCTTATCAAGCCTCTGAAGTTTCTCCTGCTCTTCATTATCTATTTATAGCCCAATCCTCAAAACTGCTCAACTTTAATCCTAATTTACACATGAGACAAGTGAGGATGAAGAGTTGAGTGATTTACTAGAGGGTGGCAAGGAAGCCCTCAGGGAGTGGGGGACTCAATCTGGAAATGCCCAGTTTCTTGCACTAACTGGATGATATCTCAGCTTAAAATCAGATCCTGAGAAGTTCAGATAAGGACATTTCAGGATGAAGCCATCAAAAAAAAGCAGCACTGTAAAATTCTGGCTGCAAAATGAGGAAAGAGGAGAAATTAGGAAAGCAGCCGGGTATTCTTGCTATAAAGACATCTGGACGCTCCATTTTCCCTCACCATGGCCCTTAGATGCTTTTACCTCATCTGTTTTTTGCTGGACTTTACAAAATGCTCCTAGTAAATCTCCTACTTTCTTCTAATGGATAATTAAATATTCAAAGTCAGACACTGATTTATTTCAAATTCTTAAGTGCAATGAGTGGAAAATGCCTTGTTTAGGAAGTTAATTGAGGCAAGCTCTGTCGAACCCCAGTCATTACATCTCACTCTGATAGAACTACCATGCTCAGGAAGGTTTATTAATTCATATTTACGAGTGGTAAGTGGTTTTATTTTCTGTGAGATTGGTGCAGGCACTAGAAACACCAAGTTGTAACATGGTAAAGCATGAGTGCTCTTTCTCAGAGATTAAAATACCAAGTTGGCATCATCCAACATGAGTACATAAGGAAAAAAATCTGCAGCTCCTGGCCCCAAACCTGCCTGTCTGGTTTTACTCATGGTCAGTACAACCTCTGAGAAGCAGGGCATAGCACAAAATATAACTTTGAACATACTAAGTATTTATTTCTACCTGAAATACTCAGGCAAGACAATTTAGTCTCAGAGCTATGAAAAAAATTGAGGTGTTAAAGTGGGAATGGGGGCTTATAAGAATACAATCACAAATGGCCAGTTCCTGTGCCTCTGCTTTTTATTTTACATTTTAATTATGTTTCATTCCTATCAAGCAAATATTGAATCCAGATAAGATACTAACAAAAGCCATCTCACTATGTTGTCAAATACAGGGGTTTAAAACAAGGCAGAAACTCATTAGTGAGAGTTTCAGTGCATTTTTGCAGATTTTGGGAGTTGTAGGTGCTGCTGCCTCCCTGTCACAAAGCCAGGCAAGCACGGAAAATTTAAGTAGATACAAATAAATCAATATCCCTTGTTTCTGAAACAGCACATTTTGCTGTAGCTGAAGTTTCAGGGGTAACAAACAAATGTGGCACCTCTCTGGATGAATCTGTTATGTTATAATAATGTTGGATCCAGTTTTAAAAGAGAGGAAGAGAAAAAAAAGCTGACTGATGAAGAAAACACCGAAGCCCTTTTTTACTAGATGAGAACGACAAGATGAAGACAGATTGCAACACCAACCTGAGCCTTTGTAGATGTCCATGTTAGCAGGGCATGACAAGCAGAAAGGAAAGAAAATTATATATTCATTAGTTTAGCTGCTGCACGATAATATTGCAAAAAAAAAAAAAAAAGGAAAAAAAAGGCAGAAAGTCTGCTTAAAATAAAGTTGCCACAATGTAATGTTGCATTCAATCCTTTGATTTCCCCATCTTTTAAAAAATACCTCAAGCAGAAATCAAGCATTTCTTTGTGAGTGAATGAAAAGCACTACTATGCTGAAGAATAAAGCAGAGTTCATTCAGCCCCATCCAGCAACCCTCTGGAGCTCACCACAGTGTCTCACAATCAAAGTTTATGATAATAAGAAAAAAAATTTTAAAATCTATCAAAATCTGTGAAAAGCTATGAACCTGAAATCTGGTGAGACACCCCACAATTATGGATTATCAGTCATAACAGACCAGAAGGGCTTTCATATATTTAAGTATTAATCGGGTGCAATTAATTGGGTGAAATTAATAACTACAGCTGCAGCTGCCATGTCCTTCTCCTCTTATCTGGCTGAAACACCCAAGGAAGCCCCCACAGAGGTGTGGCAGGAGCCACCCCAGCCTGGGGACACGGGGCTCTGGAGCCTGTCACCGCCACCACCGCGGCTCCCTGCCCTGCCAGCCGGCGCTCCCAGACCAAATCACTGCTCCAGCAGGTCAGAAACCTGCCCCAGCGGGATATGAGCAAGTAATTACTCGATCCAGAAGCCAAGTCATCTGTCACATGAAATGAAATAAACGCCGTCACTAAACACAAACAGTCCCACAGAAGCACTTTCTTTGTAGGCATCTGGACAATAGGCAATTTAAAGAAAAGACCATCAGAGCTTCCTGCTAAGTTAAAAATGATGCCTTGGAGACAAAGCTCAGCCCTAGCCTTTCTTTTAGGAGATTTTAAATCATTTCAAGGTCCAAGAGCTTCAAATTGATATTCTATCAGTTTATTTTCATGTCTTAAGCAAGAAGGAATTAACGCGACAAGAGCGGTCACGTCTGTCCTTACTGTAGTATGATCTTGAACTGATAATTTTTCCACACGAGATTTAAAACCAGTTAACTGACAAGAACAATTTGATTGATAGCACTATAGACAAGAGATAGAAGAGACTGGGAAGTGTCAGGCAGTTGAAAGTTATGTTTTTTGAAACACTCTTCTATGAGGCTACACCAAAGGCTGGAAGCAGAGAGAACTGCAAACTGCTCCTGAGGCTTCCCGCAGTCACAGCAAGAAACAGTCCAGTTCGTGTTCCTGCAAAAGCAGGAATAGAAATGCAAACCAGCCCATAACCTGATTGTTTCATTAGGATGAGACTGTGGCTCTCCCCCCAGCCCGCTCAGCAGCACGTCTCATTCCTCCTCAGCAGCATCCAGGCAGAAACGGATGCTCGCAGGGAGAGCGGGACGGGCGCTGATGGATGAGTGATAGATCCCATAGCTTCAGAGCTCAGAGAGATCAGCCACAGCCTGATTAGTAACTGGAGCTGGAAAAATTCTCCTGGAAGAGCAAAATAGTGCAGAAGGCAGGGGATGTTGCACGGCCTGCTGGTGGGAGCTGTCTTACTGCCAGGACAGGCAGATGTTAGTACCGCGTTTAGACGCGGCAGTAACTCGAGTGATTTTCTCCCTGTAATTACAGGTGAGGCAAAGGCAGATCCCCCAGCAGTGCTGCACAGAGCCCAGCCTCGGGGCCAGGCACACAAATCCACAGATGTGAAGGCAGCTAAAGCCACACCACTGCACGCTTAAAAATCCTGCAATTGTTACAATCTGACAGGTTTTATGGCTATTTCTTGCAGGTGGATCAAGACAGAAAGGATTTAGGTACAGAAGAGCTGAGTTTTCTTCCCCAAATGCATATGTTTAAGGAAAGTGATGTGCTGCAGAGAGAAACCATGCTTCTACCTGAAAGAACATTCATATTTAATAAACTAAAGGCTCCCTTGAGCCAGAAGTTAAATTTTACCCAACCTACTTCAAACATCAGAGTGCACATACACTGTCCCCAGGCCAAAAGAGAAGTGGCTTGTGAGCCACTACCATGTGGGGTAGCTGACCTCCCTGTAGTTCTGGGTATCTTCTCTGCTTCCATTCCTTTCTTTCAGGGCAGGGAATATGTATTTTCAGATTCCTACATTTCTATCACCGACCACTGTAGTGTGAGGTTAAATGCTTTACATGGTCCTGCACAAATCCACATGAATCAATGCAAAGACTTCTACTGAATTCCACTGGGATGTGCTGTAGCAAGCAAGAAACATCTGAACATTTATAGGTGCTTCACTAAAATTTAGGGGAAAAAAAAGTATTGATCATGGTGAATTTTTGCTGCAGTATGTATTTATTTAAAATGGACATCGATACTGCCTATATATTGCTGATTAATGAGAAGCTATATGAAAAGTAAATAGATGGGTTTTTGAATAAATCTGACAAGGAACACACTCTTAGGGGTATGCAGGGGGGGTTGGACTAGATAATATTTAAGGTCCTTTACAACCCAAACCATTCTATGATTCAGTGAGGGAACAACAGAATAATTTCATGCACATGTGCCCATGCTCTGCAAACACCACCATCTAGAATATAGGTATATTTTCTTGGTTTTAGGCAGTTTATGAATGTCTGACTACAGGAACCCTACCAGAACACTGAATTCCTGGTTTGCTCACACACCAGAGGGTACTGTACCCTACAATAAGCACCACCAGTGCACCAAGTCCTGCTCTGTACCACCACTCAGGATTGGTATGTCAGGATAGGAGTGATTCAGCAGTTCTCACACCTCTGCCATTCCCTGGAGCAGCACCTTCACACATCCACGATTCCAGAAATAATGGAGCAAAAAAGGCTCCCAAAACAATAAGGAGGAAATAGAAAGCAAATGCATATGGAGACTACACAACCCAGTTGTGCTGTGCAGTGTGTCGTATACATGAACCACTCTACCTGAAACCTTTCAGAGGATTAAATAATGTAACACAACAAATGGCATGTGATATAAATTAGAGGACACAGTAATTTAAAGATCATGCAAATGGCCTAAAAGAAAGTATGCACTCAGCCCATTGAAGATGAGAAAGTAAGGAAAATTATCAAGGCAGAGACAAGAAACTGAAGTTGAACAGCAGATCTGACAGGAACTGAAGAGTCAAAGAAATAAGGGGAAACACCATTACCTATCACAGAAGCCATACAGAAAAAGCCCAACACTTAAAAAAAAAGTCAATTTACAATAGAGGGAATGCAGAAAATGGAAGATCACCAATAGAGCGAAGACAAAGAAAGGTGAGACAGACTCTTTATGAAAGATACTGACTCAGAAAGTTTGGCCAACAAGGAGGGCAAATTGAAGAGACACTTGAAATAACTTCTGTGTCAATGGGGTTATTTAGGAATGACAGGGACAAGATGCCCAGCACCTTCAGAAGATGCAATGCAAGAGAGCTGGAGGAAGAAATGAGGAAAACAGTGAATTGCACAGCAGTCAAACTTTTATTCTTTGGAAAATATTTTTCTACAGACATCATCTATAAGCAGCAGAAAATAACAAGAAGATGAGTATCAGGCAGCATAGGTTTGTCAAGAACAAACTGCGTGAAATCATTCTAATGTTCTTCAGTAACAGGATAAGAGATGCTGTGGATAGGGATGAAATGGCAGGTATTATGTCGACCTTAGTAAGCCTTTCACAAACCTTCAGGCTAAGGAAATATGGTTTGAATTAATCTTACACTCTGTAGTACAATGCTGGAAAATCACATTCAGAATAGTAAAGTGTAAAACTGGCAAGAAACTACACACATGGCTCTGCAGAGCTTTATGAGCTTTTATTTTATCCAGTCATACTCCTTGTTTTCATTAATGTAGGACTGATGGACTGAAAATGATTCTTAGTGGCTGTGGATGCTGCCAAGGTGAGAGGGACTGCAAGGCAACCGGAGGACAGGAAAAGAATTCAAGATATACTTTATGAATTGGTGATATGGAATGAAAAAATAGGTTGAAAGACAAGTACAGAATTACAGTGAGCAGAGACTGACCAGATAACAGCGAGAACACAGGATGAGAAACAAACAGCCTTCAGTGGTACCACTGTCCTGGATCCAGAAATTGCAGAGAACCATAGAGAGAATGTGATTCAGCAGTATAGTAAAATGATGAGACAAATGCAGAGTTTGTAAAACACTGAGGTACCACTTCAGCTGTGGCACAGATTCAGCTCAGGAAGCACATCCAGGCTTAGGTACCCAACTTCATGAGAAATCTGAAGGATTTGAACCAACTGGGGAACAACTGATGACAGTAACACAATAAAGACCAGAATCAATTTGCCAAGGTGAGTGGTGGCATTTTCTCTGTTGCTTTACAGGCAAACATTTAAAACACCAATATAATTAGTTACCATCTATATGATGGCAGGTCTGTCAACAAAGCATGATATCACTGTCAGATAAAATAGCAATGCTTAGCCATAAAAAGAAATAACTCTGCTGTATCACACCAGCTGCAGAGTAGCAAAAAGACACCTGAGAGAGCTTTAAAGTGATCTTCCATCAGCTTGAAACCATCTATCTACAGCATCACTGAGCTCTATGCTGGCTTATTCACTGCTGCCTTGAATAAATCACAGATGGCCAGACTCTGTTGTGGAAACGAGGGGCTGTCTTATACCTCATAGAGAAATAGGGGGGAAGAATTGCCATTATATTAAATATTAACAACACTGTTGTTGTAACACTGCCTACAGTCCTAGCTCCTCTTTGTAAAAGTAGCATTGATAATGACAGAGCAGTTAAAGGAAACCCAGGAAAAAGGAGATTTAATTATTTTTGAGAATATAAAGAGAACTTTTCTTAGAAGACCTCGTTCTAAGCTAGCAGGTAAAGATGTATATTCCCAAGGCTCAGAGCTGTAGTTAGACAAATTCAACCTAAAATTATAAACAAAGAGGGAACTTTTCAAGTATGATGCAAATTAACTGCTGCATCATTTTTTTATCCAGTTATTCCTCTTCCATCCAAAGTGTTCCTTTCCACAAACCTCGCCAGCTAGGCAGGGATTTGACTGCAGACAAGGAGCTTCTCCTGTACAAGAGGACAAAGCAGACCCTCATCATCATCCTCATCATCATCATCATGTACCTCTGGTCTTAGGATCTCTGAATGAGGAACTCCACAGAAGACATCAAAATTATGTATTAATCATCCAGTGAGTGCCACATTTATTAAGCCACACTACATACTTTAAATATAAATTGCACACTGAAGTTGAAGGAATTCTTGCGTGGATTGCACCTACATTTTTGAGAGGCTCTCAAAAAACCACAGTTCTGCATTATAGATCAGAGGCACACTGGAGTTCAGCCAGTTCATGTATCATCCCATAAATGTTGATCCCCCAAAGATGACAATATTTTATTTACTGCATCAGCTCTAGCTACTAAATTTTAAGCAAGATAGGAGCTAGAATTCAGCAGGAGAATACAATTCTTAGCTAGGTCATGATGGCACCAGCGCCATCAGAATGGAGCAGGAAAACAAAAAAAAAAGCAATTATTTAAATAAAGTAAACACTCCCTTGCCTGCATCTATTCATCAATGAATTCTGCCATTTCTCAGCTGTAACTCTGGGGTAGGTAAAATAGATGGAATACTTGGAAATGCAAATTGGAATCTCCTGTCTCTGGAGCGAGGCTTCCATGTCTTTGGTTTGCTCCCGAGACAGCTGCTCCTGCTGGCTTTTATTACTAAGACCCCTTAGTTAGCAGTGCATCTCTGACCTTCCTGCAGGTCAGTGCGTAGTACCTGGCACATGGACAAATGTATGCATGTATGCATGGATATCACTAGGAATAAACAGGAGCTGATTGACAGGAAAGTGAAAAAAAAAAAGAAAACAGAGAGAAAACAACTGGCAAAGAGGGGGAAATATTCACTGTGCAGAAGTGCATTTCAGGGGAAACAAGAAAAAGAGGAGAAATATGGTAACAAGGAATACTGGCAGTGACACCGTGAAGGATAAAGGCAAAGAAAAGACAAAGGAAAACACTAAAGGAAGAGGCTCACTGTGTTTTACAAAGGCTTGACAAAGTATAACACAAAGCAAAATACGTCTGAGGCAGGACAGAGGCACACAGAGAAGCAATGATGAAGTTATCTGCGACAGGGAATACATGGAACCCTGCTGGGCTAGACTTGGGTCATCTCTTTGTGGTTTTGCAAGTCCTGTATCAGCTTCTGATCATGTGAGACACATGCAATAGATAGAAAAGTTGGAAAAACAGCAACACTTAAAAGGCTAATGCCTGTATATGTACTGAGAGTTTGACAGTGACCTCAGTGCCATCGTTTGCTCTATTGGCAGCACTTACGTGGTTATTTTCAGCTTATTTCACAAAGACAGCTTTGGAAATCTTTGCTTTCAGCAAGCAATGCAGGTGTAAGAATCAAGCTCCATTCAGTTTGTACCAAAGCCTCTCTCCCAGTGCAGCTGCACACCAGTGTGTGTCCAGACACACAAACTTCAGAGATTCATGGAATCAGAGAATACGACGTTGGATGGGACCTCAGGGATCATTTGGTCCAACTTTTCCTGACAAAAGCAGAGTCAAGACAAAGTAGCCCAGCACCATGTCCAGCATTATAAAAATGTCCAACACTGGGGAAACCACCACCTCCCTGGGGGGATTATTCCAATGGATTGTTCTCACTGTGAAAAAATGCCCATGTGTCCAGCTGGAAGGAGTAACCTTTTTTTTCTACCTGTTGCCTTTTCCACACAAGTCTTTCCATAAAGAGAGCCTCCACATTCTTTGCAGCCACCCTTTAAGTACTGGGACATGGAATAAACCACATTTCACTGCCTTTTCATTTCCACAGCAAGGAACATAACTGCTCACTCAAAGAGCCATTTTAAAGTACTTGAGCATTGCAGTAAATTCCTCACAGTGTTTATTAGAGGGACATCAGACAGTTTGTAAATGACATTTTTAATTGCCAAATGTTGCCAAGTCCAGGCTATGAAGGACCAGCACAGAGCACATTGCTTCAGACGGCTATAGAGAAATACAGCCTGCTAGAGATCACTGAAAAACCCACTGCATTTGGAATAAATAATAGTTATAGGTTGGATTTTTGGTTGTTTTGGGGTTTTTTTTTTCAGATTATGTAATAGAACAATTGAGCTGCCTTCTGTTACCTTCTATTATATCAACAAAAACTATCAGAGAAGGAAAAGAACCAAAGACATTCCTTCTTTTGCACCATGGAAATGAAAAGAAAAGTAATCAACTGTTATTTGTGCCTGTGCATGTTTAGACATGGAAATATTTTTCTTAATAAAAACAAAAGACATTGCAATTTTGAGGAAAACAGAAACCTGAGGCAGCATTTTCCCCTTCTGAATACAGTGTAAGATGCTTCTCAAGGACAGTTCCTGACTTTCTAACTCAGGCAACTACTGGACACCAACAAAAACAAACCATATTTCTCACTGTGATGGTCAGCAAAACAGGATATTCAAAATAAACAACCCCAACCACAGAATTTATGCCTCTCTGTTCCTGCCTGGCTTCCTGCAGTGCTGGACAGAGGTCTCTGGATGTGCTCCTGTTAAACACAAGGAATGTGAGCAAGTAGCTGTGGTGCACTGCCAGCCAGAGGGATCTTTGTAAATATCTCTGACATGGGATTCCCCACACAAAAGGAAAAAGGATTTATTTTACTCACTCATCCAGACAAAACGATTTATGGCTGCACCTGAGCACTGAAGAGTGAAACCAAAGCAGCTAAAAGAAAAACCTAATGGCATTTTGGGCAGGAGCTGCATGGTTCACACAAGCAGAAGATATCAGAGATATCCCTACCGCTGGCACTTGGGATTCCCAGCTAAGATCAGGAACACATAAATCCCATCTCTCCAGTGGGGAATGCCACTAAAGCCACCCAGCACTGCTGCAGCCCCCTTCAGCAGCAGCCCAGAGGTGCTGGCATGTGCAGAATAGAAAGAGGGACCACAGCATTCACCTGAGAGAAAAGTACCTCAACACTCCTCCCTGCCTACTGGAAAACTCACTTTGATGCTTTCCAAAGATTATAGTCTTGATGCTTTTTGCATTCCTGGAATCAACAAGACACATCACCAACAGGGAGGGCTGGGGCAGAGAAAAAGCTGATAACAGACACTGTTATAATGGCTATGCTTTTAGGGCCTCCTGGGGATGAGGTGAGATGCCACAGTGGGTAAAATACACCTTTCCTTAGGGAACAATTATGGGAGGCTTAAAGAAAATTAGGTGAAGTACTGAAGGAAGCCCCTGATGTTGTATACAAGGGCAGCTCTAAAACAGAGAACAAACCAGGATACAGTGAAGCAAGATTATCTTTGCTCAGTACAGGAGTGTGTGTAGACTTCTTCAGAGCACATCTACTTATAGCAAATGTTTTCAACAATTCTAATGATAAGAACACACATGCTTTTGTTGGGAATTACCCATCTCAGACTGGATGCTTCTACAAGTCTATCTTGTTTTTATCCCAAAGCAATGTGATACTAAGCATTCAGACATTTTTCTGCTATATTGTCTCTTTTAGATTGTTTTCTTTGTTTTCATTGCACCACAAGCACGCCAGAAGTGCAGACACAGCAACAGCAGACAGGGGATGTAGGCACATCTCCGGTGAGGTCAGGCTGGCTCGGCAGCAGAGGCGAGCGCTGCTCTGATACGGCAGAAATAACAGCACCATGAACGTGGTTATTCATCTTCCCCACAGCTCACTCCATCAGCAGAATTACACACAGCAGTAATCCACACCCAGGCCTCTGGTAGGACCTAACAAACCTGAGAAATTCTTACAGGAAGAATTTGTTTGGTCCTGTGTCAATGGTCCTTTCCCTGTGAAAAGGGCACTGTGGCATTGGCTGATTAGCTAGCAAGACTTTTCCTTACAGTCAGCCTCTATCTCCACTCTTAATTCCAGCCCATTACCCTTGTTATACCCCTGGGCACCACGTTGTGCAACCAGTGTCTCTCCTTGGTATTTACACCCTTTATGTGTTTGGGAACTGCCACAAACCCCCCCAGACATTGCCCAGCCCCAGATGCCTTTTCACAGCAGTATTTGGTTTTTCCCTCTTCCCCACTGCTGGGGGTGACACAGCTGTGTTATCTGCAGCCCAAACTCCCATTCACAAGCAGCCTGGGCAGCACTGGGGGGCTGGATGGTCCCAGCCCACACAAGCCCTAGAAATCTTTAGCTTAAGCACACACAGGTTGAATCCAGACTTGGATGGAACAGGGGAATATCCCATTCAAACATCACACCGCTTGCTCTCCCCTGGCTTCTTGGCCCATTTATTGTGCTCTTCCCAGGCATTAAAAAGGAAGAAGAGCTCTCTATCTATGTTTATTACGCAATTCAGTTTTATATCAGTATATTTAACTTGTTTACACTGAACTCTGCTGCCTTAGCAAAGAACCATTGAGAGAAGTCTTTGGGGATTACGTTCAGTATTTTCTCTTAATTAGGCCGCACTGGCTCCTAAGATGCTCTGCGCTGCTTTTATCTGCATCCTCCCACAAACTGGAACTGTGTATCTCAATATTGCATAAATGTTTTTACTCCTCTCTGAGATAAACCTAAGGAGATTAGAGTGGTCAGCTTCTCTCAGGTTCTTGCAGATTATTACCCATGACTTCACTGCCCTCATGTACATGTCCCTTATCTCCCTCCAGCACCTCCTGCTTTTGAATGCTTCTGATTACGTGATAGAGCCTGAAAAACAGCCAGGGGCTCCCTCTGTGATTTGCTCTTTCTGAAAATGCTCTCATTTGCTCACTCTTGCCTTTTCCTTTTTCAATAGACCATTTGGGACAATAACCTGAAAGCATTTATTGCAATTGGGCTGGTTTTCCAGAAACGTTTGGTCTGCCAGCTATTGAGATTCATCACAGCACTGGATTTCAGAAACCTGGAGGCAAGGGAATGTCCAAGATTTCCTAGAAGTCATGAGAAATCCAAGGACTAACCTCTACTGCCTGACCTAGCTCTCCTCAGGCTGCAGCACATTCCTCTGCAGAGATTATGGCTATTTAATATGAACATCAAGAAGAGTGTGAGGCTATAAATCACCTCAGAATCTTTAATCATAATTCCAGACCAAGCAGTGGGAATCAAAGTGTCAATGGGACTTCACCCTGCAGACACATTTAAGCACTAAACACCATCATCCTGCCTGGGCTCCCACATCAGGCAGGTCAGCCGGCTGATGGGTATTTTATTCATGTTAAATCTTTATTTAAAACATTCAGCCTTGTATACATAGGGCATGAAAGTTCCTGCAGGAGAAGTAGGTCAGAGAGCTGGCCCTCAGTTCAGTGGGAGGTAATTTCTAAGAGCAGACATCATAATGCAATGCAGGGAAATGATGGCTGTTTGAGGACAACACAAGCCACTGGCAGAGCCTGCCAAGATCAGCTGGGGGAGATCCCAGCCCCTGCCACAGTGCAGCAGAGCTGTCAGGTATTGATTCATAACAGCAGGCAGGGACTGGGAGAGCTCAGTTTCCAATTCAGCCCAAGATCCCTGGGCATCAAGTGTTTTCCTGAATTATTTATTTGGTTCAACAGGTGATCTTTGGTCTTTAGATTATCTTATTCCACTCAGCCACCTCTCTAATGTACTTTTTTTTCATCTTCTGCCCAACTTTCCCTATGAAAATTAATTTTCTCTCTGCTTCCTTTGCTCAGCCATGTGCTGAATCCCAGATGACTGTCCTTTCTTAGAAGAATATATAATAGGTGTCCATCTTCCCAATGGCAACATCTAATAAATGCACAGCTTAGAATCACAAGTACTAGAGATAAAACATTCTTGAATAATGTCAATATAACTTTCCAACTAGTTCAATAGCAGTATTAGTTCCAGTATGACAATGTCTTATTTTCAAACAGTTATTTATAAGGCTTTCATCAAGTTACCTGGGATTTATTTTATTTTTTTTTTTACTGTGCATAGCTCCTTTCTCCTTAATATTCAGCATAAAACATCTCTGAAATCAGAGCTGAAAAGCCTCCTGGCTAATTTGATGTTTCAAGTGTCAGTACAATTTCCAGAAAGCATAAGGATTACCGAGGTCAAAAGAATCATTTCAACTTATGTCTCAATGTTCATTCAGAATGAGTTTTGAGACACCCTTTGGGGTCAAAACGTTCTAGCCCCAGTTTCAATAAATGTAGCTTTGAATTTGGGTGACCACTCACGATAACTTCAGCTCCTGCTTTAACAGTTTAAGTGACCATCACCACACCACTGGATTCTGTTCATTATTCTGCTCCTTGCTGTGGTTTACACCCCCTTTCCCACTCTGCCTGTGAACAGGAGCACACATACCATCAGCAACACACACCCAGGAGAACACAGCTCACAGCTGAAGGCTGGTGGGTCCATAAACCCTCTCAGATACTCACATACAGCACATCATTAATTCACTCTGAGTGTTGCAACTTCAGATGCTGAAGAGAGCAGTTCCAAAACGGGCACAAGGGCTAAAACCCACTTTTATCTTGATTTTCACTGTGGGAACTGAAGGAGCCAGTAATTACCAACTCATGTGAGGCATCATTTGTTTTGTAACTGCTAACTTATCATCCTGAGTGGGCTCCTGCCTGTGCAGCCATCCAGGAGACACCCACCGTAAGCGCCGCTAATTGGTCGGTGTCAGAAATGTGCTCCGTCGGCGTTTCCTTATAAAATCCATCAGCATGTCAGCCAGGAGCTTAGCCCTCAGAGAGGAAAAAGAATGGGAAAGGCATTTATGAGCTTGACAGGATTTTAGAGTAAAAGTTAAGGGAAGAGATGATGGTTTGGGGGAGACACACCAGAGGACAACTGACTGCTGCAGGTCCAGGACAATTATATTGGGGTCAGCCACCACCGAGGCGCCTGTCTGAGGTGCAACACTGCACTAATGGAAGGCACTCACTTTCCAGACATCACTATGACATATTTGAACACAGAAGAAATTGGTTGAGCTGTATTTGGATGCTTCTGTGAGGATTTTCCTATTTCCTGCTGACTTTTAGTGAAAAATGAATTCAGACGTATTAAATACTTACTACATTTGCAAAGTTTTGCGAGTTGCCAATAAATGGGAGCTGTGTTTGGGTGTGTAAATCTTTCTGCCAGGTGTATCTCCCTGCCAAAATACCAGAGGTTCAGTAATGCAAGAATACAAGAAAAAGCAGCAGCTCTTATTAAAATTAGGATATGTGGCCAGTAAAGGCAGTACTGTCCTTCTTAAACAAATCAGAATTAATCAATTCAAAAAAATGGCTTTGGCCACAGCCATAGACAAACCTTTAAAGTAGCAATCTACACTTGAGGACACATCTTTAAGAAGCAATAAACTTACATAAAAAGGTTCATGCATTTATGTAAGAAAGTGCATTACAGAGATCAAGCCACCTCTGCAAGAGAAGGAGCATGCTATCAAATTTATTTCCAAAATCAGTTTCATGCTAAGCTACAATCTCATTTACCTAAAAATAATGAAAGAGGAAAGGAAAAAACATCCAAAATTATGATTAAAATTAACAGAACAGAACATTTACCAGATGTTCAGGTTCTCCACCTACCCTTTATCCTTCCTGACGTCTGACACTTCTTTTCATTTTAAAAATGCGTTAATAAGATCATGAATCACAACGATAAAACAGGTGGCATTAAAACCCTCAATTTAGGCTGCTAGTTAAGGCATGTTATAGGCACTCACCTCCTTCCACTGACTATGTAAGGATGTCAGCCTCCCAGCTTTAAAGATTAATGGGAATACCTCTACAGTGCCTTTTTTTCCCCAATTTTTTCTTTAACCTCCAACTTATCCTACTCTAGAAGCTAAACCATTTCCATTTCTCCTTTCCCTGTCATGCTTAGTGCTCCAGTCCCTACTTTACCCAGTCCCACACATTCCCGCTGTCAGTGCTGAGTTCAGTGAGGTTATTGCTTCTATCAGAGCTGGAAAGTGCATAGAGAAATTCACATGAGAGGCAAAATACTCAGCTACCTTCCCTTTTTCCATATCATCCTTACCTGAGCAACACACAAAGCAAAGTCAGAAGCTGCTGAACTGCCCCACTATGGGTAACATACCTTAACTTGTATAAACAGTACTGCTGCCTGCCCCTTCCAACCCCTCCTTGGTGTATTCCTACAGGAATAAGCAGCCAGCCCTATGCCAGTGATAAACTGGGTGCTTTGTTTAACTACATATGACATTCCTGGATTCATCCTGAAAAAGTGGGAAATGCCACACCAAGTAACCAATGAGGGTCATCAATTGTCCGCATTTAGCTTTACGGCAAATGAAGGAAGAAGGAGAGCAGAAAGAGGAACCAAGAGCTGAAGAACCATGCATGGAGTGGAGGAAAGGACCATGTACTCATGGTACTTCAACACATGGACAAGACCAGCCAAACCATCAGTAAAAACAACACTGAAATAAAGAACTATTAACACTTTTTCAGGAAGAATGACAAGATCACAGCAGCCTTTGCCAAGTGAGAAACAGGCAAAGAGAGGACACAGGGAAGAGGACATCATGGAAGGAAATCAGCAAAACCAGGGGTCTCATGAATTGTCAGACTAATATCAGCAGGGATATCACCTTAAAAAGGCATGTGGAAGAAGGTCAGGCTTTAAGGAATTAGAGAGAGAAGTGTTTTCCATGCATGGCAGCAGTGTGTGGGACATTGCCCAAGGTGCACAGGGACAAGGGGATCAGATGGGTGGCTGAGGTGCTGTGGGACACAGCACAACCCCGCAGTGCTTCCAGAGACACACCAGGAGCCCACCCTGGAGGGAGACAGGCAAGGACAGGCTCAGTGGGCTGATGCAGCCGAGGAGGGGCAGAGCTTGTGGGGCTGTGTGGGAGCGCTGCGATTCCAGCGAGACGCGATCGTACATCAAATATTCCCTCAGCCAAACTGCCAGCCCCGGCAGCGCTCCCAGGCTCCAAACCCTGAGATGCTGCTCTGTGCCTTCCGGGGGTCTGCACGGGCACTGGGGGATTCTTCTTTTCAAGGGAAGCTTTGAGTTCACACACCTTCCACTCTTAACATGGTTTACAAAGCCACAGTGGAGAATCCAAAGCAACAGAATTACAAGCTGGGTGAGGCAAAAACAAACTGCTGCGTGCAAGATACCACCTCTGAGGCAGGAGAGGGGAAATGTATTTCTTGCTTCTTCTAAGGAGCAGCCAGATTGGCAGAGTTGGAGCCTGTTCTCATTTTTATTGTTTGGTTTTTTTTGCAACTTTATTAGAATAGATAATGACTTCCAATGGTGTGAGATATTGCAGAATCAGATCTAAAACACACTAACGTCATGAGAATAATGATCACAAATCTTGGAGGCACTTTGTATGCTACACAGGTACATCTTAGATTACAGCCACCCTGAATCTGAATTTGTTTTCTCATTTTGATGCTTTTACTTGTGCTTTCTGGTATATATTCCACTATATTTTTACTGCAATATTTCAGTAATTCCTTTTAACAAATTATCTTTCTTTTTCTTTTTCTTTTCTTTTTTTTTTTTTTTTAATTTATGGACGACTTCTTTTTTAATTAAAGTTCTTAAAACTTGCTGCCAAGGACTTTGAAATTCAAGGATTTGATTTAAGCTACCAGAAAAAGGCACTGACGATCACATTGGGATCCTGGTTTCTTCTTTTCAACACCAAAGCACAATTATATCTCTGTAATAGTTATGCTGAATATTAAAGGGAGTGATTATTACGGGACATTTTAACTATCTGAACATTAAAAACCCAAAAGCACTAATCATAATTCTTTTGCCATATTAAAACATCATGAGTAAAGAGGGAGCTGCACTAAAGCAATAGTCATTAATCAGTATTTAAAATAAGCCTGTTGCCAAATTATCTCTCAGGCTTAATTTCCTTGAGCAGTATCATCCCACAGAGAGAAGCTTGGAGTATAAACTGCCATATTACTATTCTTCACAAGATTAGGCCACCACATGCAATTGTTCACCTGTATTGGCTGGCCCCTGTGACACTGCCAGAACTTTACAGAAGTGCAAATGTCACATTAAATACCCACCCGCCCTCTGAGGCTGCCCGTGGCTGCTCAGTAATGGAGACAAAATTGAATGAGTTATTTTGCCCTAACTCTGCAAGCTGAAAATCTGAATTTGGTGGCAGCAGCAGAGCTGGATCCAAGGGAGGGCACAGAGAGCTGACAGAGCCAGTGAGAGTTCTGGGAGGCAAGGCTGAGAGGAGGGGAACAATTGTATTTTAGAGGCTGCTTGATCTGGGGCAGCTGAAGGAACAGAACACCCACTCTTCAGGGTCCTTGCAGGGACTCTCCAGCCTGACCTTCATGCAACACCAGCTTCATCCTCCATGCCCAAGCAGCTGGTCCCTGCTCCCACAAGCACAGGGAAAGCCCCAGACACTGGGGAACAACCCCACCACCTATGTTTGCAGCTTGCCCATCAGTCTCACATTCCCACTTTCTCCATACCAATGAATAACCCGGTGAGAAAACACTTACTAAAACAAATTTATTCTAACCATTCTATTAAAAAAAGCTTCTCTGAGACTTAGAGAGTGCAGTGTTAGAAGGCAGAGCATATGGTCATGACACAGGTCTGTGCCAGGCTGGGCCAAATTTCCTGAAATTATGAGCTAAGTGCCAGTAGCAAAATTTCCCACCTGCTGGTGATGATGAACTTCTTCCCACCCTCCTTCTTCTAGCTGGAAACAGTCCCTGCGGAGGTACTTCCATCTGCAAAGGCAAAAGCTGTGCATCCCTGCCTGCTGGAGAACACTGCAGAGTGGGAGTACCATCAGCAGGCACAAAGAGCCATCCACAGCTGCCATCCCAGGCTGAGCACACAGGCAGAGCACGGACCCTACTCACACCCAGATGCAGCTCTCCTGCCAAAGCACCTCACTGGTGATTTGTGTTTGTGAGGTGCTAAAAGCCTCAGGTTCAAACAAGGAACAAAAACAGCTGGTCTCTAATGCAAAGATGTTACATCCCATTTTATATATACTGCACCAAGGAATACCTATATCGAGAGCAGGAGTTAGCTGTCTCTTTGCTATGCCTTTCATAAGTTTGCTCCTTCCACTTATCCTCCTTTTTATGGGGCACAGGGGAGCTATCCCTCAACTTGCCTGCTCTTCTTTCTCCCTCCCTTGTCCACAGCTAATTTTATCTCCCCCATGGCTTCAACTTTCATTTTCAACCAGCACTTAGGCTGTCATAGCTGAAGCGCTCCTCTCCAGTCAACACATTATTTTAGCTCATCTTTCTCTCACTTCAGTTGTCCCCACTTCGCTCCATCAACGACACCACTGAGGAGCACTCACGTCTGAACTTCTGTTATACCTTTCTTTATGCCACCCTCCTGGAATACTTAACTGGAATTAATATGAAATATCACTCCTTTCCCCAGCTCTCAGTACTTTCTCGAGATCCACTCCTGCTGCAAACCTCACTTCTCCCTCCAAAAACCACTCAGACACGACATCTTGGTTGTAAGACTCTTGCTAATACTGGCTGCTACTTATTGTACTTTTTCTTTCAAAAAATAACCTGGCAAAAATAGCATCATCATCCCATTGTGTCTACAATTAACCTGCATGACCAAACAATCTCTGCACTACCACCCTTTTCACTGCTCTTTGATCCTTTCCCATTGTTTTGTGGTTTATTATGGTTTTTTTACATTTGGTTTAATACTGATAGGCTTTCCCACTTTTGGGGAAGAAATCTGCCCTTGTGTGCATGCAGCAACTACATCAGTGAAGACATTACCATAAAAGTGATAAGAAATAGTGCTAAGAGCTAGTTCTACTTTAATCCATTTATCCCACTGTGCCTTCCAGTAGTCAATATGAAGATATGTCCATGGGACCCGGCAAAGAATCAAATTTACATACCACAATAAGACATGAAATAGTTACAACTGCAATTGCTTAAGGATAATTCAGCCTATTATCCCCTTCTGTGTTAGGGTGAAGTATCTAGGCTATGGGTAAGAGCTGATGCACATTAATAAAAAGTGGATTTTGTATGACTAAAAGAAGAATGCCTCACTAATTTTGAAGAGTCACGAAGAATGAAAGGACTTTCAAATTAAAAAAAAAAAAAAAAAAAAGGCAGCTGTCCAGGGAATTTGGATATTTGTACTGGGACCAAAACAATGCTGCTTTTAATAAAACTGCCATCATTGCAGATCATATAAACAGCCCAAAGCACCAGATAAACAATGAGCCCAACCTGCAATCATTACTTAGGCTTCATGCTCATTAGTTTTTTATCGAAACCATTCTGAGCTGATCAGATTTTCTCATGTGCTGTTTGGGTAAGAATCCGAGTGCATTTTATCAGGGTATATCCATTAGCTTTGCAAAATAGTTTAATGTTTCTCTAATAGTCAATATAGACAACACTGCAATACAGAGCTTCTCTCTTCTAAAGGAGAGAATATTCCTCTGAAAATGACTTTTAGCAGCTGATTAAAGAAGAAATAAGTCCTACAAAGCACTTTTAAAATGAGGAATAAAAGAAGTGTAACTCTCAGGTTGCACACTGATGATTTAGAAAGCACTTTAATAATCATGGTCTCTCCTGTTTCAAACTTGTCCAACCCGGAGCACTCACTTCAGGAATGTCACAGCTATTTAGCAGTGAAGCTCTGCCTGGGTGTAGCTACAAGTTAATGTGAGTGTCTTTATTGAAATCCATCACTCTACCAAATGACTGGGCTGGCTAATGACAGTGGGAGGTAGAAGACCAGAGGTGAAATGAATATTCACACGGGACCATCATTCCAGCTGCAGATAATTTGTCATTTAAGTGTATTTGGGACAGACAGACAGGTGGGGCAGAACAGAGACACCTCCACTGACCATATCTATTTTGTTTTACTCTGACACCACATATTCCCAAGTGAGTCCATCAAGCCTGACCTTTCAACATTCGACAGCTTGGGGATAAAGTGGAAAAAAAATGACATTGGTATTTTCTAACATGAAAAAATTCTTTTTCCTGGATTTGCACTATTGATGACTGAAGACCTTTTTGAAAACCATTTGTGAGGATCTGTCTTTATTATCTTTGAACTCACAGCTACCATCCCTAAAGGTGAGTGTTTCCAGAAAACAGGACAAACTAATGGCTGAAAGCTCTTCTTGAACTCTTCTATACTCTCTTATGAATCTATTTATATTTGTATTTACTTCCTGTACCCAGTAATTACATCCAGACCACTAACTTGTGCAGTAAATTTTTCCACAGCACCTCTGAGAAAATTTTTCTCATCATTAATTTTCTCAATGACCTGCTGGCCAGCACCATCCATTCCTATTTATTTTTTCATGTAAACAAATATTCACAGATAACATTTAATTACAAGGTAAAAAACATTAATCACTTGTTAAACATCTCTGCATTTCCCACTTGGAGCTGAATACTCAAACTTGTGTTTAAGGCTGAAGAGTGGCAAGATTGAGCACAGAATCAGTGAATGCACAACCAAATGCTTGACTAAAGGGCAGTACCAGAGGAGGAGGGCACCTTCAGCTTCTGCAAAGCTGTGCAAGCAAACCAAAGTGCTCTACTGATTTCTGCACATGTCAACAGCATTTAAGTCATCTCAGTATCTTATATGTGTATTTCCTTCCAGCTGAATACTGGAAGTTCTTACTGAATTTATGAAATAAATTTTAGGCCATTATTGTTTAGATCAATCAAAACAAGCATATAGTGTATGTTCATCTTAGCTCATAATTTCATTTTATTCTCCAGTATCTTCTCTGTGTGTATCTGTGAACATATTAATACATACATATTGTAAATCAAAATTTATACTAAAATACTTCTTTTGTTGTTCTAATGAAAAATCTAAACTCTTCCTAGAACATTACAATTCACCCAGCAGGAAGCAAATACAAATGTTTGTGTTTCCTGCTGAGAAGCACCACAGTGCAGCTCTGTAAGGCTTCAAATAAAGATGATATGCAGCTACCTCAAGTTACTTCTTACAGACATAAATCAGAAGGGACTTACCTGATGTCATGTGGATTCACCAGAGTGAGAGGTAAATGAGACTCAGTGAATTAAATTATTGAAGAAGTTTATCAAAACCAGGCTGAAATTGTCACGGGACCAGAAAGTAACACTGGGATGGTTCCACTGTGATAATACTGCTGAGCAACACACCGCAGACCTCCAGAGGGAGATTTTAATATGAAAACAGTGTTATTGGACCACTATTTTTTAAAAAGAATTCTCATTTATTGCAGAACAAATGCTGCTAATAAAAATACTAGAATCAGATATTCCCAGAAGCAGTCACTGACAGTTTCATTCAGCCACTGAAACAAGGTGCTATTTCAGATTTTTTTTTTCTTCCTAGGGAAGAGGAATGAAAGAGCTGGTTATAAAAATGAATTTGAAGCATGTGATTATATGACAATTCCAAATTAAAGCATTCGCAGAACCCTTAGAAAAGACAGGCTGGCATTCTCAGTCACGACTCTTGGCTTCAAAAGGGCAACTTGTGCACAGTGAGGGACCCAGCTGGGAAGTCACTGATCATGAGGCTGAGAGATCTGCCAGGGGAAGAAAACTGGAGGTTTTCAGTCACAGAAGCTGGTACTTGCAGGGATCCACATGTCAGTAAGAAATAAAAACTCCCAGGCAGCGTGCCTGGTGCTCTCTTGCTGAGGAGATCAGAACAAGTCCTGCAGGGATGATGGAGAGGAGGTGAAGAAAGCACCAAAGGGGAGCCCACCCTTAGGGTTTGGAACTGGCAGAGGAGGCAGCGAGGGGCAGCTGCCACAGCCCAGACAAGGGAGCTGTTCTGGACTTATTAAAGGGAGTGATGAAAGGTGACAAATGCTTCATGAAGGGATAATGAACAGGGGCAGGGCTGCTACACACTCAGGCTGGAGCAGCTGGAGCACAGGCCAAAGGTAACTCCAAATTACATGAATATACAATTCAATTCTCACTGATGTCAATGATGATAACCAAACAGAAAGTATCAAGACTGAGATGAGCACAAAGCTCAAGGAAAAAAAAAAAAAAAAAGTCCAGAAATTGGTAATTTCCATTCAAACTAGTGAATGAACTGGCATACAAAATTTCATGTGGGGTAGCAAATTTAATAAATCTAACAAGACACAAACAATATCATACAATCAGAAATAATAAATGTCACATCTATATTTAATAAGGAAAAAAGAATTATCAGAGCAACTAAAAGCCCTTAGCAGCAGCAAAGCCTTAGAACATTCCTTTCCTTTCTATTAAGGAAAGAATAATCCAAGCCAGTGAAGTTAAAAAAATTTGGGGTGAATACCACGTGGATTTAATACAAGTAAGGTACACTGATCTGACATCTTTCTCAGAGGAAAAAAACCCCTCAATTTCCAGAGAAAGGAAATGAAATTGATCTTGGCAGTCTGATTTTGGGAAAGCTTTAACGTTGTGTCACCTGGGAAGTTATTAGTTAAATTGAAGAAGATGGGGGATTAGTACAGAAATTTTAAATTGGCCTGAAAAGGCTGGAGGTAGGACAGCAACAGCAGCATGAAATGGAGAACGTCAGGCTGGAGGGAAGTTATTAGCATCACTGCTGAGGGACTGCTCTGACAGCCAGCCTTGGATAATAATTCACCAATTATACTGGCACACAAATAGCTATGGCCCTGTTAAAATTTTACTGAAGAGAGAAGCTAAATGACATTTTTATACAAGAGGAGTGGGACAGCGTGGAGCAAGATCCACATGGAGCTGGACTGGAGCGTGGGAGAGAGGCTGCAGTTCAGGAGAACAGAGCATGGATCACATACAGAGACTGAAAACACCCCAAGAATAAGCCTTGGGAAATTACAGGGAGGCATCACAAGATGAAACTTTATGTGATGTGGCTGTGAAATAAACCAGACAAAAATGCAATTCAGGAAGGTTTTAGCTTAGAATTTCTCTAGAAGGTGGAATGCAATTACCAGTGTTTTACAAAGCCATGCTAAGACCCTCTCTGGTGTGGCATGTACAAATCTGAACACTTAATTTCCCAAACTCAAACACAAAGAAATGAAGAAGAAAAACAACACAGCAATTTTGAGAATGAAGCTCACATTTTGCAAGGAGTGGCTAAAAGGTTTCAATCTGTCTAGAGAGAGGAAGCTGCAAGGGATCTCTCTCTTATCATTAGAGAATAGAGATGGTTTTTTTCCTATAAAGAAAATACCAAACAGCAGAGCTTTTAGCACTAATGGAAACTTCAGCAAAGATGAGACAGGAGAAAATACCCATCCACTCAGCCTGGGAATGATTTTGAACAGGAGAGGATGGGCCAGGCTTTCAGGAGTAATGTGGATCATCTGCCCAATGCCAAGGCAAAACTTAATAATGTTTTCAACTGGAAAATACAGCTGCCTGCAGTTTCTGTGACTGTGGGAAGCCCTGTGTCCTGTGAAAATACCACGAGTGTTTCATGTGTGAACCTGGAATAGGCATTGTGACACCTCTTCTCTCCCTCAGCTGACCACACATTAATTTTCCTGCAAATCTTCAATTACAGAAGTGAACCAATAGACAATTATCCTAATGAAACCTCGAATTAAATGCAAATTACATTCAAGACCACTGAAAAAGTGATCTTTGATTGCAAGTAGAAAATGAATTGGGTTTTGTCTTTGGCAGCTCTTAATGGATTTTTGATAGTATTGGGGTATCAAAGAAAGATAAATTGACTTAAGTAGTGACTAATGTAAGGGCACCAAGATAAACACTCATTTTTTACAGTTTGTTACAAAATATAATTTAAAAAACCCACACTGAACCAACATATTTGTTCCTAGTAACTGCTTTTAGATGAAAAATACTTCTTTTTTTTTTTTCCAATTCATGTTGTTTGCAACAGATTCAATTTTGGAACCAAGCAAGGCTGTGTGGAATCATCACAGAAGTGGCCCATTTTGGTTTCCATACAAGCCATTAGGACTTTTAATCAATTGAATGTAATGGAAATAGGAAAAGGCCTATTATTTAACGGAAGAGTTTACCTCCCAGCAAATTAGGAAGGATGGGTTAAGTTCTGTGATTTTCACCCTTATACACATCAAATGTAATAAGAAAACCAGTAATGGTTTTATATGGTAAAACTGAAAAGTGGAAGTCTTCTCTAAACAAAATCTATTTACACACTGCAAGTAATGCAATATAAGTAAAAAGAACTGAAAATAAACAAGTCTTTTCCCCCATAATGGTGGGACAGAACTAACAGAAGGAATTTAAACTGAGGAAACAGAAAGCACAGACCTCTGACAATACTTTTATTTTACTTTAAACAGAATTACGTTATCTCAGGTTATTCTGGCCTCACCTGGCTCTGCTGTAATCAATTTCTGGAAAGAGTACTCTTTTCCCCTGGATGCTTGCAATACAATCCTGAGAGCATGTCATATTTGTCTGACTCTGAGATGTGCTCCAAACATTTGCTCCTTTTCCAATTTGCAACACATGAACCCTTTTTTAAAATACAAATGTTCCTCATTTGACTGTTTAAATGATACTCCAACACTGTTGCAAATACTATTGGACACATTTCAGGGAAGTATGTGGAGACTGATTGTTTCTTTCATTATTAACTCCATTGATAAACATTAACTCAAGCCACAAAAATTATCTTTTGGTTGTTTAAATCAAATGTCATCTGTTGCCCATTCTGCAGATTGGATCACAATGCAGAAAAAACATGAAAATTCCTGGTATGTGAAATGACTATTCTGTAGGGAGACCACTTTTTAGGGCTTTACATCTAACTTGGATCCAAGGTCTCACTTTCACTGAATAGACCAGGAAAAGGGAAATATTGTTTAAATTAATACCACTTTATAAAAAAAAAAAAAAGCTGAGCCAATTCCAGGTGTCTTAAAAGTTAACTGGAATTTGCCTTTATTTAATTAAATGGTGAGACTTGGGCCAGACACATTTGGTTTGGAACAGCACGGTAGTTAGAAAAACACAGAGAGGAAAACAGGACATAAAACTGGTACTTGCATCTGCTGCCACACCAAATGCCAGGGATTTCTGGGAATGTTCCAGGAGTGAGGAGCTGCCACAAAGTGCCAGCACATCCAGCAGGCACGTGGAGCAGCTGGAGCACACATCCCAGCACCCAGCAAGAGCTGATCACTGGTTTGGGCACACACCATGGGCAGGGGAGTACAAATGGAGAAGGAAAATGAGCCATGCAGAGCCTGGATCCACACCCAAACTTCTCACAGATGATTTTCAAGCACAGCCTTTTGGTACAGGATGCTGTGGGAAGAACTGCTGCCTGATGCTGCTCTGAATGAAGATGAAGTAACTCCCCTAACATCATTAAGGAACTGAAAGAAAAGTGTCTTATCCTCAGTTTTAAACCAATGCCTGTCAGGCACTGATTATTCTTTGGATTTAATCACAAATTAATTTTCATTCAAGTGTAGAGAAATCAGGTGCATAGAATCAGCATCACTAGCCTGAAAAAGATCTGCCTAAAATAAATGTTTTATTCCAAAACAAATAAATATTTTAGTGTTATCAGAAGGACTTCAGAAATCATCTGTGTTCCCTTCCCTTGCCAAGCTCTCAGGTACCCTGATATGCTACATTACTATGACAGGGTGAAAACACAGAAATAAGGTTAAAAAAGATATTTATTTTAACTCTAGCTGGGATCAATTTCTGAGGTTAGCATGCAGATATGACCCAAATACAACTTGTACTCCAAATTTGCTATGTGATAAGTAACTAGGCTGAAATGTTGCTGTTTGCATACAACTCCTGTGAGAATTCTTATTATGCAAAAGCCAAGACGTGAGAACGCTGATGAAAATCTGCGAGTCATTTATCAAACACTGACCTGAAATAAATATTAAGAAAAAACCTCTTTTATATGCAAATGTTTAATCCAACCGAGTTTAATCATGACTTTCCTTTCTCAGGCCTGATGAGTTGTGCATGTTCTGTGCACTGTAAGATGCAATCTTACACATCTCACCCTCAAAAAAGCCAGTTGTTTTGTCAATGGTTGCTCTGGGAACATGCAGAATAGAAAATTAATCTTTTCTCACTGATTTACTCACCTGTGAGACTCTCCATAAAGCCTTTTTTGTCTGCCCACCTGCTGACCACTGGAGTAGTATCTCCTTTGAACAGACCAAGTACTTCCATTCTCTCAACAAGACAAACACAAAGCATAATTGATTTCTCCAATGGATTTTCTAGTGAATATCTATTGCTATTCTAGTTGCTAAAGTACTGACTGGTTTGTGTTCCAACAAACACAAATCTGTTTATTTACTGCCCAACCTCACAACAAACTGGGAAAAATCAACTTGAAAAAAACCAGTGTTTTTTTCCCACAGAATCTGAAATGCCAGCTACAAAGAAAGAAAAATCTATGTTCCACATGGCCACTTGAGAGTACACAGAATTGAAATTAAAGAAACAGACTGACTTTATTTTAAGAAATGTTGAAAATCTGCACATTGGTGGATGTAGTGACCACTAAGCATTCCCAACAAAAACAAAACCAACTGAGGGGCCTCAGGAATGTCCAACCACTGCAGCTGTATGGCCTGGAAGCATGGACTGAGGAGCAAAGATCTTCTAATATTGAAAGGAAAACATGAGCTCCACATATTGATGACTTAAGTTTTAGCTTTCATGTTTTTCAGATTCTGTGCTGCCTAGGTTTGTAGTTTTGAGCTTCATATTAAGTGTTATATGTTAGTGAGCTCTCTTCACAGAGCAGGTAGACAAAACAATTACTTTTCTACCTTGATACCAAGGACAGTCATTACAAGTTTCAGGCCCAAAAGCATAAACAACTGAAGAGAGAAAACAAGAAGGACGGAACTTCACAACCTGGAGCAGTGATTGGACAGTTAATTCCAATATGCAGAATAGACCAAAACTTATAAAAATGTGACAACTTGTGGCCACTTGTCCATTTCTGTGAACATTTTGGGTCCATCTTGGGTATAGCCCTGGCCAGGATCTTGTACTGCCCAAAGTGTATCCTTTAAAGCCTTTCAATAAATACCTACTTTATTCTTAAAGTACTTTATTCTTTATTCTTATAAACTCTGTCTAGCCTCTGTTCTAGGTCAGCCTTCTCAAGGCATCATATTAAATAAAACACTGTATAACAGCACCAACAAACAGACACTAATTCTTTTCACCAGCTAAATATACACAGGATAAGACATTACAAAAGTAGCATATGACTAGATCTTCATTCCTTTTCAAAGTCTTGCTTATAAGAGCCTGCTAAACTTTTTCCACCTTATTCTTTTTGCTCTGACTTGTCAGAACAAGAATGAAGTATCTTTATGCCTGGTAGTTAATTAGAAAGTTCGTGAACCTCATAATGTCACTTAGACAAGGAAAAATTCTCACTTTTACTTAGTGAAGTAGTAATTTAAAATTCAAAGCAATAATTTAAATCTAACTTATAAGAGCATAAAAGGACATTTAAACTTTACAGATATTGGAATTTGAATGTAGACTGACCAGCAAAGCTGACAGATATTATTTGGTTTGGCATTTCTAATTGCCAAAGTTCATGCTAACTTGTATTTGTCCAGTTCTCAAAGTCCTACAGAATAGCCTGGATAAAAATCTGACTACCCAAAAGATGTCTACAGTTTTTATCTAATGTGATATACGACATCATCTACCTTATTTTACAGCAAACAAATTTAATGTTTTTTATTGATGATCCTAAAATATTATTTCAAAGAAAAGGGTTTAAAAAAAAATAAATCAAGGAACAAGTTTTTGTTTAAGAAACAATGAAGCCCGTTCAGTGACAACACTGTAATTACATATTAAGTTATGTAGGGAAAAAAAGCAAGGTTAAGAGCAGCTGAGTGTTTGGTTACAGCTCACAAGGAGGAGAGGGGGGCTCCCCACTGGTATCAAACAGGAGTGGCAGCTGGAATTCGGGGAAGGCTCTTCCCATCCATCCCACCAGGAATCACATGGATCACACATGGAACCAACAGAGGGCAGCTGACTCATGGCTAAAGGGAACCCTGAATCCAGCCAAAACCCACAGCAAAACCCGTGCCATCAGTGAAATCCAAGCTGACCTCAAAACCCTTTACCTGAAAACTATAATACCAGGATTGGACAGAGCTTTGCTAGTGAAAATAGCATGTCTTTTCAAATAATAAAGATATTTGAGAAAGACGGAGACAAACCTACTGAAGTTTGAAGCAGCTGAGTGCTCTCTCTCAAGCCAGCCACCCCGCTAATACTACAAAAATTGAATTTTGTATAGTATATTTATTCTTCAATTCATATAGAGGGGAAAAAAAAAAGTCTGTTTTTAAATTGTGTGCTGGTTATAACTTTAAATATGGAAAATACACAACAGCAACCTACCAACAGGAATAAAAAATAATCCCCCAACGACCAAACTGAAACAAAACACTAAAACTGGATATTCTACTGTTTTGACAACAGCATGTGGTCCAGCACTAGAACCAAATTAATCCTCCATTAAAATCTACATAACCATTTTAAGCCTGCTTTTTAAATTATTAATATGCAGCTAACATCTGTTCATTGTGAAATCACACATGAGTAACATCCCTTTTAAAATTAATCTGTAACTCTAAAAACATGTAGACTACATTTGCCATCAAACTGTTAATTGATGCTGGAGAAACTTCATTAAGTGCACTAATATTTAATTATCTTTGGCTCTGAGTTTGAACTCCAAAGGCAATCTGGCACCAGCATGGGCCACATCTATTAGTGAATCCAAAGGCTCACAAAATTGTCCCTTCATAAAAGGATGCAAGTTTCCTGGTTAAGTTACAATATGGGAAACAGCTGACTCAAAAATAATATAAATTATAGACGGATTAAAGGCCCTCATAACTTTTAATTAAGCAATAAATCACAACAAACTGCACAGGACTGCTGATTTATGCACTCCTCCAGTGAGAAGCAGTAAATAAAATTAGAATGGACAGAATATACATCTTATTGGAGAAGAAGAACCTATCTTTTGGCATTTCATTCATACACAAAAATCTGCTCACCTTTGGTTTTTCTAGTGGTGGCTATAGCCTGCAACACACTTATTTGTAACTCAAAAATGTGTCATGATTTACAGATAATGAGGAAGGATTAGCTGAATTTGTGCAAACTCATATTTACAACTCTCTTCCTGCTAGCCCTCCTAAAATAAGGACTTCAGGAGGCAGGGAGCCCCAGATTGCTGTACAGGGGAGATGTCTTGAATTTTTCCTTTCTTTCCCCAAACCCACCTGAACGTGACCAAAGCGTATTTTGACTTTGGTTAAAGAGCCCTTGCAAACAGCCCTCTCTGACACAGGAGCTGCATTTGACAACCACTCAGAAAGCTGTAATTGAGCCTTGAAATCTGAAATCTCTGAGTGGTTTATATTCCAGCCAGCAACCTGGTAATGCTGATGATCTTGATGCTGTCACTTGAAGAAGATGCAAAATTCATGTATTCAGCTTGTGGTTCAAGTGCACACATTTAGCTGACGGCAAACCCGGCACAATGCTTCCAGTCATGTGGGGGGACATCAAGAGGAGGACAGAAGGTCATCTGCACTTTTATTCTGCTGTCTTGGAGGAAGAAACCAATTAAACAACATAAAAAGAAAATTAAGTCCATTTCTGAATCTATCAATCAGCTACAGAGCATAAAACAAAGCAAACCCAACAAACTATTTGGTTATAATTTCTGAGTAAGGGCCACAAGAAATGTCTGCAGCATAAAAAATATTAACACTTGTTAAGTATTAATCAATGAGAACTGTGCTAGACAGAACAACACAGCAATATTAAATACCTTAGAAGAGGCAAGACCAGGGTTATTTTAATGACCATCATGAACCTGAGAGATCCTGGCTGCTCAGGAGCTCTGACAGATGAATTCACACAGCATACATCTTCATGTCCCTTCTCCCTCTCTGAGCAGCACCTTCATTTCCAATTATTCTCTCTTATTCATAAAGGAGAGTCAGAAAAGTAGAAATTTTCTGCTCTGAATGCTCAGGGTATATTCACAGCATGCAGGTGATTCAGACCATGTTCAACAAACTCCTGCTCCTCCTAGGAATAAAGCCATCCACTGGAATGGGGTCAGCTTTAAACTGGGGACACACAGAATCTGCTACGTGTATATGAGAAAATTCAGTCCTTCCGAAGACACTGCTGTCCACTAACAAAATGAAAGAAGTCACCAAAATCTTCACTAACAACCAACAGCCTCACACTGGTTTCTGATGGTAATAGATGATAAATCAGGCCAACACCAGCACCTCATCTATGAATTCAGCCCAACCTTTGTTCATGCTGGATGCTCTGCACCATGGTTCACATTTACACAGCAGCTCCCTACACTGGACAGGCCCAGGATGTCTCCTTCTCAACACACTCCTGTCCAGCATCTTGCCAATATCTTGTTACATTCACACTTCAAAAAAGTTTTTTAAGTTTTTATGTGGCAGGTTCTTAGAACTATAAATAACTGGTGAGAATTTCATGACTTGGCATAGAATCTATTTCAAAAGAAATTTCCATGTTTGTGTCTTGCGTTACAGCAAACCATTTTTTGCCATCAACAAGTTCATATTTTAGAAATTAATTTTTGAAAGGAGTTATAAAAGAGAGAGAAAAAAAAAAAAGGAAAACACATCAAAATCTTCATTTAACTTGCCAAAAGCAAAAGAAGGGGTACTTCTCTGTAACTGACTCTCTCTAAAGACTAAATCACATGTGATAAAATGCAAGATGCCAAATAACTGTTTCTCACATCTTCTACCATATGAAAAGGTGAAGATGTACCAACATTTTTTGTTCTGAATATTCTTGGGTTTGTTCCAATTTGAACAGAAGCTAGGTCCTCATTTTAACTGTTATGCAGCATCTTCCCTTCCTTAATGATTGCAAACCTAAAACTGAGAATAAATGGCAAAACTTTGTAAAAAATAAATAAAAAAACTTCCTAAAAAGAGGAAGGAGGGAGAAAAAAACCAAACAAACCAAGATTAAAACTGCTGTCAAGGAATAACCAAGGCATCAATCCTTCTTGTTCTCCTGCTCCTAAGACAAAGACAAGCAAGAGTAAGTTCAGTCTCAGTGTTAGACGCTGTCACGCTGATTTATGGCACACGCTGTTTCAGGTCCTCCAACATGACATATTGTCCACGAGAGATTCAGCACAAATCACACTCCTTTCCTTAAAAAAGTATTGCCTAAACCAATTGAACTTCAGTTCTTTAGGTGAAATGCTAATACTTTTTTCACTGGGCCACCCAGCTTTCTGTATGGCTGATTTTCCATTTAATTCCATCTCCTCTGCGAGAAATCAACAGGACAGAGCACTTTGGGTATAATTCCTTTCTTTGCCTATACTTTGCAACAAGATATCATATGAAACAATAAATATTCCTGTCAACAACAAACACAGGAACTCTATTTGAATCAGAAATAATTATGGATACATTCCTAGTCCCAGAGACACAAACGTATACATTTCATTTAAACCAAAAGTTCATGCTTTGTTATATATTTCATTAAAAACTTGGTAGGGGCTGTAGTAAGCAGAAAAAAATGTTCTTTCACAATTACAGAAATCAGCATTACACCATACATCAAGTTGCTTTTTCATTAAAGAGAAGTTTAAAGAAGCTATCTAGAAAAAAAAAAAGCCAAGTGAAAAATACTTTTGAGGGAGTTGTTAAACAGCTCCATTCCTGAAGCTAAAGCTTTTTATGAGTGGCAATTGTGAAAATATGTTTATATGACTCTTTACTCAACAGAAAACCTGCAGGAGGAATGAAAATCAAGTGTGGATAGCTATTGAAGCTGAATATAAAATTAATACATGCTGGGAATTAGAGTAGACACTACAGGGTTATTATCCTGGAGGAGAACATGGGAACTGGTTTGATTTCCCGTGGAAGTGAACCAACACCCACCAACATGGGGGCCTCACTTCAGGAAGGTGAGATATTGCTCAGGCTGCTCAGATTTGGCTGCTACTTCTGCTCATTTAACAAACTAAATTGCAGTTTAGTACCAAAACTTCCAGTCACAGCAAGAAAAGTGTAAAGGGAAACAGGAGGTTCTTGCTATTTTTTGACACTGAAAATTCTCCCACATTAGTGCAGCAGGCAAAAAAAACTTGTCATTTTTATGATACTGTAAAACTGCACTAGAATCAGAGGACAGATGTGTTTTATGCTGTAATTCCTTCCTTTAAGGCAGAGTGGGAGGAAATCAGACCTTCTGAAGATAAAACTGAGATTAAGGATAGGATTTTTTCCAGAAGTTAAGTTGCACTTCAAGCAAATGAGTGCTGATAGAGCCAGAGAAAAATGTAAGAGAGATGATTTCCTGCATGGCACAGGAAGGGATCTGATACAGCTGATGGATTGATACAGGACTAGGCTCAGGAATGAGCTACTGGCACCTGAAATCCATGAGAGGAAGAGATTCTGAGTACCTCAAAAAGTTCAGTGACTTTTCTGAAAATTAGAAATCTGTATTATAAAAGAAGTGATTTGAGCAGGAGCTATTAATTACATTAATACATTAATAATGATATTCTTGAAGACCAATTCCTAATGCTGGAAGAAGAAGATTATACATGCAATTCACCAGCCAGGACTAGATGGGAGCTAATTCAGTAACAGCAATGACAGATGCTGCGTTCAAACAAAACTTTTAATACAAGAATCTAAAAGTTTTGAAAATGCTGAAAATAACTGTTTTCTCTTAAGTGCAAGTGGACCTAAAGCAGCCACTTTCTATGAAAAAGCTCCAGAAATTCACATATCTTCACACCTGTTTCTGAGAGATCTGGTCTGTAAGCACAGCACCACCCTCCTCTTCCCTTTCCTTAAACTCCTCTATGCAATTTCAGAAGTACTTGCAATTCTAAATGTGCAAAGTGTCTGTATTTCTCATATTCTACAGTGAACACCAGAAAATGTCATTAAGAATAACATATTCATTTTAATGAAAGCAGTAAGTTTACATTCTAAATACACTACATTTTCCTCCTGCTATGCCTGCCATTACAAATACTCCCAATCCTTTAAAAACATTTGCTTAAATATATACAGCATATATGGAGGATATAAACTACTTGCTATGATATTTGTCCTTTAGCAGTATTGGCTAAGAGAGAGAGGGGGAGGAAGGAGAAGGAGGGAAAATCTTGACAAGAATATGTATGAGAGCAATCAATAAAAAAATAATCCTTGGAATTCATGAGTCTTGAAAATAAGATGCATTTTCTCACAGTAATCCTAAAAACCTATAAAAGAATATTCAAGCAATAAACCCCCCTTAACTCATATTTAACCTTTCATCATGTAGAACTACATATTAAATAGCAACTGCATGCTGTGTAAGTGCATTCAAAGAAGAGCAGGGATAGAAAAATGTAAATGCTACACCTCTTTTAACATGCACAGCACAGCCAAGAACATCTGCCAGCTGACCCCCTAATCCAATTGGCTGTTCAGAAGCAATCACATCCTCAGATAAGAGCTGCACAGCCCCTACATGCAAAGCCCATTTTCTTTAAGAGATGGAGCAAAATGTAGTTAGCCAGCCCTTCAACCATTTTCAAACAGAGGTACAAGGCGAAAGTAATTCTGCATATTACATGGAGCTGCATTAAAATACTGTCATCTCTTCCCCCAAATATTGTAATTTATCCTTTAATTTCACAGGGCAGCAATACAGACAGAGTTTAAGTCTGAAGGGACTATATCAAATCGAGTGATTTTATCAGAATACCAGGAGCATTCAGCCCATGCAAATGTTTGGCACCTCTATCAGAAAACAGCCTGGAATAAAATCTTGAAGGGCTCAACCTCGCCCATCGCCTACAATGAGAAGAATAAATACAGAAAAGCTGAATTAATTCTCCTAACTCTGAGTTTACTTCTCACATCTCTTGCAAAGAGAGTGGGCTCCTTGAGAGGCTCTACAGGCAGATGAACACATCCAAAAGAATGGCTTCAAGACACTCCAGAAGAGTCAAACTCTCTGTGCAATAAGGAGCACAAACCCCATGGAATATCATGCAGCATTGGGACATGACATTATTTCTGTACAAAATCAAATTTCTGCTAAAATATTCTATCCTTAATACACAAGCAAGCTGCACTACAGTGACTGGACAAACTCTTGGGGGAGTCTTTTACAACACAGTTTATGTGACTCAAGTAAATACTTATGTTCATAAAATAGATTTTTTTGATCATGCAAATTGTCTCTCTGTCCAAAGCAGTAGCTTTACTAAATATCTGTATTGGCAGAGCTCCAGACATGGTGGGAAATGGTAAGAAAGGACTGCTAGAATAGTATTTCAAGTAACACTATAGATAGATTTATGTCAAATATCTGAAACACACTGAAGAAAAGGATATATAGGGGTCTGCCAAAAAGCCTAGACAGCACCCTGCACAAAAAGAGGGTGAAAAGATTATCTGGCTTAAGAAAAAGACACAAACTGACTGAGAGATTTAATTATAAGACACTGGTAAAATGGAGAGTTCTCCAAAGTAATTGATTAAGCAATAGCAAGACCCAGCTTCAGAAGCAATAATCAAAACCAAAATAACTAAAGATACTGGAGAAAATAAAGTGGAAATCATAAGAGAAATCTACTAGCACCTGGAGGAATTCATTATTTGTTCTAAGATATCTGAAATTTTATCAAATGCATAAAACACAATATAAAACAATAGCCACTGAAAAGTAAAACTCAGCACAATGGTGATACAGTTTGATACCAAACAAAAGCCAGTATTTACTGCAGGTAAATAAAACAAAAATAAATAAAATTTTAAAAAAGCTGCCCAGACCAGAAGGAACAGCAGCAGACAATCTGCCTGACAGTGGATTAATGACATGTGTCCATCTCAGCTAAGCAGCAGTGCCATCAGCGAATTTACTTTGCCATCTGGGTAGGCAACTTGTGCAACCTGCAACATGCCCAGAGACCTCTGTGTGCTAAATCTGGGCTGGAAGTCCAAGCCCAGTGGGTGCAGAGCAAAACTCCTTCTGAAGATCACAAAGTACTGAGAAGCATTCAGGAAGGCAAGGAACACAAGCACAGGCAAAATATGTGCATTTGTGTGCATGTCTAAGTGAACATATATACACACTTTTCTTACTAGCACAACAATTTCTTCTTACCCTAAGAGCTCTGAAATACATACAATTGTACTCAATCCTTTAAATTTGAATCCAAAGAAGATAAACCATTTGTGTGCCAAACCAGTTAGAAATAGCTTCTGTTTTATCCAAAAAAAACCAAAGGAAACAAACAAAAGCTCCAAAAAGCAACCAACTAAAAAAACACCTTGGAAAACAAGAAGCCACAAACCTAAAGAAACAGACCTGAATGCAATTCTACGTTATTTCCACTACAGCCTGTAACAGAAAGCCTCTAATGAATTCAATGGATTTTAGATCACGACGCGTGCTCCTGGTAAAGAGGCAAAAAGCACCAACCACGTTTATATTAATACCAGCCATGGCACTTTGCAAGCACTGTGCACCAATAAACTGTACAAAGACATAACTTCCAAGTTTGAACAATTTCTTTCTTTTAATATCCTCTGAAAGGCTTTTGAAACTGGCAACTCTAATGTGTGTGGGAATAGGCAACACATGATAGCAATAAGTTTGCTATTAATGGAAGGAGTCTGCTGTGTCTATGGGTAACAAACCCCAGTATCTTTTCATTACAAAGGAGCTTATTGTTACCTTATCACTTACTGTGGGATTTCACTTTGCCTCTCTGGTGATCTGTCTGATCTATTAAGAAAAGCACTGAGCTATGGACAACATACACTTTATAGCAGTTTTATATTTCTGTAGTCCCTGCTGCTTCTGTTAGCCTACTTCCGATGAATTTCAAATAGAAATAAGGAAAAAGAAGAAGGAAAGAAAAAAACATCCAAGGAGTATTTACCAAGTTTCTCAGAGGAAATAAAATTAACTGTGAGGAAAATGAGGCAAATTCATAACCAGGAGTTGGAAGTGGTGCTGCATTCCAGGACTGCTGCAGCAATAGTTGTGCAGAAAAACAGATGAATCCACCAGCACGTACCAAATAAATGTTTGTACAATACCACTGAAGTACTTCTACATGTCACATATTTTATACATATACATATTCACATTATTCATAACATATGCATGAAGTTCCTTCAGCATGACTGTTTCTGTCCTATTAATTAATTTTCATGGCTGAATCTGAAATATAGGGCAGACAAAACTAAACAGTACTTCATCAGTGTTAATTAGTGCTAAGAATTAATCAGCAAACGTAGAAAACCACTATGCACTTTGCAGAAATGCATACAGAATTAAGTAGCATTTAAATAGATGATGATCTTCCTTTAAGAGTAGCAATTTAAAGATTATTTTCATCTGATGGGATACTTCAATATTGAAGATACAGAGATTAATGTTCAAGGGAACCTGTGCTGTGTTCAAGGGAAATGTTGCTAAAATTAGCAATTTTTATTTAACAAACGTTTCTACAGCAACCAGAGTCTCAGAAAGAATTAAAAAATTTTAAAATATCCATGACATCTGAGTTCTCTGATGTCTACACGCTGTCCAGGAGGGATTATTAATCCAGGGCCTCCTGTGCTCTGGGAGATAACAATTTCTTCATATGATAAATATGGTGTTTCAGGTAAAATTCTGCTGATACATGAGCACCTCTCCCTCAGTCCTCAAGAAGGTCAAGGATTGCCTGGAAAATATGACCCAAGGTATGGTCCCAGAGATAACTCTTATCTTTAACTTCATCACCAGCCCAGTAACTTTGGATCCCAACTCAAAACACAGCACAGAGAGATCTCTGTTGGCTCTCACCTGATTCTTGAGATCCAGCTTGGGGCAGGGACGACCTCCATTGTAGGGCTTCTCCTTGAGCCACTTGGATCGGACTCTCACCCCCGGCCCACAAGAAGAGCTGCAAGGAGACCAACTGGACCAATCGCTTAATTTGCAATCAAACGGGCAAGGGACCGTGCAAGGCTCTTCAATGTAACCTAAACCAAAAATGTAAGAGAGGTTTTAATCACCGCAGCCGACCAACTCCCATCCTCTGATGTAACCTGTGCAACCAACACAAAACAAGAAATTCTTAAGGAGAAGGCATTTGGCAGACTGACAATACCATCCAACACGGGGTTACAGCATTATTTGTGAAGAACAGAAGTGACTAAAAATAATTTCTGTTTGGTTTAGTCCAATGAAGGCAGCGATAAAACAGAACGATGTAAAGGACACACGCTGGCAAAAGTATCTGTTGTGAAGCTGGTAGTCACCAATGTGTGGTAATTACCTTCCTTACCAGACTGTGGCCATGACAAATTCTGGAGAATTAAGTGTAAAGCCCACTTGTGTACTCCTTCTGCATTACACTGATGTGTGAGGGACCTGCCTGCCAGCTGGAGCAGTGTGGGATTTGATCTCGGGAGGAGCAGTTGAAACCTGCTTCCCACATCTCACAAGTTCTCTTTATACCTCTTTTCTAATCCTTTGCTTATTCTGGGTTTCAAAAATGGCATTTTAAAGTTTTATTTTCACCTTAATCTGGTTTGACATGAAAGTCCTCACAAGATCATCATCTCTTAAAATCACAACACCAGACATCTGCAGGACCACCTTGTGCATTAAAACACAACTGCTTCCTCCAAAAAGGCACAACCCCATAGCTGTTTTAGGAGGTGGCATATGGGAAGAGAGATTTTTCAGAGCCCAGCAGTGGCTGTGGAGCTCTTGGTGTGAAGAACAGCAGTGGAAGGTGGCTGAACCCTGGGGGTCTCCAAGGAATTAGTGGCACCAGTCCTGGGTTGGCAGTGTGAAATAATTCCTGCAGCTTCCTGCTTACCATGCTGCATTCATTCTCCCCTGGTTCGTATTATCTGCTTGTCATGTCTGTATGTATTATTTTAATTTAAACAAAAAAGAGATTTCATGTTAGATCATGAAAGCCAGTGGCTGCTAAGATCAGCCTTTATTAGAGGCAGCTTCATCCTTCTGACAGCTCTGGCAACGATGGTTATGGAAATAACTGAACTTCATCCCTACCACTGTTCTGATGTTTCACATTTTTATGTGCTTTATTTCTGTTTGGTTTTCATCATGCGAACACTCCCTCTTGATTCCTCGCTGACAGAATACCAAATAAACTCATTAACTCAGCTTTTTCAGGAAGGGTTTCCCCCCATCTACCCAGGTGACACTCACTGCAGCATAAAGGGAAAAAACACCCAAACAACAAAACTCAACCCAAAAACTGCTGTCCAAAACCCCCAGACAACCATGAAACACCAAGGCTGAGGCATGGAGATGATTGTGGTTCAGAGCTGGATTTACTGGCTGAACCATGCCCAAGCCTTCTGCTCACTCCAAACCAGAACTGTGTTACAGCCTGGGAATCAGCCCACAGCAGCAATTCACTGCCTCCCTCCTGCTCGTCACACTGAAGTCAGTACCAAGAAAGGTTTCAGGCGCATTTAGGCATCCATCTGCTGGAAAATATCTTCCTTCTAGAGGTACAAGAAATACTGATGTTGCTTTTGTAAACAGTGCCTTAAAAAACAGCAGCAGCAACAGCTCCTTCAGCTGGGTGCTGCTGTATTTCTGCTCTCCTGATTCCCTGTGATGGTGCTGCTCCCCGGTTCTTTACGGCGGCCACCGCGCAGCCTGACAGCTGCCATCATTTCCCCACGGAACTCACGCTGTAACTCTTCCCCAACGCTGCAGACCTGTGCTCATACAGAGTGCTCTGGTTTTCTTTGCTGCCTCTGATCTCTCTCTGTTGTGGTGCCTCCAAAGCCACTGGAATTGGGTATCTTAATTTTCTGAATCCATTCCAGTGATACTGGAATGTTTGAGCTATTTTCAACCATGTATGCTTACCTCAGTGAGATGACACCCATGCACATACATATACAACTATTTCCAAAACAGACTCACTTTTTTTCCTCCAAATAAAACTCCCAAATATCCCACTAATATTCTGTTCCATCTACTTAGGTTGCCACTCAAAGCAATTCATAATACATTATGATAAGTAAAATAAATTTTCTCATGATAGATTTATGAGAAGCATTTCTTAGGCAGTTCTCCAAAGAGTTCTGTTCCACCACCGTATGAAATATCATCTTTCCTTGGGCTGTGTGACAGCCTGGGTAATTAACTCTCAACAGAAACAAAGAAAGTGCCTTGTTTCAAAGTAGGATTAGTCAGAGGGGTTATCAACTTATCAGAGAAGGCAAAATGGGCTAAGTCTTTAGGCAGCTCAAGATCTACATCTATAATAAAAAGAAGTAAGACAAAAAATAGAAACAGACTACCAAAAAAAAGAAGAAAGTAAGATGAAGGAGAAGTTAAAATAAACAAATTTTCTTATATACAAAAAAGAAGATTTTACAATGAACGTGGTAGAATCCTGGCACAGGTTTCCCAGAGAAACTGTGGATGCCCCATCTGGAAGTGCTCAAGGCCAGGCTGGCTGGGGCTTGGAGCAGTCTGCTCCAGCTCATTGGGTTCATATGATCACCTTTAAATGGTCCCTTCCAACACAGACTGCCCTGTGAAGACTGAAGAACTGACTGTATTCCATCCCCAGGAAGTGCTGCGAGTGATCCCTCAGTGAACCACACAATGTCCAAGGACATTCCATTGCTAAGAGGCTTCTCACTCCTTTTTGAGTTTCCTCACCCACCTTTCTTAATTACACTAAATATAATCAAATCCTGGCCAGCTACAGAGCACTGCACTTCCATATTGTCCAGAGGAAGCTGATTCTCCATACTGAACAATGCTACAAAATCAAGATGAGATCTTTCCTTCAAGCTCTCCTCACAGACTGCCATTACTCCTCCATCAACCACTTAAGGTTAATCCCATGCTAAGGTATTTATTCATAGAGCAAAGATTCCATTCAACCAAAATTTTCCTCCAAAAATATTCCTGTGATGTACCCTCAGACAGAGAATGCCTTTATGGCTATCTTGTATGATGAGCAGTAAATAACATTGTACTCAGCTCATCCATTGCCTGTGAGACCAGGATATTTTTTTTTTCCTGTAGGAGCCAAGCAATCACTTGCTGTTGTCAGGGGACTAAAAAGACACACAGTAATCCTAGTTTTGGCTTGCCTAGAAAACTTGTAGCTTTGGCATGAAGCACAATACTAAACAAACAAAAAAACCCCAAAGGCAATATGCTATTAAAACAATCCATTAATAAAGAATTCTACATTCAAGGTACTATCCAGAGAAATATTCTTACCATCACAGAATATGAATAAAGTAAATAACATTTCTGAGCTACTGTTGCTCAGCTTGGGAGACCAACTCAAAGCTGAGTTTACACAGCTGGTTTGGTCAGTGTCATCCTTAAATTTCTCACTCATCCATCACAACCCCATTTTTCTCCCCTCTGCAAAACCTGGTACCAAACAATTGCTATGTTTCCAAAAGCTTCCACAGAAAAAGAAGTTCTCTGCTTCTCAGATGTGTTCAGCCTGCTTTCCATGTGCTCCTAGATTATTTCTTGAAGCTTCCTTTAACCTCCTTTTTAAAATTATTATTACTATTATTATTCCTCAAAATCTCAAACACTGTTAAAGTAAAGCTCATTTATTTCAGACAGAACAGAGAGCCTCTGTCCTACCTGGGCCAGCAGCAGGCTCCTGAGCCCCACAGAGCTGGAGCTGCACACACAGATGTCACAGGAGGTAGTGACAAGAACACCAGGTCATTTAAGTGGGCACTTTGATCTGGATGACCAAATAAGCCTTTTCTATATTTCAGTGATATTTTTTTTCTACTAAGACACTGTCAACGTAATGGGATGAACAAATGAATTTACCTAGGCTGTACAGCTCATTTAGCTATGATTTATTCATTAAGAATAGTGTGCTTGTTGCTCAACAAGCCACAAATGGAGTCTCTAAAGTGTCTCTAACAAACAAAGCACCCAGAGATCACACAGGATGTCCTGGGAAGGCTCAAACACACAATGCAGCAGCCCTGACTCACCTCAATTCCCCTGTGCAGCCCAGAGACACAGCAAGAGCAGGTGGATAAAGTGAGAAGCATGGTCTGGTGGCTGTCATGGAATCACAGAAGGTTTGGGTTGGAAGGGTTCTCTAAACCCATCTTGTTCCACCCCCCTGTCATGGGCAGGGACACTTTCCACTATCCCAGGTCGCCCCAAGCCCATCCAACCCAGCCTTGGACACTTCCAGAGAAATGGGGCAGCCACAGCTTCTCTGAGCTCCCTGTGCCAGCATCAGAGAGGCACAAATACACAGTGCAAGAACAATTATTGTCCCATTTCTGCTGTACCACCCAGCAGAGCCAAGGCCAGAGGAGGCAGCTGGGTGATGGATTGGGGGGTGTCAGTGCTGCCACATGGGGTTGTGCTGGGAGAAGCAGGACATCAGTGAGTTTACAGGCAAACATCAGGGATGCTTCCACCTGGCAGTTGCACTTCCAAAAGATAAATATGCTGTGGGTGTAAGGTCTGCACTCAGCGTTAAACAACAGTGCCAGCAGCATTCCAAGAGACTGGCTTAAAAGTGATGCGAAAATAAACATTTCTCCAGCAGCTTTGGAAACAGATGCACCTCTAATTGAATTGGCTTTAAACTCATTTGTATCCTCTCTAACATATTTCATGGTTTCAATTAACAAACTTCTAGCAGTTCTACCCTTGTTAGTAAACCTTGAGGTGCTTCATAAAACTCAAGGTCATTACTGTGAGAGGGACAATTCTGTGCATCACCACAGCTGCCACAGGTAATAACACTGCTAATTTCCCTTGGAGTCTGTGGGACAGGAGAGATCACCCTTTAACAAACTAGGGAGCAGCAGAGTGGACAGTGACACAGGAGAAATGTTTCTAATTACACAGACCAAAGGTAGAGGGGGGAAAAAAATTGATTCATTTTGCAATTATTATTTACATTCACTTGGTTACTGACTGTGAAATATCAAAAAATAACACCAGTAAACCCAAGCAGTGCTAAAAATCTAATAGCTTTTATAATGGAGACCTGGTGGACCACAGCATTTGGTGGGCCAAATTCTGCTCAGCTGAAGCTCTGGGATCTCCTGCAAGGCAAACCTCTGGCTTCACCTCAGATTAAAACTCAGCATGGAGTACAGATTGCAGCTCAGAGACTTAACTCCACCAGCTGATCAGATTTCTATGGCTGAGGCTTTCCCAGTGTGCCAAGAATAAGCAACCGCTGGCCATGGGTAGAACCAAAGGCTCCAGAAGCTTGGGAGCTGCAAGAGGAGCACCTCATCCCAAATAATCCCTGTTCAAAATCTAAATCTTGCTTCAAGGGAGAAAATTATTAACTGAAGGGAACTAAGCATAGTAAGTCTGGGAGACTTAAGTTGCTAAGAATTGGAGTTGCAGCCATAAAGGATTTAATTTTACCACAGAACAAATGTTTAATCTTCTTTTTTTATAATACACAAGGATTTGAGAGATTTTACGTGTTATTAGTTTGCTGAGAAATTTAGGAGATAATCTAATTTACATCCAGTAAATGCACAGCCAAAAAACCCAGCAAAAATAACTTCCACATCAAATATTTTGCAAGGCTCAAATAATGGACCCTTAGCTAATTTATTCCCACTTGCTCAACAAAAGATGCACACGCTCACGTTATCTCATAGCAGACTGATTAGAGATTCTAAATAGACCAGAGAGGACTTGTAAAAAAGGCTGGTAAGTTTAACTCAACATTATTGTTATTGAAATTCATCCAAAGGTTGGTTTTATTGCTCAATTTCACAGTCTCTATAAATCCCGAGGAGGCAGTTGGGTTGATGCTGACTTTGCATTATGATTTCTAATTTCTTTTGATTCTGCATTAGTTTTCTTCCTTAAAGAACTTGCACGCATACGCTTGCTATTAGATACAAACCCTGGTAGTTGATATATTTAATCTTTTAACTCAATAAGGAAATCTCCATTAATTAGCACTTTCCTTGTAACAGATTGCAGAACAAGCTGAGAACTCTTCCGGAGAAGGAGTCTCGTCTGCTGCCTTCAGAGTGCAAATAAATAGAGCAAATAAATAGGAACTTCACAGTGTACACTCATCTTCCAGGGAACATGTGACACAGGAGGGCAGAGATCCACCACACACGTCTGTGCAGGCTCCAAAACCAACTGTGGGAATGATGCTCCCTTCTCCCATGGTGGAGGGCTGGCCTGGCTGCTTGGGAGCCCTGACATCTTAACCAAGTCCTTACTCAAATAAAAAACCATCCACTGGGATCAAGAGCAGTTAGGGGAGTAGCTCAGCTGTGTTTTTTTGTATACTTTGCTCATCCCTCTGCCACTGGGAAAATAATCTGTTTTCTTCAAATAAAACAGAGTAGCTTTTTTATTTTCTTAGCAGTGTTGGAATCCTCTACACATCAGGAAAAAACTCAGCCCACTGTATTTTATTATGCATTGTTCACCATATATATTTTTTCAGGCTACTCAATTCATAGTACAAGCATGTTTCTGAAACAAACCTGAGACTGTGTTTATTTCCTATTATTATTACGATACTTATGCAAGAAAACAAGATATTTTAAAAGCCTGAACACAATTAAACTGTCCACAGACCATCAAATTCCCTTTTCTCCTACACCTGGTTTCTCTCACAGCAGCTCTGAAAACAGATGTGCACTGCAGAGTATTCTGAAGATCAACACAGACTTGGGCAATTTGGACCAGGCAGGAAGAATCTTTCAGAGCCAAGGGTCCATCACTGGAAGAAAGCTGCCACTAAATGCCACTGAAAGTATCTACCCCCCTCAGTAAATCATAAATGTCCTGAAGGTCAATGGTTTCAGACTCTGCTGGAGCACACTAAGAAACTCAATTTCAGACTTTGGGGCCCTCTGTGGAAAGCATCTTTCTGCCAGTTTCTGAAGCCATGACACTGTCAACACAATATGCCACCTCATTTCTGCTGCCAAGCTGTGACCCCAAGACACAGACAATCCTCATTTAGACAACTTGCCTTGGACAACAACATTATGGCTTTCATTTGACAGAATGGGAGATGCTGATGCATCTCCCTGCATCCTTATAATTAGCTTGTATTGTGCATTACAATATTGCTTTTATTTCAGACAAAATAAACCAGCAGATGACTCTGCAGAAGACAGGAACACTAATTAGATCAGTGAGCAATTAATATTATCAAGAGGGCTCACAGAAGCATGAATTTTATTTTTTTTTTTCTTTAAATGTACATTCCTAGTTCTTTCATTTACAAACTCGAGGGGTTTTTCCCAGTGTGCGTGCCTTTGTTCATGAGCAGGTCACACAGGCACAGGAAAGGCAGGGAGAGGCTGTGAGCCAGCAGTGACCTCCACAGCCCCCTCCCCAATGTCACAGGAGGGGAATGACACAGTGACCCCTAAATCAATACATTTAAATCAATACTGTCTCAATTCCTTCTTCCATCGAGACTAAATGAGAAGCCCAACTGCACAATTTCATTATACAGGTGCTGTTTTAAGGATTCCACTAACCATTACCAGCACCAGGAAGATCCATGAGTGCTTTCCCAAAATCCAGGTAGCTGCTGCCAGGTCCCATCTGCTTGCAGGAGGAGTCTCACTCCACCTATTAGAGGTCACTTTGCTGCAGAAGCATCTGACCTTGAATAAAGCTGTACTATAAAAAACATCTGACGAAAACACGATTTTAAGAACGGGAACAGTCCTGGTTTTCCACAGCTCAGGCACAGGAAGAGCAGAGACTCATTTATATGATGGAAAACCTTGAGAGGGAAACAGGACGTTTTTGTGACACTAACAGGCCCCAGCATAGAGTATTGATGTACTGAATTTCTGATAGACTTTTGTTTCAATTTTGCAGTGTGACTTTGAGATCTGTGGTTGTGTAGTTCAATCTCCTGTGCTGGAGGAATTCAGAAGCAGAAGGCCACGCAATCCTGTTAAATAACACTATTTTTAGTGGTCACTCCCTGTCCTGGTTTAGTCACCCCAGGACACTCTCCCATGTTACCAAATACAAATGAGAGCCAAGATTTCACAGTGGGAATCTCTGTCTGCAGTGAGGGATATTCGAAGATTTGCAAACCAGGCTCTCAGTAATTTAATTTACACCATCCTCATTTGCAAATCTTGGAGGACAGAGAGCTATTAAATTGTATTTCAGGCCCAGGAACAGACTAAGGTAGGATAAATTCTCCACTGCTCATCAGTATCACAGGGATTATCCTTAGAACAGACTAAGCTGAAGTTTAAGTTTAATTTTAATTAAGTTGCTTCTGAAAATCTTCAGAACACATCAGACATTAAACCATTTAATGCCCACTGAACTCCACTACAATACCTACTATGTCCAGCTGCCACAGGGCTCCCCAACAGTGGTAAAGACATGGAATTGTCACTCTCCACTCAAAAATTATTTGTTGTCCATTTGTTTGTCAAAGTTCTGCTCCTCAGAGCTGCATAAAAGGCAAACAGGTTAAAAAACACTGCAAAAAACGTCATATAAGACATGAGAGGAATCCTATGAACTACCAGCACATCACTGCCCAGTGCAGCCACACGTGGCAGAGGGATCATGAAGCTCTCCATGAGCAGCACATGCACAGGGGTCTTAGGACAACAATAGATAATGCAGGAACAGGATTAGGCTAAAAGGATTATTTCTTCATACTTCCAATATAGCATATTAAATGGAATGACATGTAGGGAGAGAAAAATGTTAATTCTATCTTTGTATGGTAACATTTTATTAGAGCCTTGCCTCATAACAGGCTGTATTTGTGACAAATGTGTTATTAAGGCCGAAGAGACGGGCCACATTTCAAGGAAATTCTCTTTCTCCAGCCTGCTGCAGAAATCAGGGCAGGAGATCACCCAGTGCATTAACCTGCTATCACAGCTCTCCTAAAGCTCCCATGGACTATTTCTACACTGAGTTACAATTTCTACACTAAAAACGTTCCTGAGTCCCATGGAAAAGCTTTAACCAATTCTGTAAAAAAACCCAAACAAGCCTAACTGAGCCTAATAATAGAAACAAAAGGGATGGACATGAGCAAGGGTGGGCAGAGGTGGTCCAGCAAGAGGAAGCTGACAGAGAAAAGTCTGGTCAGTAAAAAGCCATTCCTTCATAAAGTCTGGCACTGCCACCTCTTCAAAGGGGTCACTTTATGGAATGCAGCAAAAAGCATGAAGGAAATTTGGGCAAGAAGATAAGCAATAAAGATGTGTATTTAGAGCCAGGGAGTAACAACAGACATCAGTCTGACTAAATGCAGCACTTACAGAGGATGCTGCTCCAAAAGCCAAGTCTCTAAATATTTTTCCTTAAGATGCTTGCTTCCTTTCTGTAAGAAGATAAAGACCCAGAAGAATGTGCATTTCTGTGTACTAACGCCTCAGGGGAAGTCTTACCTTGCTTTAAATAAGCTTTTTTGATAGCCAGTTTGACCCATTCAGAAATAACTTTTTTGATGGCTGTTTATCTTTGATTCTGCTGCCAGGAAAACACAGAGAACTCAATGTCTGAACAGTTGTCCTGTGATCCAATTTCATTTGATAAGTCTTTTAATGTCCATAAAGGAAGAACCATGGCCAAATTTTCTTATGGTGAACAGATTTTGAAAAAAAAACCAACAAAAAACCAGAAAACAAACAAAGGAAAAGATAAGGAATAAATCAATGTTCTTGGAGAACTGTTATGGGAGCAAAATGTAAAAATCCTGTAGTCAAACGAGAAATGGAGGCCAGGTCCTTCCCAGCTCTGTGTCTGTGTTACAGCTCCCCTTGCAGGCACAGCTGGAATTAAAAGTGTCACCACACACCCAAGGAGACAGGTAGCAATGTCAGAGAGAGTCCACATCAGACCCCAGCCAGGGTTTCAGAGCTAAATTTAGAAGCTATTTAGCTGTGAGAGAGCAGAAAACAGTCAAAGGTGGCAGTGGCTTCAAAGAGTCCTGAAGTAGGGACTCAAGGGCAGGACAGTCCTCTGATCCATCCTTAATTCCCATGCCAAGGGATGGGATAGACAGAAAACAAGGTGAATTCTTAGCTGAAACTTCTTTCTGAAGCAGTCTTTGAAAAGCCTTTTAGTAGCAATACAGCCATTAATGAAATCTAATCATATGATAAAAAGGCCACAGAGAGGGACTGTAATTTTGGTTTGACTGGGGTAGAGTTAATTTTCTTCACAGTTTCTGGTATGGGGCTGTGTTTTAGATTTGTGCTGCAGTGTTGAAAAAACAGGGATGTCTTTGTTATCTCTGGGAAGTGATTACACAGAGTCTAGCTGGGTTCTGAAATCAACAGGTTGTACTAAAAACTGAAATTTCAATATAAAATGTCATGCAGACTAAGAATGAAATTTAACTTTGGAATATTTTCAAAAACACAGGGAAATGTCTGTTCAGAAAAGTTTCTATTTCTGAAGATTTTTAAAAATTTACAATTTCGCTCTTCAAAGTAAAATTTACTAGATGTGAAAAAATGTATGCCACAGTAATTACTAAAAATGATACACTTCCAAAAATAAACAAGTAATGTTGCATTTTAAACTTTTTTTTTTTTTTTTTTTTTTTTACATTTTTGCCCCAAAACTGCTTCTTTGTAGGAGCAGCAAGTTTGCTTTCAGACCAGTACAGACCTGACTCATATTCCTTTAACCTATCAGGCTTTGCTTATGGCTTTTTGAGCTATACAAATAAAAATTTGCTACCTGAAAACAGCTCATTTTCTCCTAAAAGGGGGGAAGTCAATCCCAGCATTTTCATTTTAGGATGTGCTTGTCCACCAGGAACGGAGCTCACAGAAAGAGACACTGCACTGTTGAGAGTAAGGAGGTGTTTGAGCATCCCTGCTGTGCCCTTCATAAATTCAGAGATAATTAAAGCTTTTTAAGGTGAGTGCAGGTTGCAGCTAAGCACTCTGTGATTTAAAACCAGGATCTACTTGTCTGTCGTGTCTTTTTCTTCCAGGTTCCTGTTGTTGCGAGCACAGCAGAATTTGAATAGGATAAGCACTCTTCATAAATTCCTGCTTTCCATAAATTGCCCATCAGATCAAAAGCAGAACCTCCATGCAAGAGCACAGAAATCTCCAGCCTTTGATTTGGAACAGATGAGGCACCCTATGTTCCTCTAAGATTAAAAAAACCCTGTTGGCATCGCACGGAAAAAAAAGAAGCAAAGGGACGATGGGAAATCATTCAAAACAAAGGAGATGGAAATTCAAAAATAGTATGAGCAGCCCAGGTGACAGATTGAGAAGCGGATGAACTGCAATTAAAAGGACAATTTCATGGCCAAAGAGGTGCTCCAGACACGAGATAGAAAATGAAGACCCTCTGGACTAGCAGTGAGCTCAACACAATATAAGCAGTCTTCTGATGGGAAGGAAAATTGAGGCAAACCACCAATTTCAATTTTGCAATGTAGTTAGAAGAAGTTACCTCTATCCATGATTTCATAGGTGCATTTCCAAATTAAAGGAAGAAAAACAAGAGTGAACCAAATCTGGGAGAAAAATCACTAGCTCAACTGGAAAATGCAGGTACTCATTTCTCATTGAATGGGTGATCAAGGAAAAAGGTGACACCCCCTTTTTGTTTATCACAAAAGCCAACCATGGGAAAAAAAAAAGTGTACTTTTTTCCTGCAGAAAAGATTTAGTATAGAAAGGAATAAAATTCAGAAAAGCCTGTGATCTGTATTTTAAAGCTTGTCATATCTAATGACCATGAGCTAGCACACAATTAAACAGCAGGAAGGATGGGTAAAGCAGTCAGTGGTGATCAGCATGCCTGCTACAGCTGACTAAAAGTGCTGACACCAAGCTTGCTCAGCTCTGGTGGGTCAGGGCAGAGGTCTCTTCCTCCAGCCCAGGCTTCAGGTCCTGACAGAAGAAACTGTAGACCCCAGGCAAGCAGGTAGAACATTTTCAAAAAGGAACAGCTGGAATGCTTCTGTCTTGACTCTTTCTGGACCTTGGGATACTCTGCTTGCACTAACTACACCAATATCCATTGGTGTAGAAAATATCCATTTCCAGTATGCTTAAAGGCTTAATATATTTGAAGATAATAGGCTTAGGACAGTTAGAGTCTAAACTTGTAGGAAATACAGATAAACAGACTAAATTGGGATTTTGGTTAGGTTCCCACTTTGCCCTCCAAGTTGCAAATTTATTTCTACACCAGACTCAAGTGAACTGTACACTCACTTGACAACTTTGATACACTCACATAATAGGTCACATTGACCAAGTGAAATAAACCCTACTCAAGTCTAAGTTCACAAGGTTTCAGTCAAGGAAAAAGAAAATCATTGAAGCCAGAAGCCAAAAGCCTGGAATTTGCTCTCCAGAAAAGCTACAAACTGACCTACTCTGTTCTACATTCTTTTTATTGTCCTACACCACGTACTCATGACATTATCAAATCCGGGACAAATTTACTCCTACTCAAGGCACAATTTACATCCCCACATCTCTCTTTCTACATTTTGCAGTTCTTCAAAAGGACCCATCGAAGAACTGAGGTCTAAGTCTTACAACTTCCCATTTCTGTTCTGCTTCAAGGGAAAGGAAGGAAAAGAACTGTCCTGCAGAAGGAAAAGAGCAGAAAACAAAGTCAGAAGACCTAAAAGGAGTAAAAGAGGAACCTGCTTATCCCCACCTCATAAAGCAAGAACAATGCCAGGTATCACAGTGGTTTGCATTCAATATATAAGACAATGGAGTAATTAGCCATAATCATGGCCAGCCAGCAAATGTTAAAAGGTCACTTGATACTAATTGTGAGCAAGACAAACTGAGCTGCTTAAAAAAAAAACACTGTAATGAATAATTTCTCAGGGCTTAGCAATTCTGCATGCTTCTGTAAATTGCTCTTCTCCATTATGGTTGAAAAGCATTCTGCTAATTATTAATTGGATAATGATTTGTTTCTATCACTAATTCAATAAGGTGCTCAGAAGTGCATTTTGAAAGTTCCCAGCTCCAGAGACCATAAATATCAGACTTGTCTTCAAGTAACCTTGGAAGGCAAGTCCCGGGTGATAGAAGTGGAGCCTATGGAACTTCAGCTCATTTTTAGTCACTCTATGCCCAAAGTCACTGACCACCTCTCTGCCTCTGGCATGGGCCCTGTGCCAGGGCAGTGCCACAATCATTTTTGCTCACATAAAAAGCTGAAGACGAAAAAGTGAACAATATTTCCCTGGAGCTACCACTCCCTACTACCTCCCTAAGAGAAGCCAGACCATTAAAAATGCCACATAAATATCACTGACAGAAAACAGGCTTCAAGGTTATTTAGAAAAGCCACACACAGAGACAACCTCCCCTTTTTAATAGTGATAAAAACCCTGAGTTTCTCAAAAGAGCAAGTCATGCCACAGGCAAACCCACCTCTCAAAACCCAGCTCCCTTTTTGCAGAAGAAAAGGTAATGTGGGGGAAAGGTATACTACTCCTCCTTCATGGGCCACAGAGGCATAATCAATTGGTACAAAAGCACACTGTTGAAACACAAACCATGGAAAGCTGCTTTATGAACCTGTGCAGCCAGCTGGAACAGCCATCAACAGCTGCAAGAGGAATTCACTCCAGGACTGAATCACTTCATTAGGGTGGAGGTTTTTGTTCTTTTTATTACACACTGCTCAGGCTGCTGATCCCCATCATGAAAACCCTCCAGAGAGCTGATTTCTCTGCTCCCTTACACCCTCAGGAGCATTTGTGGTGCCCACTGTATGAGTTAATCTCCTCCTGAGACATCATTTCTCCCCCTCCTATCATACAGTTCATCAGCAGTCTTCCAAACTCCTACATCCTGCTCTATGGTGTCCCAAGACTTTTGGCTGAAGGTCAGAGAGCAGCAGTGGTTTGGGCGCAGCCCAGCTGGAGATTTTGCTCCTAAAATAAAGGCTTATG